>NC_143561.1:128661280-129312534 GCF_054136105.1 Typopeltis vanoorti
CACCATCTAGTCATAAATTTGATATCTCTTAGAATGCTTCTTTCTAAATACGAAAATCATCAGACTGAATGATAAAATTTGTATAATACAATATTATAAATCACTTGGATGTTTGCTGGTTTTCAAATCCATGTTTCTTTCTAATCTTCCATAAATGGTATTTTAATTTGTTAACACGTTCGCTGCCAACTACGAGTATACTCGTAGTTGGTAAACCAGCCACACAAGCCAGCTACGAGTATACTTGTATGACGCTTACCGCCAGCAACGAGATTACTGTACTGACCTTGAAGAAGTGAAAATGCTTGGCTTGTGGAGCTAGCATGAAAACTGTGTATTCTCATAGATGGTATATGCTCTGCACAAGCCAACTACGAGTATACTTGTATGACGCTTACTGCCGGCAACGAGATTACCGTACTGACCTTGAAGAAGTGAAATTGCTCGGCGCACGGGAACAGACTATGCCAAAGTAGCGTGGCAGCGAATGTGTTAATTATAAAAAGCAAAATTCTCTTCCCATTGCTGACAGGTGGTGGATATTGCAAAAAATGAACCTGTTCTGTTGTAAGTAATGGAATGCTCAACACATTACATAATCTGTTCCAAATATGGAGGGCAAGAGGGCAGCTGTAGAATGCATGTTCTACTGTTTCCAATCTATAACAGATGTCACAGATTGGATCTCCGATGTTAAAGTACCTCCATTTGATGGTATTGACTGGAAGGCGGCCATATGCAATTCTCCAAGCAAGATCCCTCCTGTTAGGGTGTCCTTGGAATTTTGTTGAGTTATGAAACAAAATATTGTTGTCAGTACCCAACTGTGAAAATTTGCAGCAAAAGAGAATAAAGATTTCTTTATACCAAATTTTACTTTTTTAATGGAAAGAATGTCAATTCCAGAGTGTTTTAGCAGTCTTAGAGTTAAGCACAGAGTGTTGTAGTATTCAGGAACAATCTCAGCTTTTGGACATTTTATAATCATTAACTCCAAATAGGGGAATATGAAAACCCAAGTAGTTTCAGAGAAGATCTGCACATGTGTGATTAGTCTGCATATTTTATGGATTTTAGAAGCTGTATTGCAATTTTTTAAGAATTAGACCATCAGGTCCTGGGGATTTTCTTGTCTGGCATTCTTTATAGGCTGTGGTAACTTCAGATGCTGCAATGGGCCTGTCAAGCCCATCTTGGATATGAACTGGAAAGCCATTAATGTTATAATTTCCAACAGTACTATTGTCTTCAAACAGATTTTTGTAGTGTTTGTGAAAGGAATCAAGGATGTCTTGAGTGGTAGACATGTCTTCTCCATCAATGCAGATTTGAGTGATAATCCTTTCTTTGCAAAATTTAGTGAATTGTCTATTGAAGAATACAGCTGAAGGGTTATCTGCTAAGTGCTGCTGTATTCTTATCTTAAAATTTCTTTCTTCTACTTGTTTCTGCCTTTCCACTTCTATCTCTATGTTAATGTTTGTAATGATGTTGTTACATTCTATACCATTGCAATAGTTTGTTATGAACCAGCTTTTCTCTGTATACAGGTCTTTCAACTTTTTCCTTTTGAGGAAAGCCTTTTCCTTTCCCCCATTCCATCATATTCTGCTTTACTGCTTGTTTGAATTTTAACCACATATCCCAATTCCAGGTAACATTATTAACATTATGAACAGAGAGTTTAGAATGTAGTTGAAAAGATCAACAGAAAATCTGGTGGAAGTCTCCATGGTCCAGAAGAGATTTCTATTTTTTCCATGCAGTGGGACTTAAGTAGAACTGGATTATGATCTGACATGTTGATGTCAAGATGTTTTATTTGAATTATCCTATTTATAAGGGAAGAAGAGATATAAATTCGATCAATACGAGTACCAATACCTTGATTCATATATGTGTATGCCTGGAGATTAGGATTGCAAATCCTCTCCGTATGTCTACTAGCTGAGTGTTGTCGAGATATGTTTTTAACTGTGCATATCCCACTTTTTCATTCCTGGGGTGTCCTCCTATTTTGTCTAATGTGGGGTTTTTCAATACAATTCCAGTCTTCAGCTCCTATGATGTAGTGGGCACCATATAAATATGGCTCCAATTCCTGGAAGAATTTTAGTCTAACTGTTCCATTTAATGGAGCATAAACATTTATGAACCTTATTACACATCCACAATATTTCCAGTCTATTGCCAAGATTCTCCTTTCTGCATCCCTTTGGATATTACAGAATGACCCAAGGAAGGGGGCAAGAATAAGAACTCCTATTCCAGCCCTGTTAAATCTTCAGATTTAACAGGGCTGGAACATGAGTTCTTTTTTCAAAGTTCCAATAAGAAAGAAGTAGATATCTATCTGTTAAACTTTTTATATCTTTATATTTTCAAAAGTATATTTCTTAAAGAAACAAAAACCTGATATTAGCGTAGCATAAGTTTCCATATAGTTTCTTGTTTAATTTGCCTGTGGAATCCTTGTACATTTAATGAGGCAATGCAGAAAAGAGATGCTGTGATTAATAAAGTGTCACTGGTATGTCTTTAACTTCTAAATTTTGGATGAACCCAATGAAGTCTTCAATCTGTGAAGGAGCAATTGTGTAGCCTGCTTCTTTTAAACTGTTTTCAAGTTTTTTACAGTTGCTTTTCATTATTTCAATTTCATGCCTGTTGTTCTTGATTTGGTCACTAGTTATTTTCTTTTCACGTAGATGATAATTGTACTGAGAAAACTTTGAATCAGTAAACTTTATTATATTTTCTTTAATTGTATCTCTCGTTTTCCCTTTATTATCATGAGTTGGTTCTTCATAATTCATACACTCTTCTGAGCCTGAAGAGTTTCATTTGATGATCCACAGCCTTCTCCATCTTTATATTTTTTATTATTTCTTTTTCTTTTAGATGTAGTTCTTCTTTTTTGTTTATCCTTAATTTTTTTTATTAATTCATCTTTCCTTTTTGATGATCTTGTCTGCATATTCAGTTTTTTCAGTTGTCTTGCTTGCTTTTCTGTTTCTTCTCCAGTTTCTCCTTGTGGAACGGTTTCATGATTTGCATTTCGTTTTGTACCTGTTCAGTTGTTACACTAGGTTCATTATTGGTAATTTCCAACAGTATTTGACTGGAAAAGTGGCTCCTGCAGTTCTGGAATTTTAGAGCTAATTTCTAGCTGATTTGGTTGTGCACTTTTTGTGATTTTACCAAGCGTGGTTTGTTTAAAAGCGTCATCTGAATTGGAAGATCCAGGAACTCTTCATTAAGTCTCTCTGATATATACGGTATTCTACCAATTGGCTCTACCAATGCTTCCACTCTTTTGGCGAAAGTTCTAATAAGAAAGGTATTAATGCGGTGTTCAGAACTTTCTCATTTTTGACACGGTTTGAGACATTGATTAGCAATATGTCTGATCTCCATGCAGTTGAAGCATTTAGATTTAGGGCAGTTACCACCTACGTGATCATACGAACCACAACGCAGGCACTGCTGTTGTACTCTGGGATAGTTTACCATTACTTGGGTTGTATCGATGTTGACAAAATTTGGTACGGGTGTCTTCATATTCATTGTGAAGGTGACATTACCAGAAAACCAATTTGGATCTTCACCTGATAAGCCCATTCGTATATTACTAATTTTTCCCCATTTCAAAAATGTCTGTATAAGAATTTCCTTACTGTTCTCTATATATTCCATTGGAAATCTTTCTTTTACTGTTTTTACCTGGCTCCTGACCATTACAGGAATCACTGTGCTACCTTCGAAAGTAAAACCCTGTAAGAGTTTGTCCCTTGTTTCTACATCTTTAACTACAATTAAATATTTCCCTCCACCGTAAGGGGTGAAAGAATAAATCTTATTTGCGCTGACCATCCCTTTTAAAACCTTAGTTACTCATCTTGCTTATTCACATCAGGGAATTTCAATTCCTAGAGTTCGCACCCTTGCAGGAATTGGTACCATTATCTCAGGTGGGGAAAAGACTTATAACCTCTGCATTTGAATATAAGACGGAAAAAAAAACCTTTCAGTCGTAAGACTGAGAATTAAATAATCCAGTGATACAGATATAATTCTACACCATCAACAAATGCTTTATTTGAGCTACTATAAAATGGCAAACATAATACCACCAAAAGTAATCCTATAATGCAGATATTAACTTCATTACCAGCAATCCTAATATTTATTTAAAAAATTAAAAAAAAAACTGTGCTAGTGGTGATTTAGTCCCCACTAGCACCAGTAACTAAAATCCAAGTGAAAAGCAAATGAAAGAAGCCAAATTACTTGTTGAAAACCAAGATCTCGTCGGTGGGAGCCAGACCAGAAGTGATACTAAGGTCGAAGTAATGCAGAAGTTATATTTTCATATACGAGTAGCCAAAAGGTGTCACAACTTATTATTAAATTACTCTGGATTAGAGATAGCGCTTGGAAGTTTTTCCACTTGGTTATACTATAAATTACCATATTTTTCCGTGTATAAGACGATACTTTTTTCTAAAATTTTTAGACCATAAATTGGGGGTCATCTTATACACAAGGGGTGGGGGAGAACAGTTAAGAGACCCACAGTTGCCATGATGAAACTGCTGGTACCTTGTCTCCGCAAACAGGCTTCTGCCACTCACTAGCCTTTGTTAACTCTGTCGATTGACGTCATTAATGGCTGCTTCTAAATAAATCAATCAGAACTCTGAAAGCATTCATACATCTGCAACTCATTGGTGGGGTAAGTTAATGCATTAACAATATTTTGAGCACTAGCCCATAAAAATGTCTGAAAATAAAAAACGATTGTCATATTCTTCAAAATTCAAGTTAAAAGTCATCAATTATGCAAAAAAACATGGAAATAAAGTTTTGGGGAGAGTTTGGACCTCCTCCCACTGAGTGTATTATTAGACAGTGGAGATGTTTAAAATATTGATTTCTTAATTTTGGGTTTGAAAAAGTATGGTTCGTCTTATACATGGAAAAATCTGGTGAATTTACCAAGAAATTATATCATCATCATCAAATTCCTGCCATATACCCTCAAGTGGTGTACAGGATATGGTAGTACTACATGAAAAATTTACATCATTACTAACTTGCTGTCTACAATTTTCCTCCAAATCAGTCTGTCTTGACATATCAGATCTTATATTTCTATCTTCTAAGGCACTTTTTACCATATCAATTCACCTATATCTTGGTCTTACTCTGGGTCTTTTTTCTGCCAACCTGGCAGAGAACACTTTTTTTGCTAATCTTTCATCACCCATTTTGTTTAAGTGACCATACCACCTGAGATTAATCCTGCTAACTAACACATTCCTGGATGCTGACAATGTCAAGTTCTTTCCTAATATCCTCGTTTTTAGTACGATATTGCCATTGATGCCATCTGCTCATGCCCCTATCTTTCTCAGGACTCTCATATCTGCAGTCTCTAGTCTTTGGTCAAATGTTTTACTTTGATCCTGTTCTCAGATCCATAAGTAAAAATTAGTTTGCGCACTGTTTTGTATACAGCTAATTTAGTGTTTTGACTAATTTCTCTCTTACTCCATATAAATTTATTCAGTTGACTTCCTATCATACCAGCTTTGTTGATTCTGTTGTTTATTTTCATTTTTTTTACCATCTTTACTAAAAATTGTGACTAAGTAACTGAAATGTTTTACTTGTTTTATAGGTTCTCCATTCACGATGTTGATATTTTCAATGCTTGTGCCTATTTTCTTTGTCTTTGTCTTGTTATTGCTGGCCTTCAGTGTAGCAGATTTATTTAAAAGTATAACATCATCTGCATAAAGCAAAGAGCTGACAATTAACATCTCCAATTTGATATCAGGTTTAATACCACTTTCCTTCATAATGTGATCTATATAGATAATGAATAACAGAGTGGATAATGTACATCCTTTTTTGACACCAGATTTAATATTAAACCATCTTTCTGTACTTCCTTCAATTCTAACTGTTGACTTATAACTCAAATAAAGACTAAGTATTGCTTGATATAATGCTCCATTGATACCATATAATCAGGGTTTGCACCGCCTGGGTGCAAAATTTTTGTGTCCCCTTTCCATTAAAAATTAAAAGATTCTGAAGTAAAATAACACGTTATGAATCATTTTATTATATTGCACATTAAGAGGAATGTATATTAAAATAAAGAAAAAAACACAAATAGTAAAAACCCTTATTTTTATTCATTTGCTACTGAGATGTTCTTCTATTTCTTTCATATTTTTTATGAACGTATTCAATTATACTGCCCCTAAATTGTGCTGCCCGGCTTCATTGCACCCCTGTATGGAATGGGCCTGCATATAACTGAAGCGTTTTGAATAGCTTCTCTCTTGGCACCTTGTCATATGCCTTTTTCAGATTTACAAAACTTGAATACAGATCTTTGTTATATTCAGATGCTTTCTCGACTATTTGTCGTCAATTGAAATTCTGATCCTGACAGCCTCTATTTGGCCTGAATCCAGCTTGTTCTTCACCAAGCTTTTCTTCCACAATCCTTCTCAACCGTTGCTCAAGTATACTTGCGTAAATCTTACCAGGTAAGATTTCACTTACTCAGTACAGAAATACCTCTAATTCTCACATTCAGTTGTATTTCCATTTTTATATATGGGTACTCTGAGAGCTCTACTCTAATCATCCAGAATTCAACCCTCTGTTCAGGCCTTCTGAACTATGCAATGCAGCCACTGTAAGACTTTTATACCTCCGTACTTGAGCATTTCTGGTCGAATATCATCTACTCCTGCCTTTCCACATTTCAGGCATTTGAGGGCTTTCTCTACTTCAAGTATGGATATGTATTCCTGACTGCATCCCTGTTGAGTGTTTTTTACCACTGTGCTATCACTGTTTGCTTCATTTAGCAATTTTTCAAACTAATTACTCTGTTCTTCAAGGATATCTTTTTCTCCCGTTTTCATGTCACCTTTATCATCTCTAATTCCTTTTACAGTACTCTTTCCTCCATTTCTGAGCTTCTTCAACAGCCTCCAGAATATATTGCCATCTTCCTGATATTTATTTTCTATGTTCTTACCAAAGTCTTCCCATGACTTTTGTTTAGTTAGTTTTTCAGTGTTGAGATTTATTACATTTGTCTCTGTGTTCTCTAAAAGCACAAGTTGACTTATTTGTCAGCAACTTTTGATATGCTTTCTTCTTTTTTTCTTCTTCTTTTTTCTTCTTTCTTCTTCACTGCCACTTTAACTTCCTGTGTCCACCATGGAATTCTGACTTTTCTATCCTTACAGACAACCTCATGACATGCCTCTCTGGTCGAATCAATGAGTGTTTTCTTCAGGGCCTGCCACTGATCTCCAAGGTTTGGTTCCTGTTCACAAACTCTTTCATTTTTTCTTGAATAATGTTTGTTTATTTTAGTCTACAGTTCACATCTGAGAACTGCTCAACTTTTATTCGCTTTAAAATTTCTTACATGTTCTTCTTTTCAATATGAGATTCAATTTTATTCTTCTCGAGACTAAATAGTGATCACTTCCAATTTCAAATCCTCTGTACACTCTGGTGTCCTGCACCAGGGAGAAAACATCACTATTGACAATAATATAATCAATGAGAATTTTCTTTTTCCTTGCCTCTTCTCTCCATGTGAATTTGTGCACATTTTTATGTTGGAACATGGTGTTAGTAATAACCAGTCCATGTCTTGAGCAGAAATCCAACAGGTATTTACCATTATTATTAGCTTTTCTCTTTTCTCCAAATTTTCCAAAGAAATTATATACAGGTACCCCTTGTATAATGCAGTACTTATACAACTCAATTTCGATATAATGCAGTCTACACATTGTAGTAACTCTTGTTCAACGCTGTGTCGATATAACATGATCTACAAATCTTTAACCCTTTATCTTTTCATATATTTTTCACCAAGCGACTTAAAAATCAAATTTATCTTAATTAAATTTGATCTGTCTGTTTCGCACGTGTAGTTATAAGTAACAAATTAATATTAGGGGAAATACTCTTAAGCACACACACATACGTCAATTGTTTACTGTATAAAGTGTTTATTGTCGAAAATTGTCTTTGTTTTCTGCCAGGAGAGTGCATTAAAAATCATAAGCTTGTTAATATCAAGCTGAGCACCTTATTTTCTGATGTGTTACATACAATATGTAATGTGTTTTTTTTATGTAAAAATAATTATTTTTATTGTAATGACCACTTAGAGGGCTTTTATGATATGGCTGAAAACGAAATTAGTGAATTAAGTAATGGGGAAATAGATTTAAATTAGGAGGAACTGGTTCAATTAATAGATGATGTCAAACCAAAAGACAAGGAAAGTTCTGCCGAAGATTCTGATTGTGATGAATGTGTGTTAAAGAATTCAGTTTAAAGAAATTAGCAGAAGGATTGGACTTGGCAAGAAAGTTAGGAAGTTATTTTACAGATAATAATCCCTTAATGGAGCACTCCGAAAAATTCATGAGACAATTGGATATTTGTTTAACTCCATATTATTATGAACTTAATAAAAAATTTCAGCATAGTGGTAAGCAAGGTCTTATTACTGACTTCTTGATAACTAAACCAGCCCAAGTGTGAATGAGAATTATACAAATGATGTCCAAGAGATTTCAAGTGGTGATGACGACGATGTCCGACCACTCATAAATAAAGAACATCTATGAAATGTTCGTTTTGAAGACAGTGATGACGATCAAAATATACACATTATTTTATTTTGCCTAAAACATTTATGCATTATGTGCAATGAAGTTTACATGCAATTTGTAATTTCATAAGTTTATACTATGTATTTGTTTCATAGTTTATATGCTGTCTTAACTTGCATGAATTATCTGAATTAAATAAAAATATTTTTTTGTTGGGTATGTCGTTGTTTATATAATTAAAAAAAAAATTTTGGAACATAACCCTACTTTTTCTACGTGATCTGAGTCTCGCATAACGTGACTTATATAACGCAGCATTTCTATGGAACTTAACATCCGCGTTACACGAGGGTTACCTGTACTTGGTTTAATCCTTTATACAAGTGTAAGCAAAGAAAGTTTGCACCTGAAGTATTTTACTAAGGCAAGTGATGTGAAGTCATTAACTTCTGTATGCGAGTTGTCCCAGTCCTGAAAATACTTGAGGCACAAACTTTGTTTGCTTACACTTGGCTTGGATGAAGGATTAAACCAGGTATATAGTTTCTTGGTAATAATGTGTGACACCTTTTGGCTACTCGTATATGAAAATATAACTTTTGTGTTGCTTCAACCCTAGTATCACCTATGGGTCTGGCTCTCACTGATGAGACCTCAATAAAGGTCTGGGTAGTGACCTTTCCTGTAATGCATAGCATTATACATATCTGTGAGGATATGTGCTTTGCATTATGGAATGCTAAGGCAAGTGATGTGAAGTCATTAGCTTCTATATACGAATTGTCCAAGTTCTGAAAATACTTCAGGTGCAAACTTTGTTTGCTTACACTCGGATAAAGGATTAAACCAAGTATATAATTTTTTGGTATATTTAATCTATTAATAGCCAGCTTCTACGCTATCTGAAAACAAACCCCGTTAATGATTTAACAATCATTGGTATGATTCAGTCACTGTTGGTTTACTGAGGATGCTAGTAATAAGATAATCTTATATCACTATCATACTTAACAACCCTTGAGGATACATATCAGGAATATGATAATTATGATGGAGTTGGTACAAACTCAAGTAGTTTCTCTTCACATTGCGAAGGCAGTTAATTGGATTTGGCATTAAAGGCTCTAAAGTGAACCTTTTCTTTATGCACCTGTTGTCATTCAGAAGCGAGTTGATGGTTTTATTTTTTGTTGAACACCACTTGTGTTGGCAGAGATTTTTTTTTCTCATATTTGAACAACCTTCTTCCAGCTGACTAAAAATTTAGTCTATGATGACAGTGCATTGCATAGCACTCCTCATTTTTATTTGATAAACATTGCACTATACAAATGAACAAAATTTCTAGCAAATACCTACTTCAGAAACTCATCATCATCAAATTCCTGCCATGTACCCTCAAGGGGTGTACAGGATATGATAGTACTACATGAAAAAAATTACATCATTATTAATTTCCTATCTACAATTTTCCTCCAAATCAGTCTGTTACTTGTCAAGACTCCAACATTATCAGATCTTATATTTCTATCGTCTAAAGCACTTTGTACCGTATCAATCCACCTATATCTTGGTCTTCCTCTGGGTCGTTTTGCTGCCAACCTGGCAGAGAACACTTGTTTTGCTAATCTTTCCTCGCCCATTCTGTTTAAGTGACCATACCACCTGAGATTAGCTCTGCTAACACATTCCTGGATGCTGACAATGTCAAGTTCTTTCCTAATATCCTCGTTTTTAATATGATATTGCCATTGATGCCATCTGTCACGCCTCTAATCTTTCTCAGGACTCTCATATCTGTGGTCTCTAGTCTTTGGTCAAGTGTTTTACTTCTGACCCAGCTCTCAGATCCATAAGTTAAAACTGGTTTGAACACTGTCTTGTATACAGCTAATTTAGTGTTCTGACTAATTTCTCTCTTATTCCATATGAATTTATTCAATTGACTTCCTACCATACCAGCTTTGCTGATTCTGTTGTCTATTTCTATATTTTATTTACTATCTTCAGTAAAAACCGTGCCTAAGTAGCTGAAATGTTTCACTTGTTCCACAGGTTCTCCATTCACAATACAGTTGACATTTTCAATGATTCTGCCTATTTTCATTGTCTTTGTCTTTTTATTGCTGACCTTCATACCATATCTATTACAACAGCTATTCAATTTAGTCAGAGAATCTTGCAGACTTGTAGCAGATTTATTTAGAAGTAAAACATCGTCTGCATAAAGCAAAGAGCTGACATTAACTCTCCAATTTTGATATCATGTTTAATATCACTTTCCTTCATAATGTGATCCATATAGATAATGAATAACAGAGGGGATAATGTACATCCTTGTCTCACACCAAATTTAACATTAAACCATCTTCCTGTACTTCCTTCAATTCTAACTGCTGACTTACAACTCAAATAAAGACTAAGTATTGCTTGATATAATGATCCACCGACACCATACAATTGTAGCGTTTTGAATAGCTTCTCTCTTGGCACCTTGTCATATGCCTTTTCCAAATCGACAAAACTTAAATACAGATCTTTGTTATATTCCCATGCTTTCTCGACTATTTGTTGTAAAGTGAAGATCTGATCCTGACAGCCTCTATTTGGCCTGAATCCAGCTTGTTCTTCACCAAGCTTTTCTTCCACAATTCTTCTCAACCGTTTCTCAAGTATACTTGCATAGATCTTGCCAGGAACACTCAGTAGGGAAATACCTCTGTAATTCTCACATGCAGTTTTATTTCCCCTTTTTATATATGGGTACTATGAGAGCTCTACTCCAATCATCGGGAATTCATCCCTCTGTCCAGGCTTTCTGAACTATGCAGTGCAGCCACTGTAAGACTCTTATACCACCATACTTCAGAATTTCTGGTCGAATATCATCTACTCCTGCTGCCTTTCCACATTTCAAGCCTTTGATGGCTTTTTCTACTTCAAGTATGGATATGTATTCCTGACTGCATGCCTAGTCAGTGTTTTTTACCATGCTGTCATCACTGCTTGTTTCATTTAGCAGTTTTTCAAAGTAATTACTCCATACTTCAAGGATATCTTTTTCTTCCGTTTTCATGTCACCTTTATCATCTCTAATTCCTTTTACAGCACTCTTTCCTCCATTCCTAAGCTTCTTCAACAACCTCCAGAATATTTTGCCACCTTCTTGATATTTATTTTCTATATTCTTGCCAAAGTCCTCCCATGACTTTTGTTTAGCTAGTTTTACACAGTATTTAGCATTCTTGCATTTGTCTCTATATTCTCTAAGAGCACAAGCTGACTTATTTGACAGGAACTTTTGATATGCTTTCTTCTTTTCCTTCACTGCCTGTTTAACTTCCTGTGTCCACCAGGGAGTTCTGATATTTTTATCCTTACAGACAACCTCACCACATGCCTCTCTGGCAGAATCAATCAATGTTTTCTTCAGAGTTTGCCACCGAATCTCCAAGGTTTGATTCCTGTTCTCAAACTCTTTCATGTTTTCTTCAATAATCTTTGTGTATTTTAGTCTACAGTTCACATCTGAGAGCTGCTCAACTTTTATTCGCTTTAAAACTTTCTTACATGTTATTCTTTTCAATATTAAATTCAATTTTATCCTGCTCAAGACTAAAGTGATCACTTCCAATTTCAAATCCTCTGTACACTCTGGTGTCCTGCACCAGGGAGAAAACATCACTATCAACAATAACAAAGTCAATGAGACTTTTCTTATTCCTAGCCTCTTCTCTCCATGTGAATTTGTGCACATTTTTATGTTGGAACATGGTGTTAGTAATAACCAGTCCATGTCCTGAGCAGAAATCCAACAGATATTTGCCATTATTATTAGCTTTGCTCATTTCTCCAAATTTTCCCAAAATATTTTTATATGTCTCACAATCATTTCCTACTCTGCTATTTAGATCCCCAACAAGGACCAACTTTTCATTTTTCATTGTGTCTGTTGCTTTTTCTAAACCCTCAAAAAACTCCTCCACTTCTACCTTAGTAGAACCTTCTGTGGGACCATAGGCACAAATAAGTCTCATTGTCCAGTTCCCCATTCTCATATTTGCCCACATTACTCTACTTGAGACTGACTGCCATTCAAGAAGATTAGCCTCGTATTTTGTGTTGAATACTATGGCTACTCCTTCTTTTCCTTGATTGTCATTGCTTGAATATAACATTTTGTATTTATTACTCAGAAAGATCTCACCAGTTTTTGTCATTTTTGTTTCAGTCACTGCTATTATGTCGATCTGGTACTTATCTAATTCCTCAGTTAGCTCCATTTCTTTGCCATTCAGGCTTCTTACTTTGATAGTACCGATCTTTAACTCTGGTGATGTTGAGTTGGGGTTTGTTTTCAGATTTGTTCCAGTAGCTGACTTTTCGCCCTGGTTCCCTGGCGAAAACAACGGGGTCCTTGTTTAACCGGGCGATGCCCCAGCCGTCATGAAATTCTGTCATGTTGTACGATAATTTTTTATTTTGGTTTAACCAATAAGAATACAATTTGGTCGGCTAAATCCCAAATTGCCAGCCCATCCTCGTTCGTTCAGTATCCAAGTAGATACCCAACAGGGTGCAACACAAGAAGGTGAGGATTGGACATAAGGTCAGAAGCCCTGGTCGGTTCTTCGCATTCCGTTAAAGGCTATGTGGAGGTCTCCTCTCAGTTATACAGCTTTGACCCTTAAGCACCCCACTTCAGAAACTAGATAGTGATATTGGGTCCCAGGCCATTTTTCAGTGTGGATTTGTTACCTGTCTTGTTCTGCCTTATTTCTTTCAAATAATAATGGTTCTTCTCTTCCCCCATTTGATGGTAGCGAATTCTCTAAATAGGATGAGGAAGTATCCAAAGAAATATATATATATATTTATGTGTGTGTGTGTGTGTGTGTGTGTGTGTGTGTGTGTGTGTGTGTGTGTGTGTGTGTGTGTGTGTGTGTGTGTAAACTAGATAAACTACACATTTTAAATAACAAGGTCAATGAACTAATGATCAGAGACAAAGAAAATCAAATTATTATTATTTATTATTATTATTACCCCAAGACCCCATGGAGTCAAAGACTCATCTAGGAGGTCCTTTTATGATACAGCAGCTCATCATACTATGCCTTAAACACACTCAAATTCTCAGAGAGAATTTGAGTGTGTTTAAGGCCTTGCCTGAGAATGCCTTGCCTGAGAGCAGACACCATGCTCTCAGGCAAGGCATTCCAATCATTCACAGCTCTTCACTAAAAAAACTTGCTTCTCACTTCCCTGCTCACACCTCTCCATATACAGCTTCCAGGGATGACCTCTGGTTCTCCCCTGATCTCCCACTGGTTTCTGTAGATCCTCTCCAACAATGAACCGATAACAACCCCTTACTAACTTGTAGGTCTCTATCATATCTCCCCTCTTCCTTCTATTCACTAGACTCTGTAAATTTCATCTTCTTAACCTTTCCTCATATTTGACATTTCAGAGATCAGAAACTACCTTAGTAAGTCATCTCTGGACCCTTTCCAATATTGTCTCTTCGTTCTTCTAAAAACCAGGTGACCAAATCTGGACACAATAGTCCATGTGTGGCCTAATCAAAGCCTTATACAATGGAACAAGAATCTCCTTACTTCTACAAGTCATTGTCCACCGCATCATTCCCAGAAGTCTTTGTGTTCTCCTCACAATTTTGGCAATGTGTCCAATAAATTTTAGATCCTTATCCACTATCACCTCCAAGATCTCTTATTTCCTCCACCTCCAACAACATATTCCTGCCAAGGATAAATTCTACATCCCATTTTTGTTTCCAAAATTTTAAAACCTTACATTTTGCAACATTGAACTTGCATCCCCATTCCCATTCACTCAATTTATTCAAATCTTCTTGTAAGGCCACAAGATCTTTTCTACTCTTCATAGTTAGTCCCAACTTTGCATCTTCTGCAAACAACTGAATATCTCCATCCAAATCATTGCCAATATCATTAACACACAAGTTAAATAGTAATGGCCTTAAAACAGACCCCCAAAGTACACCACTAGTGACTTTCCTCTTCTGGGATATTACTCCCCCATACACAACTTGCTGATACCGATCAGATAGCCAGTTTCTGATCCAATGCACTAATCTGATATCCAACCCCATCTGCTCTAGTCTATCAACTTATCATGCGGTAATCTATCAAAAGCCTTTGCAAAATCTAAGTATATTACTGTGTATCCTTGCCTGTGTCGAAGGAAGCCATCACCTTCTTGTAATAAGTAAGTAGATTACTAAAACGCAACCTCCCTTTAGCAAAACCATGCTGTTCATCAGAGATAATACCATTGTTTTCAACCCAATTCTGGATCCTAGTTCTCACAAGCTTCTCCAACAACTTAACAACAACACCTGACACACAGATAGGCCTATAATTGGATGCTTGAGTTCTATCACCTCCCTTATGAAGCGACACAATCTTGCCCTCCTTCCACTCCTTTTTAACTTGACCCATTGCAAGATTCATATTAAAAAAATATGTCAAGGCAGATGTCAACTCCCTGGCATATTCCTTTGGAATACGTGGTGATATATTATCAAGTTCCACAGCCTTATTTACATCTAGTTTGCTCAACTCCCCATACACCTCTTGCTTACTTACAGTCAGTCTCTCTTCCCCATCATCAACTGCTCTTAATATCTCCATGAAGTCACATTCACAAGATTGAAAGATCTGTACAAACTGCTCATTAAGTATCTCTGCCACACCTTCTGCAATAGCTGTCTTTATATACCATTTTCTGCAATCAATGTCATCCTTCCATAATCATTCTTTTTTTTTTTTTTTTTTTTTTTTTTTTTATTGCTGGCTACATATTGAAAGAACCCTCTAGGATTCTTTTCGGCTTCATTAGCTAACTGCTGCTTATACCTCACTTTTGCTACTCTTACCAACCAAGTCACTCTCCTTGCCTGGTCTTTGTAATCCTCATGGAATTGGTTATTACCACTTCTCTTTTGCTGCCTCCATAAGGCCCTTTTTCTCTGTATCACATGCTTAATTTTTTCATTCATCCATTTCACACCTACCTTATTTAACCTTCTGACCCTTGGAACACATTTAGACATTGCTTCTACTAGATAGTTCTTGAATATCCCCTAAGCTGCATTGATCTCTTTTCCGGCTAACTCCTCATTCCATGCTACACTTGCATGCTGTCTCCTGAGCTCTTCATAATCATCACCCTTGTAGTTCCACATATACCCTTTTCTTACAGAGGTCCTCATACTGCTGGCAATCACATGGTCATGGTCACTCTCACCAATTGGAGGGTGACTGGACCAGTGGTACACTCAGAGGGGGGGCAATGGGTCCTTCCCCCCCAAAGAAAAAGGAAAAAAACTAGAAAAATTTCCCAAAATCTTTTCCTAATTAAAATCCATTTCTTTAATTTTATTTATTTTTTGTCGTGTCTTCTGTTTCTGTACTGCTTATGAATTAGTGATCATTGCAGATACTTAGTCATAGGTTGTATGCAATGCATAGTGTGTATTCTCAAATCATCTACTCAACCTGTCCCCCCCCCCAAGATTTAAACCTGAGTGCACTACTGGATTGGACACTTCATTATAATTACATCCTCTGATTTGATTATCAAATCCAAGACTTGAAAATTATAATAAAACCAGGGATACTAGAAACACGTTTTAAATGATAAACCATATCTGTCATCACAAAACAAAAAGAAATGGAAATATTGTCACACATGACAAAAACAGTAGACAGCTATCAGTAAATTCAAACTTGATGAAAGAATGGAAGTGAAGATGGTAAATTAAATGTGGAAATATATAACAGAATCAACAATTCTGGTATGGTAGGAAGTCAACTGAATAAATTCATATGGAATAAGAGAGAAATTAGTCAAAATAATAAATTAGCTATATACAGCACAGTGTTCAAGCCAATTTTAACTTAAGGATCTGAGAGCTGGGTTACAAATAAAATACTTGACCAAAGACTGGAGATCACATATATGAGAGTCCTGAAAAAGATTAGGGGTATGAACAGATGGCATCAAAGTCAATATCATATTAAAAACTAGGATATTAGGAAAGAACTTAACATTGTTAGCAGAGCTTATTTCAGGTGTATGGTCACTTAAACAGAATGAGAGAGAGAGGAAAGATTAGCAAAACAAGTGTACTCTGCCAAGTTAGCTGGAAAAAGAACCAGAGGAAGACCAAGGTATAGGTGGATTGATACATTAAAAAGTTCCTTAGAAGATAGAAATATGAGATCTGATAATGTTGGGATCTTGATAGGTAACAGATTGATTTGGAGGAAAATTGTAGATAGGAAGTTAGTAATGACGTAAGTTTTTCATGTAGTACTATCATATCCTGTACACCCCTAGAGAGTACAAGTCAGGAATTTGATGATGAAAGAACGGAGAAACTAGTTTCAAGAATTACTGAATGTTGATAATCCCCAACATTCAAGTCAGTTAGCAGACCTGCATCTAACCATCACTCTACCAATAAATTGTGAAGACTTCACTGAAAAGGAACTAAAAATAGCATTGGATCAAACAAGAGCAGGAAAATCCCCAGGAATTGATAGAATCAGAATAGAGCTTTCAAAAATGTGGAATAACACATATTCCAATTTCTTTGCCATAATGAATCAAGCTTTAAACACTGGAGTAATATACAAACAATTGAAATAAGGTTTTATTGTCTCTTTACCCAAAAAGGGCAGTCTTAATAGAATGGATAACTACAAAGGTATTACTTTGCTGTCAACCACAGTTAAAATCTACAATAGGATGATACTCAATAGAATAGAACCTTACTTAACACCCCTTTTTTAGAAAAAAACAAGCCGGAGTTCTGAAAAAAAAATGATGTACAATAGAACCCATACGCACCAGAAGAATCATAGAAGGTTTACGTGATAAAAACTTACCACTCATTTTAATCTTTATAGAGTTCAAAAAAAGCCTTTGACTCCATGAATAGAGAAGCAATGTTTAAAATACTTAGATTCTAGGGTCTACCCTCAAAAACCATACAAGCAACCTCAGCACCTTATAAAGATTACAGTGCTAAAGTAATCTTTAAAACAGAAACATCTGAATCCTTTCCGGTGACAACAGCAATCCTGCAAGGTGATATACTAGCACCTTATTTGTTCTTGCTGTGCTTGGACTACATCTTCTGGACCATCAACACAGAAGATCTTGGTTTTAACATTAGAACATCCACCCACACCATGCAGATATCTGATCTTAGCTTTGCTGATTATGTTGTACTTATTGATACAGAACCAACAAATGCACAAAAATATCTCGGTCTACTAGAGACATAGGCTAAACTTATTGGTCTACAGATCAACATCCAAAAGTCCAAAGTATTCTCAATAGGTTATGAAAACTTTAGACTTCATATCAACAATAAACCCTTAGAAAGAGTAAAGGACTTTCGATATCTTGATCATATATCAGCAATACAGAAAATGATATTAGAAAATGTAAACAGCTGGCTCTAGTCTTCTATAACAAACTTCTGCCCATCTGGAAAACATCATTAAAAACAAAATTAAGACTATACCATGCAACCATCTTCTTGTATAGTTAATTATTTACAACTGATCCAGAAACATCTAAATGGCTCACCATTGGGTTTAGTCTAGTGCTCTCTGAAGAACTGCTTTACTGCTATACCCTCATATGCAAGTGCTGAAGGCATTCAACAGAGTGGCAGTCATACCCTTGACAGACATTACTCATGCACCATAATGGAAGTAGAGAGAGAGAGAGAAGAGAAGGAAAATAAAGAGAGGAGGGGAAGAAAAGTAAATCTTGCTCTGTAAACCAATTGTTTTGCCACTTTGAAATGCTAATGTGCAGGGTGATGAAATCATATGCCACCTAGATTATAGTAGATTCAGTACAGGCACATGTGCCACAAAGGACAAGGAATACTGCATTTATTAGCCACCATTGAAACACATAAAGAACTTAAATTCTGTCTGAAATAAATTTATAAGTTATGTAAAAAAATAGTCATATTGTTATCTAAGTTTATAAAACTAAGGTCTGAAGACAAGTTACCCAATAATACAGTTAAATAATGGTTTAAGGTTTATTTAGTGTACAGAAGAACTTGGTATGAAAGTTTTTTCTTCATTTATTTCCTTTTTTTTTTGTACACTAACTAAGATGAGGAAAAGGCATATATTCTGCTATTTTCTTGGATTTAGCGAAGGCATTTGGCAGGGTGCCACATGATAAACTGATATTTAAGTTGAAGTACATGGGTTTGGATGTCAGGTTGGTCACCTGGATTCAGGATTGGCTGTCCGATAGGTATCAGAGAGTTCTGTATGGTGGGGCAGTTTCAAGGAGGCAGAGGTTTACAAGTGAGGTCCCACAAGGCTCAGTACTGGGACCTCTATTGTTTTGTTTAACCTTTATATCAATGACATTGTCAGTGGATTGCAGGGGGATATTCAGTTGTTTTCGGATGATGTGAAGCTGGGAAGGGTTATCAGTAATAGTGCATATATGGTAGCCCTGCAAGAGGATTTCAATAAGCTAGACAGATGGGCAAATGAATGGGGTGTCAGTTTAATGCAGCAAAATGTAAGGTCTTGAGGTTTGGGATACGATAGGATGCTGCATACTCTATTGGAGGAGCTATACTGGAGGAATTAGGGGAGACAAGAGATCTGGGGGTTGATGATTGATAGAAACCTGAAATTTAGGGGACATATTGCAAAGGTGGTGAAGGTAACACAGAGGATTGCTGCAATAATGAGAAGGACGCTGACCTGCAGAGATAAAAGAGTTATCATTCCGTTGTATAAGACCCTGATCTGACCACACTTAGACTATTGTTCTCAGATTTGGTCCCCAGGATTTGAAGGGGGATAAATTAACTGTAGAAAGAGTACAAAGGCAGATAACAAAGTTGGTTTCAAGACTGTACAATGTTAGTTATGAGGATTGGCTGAGGGAATGTGGACTACAGAGTTTGATGGATAGAAGAAGGAGGAGAGATGATATGATTGAGACTTTTAAACTGTTGAGAAGTGGTTACAGGGTTGACACTGGGGAGTTCTTTCGTTTGGTTGAATAGCAGGAAGGAGTGATGACAAGTGGCCATCCCTGGAAGTTACAAAAGGAAACTGTGAGCAAGAGGGTAGGTGTGGTTTCATTGCATGGAGGGTGGTTGAACCGTGGAATGCATTGCCTAATAGAGTGGTGAGAGCGAAAACAGTCAATGAGTTTAATTAGTTGTATGATAGACTTTGTGTTTCCTAGGAGGGATCTCCCTCGATGAGTCTTGATAGACTTGTGTTTTTTAGAAAGGACCTCCCTCGATGAGTCTTTTGACTCCTTGGAGGCCTGAGTAATAATAACAATAACTGTGATAGTGAAAAAAGGAATTGAAGAACAGAAAAGAAACTCAGGGCAACCTAGGAAGGAAAAGCAGAGTGCTGAAAGCATTTGTGCATCCATCCCATCAGTTATTAGTGAATTCTCTTATCTTACTCAGGCGTGCAGGACATTCACATCTGTAGAGGTTTGTACCAGTTACACACTATACTCCATAGCCTTTGTTTTCATTGTAGAGCTAAGTGCAAAACCAAACATCACTCCAAACAGGGTTCAATATTCCACTTGCTTGTTTCATAGTGCACTGCAATTGGATTGTGGGTTAAGATAAGCATTCTCCAAATCATGCAGATATGTTTGGATATGGAAGTTGCCATGAGAATGCTATTTACTAAAGAGAGAGAGAGTACTTTCCTATCTGTTAAGTCTGTGTCACTGTTATGGTATAGGAATGCTTCTTTTTCTGGTTTGGATTAGGATCTTTTGTTATTGCTGTTGCCTAAAAATGAGCATGAAATGTTATACTGGCGTTTTGGTAATTTTCTTATTATCTCATATTCTGCAGTTCCATGAAAATGACCTAGTTAGTTATCATGATAATAATGTACAATGTGCAAATAATGTGCTGACATTGGTAGTTAAAAGGTTAGACTGGCCAGCATAGCATTCCAAATAGAACCCTTAAAATGTCAGTTAAAAATGAGGCCAACATATTCAATAAAATCCTACAAAATGCTAGGCTCCATTTATCAACATTTAATAGAAAGTCTATTCAAGAGAGGAGAAAATTGTAGCAAAAACAGTGTTACACTGAGTTTGTTGAATTTCATGAAAATGAAGAGTTTGCACATCAGATAGTGTAAATGTTCTACGTTTTTTGTGTGTGTCATCAGTGAGTACTATGGTTAAAGTTACACTCAAGTCATTTCTGTAATAGGAAGTTCATAGAGGTGAGCTACAAGTGGCACATTTTCTTTATTCCCTTTATGTAATACCGGAAATTTGCAGTGGCTCATCACCTTCACTAAACTGGCTGTCTCTCTTAACATTAGATATTATCATGTGTTCAGACAAAAGCAATATATGATATATGTATATTTTTACCCATCATTCCATTTTTTCACTTTGGTATCATAGCAAAGATGGTTCTGACAGCTGCTGTGGTCAGAGATTTAATAGTTAAAAGTTCTTTGAAACATTTTTCGCACCTAGTATTATTAATATTAAGAGAGACCTCCATGCAGTCAGGGACTCATCGAGAGAGGCCACATACTACACACACACACACCTACTATCATACTTGTTCTTGAGCTCATTCATGCTGCTTGCACATACAACATCAAATGGCAATCCATTCCAATCATGAATCACTCTGTGAGAGGAAAATCTAGCCCTCATCCCCTTATTATTGGCATTCATTCTCTCACCCTCTTGTCTTTTCCCCATCCTCCATATATTGAAAAATTCTATCAGTTGAAATCCTATATGACCCTTTCGGAAGTTTTTAAGTCTCAATCATATCTCCTTTCTTTCTCCTGTTTGCTAGTGTCTGCAGTCTACAAATTCTCAATCTGTCTTCATAATCAGTATTCCACAGTCCTGATCATGAATCGTCATGATCATTTTTAACACCCTCCTTTGCACTCTCTCCAGTATATCAGAATCATAACGGAAACCAGGCGACCAGACCTGTACACAGTAGTCCAAGTGAGGCCTTATCAAAGCCTTGTAAAGAGGCAAAATGACATCCTTATCTTTACATGTGAACGTTCATTTCAGCATTGCAATTATCTTTTGAGTTTGTATTTGCAATCTTTGCTACATGGCCTCTGAACTTGAACTTCCTATCTACTAACACTCCAAGATCCCTAGCCTGATCAGTGTCCTCTAGCATAATCCTACCAATATAATATGACATTGGATATCTAATCACAGAGTGCATGACTTTACATTTACTGACATGGAACTGACATCCATTTTCCCATGCTCACAATTCCTGCCTATTGAAATCATTCTGCAAGTACTGCATATCAGCTGCATTATTATTAATGTATATATATATTTATTGCTTTGGAACTATAAAATTTTGTTATTTAGATTCATTTTGGAAAAATGTGCAAGTGCCTATTAAAATCTTCCCAGTCAGTTCCACTCAACTAGATAGATTTTAATGAAATATAATAATTGGGATCTTTACTATAATTTTTCTGTCAATTAAATTTTGGTTTAAATCTGTTGTTTGAACGTCAAAATTGATTACAATGATTAAAATACAAAATTACATTATAAATGCCATTAAGTGAACTGCATATATAATATATAGCCAAAAAAAGTGTATACAGAGTTGATGATTTAGGGGTGCAGATTACAAAGTTAAAGGAGTGCTTGCCTGGAGGAATAATAGTGTGACGATGGCAATGAAAAGAGATTAAAATATGGAGATGAGATGATAGTGATAGCACAAATGATCTCAATAGCAGTGTAATTTGCATTGTGAGGGATTGAAAATTGATCTTAGGGATTGTGTGGTAGAAAGTGTTTGTGGGGAAGAGAGAATTTTAATTATACTTATATAAATTAAGCAGAGAAACAGCATCCAATAGTATGGGAACTGAATTTTGGGGATTCTTGAGTAATAGTTGGCTTAGATAATGTGTTAGAGGGTACACAAAGATCAAGAGTTTTGCATTTGATCATAGCATAAGAGGATATGATCATGACTGAGATGCCATATATGTTCCCATTTGGTGAGTGATAATGCAGTCCTTACTTGAAGGATAAATAGTCTTATGGAAGTACCAAAGAAGGAGGAATTTATGTGGATTAACTTTAATACAATCATCTGCCTTAAGCAGGTGATTGTAGAAACTAGCTTGTGGGAGAAGCACAGTGAATGAAGAATATGATGGAAGAGTGGTCACTGATGTCTGGAAAGTAGTTAAGAAATATTTGTTATCAATAAAGGCATATTTGAATAACTTGAGAGAAAAAAAAGATAATTTATTTTGGGATAAAATGGATGATTAGAGAAATCACACAGGACTACAGGTGAAAACAGGTTCTTGAAGGTAGAATAAGATAGAGAGGTGGAAACTGGTTGCATGAGTTGTTTTTTTTTTTTCACTTGTTAGAAAGTAAATTATACTTGCCCAAAAAATGATATTCTTGTTTCATCCTTTATCCAATTGTAAGTAAACAAAGTTTTCATGTGAAATATCTTCACAACTAAGCTACTTGGATATAGAGGTTGATGACTTCACATCAATGGTCTTAGTATCCCATAATGCAAAGCATACTTAGATACTAAAGTAATTGATGTGAAGTCATCAGCTTCTACATATGAGTAGCTTAGTTGTGAAGACACTTCATTTGCAAACTTTGTTTCCTTAATTGGATACTTGGAGGGATGAAACCGGACTATAATTTCTTATCAATTATAATGTAATTTCATGAGGGATAGAAGGCTCGAGCTTAGAATATGAGTAATTTTAGCAACAACAGGAGACTTGCTCTGTGATCTAAGGATAATTCCAAAGGTTTCTTTTACTATGTTTTCAAGTAGAAGGAGAATTTTCATATTTGTTTATTTATTTGCAGGAAAAAAAAAAGACTTAAAAGCATTTCAAATTTGTAAGAACTATTAGTAATTGTTCTACTCAGGATGGCTGGAAGGTAATAAAATTTGGGATTTAAGATGTACATTGGATATGTCCATGTGATTCAATTTTGGTTTCATTTAGATAGTTTTTATTGAAAAAAAAATTCAAAATAATCTGAACTGATAGTAAAAACTTTGCACTTACTAGATGGAATTGAATGAAATATAATTTTCTTTGAAGGTGACTGAATTCAAGCATTGGATATAAGGATTAAACAAGCAAAGAGTAGTCAGTGTGTTGTGTTTCACAGGTATGCCAGTCATGAGTTCAGGTGAAGAGGGTTAGCAGAAAAGTGTGAAGAGAAACTAGTGCAATTTGTGAATGTATGGAATGAATTTGAAGAATCGTATAAGAGTGATGAACTCTGGTGTGAGTTATCTTGGTAAGCTACCAGAAGGGAGAGTAATGAACATGGAAAATGGATCTGAGGAAGTAAGAAGAGATATGGAAAAGCAGAAGAATAAGGAAGCAGGGATTGAAAGAGTGCTTATAAAGGAAGAGTGAGTAGCACAAGGGAGAATGAAGAAACAGAGTGCAAGACAGATGGTGAAGTCAGATCGAAAGACACAATGTAAGAAACAAGACAAGAAAGGAATGGGATGACCTGAGATCTGGGAGTAGAAGCTTTTGAGTCTGGAGAGGATTCTGGAATGGGTAAGGTGAATAAGGAATTGGCTGGGGGGGGGGGGCAGGAAGCATAGAGAAGTCACATCTAAGAAGCCATATCAGTGGAACAATTACCGTAGACCCAGAAACGAACAGCTGTATTTGTATATGAGTGCTAAAAAGTATTAGAAATAAGGTGGATGAAATTGTTGCATTGGTTGAGTTCATTCACCCAAAAATTGTTGGAATAAATGATGTGGTTGTATGATGATAACATTCTGACAGGAATAGAGTTGGATATGTATGATGTTTTTGATGGAGATATAAAAGACTAAAATGGAGATTGAGTGCTATTGATAATAGAAAAGGAGTTATACCCATGCAGGGAAGAGATGTAAGATTGCTTATACTTGGATAAAAGATTAAATAAGAATATCATTTCTTGGCAACTTTAATTTATTATTATTCGTGACACCTCCAAGGAGTCCGAAGACTCATCACGGGAGGACACACCTATTGTGCAACTCTCCATCTCCACCACTACACCGAACCTCTATTACCAATCATCAACATCAGCGCCATCTACTTGCCACTACCACAGCTAGTATTTTTTTTGTCTGTAAATTGCATGTGTTCCGAAGGGCCAATTTGTCTGTATGCAGGATGAAGAACCCGAGTTTCCGGGAGAAAAAACCCTGCTATCTCTGTATGAGATCGACTAACTCACCTTCGATTGATAATGGCATTAGTTTTTGAGTTATTATTTTGTCAGGTAGAAGTGGATAGAATGAAATACCTAACAAATAGGAAAAGGATGATCATTTTGATAATATAGATTGGAATAATGAGATAGTATACAGAAGTAAAGAAAATGAATTTCTTGAATTTTAGAAGGACAACTACCTTATGAAGCATGTAACAGAGCAGGTGAGGATCAAGGATCTTGGATTTTATCATCTCACCAGAGGGTATGTCATTATAAGTGACATATCAAATCTCCCTCTGATTGGTGAGAGTGACCATGAAGTTATTACCTTGGTGACTGCCAGCCATATGAGGAATTCTGTGAGGAAAGGATAAATATGGGGCCACAAGCCTGGTGATTATGGAAAGCTTTGGAGACATCTAGCTGCTATATCATGAAATGAGTTGAATGGAAAGGAGATCAATGTTGCTAGGGTGCTATTCAGTAACTATCTAGAAGAAGCAATGTCTAGATGTATTCCAAGGGTGAGAAGGTTAAATAGGGTAGGCCTGTAATGCTGAATGAAGCTGTCTGGAAGAAGAAGGAATTATGGAGACAGCATAAGATGAAAGGTAATAATCAGTCACACGAAGAACACAAAGAAGGTAAAAAGGGTGACTCGGTTGGTGAGGGTAGCTGAAGTGACATATGAACAGCAGATAGGTAATGGGGAAAAAATATGGAGTTCTTTTGATATAAGTAAGCATATTGCTAAAACAATCTTCCTTTAGCAAATCAATGCTGTCCATCAAAGAATTACCTCTCCAATACTTTAACCACAACACCTGACAATACACAGATTGATAATTTCCAGCTCAACTCGTCACCTCCCTAATGATGTGGGTACAGTCTTGTCTTTCTGCCATTCCTTTAAAACTTGGCCCATTGTAAGATTCATATTAAGCAAGCAGGTCAAGATAGATAGTCAAGAATCAGAACACAAGATTATATATTTCTTCAGGTCTTATAAACATCAAGTTTACCCAATTGTCCATACACCTCCTGTTAACTCACAGTTACCAGGAGGTGTATGGACAAATTTGATCTCCTCACCTCCCTTTTTTACTGCACTCAAACTCTGCATGATGTCATATTCAAGAGAATGAAATACCTTTATGAACTGCTCATATCTCAACTGTATCCTCCACAGTGGTTCCCCTTTTATAATTTTCACTAACCAATATCATTCTTTCCTCTGCAAAGTCAGCTACCATAGCAAATCCAGGAACACATCAAAAGAACTCTGTACATTTTTTTTCATTACCTAACTGTTGCTCATATGGCACTTTACCAACTAAAGCTACCCTTATGAACCTAGTCAGCCATTATTGCCTGTTTTTTTTTATTCCTCATGGAACTGATTATTATCATTCATAAACTACAACTGAGAGGAAACCCCCAGATAACATTCAAGGAATAAAGAGAACTGAGTGGGGCTTCTGACCTAATGTCCAATCCTTATCTTCTCGCAGTGCACCCTGTTAGGTATCTACTTGGATACTGAACAGACAATGATAGGCTGGCAATTTGGTATTTAGCTGACCAAATTGTATTCTTAGCTTAAACCACAGTGTAAAAATGATGGTCTACATGACAGAATTTCATGCTCACTGGGACATCACCTTCACAAGGTTAAACAAGGCATCATTGTTTTTGTCCAGGGAACCAGGGCAAGCAGCCAAAGTCAGCTACTATAACAAATCCTGGAATGCAGCTCAACTCAACAGCAGAGCTTAAGATTGGTACCATCAATAAGAAGCATTAATGGAAAAAGAAATAGAACTAGCAGAAGAATTGGGTGAGTACCAGATCAACATAATAGGCATGACTGAAACAAAGAAGACAAAAAACAGGTGAGATCTTTCTAAGAAACAAATATAGAATGTTATATTCAGGCAATAACAATCAGGGAAAGAGAGAGTAGCAATATTATTCAACACTAAATAAATATGAGGGTAATCTTATTAAATGGCAAGCAATATCAAGTAGAGTGATGTGGGAAAATATCAGAATGGAGAACTGGACAATGAGCCTTATTTGTGCTTATAGGCCCACAGAAGGTTCTACCAAGAAAGAAATCTAGGAATTTTTTGAAGCATTAGCAGCTGGCTCAGTGAAAATTTAAAAGTTGGTCCTTGTTGGAGATGTAAACAGCAGAGGAAATTATTTAAATTAAGGGGATATTAAATCCCACATTGTTTTAAAACCGAATGAGAAACTCCAAGATTGGAATCAGAGAGTTTCATGCTGAATATAGTAAACTATAAAAGTATCGGCGATTACTAGCGTGAGCTAATGCAAGTAGTCCTAGTACGTAGTACAATCTCGGGCAACTCGCAGCAAAGGTGGTAAAGTTCTGATCGCTATTCTTGGTATTTTCCATAATGTAAAAATACATTTCCTAGGAAATGTATGCTGTTATTACATTATGGTGGGAGGTCACTACCCAGACTGGTTTCAGCTTTTATTAAGGCTGAAACTGGTTGGTATTTATTTGGTCTAGCTACTCACTGATGAAGCCTCAATAAAGGCTGAAACTGGTGAGATTACTAATATGAGTTCGCTCTCTTAAGGCTTTTTCCTTAAGGGAGCAATTTGAGTCTCCGGAGAAAGTGTTTTCCGTCACGGCCCGGTGAGGGGGCTTTGTCGGTGAATGCTTTTCTTCGGAATATGAGCGGTTCTGCTCGGTGGTGGTGGTGGGTGGAAGGCCATCACTGAGTGGAGCCAACACTGAGACGAACGGTCTTTCGCCCACAATTGAGTGGCCTAGGGACCGTCCAAATTTTTAGAGACAGCTTTACTTATTCATAAGACTGAAACCGGTCTGGGTAGTGACCTCCCACCATACTGTAATAACAGCATACATTTCCTGGAAAATGTGTTTTTACATTATGAAAAATACCAAGAATAGCGATCAGAACTTTACCACCTTTGCTGCGAGTTGCCCGAGATTGTACTACGTACTAGGACTACTTGCATTAGCTCACGCTAGTAATCACCGATACTTTTATAGTTTACTATATTCGGCACGAAACTCTCTGATTCCAATCTTTGAGTTTCTTATTTGGTTTTAAAACAATGTGGGATTTAATATCCCCTTAATTTAAATAATGTTTATATTGCCGAAATGAAGTCTATTGGTTCTTTATATTTAAGTAGCAGAGGAAATGATTACCAGATATATAGAAATATTTTGGGAAAATTTAGAGAAAAGCACAGAGCTAATAATGGTAAATGCCTGCTGGATTTCTTTTCAGGAGATGGATTACTTATTTCAACATAAAAATGTGCTTAAATTCACGTGGAGAGAAGATGCAAGAAATAAAAAAATTCTCATTGACTGTGTTATAGTTGATAACGATGTTTTCCCACCACTGATCCAGAACACAAGTATACAGAGGATTTGAAATTGGAAGTGATCACCATTTAGTTTTGAGCAGGATAAAAATTGAATTTCATATTGAAAATATGAAATTCAAGTGTTTAAGAAAGTTTTAAAACAAAGTCAAGCAGCTTTCAGAGGCTGATTAGACTCTAGGTGGTAGATGTCTTTCATCATCTGGTGGAATACCACCACCTTGCTTGAAAGTTTATTTTTCACTTGGTTAGAGTATAATAAATTTAGTTTAATCCTTTATCCAAGTGTGAGCAAACAAAGTTTTTGCCTGAAAGTATCTTCAGGACTGGGGTAAGGTGGTACAACACCGGGCAACTTGTTGCAAAGGTGGAGCAAGCTGATATCACTCCTACCTCAGTATCTCCCATAATGCAAAACACATCTCCTTGCGGATATGCATTAAGGGAAGGGCCACTACCCAGACTAGTTTCGACCTTTATTGAGGTCTCTTCATTGGGAGCCAGGCCCAAGTGGAGATACCAGGCAGAAGCAATGGCGAGGTCATCTTTACCTATAGGAGTTGCCAAAAGGTGTGCCACCTTTTTATTAAATTACTCTAGATTTAGAGAAAGATGTTGAAAGTTTATTTTTCACTTGGTTAGACTATAATGAATTTAGTTTAATCCTTTATCCAAGTGTGAGCAAACAAAGTTTGCACCTGAAAATATTTTCAGGACTGGGTTAAGGTAGTACAACACCGGGCAACTCGTAGCCCGGTGTTGTACTACCTGTTGTACTATTAAATCCAGAGTAATTTAATAAAAAGGTGGCACACCTTTTGGCAACTTCTATAGGTAAAGATGACCTTGCCATTGCTTCTGCCTGGTATCTCCACTTCTGGGCCTGGCTCCCACTGATTAGACCTCAATGTAGGTCGAATCTAGTCTGGGTAGCGGCCCTTCCCTTAATGCATAACATTCTACATGTGATGTTAGCTTGCTCCACCTTTACAACGAGTTACCCGGCGTTGTACCACCTTACTCTAGTCCTGAAGATACTTTCAGGTGCAAACTTTGTTTGCTCACACTTGGATAAAGGATTAAACTAAATTTATTACACCAACTTGCTTATTGGAGACCTGAAGTGGCTGCAGCCATGTTTGGCACTAGAGCAAGGGTTCTGGTCCCCCCCCCCCCCCCACGCTTCCCACATGCAGTGAGAGTGATACCTTCTCAAAGACATACCAATCTCACTGAAGGAAGCCTGGACCCTACCCCATTTGAGGGTACAATAGTAAAACAGTAATGAAGACCAGCCACTTGGTTAGTACATGGGACCCAACCAGGTAGTAACAAACTGGAGGCTTTCCGATCAGCTAATGAAAAATTCTGTGATCCTCTGAATTTTGCCAGTTCATGACTGAAGGGATACCAAATATTGTGGCTGAATGGGAAACTGTCAAGGTCATGTATGGACAGGATACTGACTCCCATCTATGTGGTCAGTATGTTTGCGAGTTTGTCACCTCTCACTGCCTGCCCCACTTCCTTTTTATCGCTTCCTCGCCAAACACAATGAACCACAACTAAAGGAAATGCGTTTTTACTGCAGATCTCAAAAATTCTCCCACACCAAATAGTTAAAAAAAAAACCCATAAAAAACATAAAAAATAAAAGACAACAGTAATCAAACCAAACAATTCACCAACATTAATTCTTACCTAAAAAAAAAAAAAAAAAGTATCCCCATCTAATTCACCAACATTTGTGTCTAAAATAGCAATATAAATGATGTGCACCACCACCTACAGTCATCTAAATCAGAATGACTATTCCTTTCAAAACCTCAGCTGGCAACTTCAATAGCCACTGTACACCTCACTGTACAAACTTCACATTATACAGCTCTTCCCGACATGAGGATTACACTTGTGCATTCATGAGAACTGGCATACCATTCCAGACGCTGCAAATACAAGTCCTGCAAATAGTTTTTATATACTTAATTACTTATATAGCTCATGTAATTTTCATATACAGGCAAATCAGTCCTTCAGAACGCACACAATTTACAGACAAAAAATACTAATGGTGGTGATGAGCAGTAGATGATGATGGTAGTAGAGTTTCAGTGTAGTGGTGGTGATGGAGAGCTGTAGAGTAGGTGAAAATAATAATAACAACAGTAATAATAATATGCTCCCTCTATCACTTTCCAAACTCCGTCAACCACTCTGACCTCTTCAAATTTCTCTCTCTAAAGCTCAACTTTCTGCTCTGGTGGGTGTAGGTTGTTCTGTTGCAAAACAGACTAGTATGAGGTTGTGATCCAAGTTTCCAAGAGAACTGACAACCACAGTATACCTGGAAGGGGGAGCTTGTTAGGAAGAGATTAGATGTGTTGGCAAATTGAATGGAGTTGTCTGGTATTCTGGTGGGAAGATTGATGATCTGCGATCGGTCATTGCTGATGGCAAACACCTCAGCATCACTGCCTGCTTGATAGGTGAAACTGGAGAAAGGGCCAATATAAGTTGTGCACATTGAAGTCCCCAAAAAGGATGACCTCACTATTGGGGTACTTAAGCTTAAGAGAGAGAAAGTTGAAGAGGTCAAAGTTGTTTAATGGAGTTTGGAGAACAATAGAGAAAGCATATGAAAAGGGCAGGTTGATTTGGTAGACAAATTTTGAGCCAAAGCAGATCAAATAGTGGGGATTCAAGGATTTGCAATCTCTGGCATGTCCTTTGGCTCTACAAGGGTGCCAACTGGGAGGACTCCATGACTTCTATTCCTCCTTCCCATGGTATGGCTACTGCTTCAGTTTTTCTGATCCAAACACCTGCTCATGCCCAATAACACAAATCATCCTCACAGGAATGAAGGCTTTCATCCCCTATTCCATTCCAAATTCTCAGCCACCATCCAAGCCTTGATTCTTAAAAAAGTGTACCAATGCTGTAAATGAAAAAAACCACTGCTTACCACAATTGGCTCAAGACTCCAGCTGCCTTCTCTGCTTAAACTGCAGCTTGCAACAGTTGCAAAAGAATCATCACCAAATCCAAGTCAGACTTTTAAAGAGCCACATGCTGCAAACTTGCTTCCTGCCTAAATGGCAGTCGCTTCTTCTGGGCCCTTGCCAAGGCCACTGGGCACAACGTCTGCCTACCCAGGTTTCTTCCACTCTCACATCCAAATGGTACTGTATTCATCTCACCAAAAGACAAGGGCAACTTACTTGTGGCACTCTTCTCTTCCAATTCCTGCATTGATGACCTGGGCAAAGTTCCTTCCCCTACACAAAGAATGGCTCCCTTCATGTTTTCCCTGAAAACTAGGCGACCAAATCTGTGCACAATAATCCATATGTGACCTTATAAATAGGACCTATAACCTATTTTCTTCTGCCTGTCAATGTCCTGCTCATTATTACCGTAATTCATTGTGATGTTCTTACAATTTTATTAATGTGACCTCTGAACTTGAAGTCTCTGTCCATCATTACTCCCAGATCTCTCATCTCCTCCACCTCTTTCAAAATCTTTCCATTAATTTCTCCAATCCGTTCTATCAAATATTTAAGACCTTGCACTTTGCAATATTATACTGATACATCCAGTCATTTGCCCACTCGCATAGTCTATTCAGATCCTCCTGCAAGGCCACAACATCTGCTCTACTTCTTAAAGTCCTTTCCAACTTTGCATCATTGGCAAACAGCTGCACATTCCCAGTTAGGCTGGTTCCAATGTCATCAATGTCAAAGTTAAACAATAATGGTCCCAGAACACGTCCCTGTGGCACTCCACTAGTGACCTTCTTCTTTTTGGATGCTACTCCTCCATATACAACATGCTGTCTGACATCCAGTCAGCTATCCTAGTCTGTTATCTAATCCCATCTGCTTCAGTTTAGCTACTAGCTTATGGCAGTCTCTCAGAGTCATTTGAAACATCCAAGTACACCACTGTATATGCATCTACTTTATCGACTGAATTTGTTACCTTGTCGTAATGCATAAGCAGATTGCTGAAACATGACCTTCCCTAACAAACCCATGCTGACCATCATACAGAATACAGCTATTATCAGCCCACTTCTGAATTCTAGACCTCACCTATTTTTCTGGAGTTGCTAATACCTTAGCAACTTATAATTTGAAGCCATAGTCTTGTCCCCCCCCCCCTTTGTGAAGTGGAATTCCTTTGGGAGTTACCTTGTTGTTAGACTCATGTTAAATAATTGTACCAAAGGTGCCATTAATTAATTATTAAAATATAAATTATATAAATTAAATATGAACTAAAAAATTAAAAAATATAAATCGAATTATATTTTAATATATTTATTTAATATTATATAATATTTATCATCATCGTGCATATCAAGGATTTAGGCCTAGCGTGGTCTGTTCTGGCCTTAGAAGTCATCGTTGAATCATTTGAGAGAACAGCCTGGTTTTCTTTTTTCTAATGGCTTGTACTTTAAGGCTTGTTTTGGTAATCTTTCTATTTTCATTCTTTGAACATGTTCCATCCATTTATGTTTATATTTTTTTAATTTTTTCTATTACTGGTTCTTGGTTAATTCTTTCATTATTTCTTCGTTTCTTTTGTGATCAAATAGAGTATACTTTGCAGTTTTTCTCATAAACTTCATTTCTGCTGTTATTAATCTTTGTTTGTCTTTTTGTTTTATTGTCCAGATTTCACTTCCATACAATAAGACTGGTAGGACTAAAGTATTGTATACTTTTAGTTCGGTTTGTTTTTGAACTAGGTTTGGTTTAAATATAGAGTTAATTACACCTGTTATTTTTAAATGTTTAAAAAAAAAATTTAGAATATGACACCTCCAAAACAACCAGTTGTTTTGATAATTGCACCATATTTTAATAGTTCATTCTATATCTTATATATTCCAGCTGATTTTCTGTTTTTAAGTTCTTTAAGAGTTTGATCAATATCTTTTTCTGTTATTTCAAAAAGTATGTTATTTCTTCATAAGCATCATTTGAGTATGTTATCTTTCTTCTTTTCTTCTGCCAGAGATTAAACTGCTCACTTGGTCTCCAAAAGTTAGACCGGCTAAAATGGCCTCGCCTGCTCCCCATAAGGGAATAAAAGGCATTAGAAAATTATTTTATTTTTATTGTTCTTTTCTTTGTATTGATTTTGAAAATAATCTTTCCATTTATCCAAGCTAATTTGTTAGTATAATACTTTGTTATACTAACAAATTTGTTAGTATTATATTTGTTAGTATAATACTTTCATTTAGTTCTTTTGTTTGAGTTATTATCCTCCAGATTCTTGTTTGAGCACCATAAAAATCCTATTCTAATTCTTTGTAGTCATTATTCCAATATTCCTGAGTAATTTTCCTTATCTTACTATTTGCTTTATTTTGTGTAGTTTTATTATTATTATTATTCATACCTCCATGGAGTCAAAAGACCCATTATGAAAGGTCCTTCCTAGGAAACACAAAGTCTATCATACCACTCCTTGAACTTATTGACTGTTCTTGCTCTTACCACTCTATCAGGCAATGCATTCCATGGTTCCACCCCTCCATGCAAAGAAACCACTCCTCACCCTCTTGCTCACATCTTCCTTTCGTACTTTCCATGGATGGCCCCTTGTCATCTCTTCTTCCCACTGCTCCACCAAGTAAAAGAGCTCCCCAGTGTCCACCCTGTAACTGCCCCTCAACAGTTTAAAAGTCTCAATCATATCATCTCTCCTTCTATCTACCACACTATGCAGTCCACATTCCCTCAGCCGATCCTCATAACTAACATTGTACAGTCCTGAAATCATCTTAATCATCATTGTTATCTGCCTATACACACCCCACTCCACAGTTAATTTATTCCCTTCAAATCCTGGGGACCAAATCTGAGAACAATAATTTAAGTGTGGTCTGAACAGGGTCTTATACAACAGAATGATAACTCTTCTCTCTCTGCAGATCAGTGTCCTTCTCAGTATTGCAGCAATCCTCTTGGTTACCTTCACCACCTTTGCAATATGTTCCCTGAATTTCAGTTTTCTATCGGCCATCACCCCAGATCTCTTGTCTCCCCCTACTTCCTCCAGTACAGCTCTTCCAATCAAGTATGCAGCCTCCCATCGATGTATCTCCAACTTCAAGACTTTACATTTTGCTGCATTAAACTGATACCCCATTCATGTGCCCATCTGTCTGGTTTATTCAAATCCTCTTGCAAGGCCACCACATCTGTACTATTACTAATAACCCTTCCCAGCTTCACATCACCTGCAAACAACTGAATATCCCCCTGCAATCTTCTTTGTTACCTTCTTGTAACCAATCCTGAATCCAGTTGGCTAACCTGACATCTAAACTAATGTGCTGTAACTTAAATATCAGCTTATCATGTGGCTCCCTGTCAAATGCCTTTACAAAATCCAAAAAATGGCAGTGTATGCCTTTCCCTTGTCAACTGCTCTTGTCACTTTATTATAAAAGGCAATCATATTACTTAAGCACGAAACTCACTAAGTTATGAAATTCACTGGAAAGAACGTGGTCATTTTACAGCACATAAGGGAAACAAGGTGTTTTTCTCTGGTCCAGACCATAACAGTGAAAAGGGAGTTGCCATCATTGTTAATAAAAACATTAGTAAAGCAGTAAAAGGATACAACCCAGTCAGTGACAGAATCATAACAGTAAGATTAAACACCATCCCAATTCCAACAACGCTGATACAAGTTTATGCACCCACATCGAATGCAGAAGATGAATTAAGTGAGGAATTCTACAAAGACCTAAATGAAACTATGGATACAATACCAAGAAAGGACATTCGAATAGTTCTAGGAGACTTCAATGCTTAAGGTGGGATTCAATACACATGGTGATCACTTATATGGAATCATTGGAAAATATGGACTGGGAATTAGAAACGAACGAGGAGAAAACTATTGGAGTTCTGCATTGAAAGGGAATTAGCAATCACTAACACAATGTACAAACAGCACATGAGGAGACTATACTCATGGGTAGCACCTGGGAATCGATATAAGAATCAAATTGACTACATATTAATTGACAGAAGATGGAGGACATTAATCAATAACACCAAAACACTGCCCAGGAGCAGATTGTGGATCAGACCATCAATTATTAATCTCTAATTTAAAGATCCATCTGAAAGCAAATGAGAATAACAGCAACAAAATATATGACTTTTTGCAAATGGACAACAAATTTACAATGGACATTGAATCAGAGCTCAAGAAACAAAAAAGCACACTTCAGGAACAAAGCATTGAATCATCAGAATTTTCAGGTGTGTCCAATATGATTATTGGACACACCTGAAAAAACAAACCATTGCAAAATCTGTAGCCAAACACATCCCAATAAAAAATAAGAATGGTAGTCCATGGATTACAAAAGAAACCCTAGAACTAATTGAAAAAAAGGAAACAAATTAAAATAACAAATTGGCAAAACCCAAATTAACTGAACCGGAATAAAGCTATTAAGAAATCTTGTCAAAAAGATATAAATAGTTATATCCAAAACATCTGTAAAGAAATAGAAAGACACTCCAACTCTAATGAAACAGCAGATTTATTCAAGAAGGTTAAGGATATAACCAAAAAATTCAAATCAAAACTTAAAATAATTGTAAAGGAAAATGGCAAGATCTTAAATGACACTAATGACATAGCCAGAAGATGGAAAGAGTATTACCCAGAGCTTTACAAGGATCCAGCTATTCAACAAGAAGACGAAGGAGCTATGGAAAACATGTAAGCAGAACTGAAGATCTTCACAAATGAAGTAGAACAAGCAATCAAAAAATTAAGAAAAAACAAAGCCCTAGGTCCTGATTCAATCCCAGCTGAAATGTTGAAAAACCTTGGAGAGAATGCAGTCAACTGGATACACGATTTATATAACAGTCTGGTAGATGGCCAATTGACTGGACCAATTCCATCATTATCCCAATCTACAAAAAAAAGGCAATCACAACAACTGTGAAAACTACTGCACCATTGCCCTTATCTCACATACCAGCAAGATTTTACTACACATTATTAAGGAGAGATTACAAAGTTTTATAGACTATCAGATCCCAGAAGAACAAGCAGGATTCAGAAAAGGTCAAGGGACTAGAGATCATATATCTAACATCAGACAAATAATTGAAAAAGCAAGGGAATTCAACTTAAGCCTTTATCTATGCTTTATAGATTACTCCAAGGCCTTTGACTGCATGAGGTGGGATATCATGCAAGAATCAGGAATACCAAACCATCTAATAACCCTCATAAAGAACTTATATCAAGGAAATCAAGCAACAGTAGGAATTGTAAACTCACTGTCTCCTGCATTCCAATTTGAAAAAGGATCAAGACAAGGATGCATACGCTCACCATTACTATTCAAAGTTTACAGCAAAACTATAATGAAAAGATCTCTAGAAATATGGAATGGAGAAATTAAATTAGGTGGGCGAACAATCACTAACCTACAATATGCAGATGACACAGTGATAATAGTAACAAGCAAACAGGAATTAAAATCCATCCTGAATCAATTAGAATGGGAAAGCCTAAGCCATGGTTTAAGAATAAATCAGAATAAAATGAAAATAATGATTTTAAACAAAGCAGAAGAGATAGATGTAGAAGGAATTGAAATTGTCGACCATTTCAACTAACTTGGAGTGATGATAACAAAAAAAGATGGATGTAAAAAAGAGATAAGAAGAAGAATAGCACTAGCTAAAAAAGCAATGACTGATTTAACCAAGATCTGGAAAGACAGGCACATCTCCAAAAAAGTAAACAATCTACAAAATTAAGTTTGTAGAAACCTTAGTTTTTTCAATCTTTCTCTATGCTTCTGAGTCTTGGATTATGACAAAAGGTGACAGAAGAAGAATTGGGGCATTCAAGCTCTGGTGATGGAGAAGACTGTTAAGAGTATCTTGGACAGAAAAGAGAACAAACAAAATTATTCTAGAAGAACTGAATATCCACACAAGACTGATAAACATAGTCAAAATTGAATACTGCAATATTTTGGAACACATATGTAGAAGGGAAGGCAACTGCCTAGAAAAAGTAATCATCCAAGGTAAACTGTGTGGGAAAAGAAAAAGAGGAAACCCCCCCAACAGGTGGATTGACCAAATATCAAGAATCACTGAACTTAAACTGGAACAAGCAATAAGAGAGGCACAGGAGAGAGAGAAATGGCGAAGCATCATCAGGAAGGTCACGAGTCCTCAGACATGAGGAGATCCAAGAGAGAGAGAGAGAGAGAGAGAGAGAGAGATTACTTAAGTGTGCAAGTTACAAGATCAAATCCCTTAACAAATCCCAAATCCCCTTAACAAATCCCTGTTGATTTTCACAGATACCATTACTCCTACATCCCCTGCAATTCATTGACAATGTCATTGATATAAAGGTTAAACAATACAGGTCCCAATACTGAGCACTGTGGAACCCCACTTGAAACCTTCTGTTTCCTTGATATTGCCCCACCATGTGGCAATGCCACATGATAAGCTGATATTTTGTTAAATGTCAGCTTATCATGTGGCACCCTGTCAAATGCCTTTGCTAAATCCAAAAAAATGGCAGTGTATTCCTTTCCCTCGTCAACTGCTCTTGTCACCTTATTATAAAAGGCAAGCATATTACTTAAGCAAGAGTGCCCCTTAACAAATCCATGTTGATTTTCACAGATAATATTAACCTCATCTTCCCAATGCTGTATATAGTCTCTCACTAATTTCTCCAAGACCTTAACAACTACTGATGACACACAAACTGGCCTATAATTGGACACTTCTAGTCTACTACCATTCTTATGCAATCCTTATGCAATGGCACTTTCTTACCTTCCATTTCTTTTTTTCCCATAGCCAGACTTTCATTAAAGCCAGGTCAAAGTAGCTGTCAGTTCTTTAACACATTCTCTCAAAACACATGGTGAAATACCATCCAGTCCCACTGCTTTACTGACATCCAGAGTATTCACTATTTGGAATACACTCTCCTCTTGCAACTGTAAACCTCGAACCTGCCTTTCCTCTCTACTATTAAAACCTGCTTCTCCAGGATGAAATACTCCAATAAAGTGCTCATTGAACAACTCCACTATGTCCTCTGCATCAGTCACTCTATTCCCATTTTTTTCCCACAATGTCATTCTTCCACAATCATTCCTCCTTCCTTTTATAGTCTTCATATTGAGATATCTGATTTGTGTTGTAAATATATCATGCAGTTTTCCTTTCTTTCAAAAAACTTTTTACATTTTATCCAAACTATGTAGTCATTGTTGATTAGTTTTTGTACTAATTTTTTTTTTTTTTTTTCTAATGTGTCTTTTGCTGCTTCATGTACAATGTCCTTAAAGATTGCCCATTTTTCTTCCACTGTTTTTTTTTTTTTTAACATTTCCAGTTTATCATTAAAAAACACATATATATTATTTTAGCAACTAGGTAACACATATTGATTATTGTTTGACTCCTACAAGAATGTCCTCGAATCCCTTTCAACTTTTTTTTTTTTCAAGTCAATTTACTATTACTACTCTTTGTTTGTCATATCTTTTGACCAAGTAGTTATTTTGTCTCACTATTCAATCTGAAATACATTTTATGTACACTGTAAATTGCTACACCTCTCCTAATTGATTCCTAATCTGATTCTTTGGCACTTTCTTCATCTTACTAACTTCCTCCCTCCCCTTCATGCATTGAATAAGGAGACTGCTGACTTAACAGTAATATATGGTACCATTTATTATTATCATTATCATTATTATTATTTGATCTCCATGGAGTCAGAGATTCTTCATTCGAGGTACACACTATTGCAATGTTCATTCATTGCAATGCTCATTCATTCGCACCTTAAACTGATTCAATGTGTCTATGCCCACAACAGTGGTGTCCCGTACATAAGCACTGTGACACTGCAGCACCCTCAAGAAAAAAATGAAAAATTTAAATTTTGTTTGTGTTTATAAATAATAACAATGCTTACAACATTATATAAATGCAATACAACATGTTAAAGGTTACAGCTTATGTTTTGACATTGATTGAATAGTTAATAATTGGAATTGTTTGTTTAATGCTTTAGATTACGAAACAGATGTACTGCGATCTAACGCCGATAATCGTTTGCGCTTGTCATTGCACGTTACGTCATTCCCACACTGCCCAAACGGCAGTGTATCTTTAGTATCCTTACGCATGTTATTTCTGTGAGATATGAAACGTTTATTATTGGTGCGTGTGCGTGGTGAACTATTTTTTGTCAATCTTATTTTATTTTGTTAATATAACATATAATTATTGTCAGCCTGATAATGTCAGCCTGGCTGGCCGAGTGGTTAGCGTATCCACTCTCCAGCCAAAAGGCTGCGGGTTCAAATCCCACCGTGGCATGGATGTTTGTGATTGTCTGTGGAAATACTAGTTGTGGTAGTCGGCGGTAGATGGCGTTGGTGGAGTTGCAGTCAGTTGGTGGATTGAGTGGAGTTGCAGTCAGTTGGTGGATTGAGTGGAGTTGTAGAGCAAGTGCCCTCCCTTGATGAGTCCTTGGACTCCCTGGAGGTGTGTAATAATAATTATTTATTTATTATAGATACAAGGCTGAATTATGACTGTTGAAAATATGAAAAGAATTATATTTTTTCAATTATCATTACACAAAACAAATGCACTGCGATCTAATGCCGATATTTATTGGCGCTTGTCGGTGGTAGATGGCACATTACATCATTCTGACACTTATTTATTTATTTATGCTTATGGCTACATGAACCTGGTAAGTGAAAAGTACAATCACAATTTCCAGCAACAAATGATGAAAATCTTAACATATAAAAGTTCATTACATAAAAGGCACAACCAGCTTTCTAAGTCTTTCCTCTTTTTTTTTTTTTAAATAAAGCAAAAGTAACTTGTCATAATCAAGCCAGGGACAATTATCGTCCTACTGTAACAAGTATGACAAGGCTGCATGTTCTTACAATGCTTCACAACATAAATGTAGCTGTATATGTCTTGTGTGAGAAAACTTGATCCATTAGAGGGGGGCCCATTTCACATTACATCATCATCTTCTAACATAAGGAGGAGTTCTGTTGATATCATGATGAAGACTATGAGAGTGACTACGAGAATAACGTCTTCGTGGTGAGACGGGACCGTGATCATCTGTTTCTTCCATAACCACCACCACACCAACTACGGGTCAAGGTCCAGGCTGGAAAGCCAATTCAAGGCCTCATCCGTCACTTTGTGGATATCCTGTAGGCCACCACCGTGAAATTGGCGCCTTGGGCAGTCGTACACAATATGAGTAATCGTCTGAGCCACAGGAGAACAATCACAATAAGGATGATCTGACAGCCCCCATTTATGTAGACGGTAGCCACATCTGCCCTGACTAGTTCTGATCCTGTTTATTGATGACCAAATCTTCCTAGGAAGATCAAACCAGGCTGCAGAGTACAGGGATCTTCTACCAGGAAGCCGTTTTTGGTAGATTGTTAGACCAGTGTTCTCTCCATATGTCAGATATTGATGGCAGCGCAGCTGAAGAGAGTCAAATCTAAAAAGCCTCTCTGGTCCATGGACCAGAGAGGCTTTCTACATTTGACGCATAGACTAGGTGGGTTTATGAGTGTCTGATGTAGGGGCAGGAGTGGGTTGCTCACTGCTTTATTAAATTCCTTAATCGAGGCTTGCCTTCTCCGTATGTGTGGTGGAGCAATGTTAGATAGAACAGGCAGCCAGGAGAGAGGGGTGCTTCTCACTGTCCCACTAATTGTGCTCATGGTAGAGTTTAGCTGGGTGTCTATAATGTTAGTGTGTGTACTTCTTTCCCAGACAGGGGCACAATATTCTGCTGCAGAGAATGCAAGGGCTAGTGCAGACGACCTTAGGACTTCTGCACCACAATCCCAGGTTGTTCCAGCAAGCCTTGAAATGATATTATTTCTGGTTTTAATTTTATTGGAGAGGTTGATGATGTGCCTTTTATAGGTTAGGCTTCTGTCAGGCTCACCCCAAGGTATTTTGGGTGAGGCTCGTGTTCTACCATTTTTCCACAGAAAGAAAGGTTGAGTTGTCGATTCGCCTCTGCATTGTACAGGTGGTATACTGAGGACACTGTTTTCGTTGGATTTGGCTTCAAGTACCACTGCTTAAAGTACTCTTCCAGAGTGTTCAGGTCTGTATTCAATGTTGATTCTAGGTTGGTAAAGGAGGTGGATTGATGTAAGATTGCTAGGTCATTGGCATACATATACTTGCTTGATCTGGTATGAGGTAGATCATACAAGTAGATGTTAAAAAGTATAGGGGATAACACAGAGTCCTGAGGAAGACCGTTGTGAAGGAATCTTGGCCTGCTCTTTTTTCTGCCAATATGAACCCGGATCTTTCTGTTGGAGAGAATAGAATCAAAAAGTTGGAAAGTTTTTTTACACTTTATAATATTCCTAGTTTTAGGAGGAGGCCCCCTGATCCAGACAGTGTTATAAGCAGGTGTTAGGTCAATGAAAGTGGCTCCAGATTTAAGTTTCTTCTGGAAGCCTGCTTCAATTTGAGTTGTCATATTATAGATCCAAGCTCTCTCCTAAGCTTGTCATAATCACCAGCCTTCTAATTCCACATATATCCTTTCCTCACAAAAGTCTGCATATGACTATCCATAACATCGGTGATTACTTCATGATCACTTTCACCAACTGGAGGAAAGTGTGAAACCCCTCTCACAATCACATCCTGTGAAGAAATGATTACATCTAGAACTCTCGATCCTTGTGTGCCTCCGTATTCCCAAATGCTATCCCTTCATTCCAATCTGTACCGTCATAATTAAAATCTCCCATAATAATAACCCTTCCTTTATTCACTAATCCAGGTTGTTTATACATTTCTTCATCACCACCCTATACATTCCCAGGCCTATAACAACATCCAACTAAATACAGCAATCCCTCGTTTAATGCACCTAATGCGTTCTTTAAAACAGGCGCATTAATTGAAAATGCACTAATCGAATCTAGTAACCTATGGGAAAATGTATAATTCATTCCTCAGATATCTTTTTTGACCCTTAATTTTTTTTATAAAAGGATTCGGGTATGTCGGAGGAGGGCGCTAGTGGGTCAAGTGGGTAAAAGGAGGGCGCTAGTGGGTCAAGCGCTACGAACGTGCTTTGAAGAGCTCCTGATTCAGATAAGTTTTACTAGGAATAATTAAGTATATATGCGTAATTGTTTAAGTAAGAGCGGCTGTAAACGTTGTACGCTACCGATATTATTAGTGTGGGTTTTTTTTTTCTTGCTTAAACTAAATACGAAAACGTTAATATTAGACCTAGTAACCTGCAGAGAAAAAAAAAATGGCGGCTGCATTGTCATTCCATGATTTTAATTTGGATTTCAGTAGGTTCGTTAAGTGTGAGGTCTGTTATATGTATTCCTTCGATTACATAAATGATTTGTGGATGTTTAGTGCGGATGGAAGAAGGGTGTGTGCGAAATGTGACCTGAACGAGGAATTGATGAATGCGAATATGAAGTTGATGACAGAAAGTGCTAGTACAGATTGTGTCGCGAGTGCACGTTTGAAAGAGGATGGCGAGAAAGACAGGCGAAAAAATGTTAAAAAATCAGGAAAAAAGAAAAAGAGCGATTTGACAACCGTAACGGATGTTAAAAGGGACGAAAGTGAGGCGGAAAGAAACGAAATTGAGAGAACGAATGAAAGTAGAAATGGCGTGGTGCAGAAATCGCAAGTAAAAAAAATCGAAAGAATGAATGATAGCGAAAAAAGAATGACTGATGGCGAAAGTTGGACGCATGTTGGAACGAAAGTACTGAACCAAAGAAAGATGAATGACAGTAAAAGTGAGAAGAATGATAGCGAAAGTTGGATGCATGTTAGTCCGAAAGTACGGAAACAAAGAAAGATATGTGAGAGTGAAAGTGAGAAGAATGACAGTGAAAGTTGGACGTATGTTGGACCGAAAGTACGGAAACAAAGAAGGATGAATGAGAGGGAAAGTGAGAAGAGAAGGTCGAGAGTTAGAAAGTTAGAAAGATTTAATGATAGAGTGAATGTGTCGCGAGGTTCAGAAGGTGAATTGGATTGGATGAAGCAAGAAATGAAATGGATTGGATGAAGCAAGAATGAAATGGATGCGGAATGAAATTAAGAGAATGCAGGTCAAAACTATTAAAATAAATCATGATGGCATGAAAGAGTTAAGAAAAGATGAGCGAGTGGCATTGTATGGCGACTCCATTATTAAAGGTGTGCTAGAGGATAAAATGCACAAGGTATGTTTTCCAGGCGGTAAAATGAGTAGAGTGATTGAGGCATTGAATATGAGGCGGGAACGAGCAAAAGAGTTAATTGTATTAATTGGTACGAATGATTTGAGAGAGAACAAAGAGCATGTCAAAATGAATGTCAAAGACTGCTTGGAAAGATAAAGGAGAATAGTGTGACAGGAAGGGTGGTCAGTGTGTTGCCTAGGTATGATTGTGGTGAAATGAGGCGGAGAGCAAGGATTATGAATGATATTCTGGCTGAAATGTGTGAGAAGATGGGAGTACAGTTTGTTAATGTGTGGAATGAGTTTGAGGGACGAAGTGAGCTGTATGGGAGCGATGGACTGCATTTGAGTGGTTATGGTGTGAGTCGCTTGGAGAGACTGCTGCTGGAAGGTAGAGAAGTGAATAGAGAGAATGAATCAGATCGAGAGGGGAGTGATGTGGAAGAGCAGGAGAGTAAGACAGGAGAGATTGAAGGAGTGGAAATGAATGTGGAAGTGAGTGGTATGAGTATAGATAATGAGAGAATGGGTGTGCAAGAGGAGCAGGGAAACGGGCAGGCTCAGGGTGGACAGGGATACACAGCGTGAGAAAGGTGGATGCTCTAAGAGGAGGTGAGAGAATGTGTGGGCAGGAAAGTAATGAGATGATCAGGGATCAAAAGGAAACAGATGGAATTGCAAAGGGTTCTAAAATGAAGAAGCAGAAAGGGAAATGGCCCCAGTCCAGCATGGAGAGATCACATCGAGTGAGTGGTATCAGTGGAACTAGCTGTAGATCCAGAAATGAGTTGTTGTGTTTGTATACCAATGCTAGAAGTATAAGTAACAAGGCCTATCTGTGTGTCAGGTGTTGTGGTTAAAGCATAAAGCAAAAGCATAAAGAGGTATTACATCTCATCGGAGGATGTAATTATCAATGAGGTATCAAATCATCCACCAATTGGTGAAAGTGACCATGAGGTGATTACTTAGGTGGTTGCCAGCAGTGCAAGGACCCCTGTGAAAAAAGGGTATATGTGGAACTACAAGGGGGGGTGATTATGAAGAGCTCAGGAGACAGCTTGCAGGTGTAGCATGGAATGAGGAGTTAGCTGGAAAAGAGATCAATGCAGCTTGGGGGATTTTCAAAAAATATTTAGTGGATGCAATGTCTAAATGTATACCACGGGTGAGAAGGTTAAATAAGTTAGGTGTGAGATGGATGAATAAAGAGATTAAGCATGCAATACAGAGAAAAAGGGCATTGTGGAGGCAGCATAAGAGAAGTGGAAGTAACCAATTTCATGAGTTCTACAAAGACCAGGCAAGGAGAGTGACTTGGTTGGTGAGAGTAGCTAAAGAGAGGTATGAACAGCAGTTAGCTAATGAAGCTAAAAAGAATCCTAGGGAGTTTTTTCGATATGTAGCCAGCAAAAGAAAGAATGATTATGGAAGGATGACATTGATTGGAGGAAATGGTATAAAGACAGCTGTTGCAGAATGTGTGGTGGAGATACTTAATGAGCAGTTCATAAAGATCTTTCAATCTTGTGAATGTGACTTCATGAAGAGATTAAGAGCAGTTGATGATGGGGAGGAGAGACTGACTGTAAGTGAGCAAGAGGTGTTTGGGGAGTTGAGTAAACTAGATGTAAATAAGGCTGTGGGACTTGATAATATATCACCGCGTATTCTGAAGGAATGTGCCAGAGAGTTGACACCTGCCTTGACATATTTTTTTAATACGAGTCTTGCACTTGGTCAAGTCCCTAAAGAGTGGAAGGAGGGCAAGATTGTGCCACTTCATAAAGGAGGTGATCGAACTCAAGCATCAAACTATAGGCCTATCTGTGTGTCAGGTGTTGTGGTTAAGTTGTTGGAGAAGCTTGTGAGAACTAGGATCCAGAGTTGGGTTGACAACAATGGTATAATCTTTGATGGACAGCATGGATTTGCTAAAGGGAGGTCGTGTTTTAGTAATCTACTAACTTATTACAATAAAGTGACTGCTTCCTTGGACAGAGGAGAAGGATACACAGTAATATACTTGGATTTCGCAAAAGCTTTTGATAGAGTACCTCATGATAAGTTGACAGTCAAACTAGAGCAGATGGGGTTGGATATTAGATTAGTGCATTGGATTGGAGACTGGCTATCTGATAGGTATCAACAAGTTGTGTATGGGGTGCAATATCCAGGAAAAGGAAAGTCACTAGTGGAGTGCCTCAGGGATCTGTTTTAGGGCCATTACTATTTAACTTGTATATTAATGATATTGGTGAAGATTTGGATGGAGATATTCAGTTGTTTGCAGATGATGCAAAGTTGGGACGAACCATAAAGAGTAGTGAAGATGTTGTGGCCTTGCAAGAAGACTTGAATAAATTGAGTGATTGGGCAAGCAAATGGGGATGTGAGTTCAATGTTGCAAAATGTAAGGTTTTAAAATTTGGAAAACAAAGATGGGATGCAGAATTTATGCTTGGTGAGAATATATTGTTGGAAGTAGAGGAAATAAGAGATCTGGGAGTGATAGTGGATAAGGATCTAAAATTTAGGGGTCACATCGCCAAAATTGTGAAGACAACACAAAGACTTCTGGGAATGATGAGGAGGACACTGACGTGTAGAAGTAGGGAGATTCTTGTTCCATTGTATAAGGCTTTGATTAGGCCACACATGGACTGTTGTGCCCAAATTTGGTCACCTGGTTTTCAGAAGGATGAAGAGATGTTGGAAAGGGTCCAAAGGCGACTGACTAAGGTAGTTTCTGACCTCTGGAATGTCGAGTATGAGGAAAGATTGAAAAGATGTAATTTGCAGAGACTAGTGGAGAGAAGGAAGAGGGGAGATATGATAGAGACCTACAAGTTGGTAAGGGGTTGCTATAGGATCAATGGTGGAGAAGTTCTACAGCGAATAGTGGGAGATCAGGGGAGAACCAGAGGTCATCCCTGGAAACTGTATAAAGAGGGTGTGAGTAGGGGAGTGAGAGGCAGGTTTTTTTCGTGCAGAGTTGTGAATGATTGGAATGCCTTGCCTGAGAGTGTGGTGTCTGCAAGGAGTTTGAATGTGTTTAAGACCCGGTATGATGAGATGTGTGTGAGATAAAAGGACCTCCTAGATGAGTCTTTGACTCTATGAGGTCTTGTTTAATAATAATAATAATAATAATGTCTCAGGGCCTAGTTAAAAGAAAACCATGAAGCTGAAAGACAATAAAACATATTCAGAATATAAATTTATTATTCTGTTTTTTAACAGAGAATTGAGCTAACATAGTTTGGCAGGCATTCTGTTTTCATTTTTTTCATACAACTGATGGTATCGTCCTATGGCCCTCTTCTGCAAATTTTACTGGTTCTCTCTTCACCAGTCTCTAAGCATTGCTGCTTAAAAACTTTGATTGTATGAAAACTATTTTCAAATTGTTTCTGTGAAACCTCTTTGGGCTTGTCAGTGATTAAATTTTCTTCATATTCTTCGGGATCTTCCCACTGTGCATCCAAATTTAGCAGGTCCGAATCACTCAACTTCTCAGAATGAGATTTAATTAACTTAGATTCATTTGAAACCCTCTAAAATCATTTGCACAATGTGGAAGAATGTGCTTCCTAATGGCTCGCATATTGCTAGCAGTAATTTCATTTGACTTTATTACCAGGCTGAGATTTCTCTGATTTGGCTAGAAAAGTTGTTTATTATTTTAACGGTATAATAGAACACAGAAACTAAGTAAATAATTAATTTATTAACTTGATGCTGATATTTAATATAAATTAATTATTTACTTAGTTTCTGTGTTCTATTATACCGTTAAAATAATAAACAACATGTTCGACGAACACATAAGTCTGTCCACACGTGGCTAGAAAAGTCTTGGAAGGCATTCGCTTCCAAAAAAAGGCCGGTTTCATCGACATTTAATATTTGTTGATCACAATAGTCCCCTTCTTACACAATTTCCTTCAAAATCTCTGGATATCTCCTTATCTGCACTTACAGCTTCACCTGTGATTAGAACATTATGAAGGCTATTTCTCTTTTTGAAACGCTCAAATCACCCAGCACTAGCATGGAATTCTTTTTCTTTTCCATCATTGATAGTTCTTTCTTCAAAGTTGCAAAGAGGTTTAATGCTTTTGATTTAATAAAGTGTTTAGCAGGATGATCCGTTTTTGGTTACAATCTTTTGGTTACAATAAAATTCAGTCATTATAATACTTTGATTTTGAGTGCATGCATGATGAACTTGAAGCAGCCTTACCTTTCTCTTTGTGTTCAGCAGTCGATTTGCCCATTTTTGTGTTCTTGTCCTATCTTTGCTCTGGACTCACGTTGTTCATTTTTCTTTATTATTTCAAGTTTTTCTTCTAATCAGATTACTTTTCGAATCATTTTCACACTTCTATTTTTTGCTTACTAATTTTTTTACTCATGATTAAAGGTTAGGAAAATAATTTAAAATAAAAAAGTAAGGAAAACAATTGTACAAGATATGATTAGCAAAATGCTATGTAAAGCAGACGACATCAATTTTGGCCGGAAATTTGGAACTTAGTGTACATGGAGTTAGTGTAGTATGCCATGAAAAATAACTTTGTAAAATGTTTCAAATCGATAACTAAATTATTTCATCGTGGTGAGTGATTTTTTAATAGCCATAAAAAAATACGTATAGATCGAAAATGTTTTAAATCTGTAACATTTATTTTTAAGATGTATATATATAGGCGCGCTAATCGAATTTGGGTATTGAAAAAAAATGATGCACTAATCGAAAATGCACTAATCAGGGGCACATTATTCCAGGGATTGCTGTATGTCTTCCTCTCAACCTCCACGTAACACCACAGTGCTTCATAACCATTGACACTATTTTCCCCTTTTATGTCTACCTTATGTGGACTTAATTCACCTACTATCATCAGCAGCACCCTCCCCCTTCTTGGCTTTTCTATCCTCGCAAAAAATACTGTATCCTTCCATTTCTATTCCCATTACAATATCATCATTAATGTTTCACTTATTCCAGTGATTTTGGAGTGAATAAACTCAATCACTGAAACTAATTCTTCCTCCATATTTCTAATACTTCTGGCATTTGTAAACAAACACAACAGATCAATTTTAGGTCTATAGCCAGTCCTAACAAAGCCATATGTTGGTTGTGATTTCCTCACCACACCTGCCCAACCTTTATGACTTATCACATATATCTGCTCAGTCTCAACTTCCCTATCCACATCACCATATACTCCATCTTCATACAGACACATTCACTTGTGCTTTCAACATCCACTCTCCCTTTGCCATGACTCTCCATCCACCAGTGCCCACCCCCATTTCCCAGTTCCTCTTACATTCCCTTTCTCTCTTCATCTTTCACACTACTACTGTTTCCACTGCCAAGCACTTCTGTCTCCTCAATGCCATTCTCCTGATTTTTCCCTTCATCCCTTTCTTCTGATCACTTGCATCACACACTGTACTTCCATCTAGCAACACCTTTTCCCGTACACTCACTTCAAAGCCATTTAAATGCAACTCATCACACCTGTATAATTTCATTCTTCCCTCAAACACATGCCATACATCCACAAACTTCACCCTCTTTTCCTCGCACAGCTTTGCTAGCATACCATCATGATTTTTGGCTCTCCATCGCAACACATCACCTTCATATCTCGGGAACACACTGGCAACCTTTCCTACTATACTGTTATCTTTCACTCTTCTCAGTAGTCTCCTGGTATTCATGCTCACATCCTTCTTATGTCCACTTAGATCATTCGTTCCTTCAATCACGACTAACTCTCTTGCTCATGTCCAATGCCTTAATTATACTACTTATTCTCCTACCAGGATTGCAGACCTTATGGACTCTCTCAGTAACTAATCCTCTAATTATGGAATCTTCATATATTGCTATCCTGGAACCATTTGTCACCTCTTTTACTCTCTTTTCTTTCATTCTGTTCTCTTGCACACTTTCGTTAGTTTCCACTGGATGTCTAACATCACTAGCTCATTTCTCATTTCAATGAGCATATTGCTCATTTCATTTTTCATTTCCAATAACTGTTTCATTAAATCTTGCATTCTGACAATTTCACCCTCTATCACTCCTGAAATCTCGCTAACCCTTGTTCTGCTGCACTTTACTTCCATTTCCTCATTCATACTTTCTTTCACTCCCTTATTACTAACTTTCACTTCTACAATTTTGCATTATTTCACTCCCTTACTTTCCCTAGCTTTTGTTTCATTTCTGTTTTTTGTAACTTTCTCCATAACTTTCACCTCTACATCCTGGCATTCTTTCATTCCCTCAGTTTCTCTAGCATTCTTTGCATCGTGGATTTATTTCCATCAATGATGAAATTTGATAACACATTCATTTTATTTTATTTATTTTTGCATAAATTTTCCAGAGTATTTGGGTTTCAAATTTCTATAGGTAGGTGTTTATATTTATTTATTCACTGCTAATTAAATCTGCTATGTGTCATTCTTTTTTCTCATTTCCTCATATGTTTTGTGACAAATCACTGCTGTGATCATTTACAAACTGATATAACCTATCTGAAAAAGAAACAACAGTATTGATTTGTAGATGAAACGAAGTACATAATTTTTAAAAATATCATTAACGTGTAAAGATCAAGATGCAGAAAACAGTGTGATAGCACTGCCATCTGTTAGATAAAGAGAGCTAATTATAACACTAAGAAATTAGGATCATGCCATTTTTGACAAGTCTACTCCCTCTAGTTAGTCCTTAAGTTCAGATGTTAAAGAAACTTACATTCTGCTGTTCTTGATATGTATGGTTATTCAGATAATTGCAAATAATAAATGACAACCATTCTTTGGATTTCATATTACATTGGGGAATTCTTCATTTTTATTTAGTGAATTAAAGATTACTCTTGTTCATTGATGGAAACTTTTAACTTTTCCTTAGAGTCTAGTTATTTGTAATTTTATTCATCCATAGAGAATTTATTATTAAGCAATTTTTAAAATGAGCTTAATCTCTCTTGCTCTCACACACTGGGCCTAGTCTGTCATTTCTTTAATTTGTTCCTTCTGTACTGTTAATGAGCGTGTCACATCATCATTACTCTTATTACCATTGAGATTAATACTGTGGAAACATGAGAAAATGAATTAACTTACTTTAATTAGTTTTGCTTCAGGAAAATATGGGCATTTACCCTTGAGGAAAATCAAAAATATGTTATTGCTTGTGTTCAATTAGAAGAATTCTCTGTGCTGTCTGGGATTTTGTTATAACTGTATGCAGATGTTCCACCAGATAGTCTGGTATTTGATAATAATGAAGATATATGATTCTAGACATATATCAGTCATTAATGAAGAAAGAACAAAATTTTAGAAATAGAGATTCATTAAGTATCATTTAGGATAAATGCAGTCCCTCATCTCTCTCTCTCTCTCTCTCTCTCTCTCTCTCTCTCTCTCACACACACACACACACACACACACACACACACACACACACACACACACACACACACACACACACACACACACACACACACACACACAATATTCATTGAGCATAAATTACTATTAATAGGATTCACTTGTAAGCCAAAGCATTTCTGTCATTTATTCAGCTTTGCCTCTAATAATGTACATACTCCTACAGTTTGACTTATTTGTTAATGATATTTTATGTATATTGACTGGGGATTATCAAATGTGCTGATGACTCAACATCACATAGAATTATCAGGAGTATTACTGATGTTAATTCTCTACAGGAAGATTTTAATGCTTTTAGCATGAACAGATGAGGGGTTGCAGAGATGTAAGGCTTTTTGTTGTATTGGTGGAGCTGTGCTTCAGGAAGTGGACGAGATTCAAGATCTTGGAGTAATGTTAGACAGTGGACTACCATCTAAGGACACATTGCAAGTGTTGTGAAGACTGCACATCATATTGCTGCTATGATAAAAAGGTACATCGACATGTAGGGATAAGGAGGCGGCACCTCTATATAAGGCATTGGGCTGACTACACATGGAATATTGTGCTCAAATTTGGTTGCCTAGTTTCATTGTGGAAACACTAGAGAGGCTCCAAAGATTGAATGACCAAGGTGTATCAGAATTCTGTAGTGTTGGTTATGTAGAGTGGTTGTGTGAATATAGATTTCAGCTTGGTGGATAGCAGGAAAAGAGGAGGTATGATAGATACCTTCAATTTGGTTAAGAGATTTTACCAGATTAATATAGAAGGAATTATAAAAAGAGTGGATGGTAACATGGAAAGAATGAGAAGTTATCCCTTTCATTTTACACAAATTATGGACTCTACAACTGTGTTATAAATGATTATTTTAATTTCCTGATGTTTCAACCTTCATATTAAGGTCATCATCTGGAGTATACACACACACACACACACACACATATATATATACAGAGACAAGCTTATATTTCACACAGTATGCTGAAGAGACAATGATTTGGTCATTGGGAAATTAAAATAATTATTTATTTTAATAAATAAATTGTATTTATTACAATTTATTTTATTACCTGGAAGTTGTATAAAGATGCAGTGAAAAAGGTTGTGAGGAGTAGATTTTTTTTTTTTTACATGGAGAGTTGTTGGTGAGTGGAATATATTGCCAGAGTGCATTGTGAATGCAGGGATTGTAAGTGATTTCAAAGTTTGATATGATAGACATGTTGTGGTTGAATGAGTTTCCCACAACGAGTCTCCTGACTAGATGGAAGTTACTATAATAATAATAATAATGTAGGAATTCAATATAGAGGTGTTCTCCAGGTACATTTCAGTAAAATATCCTAAAAGTACTAATTTTACAAGAATTTTTTTCAGTCTTTAACAATAAAACGTTTTAGGTTTAACACAAAAATTTAAATGTAACTGTTTTTTTTTTTTTTTTGTGAAACTTTTAATATTATGAGTATGCCAAGAATTAATTTTGTTACATGAACTTAAATAGTTTTTTATGCAAGCCAATGGGGGAGAGTGAGATGTGTGTGTGTGTGTGTGTAACAGAGTAGGGTGAAGTGTCCTCCGGTGATGAGTTCTTGGAGGTGTCACATTGTAATAATAAAAACGTAGTCTAAATATTTCAGACTATGTCTATATCAGATATCTGGGAGGTGATTATTCTGAACTGTCATTAAATCTGTTTTTGCACTTGGGATTGAACTAGGAGAGACCTTCACATAGCCTGTTAGGAATGCAGAGAACCATAGAGGTTTTTGACCTAATAGTACCTAATGATGGGGATGTATTTGTATGCTGAACAAATGAGGATGAGTTGACAATTAGAAACTTGTCCAACAAATGGTATCATAAATTAGCTGAAACTGCATAGATATATTGTGATGATATCACATAATCAGATATCATATTTGCCATCCCATTCTCTGGGTATATGAAGCCTCACTATTCTTGTCAAAGAACCAATGCAAATACTGAAAATTCTTACTGAAAAACTTTGATCTTTGACAGAATTAATTATAGTCACCATCAGCTTAAGAAGCATCAGAGAAAAAGAAGTGGAACTAGCAGAGGAATTTAAAAAATATAATATTGTCATAACTGATGTTAGTAAAAACAGAAGATAAAACTTAGAAAGTTTTTTAACTTGGGTATATTATGTATTCAAGATACCAAGTAATTTTATATAAACTTGGTTTTTAATCCTATTTCCCAAGTAAGCAAACAGACAAGTAAGTCAAGTTTACGCCTGCACGTAGTGCAAATCTGAGGCAACTCATGGTAGTGCCAGTCTGAGGCAACTCATGGTAAAGGTGGATTAAGCTCTGATCACTTTCCTTAGTATTTTTCCCTTAATGTAAAGCACATCCCCTTGCAGAGATGTATGATGCTATGCATTAAAGGCAATGGTCACTACCCATACCGGTTTCGACCTTTATTGAGGTCTCGTCAGTGGGAGCCAGACCTGAAAATGCTGTTTGCTTACTTGGAAAATTGGATTAAAAATCAAGTTTATATAAAATTACTTGGTATCTTGAATACATAATATACCCAAGTTAAAAAACTTTCTACATCTATCTCTCATCCTGAGATTTTATTTAATGAGGTCAAAGCACCTTGTGGCAACTTGTTTAGATAAAATTCATAAGCTCTGCATTACTTCAACCTTAGCATTTTCAGGTCTGGTTCCCACTGACGAGACCTCAATAAAGGTCTAAACTGGTTTGGGTAGACCATTGTCTTTAATGCATAGCATCGTACATCTCTGCAAGGGGATGTGCTTTACATTAAGGGAAAAATACCAAGGAAAGTGATCAGAGCTTAATCCACCTTTACCATGCGTTGCCTCAGACTTGCACCACATGCAGGTGCAAACTTGACTTACTTGTCTGTTTGCTTACTTGGAAATAGGATTAAAAACCAAGTTTATATAAAATTACTTGGTATCTTGAATAGAAGAATAAAACGTGACGTACTTCAAAATACTAACTGCAGTGATTTCTTAATTATCCAACCTTTAAGTGAATGAACCTTCAAATAATTCCCACTTGAATAGCTAGTATGTCAAATGACTTCTACTATAGCATCATGTATTATAGCTTTTGTTATCCAGTCTTTCAGTTCTCTACCCAGCAGATTGTTTTACTGGATGATTGTATGATTACTGCATAAAAATGGTATATTCAGCCAGCAGTAATTAGAGAAGGAAATAATAGTAATCATATTATTTAACACAAAATATGAATATAAACTTCTTGAATGGGAGTCAGTCTCTCAAGTAGTATAATGTGGCAATTATCAAAATAGGAAAGCAGGCAACGATGTGACTTACTTGTGTTTATAGTCTCAAAGGAAATTCTAGTAGGGAAAATTTAGATGATTTATTTTGTTGTTATAGTGAAAAAGAAAAACCTGGTTTTTGGCAGAGATTTAAACACAGCAGTATGAAATTTGATCCCTAATGTATACAATTATTATTATTAACATCCTCCATGGAATCCAAAGACTCATTGCAGGGGGGGTAACACCCTTACACACAAAGCTCATCAAACTGTGTTATAAACTCCTTCAACATTGTCCACATTCACCACACTATTACACAATTCATTCTATTCACCATCCAATTTCCTTGCAAGGAACCTGCTCCTTACTTCCTTGATCACATCCTCCTTATAGAATTTCCAGGGAAGACCACTTGTTTTACACTTCCTCTCCCATTCTATAAAAATTTTCTTCAACATTAATGTGGCAACAAACTGTTACCAACTTAAACATGTCAAACACATCCCTTCTCCTCCTCATGAGGCTTTGCAAATTGCATTCCTCAGCAGTGCTAAAAAAAGTATTTTTAATTAGTGTATAGTGTGGTTTTTTGTCACAAATTGTGCTGCATTTTTTTTTTCATTTTGGATACAAGTGTCCTTCAATGGTGGTGGTGCTGTTGAAATTTTTTGTTGTTTATATTGTGTTTTGCTACTTGTTTGTTGTACTGCTTCGGCTTCTAAAGATGGCATCCATAATGAAACATATGTCAATGGCATGGAAGACTTTTGTATGAAAGTCTGGCTCTGCTTTGGATTTTTCACAGTGAATGCGAAAAATCCAAAGAAAACTGCTATATGTTTGCACCAAAAAATGTGAAAGATTTGTGGACAATTTGGGTAAACGAGAAGAAGGAAAGCATTAACGTATGTGAAAAGTGATAGATTAGGGCGATTAGAAATGAGAACAAATGTCAGGACTGTAGTAGAAGAGCTTCAGCAGGAGTTAGTGAAAGTGAAAAGTGAAATTAAATATCTGGAAAGTGATATTAAGCATCTAAAGGCGAGATTGGCTGATAATAAGGATAAGAAGGAAGTTAATATTATGAAGAAAGAGTCAAAAGAATGTTGATAGAAACTTCAGAATTTGTTGCAGCAGGTAAAGAAGAATAGTGTTGTTGGGAAAGTCATAGGCATGTTGCCCAGATATGACAACAGTGAATTGAGGAGAGCAGAGATAATGAATAGTAAGATGACTGAGTTGTGTGAGGCAAAGGGGGGGGGTTCAATTTGTAAATCGGTGTAGTGAATTTGAAGGGAAATTGGAATGGTATAAAGCTGATGGATTACATTTGAATGGGTTTGGTGTTGCGCATTTAGAAAGGCTATTGTTTTCTGAGAAGGCACAGAGTGAAGAGGTTAATGTAGCAAATGATCAGAGTCTACCTGTGAAGCAGGATAGCACAAATCAACAGATTGTATAGCAGGAGGAAGGTGGTTATGAGCTTGAAGATGTGGTTGCAGCAGCACAAGATGATGGAATGTATGAAGGTGAGGATGAGACAGGTAGGAATGGAAATCAGAGATGGGATCATGGAAACAGGAGTGGGCAGACCGAAGAGAGAGAGAGAGGTGTGGTTATAGCAACTAGAATAGAGGATGTTGATGCTGGTAGAGTGGCCTCAAACACACAGTGATTGTTATATTTATACACAAATGTAAGAAGCATTTGAAACAAAAGAACTAAGTTTGTGGCATTGATTGAGACGGTATGCTGTCTCAATCAAGGTATGCCCAAAAATAATTTGAATAAGTGAAACTTGGTTGTCTGAGGAGGATTTGATGTCTGGAATAGAACTAGAAGGATATATAATTTTCCAGAAGGATAGAAATGTGAAAAGAGGAGGGGGAGTGCTTTTAATGATTGCAGAGGAATTATGTCTGCAAATGTGGAAGTTGATAGTGCATGCACAGATTTTGAATCTGTGTGGTGTGAAGTTGAAATAAACAGGTTAGTATATCTGATAGGATGCTGTAATAAGCCAGGGAATGCAGAGAATACTGTGTGTGAAATGTTTAGGCAAATTAGTTGGGCATGTAAAAAGAAGATGATCCTGATGAGAGACTTTAATTACAGGAATATAGCCTGGAAGGAGGAGATGGTGTATGGGAACAAGGAGAGAGAGTTTGTAGAATTTCTGAGAGATAGGTATCTTAAGCAGCATGTGATTGAAAGAACTAGAGGCTTTAATGTTTTGAATTTGGTGATAACGTCACAAGATGTATTTGTTAATGAAGTATTGATTGTTGCCGCCAGTTGGTGAGAGTGATATGATCATGAGGTACTTGTTTGGGAAGTGATGAAACAAGAAAAGGTCACTGCTAAAAATGGATACATGTCGAAGTATAAAGCAGCAGATGATTATAGGAAGCTCTGTGGTCAGTTAGCCTCATTACGTTGGGTAGATGAGATGAGTGGAAAAGATGTTGACAGTGCATGGAAACTCACAAGGCACTATCTGACAAGAGCACTGTATGACTGCATACCAAGGGATAAGTGACTAAATAGAGTAGGAATGAAATGGATGAAGAGTGAAATTAAGCAAGCTGTGCTGGAAAAGAAAATGTTATGGAGGAGGTACAAGGCAGTTGGTGGTGATTGGACCATGAAGAGTATAAAGTGCATGCTAGAAAGGTGACGAGCATGGTAAAGAAAGAAAACGTGCAGTATGAGAGGAGATTGGCTGGTCAGGCCAAGGTTTACTCAAGGGAATTTTTCTGCTACATGGCAAGGAAGAGGAAGAATAATTATAGCAGATTATCATTGGTGGATAGTCATGGCAGCAGACTAACAGTTGCAAAGGATATAGTGGAATTATTGAATGAGCACTTTATCAGTGTATATCATACTGTTTTTTTTTTTTTTTTTTTTTTTGCTGTCGGTGGTCACTTCCTGTTTTTACTTGATTTAGTACTAAGGTACTAAATAAAAACTGAGTAAAAACCTAACCTTAGTACTCTTAAAATAAACTCCAAACTTAAAATCAGGATCATCCAAATATATGCTCCCACCTCATCTCATACTGATGAAGAGATAGAAGCATTTTATGACTCACTGCAGCGCACTCCAGACAAAAAAAGAAATAGCAATCAAAACTTTACTATAATAATGGATGATTTTAACACAAAAGTAGGTCATCCCATTCACCAAATAGACACAATAGGACCATACTTATATGGTACAAGCAGCAACTCAGGAATGGCTCTTACAGAATTCTCTATCAGTAACAAGCTTTATATTATGAATACATTTTTTAAGAAAGCCCTCAAAAAAAATGGACATGGAGAAGTCCAAATAGAGAAATAAAAAATGAAACGGATTATATACATACATACATCTTCAAGGCCCACTTTTCCTAATTGGGTTTGTGGGGGCAACAGCTGCAAGAGGAACTTCCAATGGTCACGATCCTCTGCCACCAAGCTCAGGTGTTCTGGTGTGATTCCCAAACGTGTCCACCCAAGGTTTTGGATATAATCTATCCAGCGAGTCCTTGGCCTTCCACGTGGCCTCCCACCCTCTGGCTTGGCAAAGAGGACCTGCTGAGGGAGCCTCTCTTGTGGCATTCTGACCAGGTGCCCGTACCAACGTAACTGTGATCCCTCAACACAGAGAAGCAGCGGTTCAGTATTGAGGGTTTCCCAAATTGCAGAGCTTCTGGCTCTGTCGAGTCTTGTCAGCCCCACAACCCCTCGAAGGAACCTCATTTCAGCCGCTTGGATTTGTGTCCACATTCTTTCGGTCATTACCCAACTCTCATGACCATAGGTGAGGATGGGGACATTGACTGTATTGAAGACAGTCAGCTTTGTCTTCTGACTTAACTCCCACTTCAATACTACCGAACGGCCAAGCTCCCGCAATATTGAGCTTGCTAAGCCAATTCGAGTATCTAGCTCTACGTCCCATTTTCCATCATTCATCATTCATGAATATGGACCCATCTCCACCTGCCTCATTGGGACTCCACTTACATGTAGAGTGCACTGGGATGGTTGTCTTGAGACCACAAATGTTTCAGTTTTGGCCACACTGATCTTCATTCCGGCATCTGCACAAACAGCTACAAACCTATCCAGGGTCCACTGGAGGTCATCTTTGGAAGAGCCAAGCAGAACTAGGTCATCTGCAAAAAGCAGACGTCCAATGCTACATCTTCCAATTCTGTCGCACTCACTGCCTCGGCTGTGCCTATCAATCCAGTCCATAAATATTATGAAAAGGAGGGGTGACAGAACACAAAAAAGTTGGCAGAGGCCAACGGAGACTGTGAAAGGTTCAGACTTTGTGCTGTTTACCCTGACACAAAACTCTGGGCATTCATACAGGGACTTGATGGCAGCTAATGCCAACAGCCTTGCCCGATTTTAGTGATTTTATTGCTAAATGGACCTCTTCTGCTGTGAGACTAGTCAATAGATTATATACTGTATAATAATAAAGAAATAGTTCAAGATACCTCAGTACTAAATCAAGTAAAAACTGGAAGTGACCACCGAATGGCGAGAGCCAAAAATTAAAATAAACCCCAAATTTTTTTATACAATGAAACCTGTGGAGAATTCATCACTAAACAAACACATGTAATAACCACGGTAATAAGTTTTAATAAGTAAATATTTCATCCTAAGTATCTTAGCACATCGTCAGTACAGTAAATTCAAGCAATACTAGTGTAAAAATAAAGATTTTTGTGTTCTTTATATTTTTATTTTATACCTTACTTAACCTTACAGTCGTAAGTCCGGTTTGTATAATCTCGTTGCTTGAAATAAACTGTTACCTTTTAATCCTTTCTGTCTATCAATTCCCCCCCCACACACACACACCTCAAGGTCATTACTATTCTATTTCACGTGTATGTATTTTAGAATATTAGGAATTGCCTCTGGCTGGAGCCAATTCCTTTGTCTTGATCTCTGAAAATTTATTTTTACTTATGACTGCGCCATCAGAGATCGTGTAGAGAAATTGAATATCTTTCCAATATTCACAAGAAAAACACCCAGCACAACACGGAAATATCTCTAATTTTATCTCTAAGGGAAGCAATGTTTAAATCTATTGTTCGTAAGTCGTGGCTACTTTTACTCTTAAGGTCACACAGGTTCTGTCATTTTATGAGAAGTGAATTGGTCAGGCAGAATCAAGCAAGTTATTTGACAAACAAAACAATTTATTCATGCTAAATCAAAGTACATAAAAAGTTTACATTACACATACTAAATTAATCCAACTCAAATTCGCTAATCAAAATTGACATGGAAAAAACATAAAATTCACATGTCTGGTTCTCCACTAGATTACTTAATTTTTCTCGCTTAAGCTCAATGACTAATGCAACTAATTACGTTCACAGATAATTCAGACACGGGAGCAAACTTGCACATCCTTTACATTAATTTAACTCAGACTATATATGATATTAGGCTTAACAGAATTTTCGCATACTATTCCCTCTTCATTATATAACATCATCTGAATCCTTATAACTCTGCATACTACTTCACAATTATTTTTAGAAAATCGGCTTTCCATCCTTACTACTGTTCTTTATGCTAACAAACAAAAAAAATTCAGTAATCTTTGCCATTAATTTCCCATCTAGGAAAGTCCTATGTTACTCTGTCATCCAGTTCATTACACAAGATCCTAGAGATCGTTGACACTTTCTTCTTCTTTCTGGTAAAAGTCACACATGGGCACTTTTTACGACATCGATGATACTTCACATGTGGAGATCGTCAAGGAATTTAGCGGTGGGACTCTGGAGTAGATCGCCACTGCTATTACGAGCCTCCCATCATCGTCAGGCTTTGGCTGGTGAGACGTGGATTGCCGTCCATGGAACAGCAAGGCACACTGGAAACTCCTCGTAACAGGAAAGTAAAACTAGAACTGGAAAGCCTTGCACCGAAAAGCCTTTTTCCTTCAATTTATCCTCCTTTTATTCTGCTCTCCTGACCTTGGAACTCTTACAGATTTAATCGCCCAGGTTTTCTTGAAGGGGTCTTCTCAGCCACCTGACGGTCGCTGATTCAAGTCGGGAAACCCTGTACTTCGCTGACATTTGCGAGTTGCGATCGCCTCAGGTCTTACATGCTAATCCCGTCTGAGTTTATTCTTTGTCTCTACAATTTCTTATTGCAATTTATCCTAACATTTTTTTTCAGGTTTATTACAGAAAAATTGAGTTAAGTATTAATCAAATTATAAATATATTAAATTGATTTCATTTTCCAAGTAAAATCGGTATAGAAGAAATTTTATTCAAAATTCCTTCTATAAGATTTTACACTAGGAATAACATAATAGTTAGGGAGATGATTACAATGGAATCCCAATATGCTTGCAGTAGCATGTTATAGAATTAAATTAAAATATATCTGGAGAAAAAAAAATACATTAAAATAAGATAACATATATATATATATAAAATTATTTTACACCATTTTGTATGACAATTTCCCATAATTTAGGAAAAGCAAGAACAACATTACGGTTTAGATTTGGTCTGTGAAGTAGGGCTTCAGCACTTTCTTTATATAAATGTTCATGTTTATATAAAGATCTGTGTAGAAGTTTGGTCTTTTCCCAATGAATCCTATGGTTTGGGTTTTCAACTCTGTATTGAGCGAGGCCAGATTTCTGCGGTTTGATAAGACGGATATGGTCTTGATGTTCCGAAATATGTTTATGAACAGATCTACCTGTCTGTCCATAGTAAGACAATTTACAGGAGCACAGAACCTTGTACATGCCAGGTAACAACAGAGGTGAGAGTTTCACTGAGATTTGGTGGTTGATAGTAGACTGAAGTTTAGAGGTCAGATTGCTAGTGTTGCAAAGCCTGCACATTGTAGTGCTGCATAAGAAGTACTCTAACATGTAAGGATAAGGAATTAGTTGTGCCACTGTATAAGTCACTGGTCAGACCAAACTTGGATTATTGTGCTCAGATCTAGTCACCTGGTTTTCAATGTAATGTGGAGACATTGGTGAGGTTCCAGAGATGAATGATGAAGACAATATCAGGGCTTTTGCTGGCTGTGGAGAGAGGTTGAAGAAATGTGGATTGCAGAGTTTGGTAAAAGGAGGAAGAGAGGTGATATGATAGACATTTAAGTTAGTGAGAGGATTTTTTCAGATTAATCCAGAGGGGATTATAAAATGAATAGATGGTGAGAGGGGATTATAAAATGAATAGATGGTGAGAGGGGAAAAAACCAGATTTCATTCCTGGAAGTTGTGTAAAAGTGTGGTGAGGAGGGGTGCAGGGAGCAGATTTTTTATATGGAGAATTGTCAGTGAATGGAACGTATTTCCAGAATATGTTGTTAATTCAAGCAGTATTAAGGAGTTTAAGATTCTGTATGATAAATATGTTTTCAGTTGAATGAACCTCCCACAATGAGTCTGCTGACTTTATGTTGGAGGTTTAATGGATTTTTTACAACACTCAAAAAGAATTAAAATAGAATTTAATACTTCCATTATTTCGTCCTAGTCACTAGGACATCTACAGGGATTACAAAAACAATTAATGTAACATGCACACAAAAACTTACAATACTAAGCCCAACCACGTGGGTGACACTAAAGTCCTATCTAGGTGGAGCGCCCTCTAAGGGCGGTCGTAGGTTGCCTGGAATGTAAGGTGGGACCTCTGGTGATGAGTGTTTCCCAAATCTTCGGAAGCTTAATGCACCCATATTTATTTAGATTTGGTTGGTTTCTGAGAGCAGCTGCTGCTTCTAAGAAAAGTCTCTCTTTCTTGAATTTGCTGTGGTGGAGCATGGTGGTTTTCTTCCATGATACTCTGTGGGTGGTGTCCAACACATGGTCAGCCAAGCCTGAATGGCCATAGTTGTGTTTAACAATGTACGACTTGTGTTCCTCCAGGCGGATGGATGCTGATCTGCCTGTCTGTCCAAAGTACGCAAGCTTACAGGAACAGGTACTTTGTAAACTCCAGGCAGAGAGAGAGGAGGGAGCTGATCTTTCATAGACCGGATAAGGGTAGCAAGTTTGCGGTAGGGCTTATATGCTGTGTGTAGGTTATACTTTTTTAGTATCTTCGCTATTTTTTCCGAAGTGCCACAGATGTAGGGTATGGTGATGGCATTTTTAAAATCTTGTTGATGAGAGGGACGGGGAATGGGGGAGGAATTGATTATTTTTTTGATACTGTGTTCGCTGTAGCCATTGGAGAGAAAAGTTCTGTGTATGTGGTTAAGCTCAGTAGTGAGGGCGGTTCCACTGGAACAAAGATTGTGGGCTCTCTTGGTAAGAGTTTTAATGATGCCATATTGTTGCGAGGGGTGGTGGTGGGAGAGTTTGTGAATGTATCTGCCTGTGTGTGTGGGTTTTCTGTATACAGTGAAGGCAAGTGTATCATTAGGCAGGCGTGTGACTAAGGTGTCTAGGAAGGGTAAACAATTGTTCTTTTCCTTTTCCATAGTAAACTGGATTCTTGGACTATTGGGGCTATTGAGATGACTGAGGAAGGAGTCTAACGTGTGTCTGGGCCATGAGGCCAAATAGAGAACACATCATCTACATATCTTAGCGAGATAGACGGTTTGAGTGGGGCTGAGTCTAAGGCTCGTTTTTCGAAATCTTCCATATAAAAATTGGCAAGGGGGGGTGAGAGGGGGGAACCCATGGCGGTTCCCTCTATCTGCTTGTAGATTTTTTTCTTCCAAGAGAGATACCCAGAGTTGACGGCAAAGGAAAAGAGATCTAAGATGTCGGAAGGAAAAACGTTTTCTAAGAGAGATAAAGTGTCAGTTAAGGGAATATTGGTAAACAATGAGGAGATATCAAAGCTTACTAATATGTCTGTATTATTCAAGGTTAAATTTTCTGTGAGGGCTTTAAAGTTGGTCGAGTTTTTTATGTAGGATGCGGAATTTCCGGTGAGGGGGGGGGACAGAGAGTTGGCCAGCTGTTTTGACAGTCTGTAACAAGGTGCACTGGTGGCATCTACTATAGGCCTGAGTGGGGAATTGGGTTTGTGGATTTTTGGTAAACCGTATATTCGGGGGGGATGGGAGCAGAAAGGTTTAAGTTTTTTTGTGACGTCAGGGGGGCAGGAGGTTACTTTTTTAAGTAAGATTTTTAATTTCTTAACTTGTGTTTTTGTGGGGTCATGCTCTAGTGGGATGTAGGTAGCGCGATCGCGGAGGATAATGTTCATTTTATGATTGTATTCGCTGGTATTAATATCGACTGTGGCATTACCCTTATCCGTGCTAGTGATGACGATACTTTTTTCTTTGCGTAGTTTCAGGAGAGCCATGCGTTGGGCATACTATAAGTTACTTTTTGGAGGCGAAGAGTAAGCAAGGATGTTGGCTACATCGAGTCTGATGTTGTTGGCTACCTCCGACGGTAAGCGACCGATCCCCCGTTCGACGTTAATCATTACATCGAGCACCGGCACTTCTTTCTCCCACGGCAAAATTATGGCCGAGGCAAAGGGTGCTGACGGCATCATCGTTGAGCCTTCAGATGAGCCTTCATCGTTGAGACAGTAATAAACCTCTCTTCCTTTTGGAAGAGAGGTTTATTACTGTCTGGAGCAGTTGAATTTGTGGTTGTGGTTTGTCTTCTACAAGCAGATAGAGGGAACCGCCATGGGTTCCCCCCCCCTTGCCAATTTTTATATGGAAGATTTCGAAAAACGAGCCTTAGACTCAGCCCCACTCAAACCGTCTATCTGGCTAAGATATGTAGATGATGTGTTCTCTATTTGGCCTCATGGCCCAGACACGTTAGACTCCTTCCTCAGTCATCTCAATAGCCCCAATAGTCCAAGAATCCAGTTTACTATGGAAAAGGAAAAGAACAATTGTTTACCCTTCCTAGACACCTTAGTCACAAGCCTGCCTAATGATACACTTGCCTTCACTGTATACAGAAAACCCACACACACACAGGCAGATACATTCACAAACTCTCCCACCACCACCCCTCGCAACAATATGGCATCATTAAAACTCTTACCAAGAGAGCCCACAATCTTTGTTCCAGTGGAACCGCCCTCACTACTGAGCTTAACCACATACACAGAACTTTTCTCTCCAATGGCTACAGCGAACACAGTATCAAAAAAATAATCAATTCCTCCCCCATTCCCCGTCCCTCTCGTCAACAAGATTTTAAAAATGCCATCACCATACCCTACATCCGTGGCACTTCGGAAAAAATAGCCAAGATACTAAAAAAGTATAACCTACACACAGCATATAAGCCCTACCGCAAACTTGCTACCCTTATCCGGTCTACGAAAGATCAGCTCCCTCCTCTCTCTCTGCCTGGAGTTTACAAAGTATCCTGTTCCTGTAAGCTTGCGTACTTTGGACAGACAGGCAGATCAGCATCCATCCGCCTGGAGGAACACAAGTCGTACATCGTTAAACACAACTATGGCCATTCAGGCTTGGCTGACCATGTGTTGGACACCACCCACAGAGTATCATGGAAGAAAACCACCATGCTCCACCACAGAAAATTCAAGAAAGAGAGACTTTTCTTAGAAGCAGCAGCAGCTGCTCTCAGAAACCAACCAAATCTAAATAAATATGGGTGCATTAAGCTTCCGAAGATTTGGGAAACACTCATCACCAGAGGTCCCACCTTACATTCCAGGCCACCTACGACCGCCCTTAGAGGGCGCTCCACCTAGATAGGACTTTAGTGTCACCCACGTGGTTGGGCTTAGTATTGTAAGTTTTTGTGTGCATGTTACATTAATTGTTTTTGTAATCCCCGTAGATGTCCTAGTGACTAGGACGAAATATAGGAAGTATTAAATTCTATTTTAATTCTTTTTGAGTGTTGTAAAAAATCCATTAAACCTCCAACGTAATGTTCTCACAGCACTTAAGCCTCTACACAACAAAGAGTCTGCTGACTCTATGGAGGGTGTAATAATAATAACAATAATAATAACAATCTTTAACAATATACCTGTGGCATAACTATGAAGAAAAAATTACATGATAACTACAGTAATTAACTTTAATTGATGTACAGATATTTATACTGAAAATAACAGTACATCATCAGTGTGTAGAAACAAGTAAATCAAAGAACAGGAATACAAGGTACACATAACAATTGGCTTATTGTTGCTCAGAGCTAGAAATTAATATATTAATAAATAATATTAAAATTATTGTCCACGTGGTTTCCTAGTGGCTATGCGCTTAGCAACCATATGCCTGGGAAAGGAGTGTCCTGGGTTCGATTCCCGTCATTCAAGTGAGGAGCTTAAGGATCTTTCTCAGACATAGCCAAGTTAGCCAGTCTTGGGCATGGACAACAGGGTTTTTCTCCCCAGTTTATCTGGGGGGGTTCTCCTCCTGCAAGCAGGCAAACTGGCCTGTGAACACAAGCAGCTGCAGCCATAGAATATACCAGGAGGCATAGGGCTAGTCACCTTATCCTCAGGACTGGTATGATTTAGAAGTGCTTAAGATAGCTCTGTAACAGGCCAGTAGGTCTAACATATGAAAGGGAGAAGAAGACTAAAACTATTATATTTATTATGATATTAAAACTATAATACTAGTGTAGAGTAGGTGTCCTTTTGGGAGAGAGAGAGAGAGAGACATTCATTCCATTTCAGGTTAGGCCAGTGTAAAATTATTATTATTATTACACGATGCCTCCAGGAAGTCCAAAGACTCATCGAGGGAGGGCATCTACTCTACAACTCTCTCTCTCCACCACTTTTTCCACCAATTACAACTAACTGCAACTATACCAATCCCATCTACTGCCCACCTCCAACAGCACTAGTATTTCCACAGACAATCACAAACATTCCATGCCCACGGTAGGATTCAAACCTGCAGCCTTTTGGCTAGAGAGCAGATGCGCTACTCACTTGGCCAATGAGGCGAGCAAAAAAAAAAAAGGGCTTACAACTTTTCTTTGAAAAGGTGTTCATATTTAAAACTGCTTCTATGGAGAAGACAAGCTTTATCCCACCAGATACTGTGTTTAGTGTCAATACTCTGCTGTGCCAGAGCAGACTTTTGAGGTTTCATGTATTCAATCTAATATTGATGTTCATTAATTCTTTTTCACAGAATAGCCTTTGCACAAAGTATGTCGAATTACATTCACAGTGTACCTGGTAAGCACCAGCTTACAATAGAGGTGACAGTTTATCTCTTGTAGAGGGTAACAGATGAGAAATTTTGTTGATAGGAAAACATGTGGGAATATCTGTAGTTTCATTTAAATTAATTACTGTGGTTATCGTGTAATTTGTCATTCATTCATTCCTCATTCAGATCACACATTGCAAAGACCACTTACCACCTTAATCATTCTTTTCTGGATCCTTTTTGATATATCCTCATCATCATAAAAGCCTAGTGACCAAATCTGTCTACAATAATCTATATGAGGCTGATCAAGGCCCTAATACAATGGAACTATAACCTCTTTATTTCTTTATTAAGTTCCTCTGCATCATTTCTGTAATCTGACATGATGACTTCACAACTTCTGTAAAGTGACTTCTGATTTTAGGTTGTGTCCACCACCACTACCACCACTCCCAGATCTCTTGTCTCCTCAGCCTCTTTCAAACCCCCCCTCCCCGGGTGTCTGCTTTGAATCCCTTTGTTGCCTATTAAATTTCAGAACCAGTTAAATAATGCATCCCTCCCCACAAAGCTTGCTGATACCTGATAGCAGTCACTTATCCAACTTAAACTAATCTAGAATCCAATCTCATCTAATTACACAACTTGCTCCATTTTATTTATCTTGTTATATGGCAATCTATCAAAAGCCATTGCAAAATCTAAGTACACCACTGTATGTGCATCTCCCTTGTCCAGTAGATTCGTCACCTTGTTATAGTACATAAGTAAATTGATAAAACATGACCTCCCTTAAACACACTCATGTGGACAAGCAAAATAGGATACTGCTGTTATCAACCCACTTGTCTATTTCCACTCTCATCAACTTCTCAACACCTTAATCACAACTCTAGATATAAATTGGATTATAATTTGTAGCCTTAGCCCAGTGTTTCTCAATGTGGGGCTTATGCCTCACAGGGGGACAATTTGAATATTTTGGTGGGCAATTAGAAAATGTACATGCACATATTTATACTTACAGGGTGTTCGGGATAAATTTGACAGTTTCGTAAGGAAAAAGAAAATCTTCTTTGTATCTATTAAATTTAATGAATTGACAAAAAAACATTACAGGCAGAGTTAATTACAATACTATCAACAAGATTTACTCAAAATAACCACCATTAGCATCGATCACAGCTTCAATTCTGCTTCGGAACCTCGAACAAGCTGATGCTACAGTCTCCCTGGGAAGGGCCGCAAAAACTGTTTTAATTTTATCCATTAACTGGGCTTTTGTATTACTGGAAGTGCGATTGGTGTCTTTTTCAACTGCGCCCCATACAAAATAATCCATGGGGTTAAGGTCTGGGGAGTTTGGAGGCCAAACATTTGGACTGGTGAAGTCGTAGAAATTATCAGACAACCATTTTTGACTTTTCCCAGAGGTGTGGCAAGGGGCCGAATCCTGCTGCCATACATACGGCCTACCATTGGCTACCCTTGTTATCCAGGGCTTGACTACAGTTAGCAACTCCACGAACAAAGCCCGAATTCCAATGCCAGGGTTCTTCAACACCTGTTCCTGCAGATTTGCGAGGAATTCTGCTGTACGAACGCAATCAGATCGTCTGCTAGGGATCTTTCTTCTTGCTACATCCTCGTAGTCACCATTGCAAGCCTCTAGTTCATGCCTGATTGTTTTTACTGTATTCAGGGAGCATTGGGCAGCAGTTGTAATATCCTTATTTTGATGGCGGGCACGAATCATCATGATACAAGTTATTCTCTTCCATGATTCAGGTGGGTTCCAGCTATCCATCCTTTCTGACATCTTGTATATGAATGAAGAAGGGTCCAAACTTTTAAATGAAGAGAAGTGTGTGTTAATACATGTAACTTACGGAAAAATATAATTAATTATAAATATGTCAAATTTATCCCGAACACCCTGTATTTATATTATACTTTTTCAGAACTTGGCTGACTATTATGCTAGAGGGGGAGCATCAAGATCTTTGAGACGTTGAGGTGGAACATGATCCAAAAAACGTTGAGAAACACTGCCTTAGCTTTATCATTACCTTTGTGAAGTGGAACAGTTTTACCTCCTCTTCACTCCTTTGGGACTTGGACAGTTGTCAGACTTAAATAAGCTCAGGACAATGCTAACTCCTTTGAACATTTCCTTAAAACAATAGTGATATGGCATCAAGTCCAATTACATTATTGACATCAAGCTTAGTTAATTTCTCAAATACCTCTTGCTCGTTCACCAATAAGGCTTCTTCCATTTCCTCAACACTTGAGATCCTCCTGATTTTGCACTGATGAGGATAAAACACGCTGATGAATTTCTCACTGAATACCTCTACTATATTCTCTGCAACAGTTACCAGACAACTATTTTCATCTATTTACATCATCTTGCCATAATCACTCTTCATTTAACTTGTCACATATTGAAGAAATATTGATTTTCTGATTGCTGAAAAAAAGATCTGATTTTCTAATTATGTTCATGTTGCACTTTTGCTGTCCATCCATCCCAACCAGCTCTTTATAATCTTCATGCAACTGATTATTACCATTATTCATCTTGTACTGCCTCTGCAATACTTTTTTCTTCCAGCTGTCATGTTCATATACTGTATATTCATCCATTTCACACCCACCTTATTTAGCCTTTAAAATAAATTCACATTTCATGCTGTTAAATATCTTGTCACCAGCACTAAAGCATCATTTATCTCTTTCATGCTTAACTCCTCATTCGATGCTATATCATGAAACAGTCTCCTAAGCTTTTCATAATCATGGTTTACTAGTTCCATGTATTCTTTCCACAACAAAGTCTTCAATATTAATACTAATACAAAACTAATACTAATTTAAGTAAAGTCTTCAATGACTAGCTACCATCCAAATGATCACTTAATGATAACTCTCACCATCTCTAAGGAGTTCAGTGCTCCACTCAGTCAAATTCTCTGATGAAATGATCAGATTTAAGACTCACGATCTTGTGTGCTCTCTTTTATAAAACTGATGCTGATGGATTTCTCAAGCATGCAAGAAATTCATTTTTCTTAATTTCAAATGCTATCTCTTTGAATTAATATATATTACTATAATTAAAATCTCTTATAATGATCACCCTTCCCTTGTTCATTAATCTAAGTTGCTTACATGTGAAGATCAAGGATGTTAGGTTGTAGACCAGAAGTAGTAAAAGAATTCAATGTTTTGGCTGGCATGAATGATCTTAAAAGTGACTAAATATGCAGTGAGAAAAGATGTGAAAGAGTTGCTGATGGAAGTGAAAAAAAAGACTGAGAAAGCAAAAATTGTGAATCTGCTGACTTGGTATGTTGAGACTTAATGATGAAGAGTTAGAGGTTCATGAAAATGAGGTTGAAGAGCTATTGCATAACCTGGACAAGAATTTGTCTATAGGGACAGATGGAATATCAGCATGTATCAGCTAAAGAAATGCTCAGCAGAATTGGCTAGGTCTTTATATGTTTGTATAACTTGAGTCTCAGCTCAGGAATGATACCACAAGAATAGAAGGAATGTGTGATAGTTCCATTGTACAAGGCTGGTGTAAAAACTGATGTGTCTAACTACCGACCTATCAGTATCTCTGGTATGGTAGTGAAGATTTTAGAGAAGTTGGTAAGAACTCGCATACAGAAATGGGTAGAAAAACAAGTTATACTCTGCAAGAAACAGCAGAGGTTTATTAATGGCAAGTCATCTTTTAGCAATTTGCTCATATTTTATAACAATGCCATGGCCGAGTTGGATAAAGTGATACACTGTTATTATTATTATTATTACCACCCCAAGACCTCATGGAGCCAAAGACTCATCTGGGAGATCCTTTTATCACACACAGCTCATCATGCCGTGTTTTAAACACATTCAAACTCTTTGCAGACACCACATTCTCTGGCAAGGCATTCCAATCATTCACAACTCTGCACGAAAAAACCTGCCTCTCACACCCTCTTTATACAGTTTCCAGGGATGACCTCTCGTTCTCCCCTGATCTCCCACTATTCTCTGTAAAACTTCTCCAGCATTGATCCTATAACAACCCCTTCCAACTTGTAGGTCTCTATCATATCTCCCCCTCTTCCTCCTGTCCACCAGACTCTGCAAATTACATCTTCTCAATCTTTCTTCATACTCGACATTCCAGAGGTCAGAAACTACCTTAGTCAATCTCCTTTGGACCCTTTCCAACATCTCTTCATCCTTTTGAAAACCCAGTGACCAAATCTGGGCACAATAGTTTATGTGTGGCCTAATCAAAGCCTTATGCAACGGAACAAGAATCTCTCTACTTCTACACGTCAGTGTCCTCCACATCATTCCCAAAAGCCTTTGTGTTGTCTTCACAATTTTGGCGATGTGTCCCCTAAATTTTAGATACTTATCGACTATCATCTCCAGATCTCTTATTTCCTCTACTTCCAACAATATATTCTCACCAAGCATAAATTCTGCATCCCATCTTTGTTTTCCAAATTTTAAACCTTACATTTTACAACATTGAATTCACATCCCCATTTTCATGTCCAATCACTCAATCTATTCAAGTCTTCTTGTAAGGCCACAACATCTTCACTACACTTTATGGTTCATCCCAACTTTGCATCATCTGCAAACAACTGATTATCTCCATCCAAATCTTCACCTATATCATTAATATACAAGTTAAACAGTAATGGCCCTAAAACAGACCCCCGAGGCACTCCACTAGTGACTTTCCTTTTCCTGGATATCGTACCCCCATACACAACTTGTTGATACCTATCAGATAGCCAATCTCCAATCCAATGAACCAATCTAATATCCAACCCCATCTGCTCTAGTTGTCAACCTATCATGAGGTACTCTATCAAAAGCCTTTGCGAAATCCAAGTATATTACTGTGTATCCTTTTCCTCTGTCCAAGGAAGCAGTCACTTTATTGTAATAAGTAAGTAGATTATTAAAACATGACCTCCCTTTAGCAAATCCATGCTGTCCATCAAAGATAATACCATTGTTATCAACCCAACTCTGGATCCTAGTTCTCACAAGCTTCTCCAACAACTTAACCACAACACGTGACATACAGATAGGCCTATAGTTAGATGCTTGAGTTCAATCACCTCCTTTATGAAGTGGCACAATCTTGCCCTCCTTCTACTCCTTAGGAACTTGACCGTATGCAAGACTCATATTAAAAAAATATGTCAAGGCAGGTGTCAATTCCCTGGCACATTCTTTCAGAATACGTGGTGATATATTATTGTCCCACAGCCTTATTAACATCTAGTTTACTCAATTCCCCATACACCTCTTGCTCACCTACAGTTAGTCTCTCCTCCCCATCATCAAAAGCTCTCAATCCCTCCATGAAGTCACATTCACAAGATTGAAAGATCTTTATGAACTGTTCATTAAGTATCTCCACCACACATTCTGCATCAGTTGTCTTTATATCATTTTCTCCAATCAGTGTCATCCTTCCATAATTATTCTTTCTTTTGCTGGCTACATATCGAAAGAATTCCCTAGGATTCTTTTTGGCTTCATTAGCCAACTGCTGTTCATACCTCTTTTTAGCTACCCTCACCAACCAAGTCATCCTCTTTGCTTGGTCTTTGTAGACCTCATGGAATTGGTTATTTCCACTTCTGTTATGCTGCCTCCACAATGCCCTTTTTCTCTGTATCGCATGCTTAATCACTTTATTCATCCATCTCACACCCACCTTATTTAACCTTCTCACCCTTGGAATACATTTAGACATTGCATCTACTAAACAGTTTTTGAAAAACCTCCAAGCTGCATTGATCTCTTTTCCAGCTAAACTCCTCATTCCATGCTACACCTGCAAGCTGTCACCTGAGCTCTTCATAATCATCCCCCTTGTAGTTCCACATATACCCTTTTCTCACAGAGGTCCTCACACTGCTGGCAACCACCCAGGTAATCACCTCATGGTCACTCTTACCAATTGGTGGATGATTTGACACCTCATTTATAATTACATCCTCTGATGAGATGACCAAATCCAAGACCCTCAATCCTCGCATGAACTCTGTTACATACTGTCTGAGGTAGTTATCCCTCAAAAACTCAAGAAACTCATTTTCTTTACTTCCAGTTGCTATCTCATCATTCCAGCCTATATTGCCATAATTAAAATCACCCATAATGATCACCCTTTTCTTATTTGCTTGGCTTATTTGATATACATTTCACTATCACCACCATCCACATTACCAGGTCTATAACAACATCCCACCAAGTATTTGATTCCATTCACCTCTATCTCACACCATACTGCCTCAAAACCACTGGCACTATTTCCCTTTTGCATCTCTACTTTATATGGACATAACTCTTTCTCTATCATCAATAACACTCCCCCTCCCTTTTTACCCCTTCTATCCTCACAAATAGAAGGGGTAAAAAGAAGAGGATGACATTCCTGTCAGGATGTCATCCTCTTCCAACCATGTCTCACTTATTCCGACAATTTTGGGTGAACAGACGCAATTAGTGCAGCCATTTCATCTGCCTTGTTTCTTATACTTCTAGCATTTGTATACAAACACAACAGCTCATTTCTGGATCTACAGCTAGTTCCACTGATACCACTCATTCGATGTGATCTCTCCATGCTCAACTGGGGCCGTTTCCCTTCCTGCTTCTTCATTTTAAAACCCTTTTCAATTCCAACTGTTTCCTCTTGATCCCTGGTCATTCCATTTCTTTCCTGCCTACACATGCTCACCTCCTCTTGGAGCATCCACCTTTCTCATGCTGTGTACCCCTGTCCACCCTGAGCCTCCCTGTTTCCCTGCTCCTCTTGCACACCCATTCTCTCATTTTCTATACTCATACCACTCACTTCCCCATTCATAACCACCTCTTCAATCTCTCCTGTCTTACTCTCCCTCTCTTTCACATCACTTCCCACTCGATCTGATTCATTCTCTCTATTCACTTCTCTACCATCCAGCAGCAGTCTCTCTCCAAGCGACTCACACCATAACCACTCAAATGCAGTCCATCACTCCCATACAGCTCACTTCATCCCTGAAACTCATTCCACACATTAACAAACTGTACTCCTGTCTCCTCACACATTTCAGCCAGCATATCATTCATAATCCTTGCTCTCTGCCTCATTTCAACACAGTCATACCTAGGCAACACGCTAACTACCCTTCCTGTCACACTATTCTCTTTTATCCTTCTAAGCAGCCTCCTGATATCCATTCTGACACACTGTTTGTCCTCTCTCTCGAATCATTCGTACCAATTAATACGATTAACTCTTTTGCTTGCTCCTGCCTCATATCCAATGCCTCAATCACTCTACTTATTTTAGTGCCTGGAAAACATGCCTTGTGCATTTTATCCTCCAGCACACCTTTAATAATGGAGTCACCATACAACGCCACTTGCTCATCTTTCGTTAACTCTTTCATGCCATCATTATTTATTTTAATAGTTTTTACCCGAATTTTCTTAATTTCATTCCGCATCCATTTCATTTCTTGCTTCATCCAATCCATTTCAATTTCTGAATCTCACGACACATTCTTTCTCTCATTCAATCTTTCTAACGTTCTAATTCTGGACCCCCCCCTTTTCACTTTCACTCTCATTCATCCTTCTTTGTTTCCGTACTTTCGGTCTAACTTTGGCTATCATTCTTCCCATTTTCACACTCATTCATCTTTCTTTGTTTCTGTACTTTCAGTCCAACATGCGTCAAACTTTCGCTATCATTCATTCTTTTTTTTTGCTATCATGTTTTGATTTTTTTTTACTTTCGATTTCTGGGTCACGCCATTTCTAGTTTCATTCGTTCTCTCAATTTCGTTTCCTTCCGCCACTCTCACCTCACTTTCGTCCCTTTTAACATCCGTTACAGTTTTCAAATCGCTCTTTTTCTTTTTTACTGATTTTTTAACATTTTTTCACCTCTCTTTCAAACGTGCACTCATTTTCCCCATGACAATTTCGCTACTAACACTTTCTGTCATCAATTTCATATTTGCATTCATCATTCCTCATTCAGGTCACACTTCGCATACACCCTCCTTCCATCCTCACCAAATATCCACAAATCATTTATGTAATCGAAAGAATACATATAACAGACCTCACACTTAACGAAACGACTGAAATCTAAATTAAAGTCATGGAATGACAATGCTGCCGCCATTTTTTGCAGGTTACTAAGTCTAATAATAATGATTTCGTAATTAAGTTTTGGCAAAAAAAATCCCCCACACTAATAAAACCGGTAGCGCACAACATTTACAGCCTCTCTTACTCAAACAATTACACATATATATTTAATTATTCCTAGAAAACTTATCCCAATCAGGAGCTCTTCTTATACATGTCACTGCGCTTGACTCACGAGCGCCCTCTCATATGATAATGCTGGATTTTTCTAAGGCATTTGATAGGATACCACATAAAAGGCTGTTGCATAAACTGGAGAATATATGATTGGAATATAAACTCTTACTTGGATCAGGGGATGGTTGACAGACAGATATCAAAAAGTGGTATACAATGGGTGTGAATCTGCCAGATTTAAGGTGACCAGTAGTGTACCCCAGGGTTCAGTCCTTGGGCCATTATTGTTTAATCTATATATTAATGGCATCAGGCAGATGTTTTTAATACATTAAAAACATCAGATGTGCAATTGTTTGCCGATGATGCAAAGATAGGAAGGGCAATCAAGGATATTACTGATATTCAGCATTTACAAAATGATTTGAATAGGCTAAAAATTTGGAAAAAAAAAAAGGCTATTAGTTTAATGTTAGTGAGTTTAAAGTTATGCACTTTGGCATGATCAGAGTTCCAGCAGCATATTATATTAGTCGGGATTATGCTACAAGAAATTGAGGAGGCAAGGGATCTTGGCATATTGATGGATAGGAATTTGAAGTTTAAGAATCACATAGTGAAAGTTGCAAATACAACTCAGAGGATAATTGTGATGTTAAAGTGAACCGTGACATATAAGGATAAAGAAGTCATTTTGCCTCTTTATAAGACCACACCTGGATTATTGTGTGCAGATTTGTCCTCCCAGATTCCAGGGGGATAAAGAAGCTGTGGAAAGGGATGCAAAGAAGAGTTACAAAGATTATATCTGGATTATGGGATTTAGATTATGAGGACAGATTGTGAGTACATGGATTACAGATTCTGGTTAACAGGAGAAAGAGGAGTGATATGATAGAGGACTATAAACTTTTAAATGTGTAATATAGGATAGTATTGGATGAAATTTTTCATTATATGGAAGGTGGGGAGAGAACACGGGGGCATTCATGGAAGTTATGTTTGTTCACAGTCAGGAAACGGGTAAGAGCAGTGAGTGAGTGGAATAGCTTACTTTTAGGGGTAGTGAGTGCATCTAGTGTGAATGAATTTAAGGAAAGATATGATTTGTGGCCTCCCTTGATGAGTCCTTGACTCCTTGCAGGTTTCATAATAATAATAATGATGATGACTCAATGAAATGTTTGTGAGCAACGAATGGGGTGCAGTTTGGAATGTGTGGAATGAGTTTGATGGAAAAAAGGATTGATATGGTCTTCATTTGAATGGTTTTGAAGTTAGATGTTTGGAGCGAGTGGTGTTTATTAACAGGTTGGAAATGGAAAATCAGAGAAACTAGAAGCATTAGTGGAAGCTGTAGTCAAGTGTGCAATGCTGAATGCAGTTTCACAGGTTTCAAATCTGTATGGGTTGGTTTGGATTATTTAGATTTATGGCTGAAGCAACTCGGGCTACAAGGCCAGTATATTGCGTATGCTAATTGCAGATTTTGCCTGTTCCGAGGGATGAAAAACCCAAGTTTCCAGCAGAAAAAGACCCTCTACCTCCATATGAGACCAGCTAATTCACCTTTAGTTGAAAAAGTCATGATAAAAATTCTCTGTGTCCCAGACAGGATTGTATGGGTTGGTAATAACATTACACAATGGGAACTGTAAGTCTAATATGATGTCAAAATGCATGTACACAAATGTCAGAAGTATTAGAAATAAAGGAGAGTAGTTTTTGGATTGTTCATCTGGATTTTGGGAAAAATTATAGGTATCAGTGAGATCTGTGGACAGAAAATGATATAGTTACAGAGATAGAATGTAAAGGATATTGTATTTTCAGGGAGGATAGAGGAAATAGCACAGCAGGTGAAATATTGCTACTAATACCTAAATCACTAGAACACAAAATTAGAGCTGTTAAAGAGGATTTTTAGGTGTGGGGTAGAAAGCTCCATCGAGGCTTTCTAGCATGAGATCGATGTTGATGCCAATAGGATACAATATATTGTTGGTTGCTGCTTTAGACCAGGATCTGCATGCAGATTTGGTTGCTGTATAGTGCAAATTAGCACAATACATGCAGGCTGAGTAATTTTGTGGGACTTCAACTACAGGAACATAGATTGATGGGAGACAAAAGGGGCCATGGCAAGTTGAAAGTGGAATTTATACAGTTTTTAAGGAGTAATTACCTTAAACAGCATGTCATGGAGGGAACCAGGATTTTGAGAGTGCTCGATCTGATAATAGTATCAGAAGATGTATCCATCACCATGGTAGATTCTACCTGCAATTGGGAAGGGCAATCTTGCAGTCTTGTTCTGATAGGTTACTAAACATGTGAAATTCTATATCAAAAAAAAGTTTATGTTAACCTATAAAGTTGGTAATTATGACAGACTTAGGAGGCATCTTAAAAGCAGTGCCATTGCTTGAGAAGCTACAAGGAAAGAATATCAGTAGTGCATGGGAAGAGGTCAGGAAATTATTATTATTATTATTATTATTACGGGTATCTCCATGGAGTCAGTAGACTCATCGCGGGAGACCCAAACTAGCAAAACAATATCTGTCATATCTCTTCTTGAATTCATTTACAGATGAAGAGCTCACAACAAAGTCAGGCAATGAATTCCACTCATTCACCACCCTCCAGGCAAAAAACCTTGTTCTGACACCTTTGTTAACCACACTCTTCTTTAATTTCCAGAGATGACCTCTTGTTCTTCCATCACTATCACACAGCTGAAACATTTCCCCTGCATCAATCCTATAAAAACCCTTTAGTAATTTGAATGTTTCTATCATATCCCCTCTTCTTCGCCTATCAACCAATCTCTGCAATCCACAAGCTCTCAATCTATCAATGTAGGGAGCATTTTTTATATCACTCACCAACTTGGTCACTCTTCTCTGAACCCTCTCCACAGCCTCCTCATCTCCAAGGAATCCAGGTGACCAGACCTGAGCACAGTAATCCAAATGTGGAAGTATCAATGCTTTATAAAGGGGAATAATAACCTCTTTATCTCTGGATGTCAGTGTGTTCCTCAACAACCAAGTAATCCTATGTGCAATCTTGGACACCTTAGCAATGTGTCCTCTGAACTTCATCTCCTTATCTACCAATACCCCTAAGTCCCTAGCCTCATCAATCTCTTGGAGTACCTTTCCATCGATGTAGTACACAGCTGGTAATCTTTTAATCCCAAAATGCAAGACTTTACACTTTTCCACATTGAACTGACATCCATTTTCTTTTGCCCATTTTACCAGCTTATTTAAATCCTCCTGCAAACTTTCAACATCAGCTTGATTTTTTATTGCACTACACAACTTTGCATCATCAGCAAACAACTGAATATCTCCCTTTAAGCCGTTTCCTATATCATTTATATACAAATTAAACAACATTGGCCCAAGCACAGAGCCCTGAGGCACACCACTGGTCACCTGCCTCATTCTGGACTCGGCTCCTCCATACACCACCTTATGGTATCTCTCCCTGAGCCATTCTCCTATCCATATCACCAATTTAATATCCATTCCCATCTGCTCCAATTTGAGTAACAGTGTTCTATGGGGTATCCTGTCAAAAGCCTTAGCAAAATCCAGAAGTACCACTGTGTAGCCAGTTCCTTTGTCCAACTCTGATGTTATTCTATTATGGATAGTTAATAGATTGCTAAGGCAGGATCTACCTTTAACAAAACCATGTTGGCCTCTATAGAGTATCATATCCTGATCCACCCATTCTTGAATTTTGTCTTTAACCAACTTTTCCAATACTTTTACCACTACTCCTGAGATGGTGATTGGTCTGTAATTCAATACTGCAGTTTTAGAGCCACCCTTATGCAAAGGAACCACTTTGCCTAACTTCCACTCCCTAGGGACCATACCAGAGTTCAAACTTAAATTAAATATCCAGGTAAGAGGGGTTGACAATTCATTTGCACATTCACGCAACACCCGAGCTGATATTCCATCTAAGCCTACCGCAGTGTTTGCATTTAAGTTTCGCAATATATTTAATACCTCTGATTCTTTAGCTTCAATTCTCACATTAGGTATTGCTATAGGTATAGAGATATCCTCACTTGGGTGATAGACTTTTGAGAAGTGATAACTCAGTAACTCGACTATTACATCTGATTTTGTCACCTCAATACCATCAGCACCCACTAAGGTTATCCTTCCGAAGTCATTCTTCCTCTTACTTGCCACATAGCGGAAGAACTCTTTGGGATTACCCTTGATCTCTTTGGCTAAGGTCTTCTCATAATCTGATTTAGCTTTTCTTACTATGCTGGTAACCTTCCTAGCTTGAGCCTTGTACTGCTCATGGGTGTCCTGATCGCCCTTCTCCTTGTAAATTCTCCATAACATTTTCTTTTTTTGTAGTTCAAGCTTGATACTACTGCTCATCCATCTAATGCCTGCCTTGTTTGACCTCCTGACCATGGGGACACAATCTGATATTGCTTTCTTCAGATACCCGCTGATTTTATCCCAAGCACTGCTAACATCTTTCCCTTGCAATATGTTCTGCCATGGGATGGCTGCAAGCTCACTCCGAAGCTTGTTATAATTGCCTAACCTGTAGTTTCGTACATACCCCTTCTTAATAGAAAAATCCACAGATTTTGCAACCTCCCAAGTCAATACCACATGATCGCTTTCACCAACTGGAGGTAACGAGGTCACCTTACTTAAGCATATAACCTCTGAACCAATAACCAGGTCCAACACTCTCACACCACGTGTCCCTTCAGTTACGTGCTGTTTCAAGTAATTATCTCGTAGCAGATGTATGAACTCCATTTCCTTTTTGCTACGTGATATTTCCTCCTTCCAATTGATATCACCATAATTAAAATCCCCCATAATAATCACTAAGCCTTCACTCATTGCACTAAGTTGCTGATGCATGAATTCAATATCTCCCCCTGTACTCCCTGGCCTATAGCAGCATCCAACTGTATATTTGGTTGCGTTGGTCACTATTTCGCACCAGACTGCCTCAAATGAACTCTCATTCACATGTCTATCATCAAGATATACTACTTTCTTTGGCTGCAACACATCAGCTATCATCAACAGTACTCCTCCTCCTGTTCTATCTTCTCTATCCTCCCTGAAAATACTGTACCCATCACATTCAATTCCAGTGACCACATCTTCTGCTGACAGCCAAGTTTCACTAATGCCTACAACTTTTGGTGAGATTTCACTGACTAATGCCAAAAATTCTTCTCTCTTATTTCTAATGCTTCTAGCATTGGTATACAAAAATTGCAGATTCCCTCTAGATCTTGTACCGGCTTTAGAACTGATATATAAGTCACTAACTACCGTAGTCCTATGCCGATTTTTTTCCCCTCTCTTCTGCAATTTATTCTGCCTATAAGGATCAATAAATACACAATCAGTGCTAAAGTTTCTCTCTCTTACACTCAACCTTTTCAATATTAGTTTCCCTGCCCAATAACTTCAACCTGTTCAGAAAACAATAAATTCTTCAATCTCTTATGTCCTTCCATGTTAAGATGCAGTCCATCTCTAGCATACAACTGCCTTTTTCCTTCAAACACACTCCAAACATCAACAAACTCCAGACCTCTTTTTCTGCACATTCTTGCAATCATATCATTCATTATCATAGCATAAAATGTTTGAGAGAAACAGTATTATGTTGCATACCCAATACCCATAGTCAGGAGGAATACTTTATATGCCTGCTCATCTCACTTAATCCTCAAGTGGAGGTTTAATGGAATATTATCAGCACTGAGGAAGGATTAAAACTAATTTTTAAAAAGCAAGTTACTGAAGAAGAAAACATTGTGGAAGGAATATAAAGGAAAAGGTGATAAGCATTCTCATAAGAAGGGTGACTAGTATGGCAAGAAAGGCCTAATCAGATCACTGGGGAAAATTAGCTAAGCAAACCAAGTTAAATTTAGCAGAATTTTTCCGTTATGTAGCAATTAATAGGATGATTTAATCAATGCTGATTTAAAAAAATTTTTTTTTTTTATTGAGCCCATACACAAGAGACTTGTAAGTACATTAATGCTGTCTGTGGTGTGCAGATGAGGACAAAGATAAAAGTTTTTTTTTTTTTTTTTTGAAGAGCTGCTTCTAGTTGTTTGGAAATACTTTATGAGGAAGAGGAATGCTCTTCCAGTGTGTTTGCAGTTGCACAGTAAACAGATGCTGGGCAGCTGCTGCTCTTGCATTAACAGTTGCAACAGAAAGTGGAGGAATGATGATTGCTAATTCAGCAGTACAATGCTTCTTGAAATATCTGTAGAATAGATGCAGTTCTTAAACATTGCATCTGTGAGCTAGAGGCTGAAGTAAAACTCTAAGAGAGGGATCATTAATGAGCCTAACTGCTTGCCACTAGACAGCATCAAGAATTTTAAGGAAGTTTTAGATGCAGCACCCCAAACAGTTATATTTCTGCTTTTGGGAAGGAGAAACAGTAATTGTTTGTTATCACCTTTTCGAGAATTTCCAGCCTCAGTGTGCCTTACACAGAATTTCTCCTTCGATGGGTCTTGTTTTCCTTTAGCCCGCATTTGCTCTCTCACGACTCAAAATCATTACTATCCCTTACTGATCTCACTTATATAGATTCTTTTCTATAAAAACTTATTTGGAATGTTTTCATATTTGACCTTCAGTTTTTTCTTGCTGATATCTCCAGTTGAATGAATTCTTATAATGATTTTTTTTTTTTTTTGATGCTTGTATTTGTTTGGAATAATACCTCAACAATGAAAACAAGGCCTTATTGTCCCTATAATAACTAGCTTCTGTAGTTATCCATCCTATTAAGTTATCCAACTTAATAGGATGGATAACTACAGAAGCATTACTTTGCTATCAGCCCCAGTTAAAATCTATAATAGGATGATACTCAATAGAATAGAACCTTACTTAACACCATTTTTAAGAAAAAACCAAGCTGGATTTCTAAAAAAAAACGATGTACAGTAGAACAGATACATTGCATTAGAAGAATCATAGAAGGTTCACCATGATAAAAACTTACCACTCATTTTAACCTTTATAAACTTCAAAAAAGCCTTTGACTCCATTAATAGAGAATCAATGTTTAAAATACTCAGCTTCTATGGTCTACCTTCAAAAATCATACAAGCAATCTCAGCACCTTATAAAGATTACAATGCTACAGTAATCTTTAAAACAGAAACATCTGAATCCTTTCTGGTAACAACAGGAGTCCTGAAAGATGATGTACTAGCACCTTATTTGTTCTTAGTATGCTTGGGTTATGTCTTCTGGACCATCAACACAAGATCTTGGTTTTAACATTAGAACATCCACCCACACCATGCAAATAACTGATCTTAGCTTTGCTGATGATGTTGTACTTATTGATACAGAACCAACAAGTGCACAAAAACATCTCAGTCTACTAGAGGTGCAGGCTAAACTTATTGGTCTGCAGATCAACACCCAAAAGTCCAAAGTATTTTTAATAGGTTATGAAAACTCTATACTTCATATCAACAATAAACCCTTAGAAAGAGTAAAGGACTTTCAATACCTTGGATCGTACATCAGCAATACAGAAAATGATATTAGAAAACATAAACAGCTGGCTCTAGTCTTCCGTAACAAACTCCGTCCCATCCGGAAATCATCATTAATATCATAAAAGACAAAATTAAGACTTTACCATGCAACCAGTAGATCCATCTTCTTGTATGGTTCTCAAACCTGGACAATAAGCACTACAAAATCTACAGATCTCATTAACTCCTTTGAAACTACATGTCTCCAACTGATCTTTGGATACACTTGGATTGGCCGTGTTACTAACTCTGCTGTGCTAAATCTTGCTAAGCAAGAACCACTTGTCAATATAGTCAAAAATCTACAACTCAGATGGCTTAGACATCAACTCAGACATCCTGAAGTCTCACCCTTTTTGGAATCCCTCATCCTGTACAAACCAGAAGATGGCAATTGTAGTAGAGGAAGACCATGCAAACAAGTTTGGCAATGCATATGTGAAACCATCAGTAGGCTGAACTGTAAAACTCCATCTGAGTTTTACAGTTCATCTACCAGTTAGCTGAAGATAGAGAGACTTGGAAGACCATAATTTGCAATATTTAATTATTAATATAATTCTCTTTTCCCTTTTCACATTGTATCATATTGTAAATAAACTATGATGATTTATTTATTTACTAATTTATTTTTAAATTTCAGTTAGAAGACCAAAATCAGCATTTAAGGGAGCAAAACCAAAAGTGCAATGAACAACTAGAATTGCTCAAAAATCGCCTTACACAACTCTCACAACTTAATCCCCGTCCTAAACAGAAAGAGAGAGCTAGCACTGAGGTATGATATATTAATTCTTTACAAAGCTTTAAATTTTTGTCATTTTGAACATTTGCTTTTATTTTAATAATTTATATAAATTGTTGGAGCACCTAGATAAATTTTAAGGTCTTTTTATATGCTGCCATTCCACAATTTGCAAAGTTCTCTCAACCCTCAGGATGTGTACATGATGAATAGTGTGGTCTGTAGATGGGGGGATTAGGCAGAAGAGAGGCAGTGGATTATGTGGTGTGAGTGTCCTCCCACGATGACTCCTTGGAGTTATCATGTAATAATAATAATTTAATTCACTATTAATAATGCAATCTGATTATCAGTAAGAATTCCACTCAAATGTGTTGAGTCTTCATTCTCCTTATATATCAATTTCTTCACATGTTTTCATGTTGTTCAATTTGTATTTTAATGATATTGGAGTAGGTTTAACTGCAGTCATATGCAGCTGTTTGCAGATGCAAAATTGTGGAGAGCAATGCAAAATCAAGCAGGTGTATCGCTTTACAGGAGGACTTGAATAGATTGCATGAATGGGCAGGTAAGTGGAATTATCAGTTCAGTGTTACAAAGTGTAAGGTTTCAAGTTTTGTTAAGCAACAATGGGATGCAAAGTATACAGTTGGTGAGGAAACTTTAAAGGAAGTAGAGGAGATGAGAGATCTGGGAGCGGTGGTGGATAAGGACCTAAATTCAATGGACACATTGCACAAGTTGTGAAGACATCACATCAGATAATGGCAATGATGTGGAGGACCCTGACATGCAGAAATGAAGAGGTTATAATGCCATTGAATAAGGCCTTGATCAGGCCTCATATGGATTATTGTGCACAGATTTGATTGCTGTGTTTTCATGGTGACGAGGCTATCTTGGAAAGGGTCCAGAGAATATTCATAACTAAACATAGTAAACCACAGTAATTAAATTATTTTTAATAAGTAAATATTTCGTTCTAAGTATCTTAGGACATCATCAGTACAGTTATTTCAAGCAATACTAGGAACAACAGTTAGGGTGCATGCTATGCATGCAGTAGTGTGTTATAAGAATTAAATTATTATTATTATTATTATTACGGGCAACTCCAAGGAGTCCTTAGACTCATTGAGGGAGGCCCTAAACATCATGTCCACACAACTATACGACATTCTCACAGTATCTATCATACCTTGCCTTGAACTCACTCACCGTCATAGCACCCACAATAGACTCTGGCAGCTTATTCCACTCATTTACCAGGCAGCTTATTCCACTCATTTACCACTCTAAAAGTAAAGAACCCAGCTCTAACACCCTTTCTAACCACACTCTTGCCCAGCTTCCATGGATGTCCCCTAGCCCTCCCACCACCAGTCCTGTTCTCAAAAATATCCTCTGAATTAATCCTATAGAAACCCATCAGCAATTTGAATGTCTCAATCATATCACCCCTTTTTCCCTGATCAACCAATTTCTGCAACCCACAAATCTTCAACCTGTTCTGATAAGGTTCATTCCATAGACCTGCTATCATCTTGGTCACTCGCTTCTGGATCCTCTCAACCTCCTCCCCCATGAAGAAGAAACCTAGGTGACCATATCTGGGCACAGTAATCAAGATGGGGTCTTATCAAGGCTCGATACAGAGGATCAATAACTTGCTTATCTCTGTTCGTCAAAGTATTCTTCAGCATACAAGTGATTTGATGAGCTGATTTAGCCATTTCTGCAATGTGCCCCCTAAACTTCAACTCCCTATCCACCAACACTCCCAAATCCCTGGCCTCATCAATCTCCTCAAGTACAGTTCCACCAATGTGATATACTGCTGCTAATCTTTTTGCCCCAAAATGCATAACCTTACATTTTGCCACATTAAATTGACATCCATTCTCCTTAGCCCAGACCTCTAATCTATCCAAATCATCCTGCAAAATTTTGACATCTTCTGCATTTACTATTGTCCTACCCAACTTTGCATCATCAGCGAACAAATGAACTGTTCCTCTCATATCCTTCTCTATATCATTAATGAACAAATTAAACAGCAGTGGTCCAAGAACAGAACCCTGAGGCACACCACTAGTCACAGGCCGTCTTTTGGACTCTACTCCTGAGTAAACTACTCACTGGTATCTCTCCATCAACCACCCTCCTATCCATTTCACCAACCCTATATCCATTCCCATATGTTGCAGTTTACGGATTAGACTTCCATGTGGTATCCTGTCAAAGACCTTAGCCAGGTCCAGCAGTATCACTGTAAACTCATTACCCTTATCCAGTTCAGCCATCGTGTTATAAAACTTGAGCAAGTTACTGAGGCATGGTTTACCCTTCACAAAACCATGCTGTCCTCCATACAGTATCTCATTTTCATCAATCCATTCCTGTAATATATCCTTGACTACTTTCTCCAAGACCTTGACAACGACTCCTGATATGCTGATCGGTCAGTAATTTGCAACAGGAGTCTTGGATCTTCCTTTATGCAGTGGAACTATTTTCCCCTCTTTCCACCCCTTTGGGACTAAACCAGACCCGAAACTCAGATTAAACAATGAGGTCAAGGGCACTGACAATTCTTTAGCCACTTCAAGTAAGATCCGTGCTGATATAGCATCCAATCCCACAGATGTATTCACATTAATTATTTCACACCATGTATTCCTTCATTCCTTCAACATCACCATCTGGATGATATACTCTTGCAAAGTGCTCACTCAGTAATTCCACTATATCGACTGATTCATGACCTCCCTACCATCGGCGTTCCTTAAAATCATTCTGCCATGTACAGTTTTTCTTTTATTAGCAGCATATTGAAAGAACTGTTTGGGATTCTCTTTAGCTTGTATGGCTAATTTCCTTTCATAATCTGTTTTCACGATAATTCCACGTATCCTGTCTTAACCGAAAATTTCACACATTTAGCCACCTCCCAGGTCAAGACCTTATGATCACTCTCACCAATAGGTGGCAACGTGGTCATATTCATTGCAGTCAAATTCTCAGATGCTATTACCAGGTCAAGCACTCTCAAACCCCTAGTATTTTCAATTACATGCTGTCTCAGATAGTTATCCCGCAGTAACTGAATAAAATCCAGTTCCTTCCTCACATATGTCCTCTCCTCCTTCCAATCAATGTTACCATAGTTGAAATCCCCCATAATAATTACCCTCCTTCCACTCATTTCATCAATAATGTTTCATCAAATTAAAATAAATATATCTGATAAAAAATAAATTAGATTAAATTAAAATAAAATAACATAAATTTATTTTACATGATTAAGGATGACAATTTTCCCGACTTTAGGGATAGTAAGAATGTCATTACAGTTTAAGTTGAGTCTGTGACATAGGGATTCAGCACTTTCTTTACATAAAATGCTCATGTTTATATAAGGATCTGTATAGAAGTTTGGTGTTTTTCCATTTGATCCTATGGTTTGGGTTTTCAACTTCATGTTGTGCTAGGCCAGATTTGTGTGGCTTGATAAGACAGATATGGTCTTGATGTTCAGATATGCATTTACTAATAGATCTTCCTGTCTGTCCATAGTAAGACATCTAACTGGAACATGGAACTTCACAAATGCCAGGTAGTATCAAAGGTGAGAGTGTGTCTTTAGGAGAAGGTAACAAATTATAGATCTGGTCGATTGTTCATAGGTAGCAGCAAGTGTGTATTTCTTCATAATTTTTGATAGACGTTCGGAGATGCCTTTGACATATGGTATGGGAATCCTGTGAGCTTATTTTTGTCTAGGATGAGGTGTGGGGAAGTGACTGATGATTTTTTGAGTTGTTTTTGGATTGTATCCATTTAGCATGGCTGTATTTTTGATAATTTCCAATTTTTGGTTTAAAGATTATTCAGAGGAGCAAAATCTGTTTTCTCTAGCTACTAATGGTTTAATGGTGCGATATTTTTGAGATGGATGGTGAGTAGATGAATTGTGAATGTAATGACCTGAAAATGTCAGCTTACGATAGACAGAAGTAGAGATGGAACCATCTTCTTTTTGTTAGATGTGTAAATCTAGAAAGAAGATACTTTGTGAAGATTCTTTTTCTAGTGTGAATTTGATGCGAGATGGAAGAATGTTGATTTTATCTAGAAACAGATATAGTTCTTGTTCAGAATGATTCCAGACAGCAAAGATGTCATCACATATCATAGCCAAATTTTTATTTTAGGTTCAAATGTGAGAACTTTTTTTTTCGAGGTGTTCTAGAAAAAGGTTAGCCAAGTGTTGTGATAAGGGAGAGCCCATTGCTGTTGCTTCCTCTTGCTTGTAAATTTTTTCTTTCCATGTGAAGTATCCAGATGTAATAACAAATTTGAATAATTCCCCAATATCAGATCCAAATTTTTGAATTAATAAGTCTGTTGTTTCCTTGTGTAAAACTAGTGAAGAGGGAGACAATATTGAAGCTAATTAGCATGTCTGTTTTTGACAGCTGAATGTCTTTTATTTTTGTGTGAAACTCTGTGGAATTTTTAATTGATGAGGCAAAGTGTGACCTATGAAAGGATGGAGAAGGTTAGACAATAATCTTGATAATTTGTAAGTTGGGCTGCTAATAGAATCCACAGTGGGTCTGAGTGGAATGTTGTTCTTGTGAAGTTTAGATAAACCATATGTTCTAGATGCCAAGCATGATATGTTCTGAGTTCTTTTAAGGTTTCTTAATCTAAGGAAGTGGTTTCATCACCTGTGCTTTCATCAAGAAATTCAACACTTGTTGAGTTTCTTGAGCTGCATTTTTGTAGAATCATAATCAAGTTGGGCGTGTGTATTTCGATCTCAAAGTAATAAATTCATTTTACGGTCATATGAATTGGTATCTAAGACCACAGTGGTATTTCCCTTGTCAGCTCTGGTGATGACTATGTTTTTATTTAATTTTAAGGAGTTAAGAGCTTTCAATTCTGATGATGGGACAGTCAACTCCGAAGGTTTTGTCATCATAGATTATTTTGGCTATTTCAAAACAAATATTATCGGCTTCCATATTGGACAGATGACCGATGTTTCTTTCAGTGTTGTGTATGAAATCTAGACATTATTATTCGTGACACCTCCAAGGAGTCCGAAGACTCATCGCGCGAGGACACCTACTATACAACTGTTTCCACCACTACACCGAACCTCTACCAATCATCTCTGTTAATGGAATCTACCGCCCACCACCATAACTAGTATTTTTTGTCTGTAAATTGTGTGTTCTGAAGGGCCGATTTGTCTGTATGCGGGATGAAAAACCCGAGTTTCTGGGAGAAAGAACCCTGCTACCTCTGTATGAGATCGGCTAACTGACCTTCGATTGAAAAAGTCCACATAAAGATTCCTCCCGTCGCGACGAGAATCGAACTTAGGCCTATTCCAATCGAAGGGTGCAATGTACTGTCATTCTTCCAATTGCTCTACGGAGGCACTTAAATATGAAATACATTTAGGCAAAATGACAAACTTATCACCTCATGCTAATAAATTTATTTCATCTTCCGTTAACGGATGGCTAGATAAGTTGACAACCCATTTTTCAGTTGGTAATTTGTTTGTATTTTTCTTGGATTGCTCTAACAATGTAAGGTATTTTTTATGTAAATTAACATTGCTTGTTTCAGATGCTTTGATGTTTGCATTTTTTGAAATATTAGTAATCAATTGTAGCAATTCTTGGTTTAACGTATTTGATTATTCAGCCATTAGGAAAAAGAAAGCCAGGATGTCCTCTTAAACGATTCAACGGTGACTTCTAAGCCCGGAACAGGCCATGCTAGGCCTAAATCCTTGATACGCATGATGATGATTATTCAGCTTCTAATTTTGTGAATTTTATAATATTTGTTGCCAATTCATTTTTTAAAACCTCGTAACTGAAGCAGTAAGGAATGGATCACTTTCTGATCCATTCCTTACTCTGATTGACCAGGTGCCCATAAAATTTCTTAATTTTATGAGCACCTGGTGATTTGATAACTTCCTTTAGTTTAGCAAACATTTATAAAAATAAAAATGTTTATAAGAATGTTTATAAATGTTAGTAAAAATATTTATAAAAATCACAGAATTAGAAGCTGAATTATCAAAACGTTAAATCAAGAATTGCTACAATTGATTACTAATAACAGTGATAATAACTAGGAATAGTGATCATGCTGTACAAACTTGAGAAGTAGCTAAGTTTATGGATGTTCTATTCAAAAAAAGTTACATTCTAAATTACAAAGCAGAAATTATGACTAGTTGAGGAGTAGGCTTGGTTCTGTCCCATGGTATTGTTTGCTAGATGGGAAGGATATTTTCCTCTGCATAGAAAGCATTGAAAAAATACTTAAATGAATGCAATTTTAGAATATATCCCTAGAGTTCGAAGAAGATATAGGTAGGAATGAAATAGATGCGTAATTTTGTTAAGCAAGAGATTCTTAAGAAAGTCAGTTTTGAAAATTCTAATGCCCCGGACAGAAGAGTTGCAACTGTTGTATTGAACTAAGTCTGAGTATGAAAAGAAACTGGCTTTCCAAATCCAAAATAAATAAATAAATATATATATATATATATATATATTTTTTTTTTTTTTTTTTTTTTTTTTTTTTTACTGCAAGTAAAAGTAAGAATGAATATGAAAGACTAACTCTATTGAATGTAGATGGTATGCATGGGAGAGAGATGCAGAAGAGATTGTTCAACTAATGACTGCCTGTTTTGCTCAAAGCTGTCAACCTGGGTATAAACAAAATTGAGCTCACTGCTACAGCTTCACTGTATAAAGAAATACAGGTTCATGAGGAGGTACTACAACTGTTGCACAAACTGAATACAAATTCGGCAACAGGGGCTAATGGAATATTAGCATGGATGCTAAAGTATGTTCAGCTGAATTTGCTTTTCCTTTGACCAGGCTATACAATTTTGAGACTCAGAACAGGGAAGATTCCCCAGGAGTGGAAAGAGTGGAAACCAAGCTTGAGAAAGTGCCTCACAGCTGATGCTGATTTAGAAAACTATCTCTCAGACCTGTAATGACTTTATGTTATATTGATGTTTTCCTCCATTCCTTATGTAATGGGTATGATAATCCCATTACATAAGGAATGGAGGAAAACATCAATATAACACAAAGTCATTACAGGTCTGAGAGAGAGTTTTCTAAATCAGCATCAGCTGTGAGGCACTTTCTCAAGCTTGGTTTGAAAAAGATCTAAGAGACTGTCATTTTGAGGCCTGATAGCCTCATTTTCTCTAAATTAACTTTATGGTTATCTGGCCCATAGAGGGTGCCATGTGTGAACTTTAGTTCTGTTTTCAGTTAGAGTTTGAATTGGTTTCCACAATTATTTAGTTATGTGCTCTGAAGATTCTAGGTAAAAAAATAATAAAATAAAATACTAGTAAGTTAAGGGGGATAAAAATCCCTTATTGTTTTTCAGCCAGTAAGAGAAACCTGTTTCGCTTACTGGCTGAAAAACAATAAGGGATTTTTATCCCCCTTAACTTATCAACCTCGCCGGAAAAAAATAGCCGTTTGGCTTTTCAAAATACTAGTAAGTTTAATAAATGTATTTTTCCTCTCTTAGTGTTTATACCATGATGCACTCTTATGTATATTAGAGAAATAGTATATAAAAATAAAATTCTCTGAGTTCTTTGTCTCCCCAATGAGTAGACAAAGCTCCTTTAGTCCTAACCTTTGAAACATGTGAGCAGTCTTCAACATTCACTGATAGTGAGCCTTAGCTAAAAAAAAAAACATACATTAAAACAGTTTTACTGAAAGCCTGACTAACACCAGACAGTGTCTATTTTATAAAATGTTTTAAAAGATTTCTATAATGTTCTTATATGAATGAAAAACACTGTATGCATTTGGAACTTTTACATTTTTTATGCATTAATATTTGCATTTGCACAAAATTCAGGATTCTTCTCGTGGAAGTTTTGAAGATAGGGGTGAGTCAGATGACAGCTTACCTCCAGAGATACCTGACAGACTCTCACCTGCTACTGTGTGTCGAGTTCGAAGAAAACATTCTTTAGGGGAAGAAAGTAGTATGTTAACTGAAGTTACTCTGAGGGAACGTAGTGCCATTACAAACTCTGATTCTGATCCTCTTTATGCAGCTGTTGATTTTTCTAAAAAGAAAAGTCATACAAGGTCAGCTCCACCTAGGGTTAAAATTGAACGAAAAAAATATAATGAAAGCAATGTGTCTGTCCTAAGTTCTACTACATCAGAGCCTTGTGATTCAGAAATAGACATACGTCATGACTCCAGAGCAGATTCTGGTTCAGTAGATGTTGACACACCTGCTTTGGTTACTCCTAAAAGTCCTTTAATTCCTAGTGTGCCAGGATCTTGTGGACGTCCCACATCTGGAGGTGATGGTGATTATATAGCATTATCAGGAAGGACAGGTGGCTGTATTGACACTAAGAAAAAACCAATTCCTCCTCCACGCTCAAGAATGCCTGCCAAACAAAGGACAGAAGGTAAATCAACACCATTTTCTTCCTCATCTCATTCAGTTTCTCCTGCCAGCCCTCATCTTCGCTCACGCCAAGTAAAACAAAATTCTGTAGGCATTTCTTCGGGAAGTAAAAATGGAAGTTCTGCGACATCTAATAGTGATATTTATAGTGGTTTGGACCTTAAAGTATCTACTCAGAAACAATTAACATTGGAAGAAATTCATAATTCTTTGGGAAGGAAGCAGAATGTTCGTGCTGATAATGAGATTCATGACTATGCAGAAATCTATACCCCAAGTAAAGAGCTTCCAGACTTTACCAGAGAAACAACTGATGATGATGAGCTTGATGGTAAGCCTCCCACTCCTCCTCTACATAGATTTCCATCATGGGTAAGTTACATTTTTATAGATATGTTTACTTTTGAGTTTGCAGTTTACTGCAGATGAAATTCTTTATTTCCATAACTATAATAAAATTATAGCTTTTATATTTTTAAAAAAAAAGCAAATTGTTGTAAATTGCATAAGCTGCAAAATTTAATTAAATGCTTTAATTTTTAATAACAAAATGGAGAAAAGTTGCATGATTTTTTCTAATATAATTACTGTTGAGGGGAAATTTATATCAAATAAACATGCCATATATTTGTTAAGGATGAGAATCTCACACAGAATTCAGACTGTGTAATAAAGCATCAGCACTTTCCTTGACCAGACATTCAAATTTAAAACTGCTTCTGTGAATTAGGCAGATGTCATTTCAGTGAATGTCTGTGCTCAATCTTATCACCACATTGTGCAAGACTCAGTGATTTTAAGGTACTGAAATGTTCCCTAATACTTTTTCCACAGAACAGCCAGTTTACCCAAATTATCCTAAATTATATTCACACAGAATCTGATGAACGGTTGCTAGAGACAGACATGAAAGTTTATCCTTTGTGGTTGACAAAAAATTAGACATCTTGTAGATAGGAAAATATGTAGGTATCAGGTAAAACTTCAAGATTCTGATAACAGGTTCTGAGATTCCCAATGTATGTGATGGGAATTCTGCATTCTGTTGTGGTATTCTGGGTGAAGGATTATAAGCATATATGTTTGTTATAGCCAATTTGAGTGAGAGAAGTTCTTGCTGTGAAGATGAGGGACAGATGTTATGTGCCCTGTTAACTAAAGTAATAATGACACCAGTCTTCTAGGAGGAATGACAAATGGAACTTGGGTGTATATATCTGCCAGTAATGGCAGAATTACACTGGGGACAAAGTATCTAGCATAATTAATACCAGAGGAGGCTATACAGAGAAGCAGTTGGTTTGTTGAAAAAATGGTTAGTTCATTTTCAGTGAGGCCACATAGAATATATATATCATCTGCAAAGAGGACTGTGGATGAATGTTTGAATTGTTCACCTCCAGATGGTTTACATAATAATTAGCTTAGTACGAGGAGGGGGACAGAGGACTCCCCATAGCTTTAGATGGAAGAGATGTGAAATAGGAAATGGTTGTTATTAGATGATCTGATCTGATGCAAATCCTACAGTTACCAACCTTGAATACCTGATCCCCTCTCCACTCTCCTGATATCTTTCATCTTTTTTAATAACTTCTCCTTCTAAGTATACTGTACAGGTTACCACCAGGACCATAATCTTGTGAAGTTTTCTCTCCTGCACGTCTTTTTAGTGCCAAAGGTAACCTAGTCATTGCAGTCATCCTTTCTGGTCCCTTGCAAATGCCATTTGATGGAACTTCTGCTTGCCTGTACATTCACTTCTCACATCCAAATGGCACCATTGTTACAGCACCTAAAGATAAAGTTGACCTCCTGGAATCATGCAATCATTCTTCTCCATATCTTCCATAGATAACATGGCAAACCTCCCATCCCAGAAATGGTAGGAGGTGCTTTGAAAGAGGTCTTCTTATAGGAAGACCTCTTTCAAAGTTTTTCAGATTCTGGCATTTAAATTCTAATGATTTAGACATTTGGTTTAAGGCATTAGGGACTAATACAATTGGGACTAAAAAAGTTTTCAAGTCCCATTGGCATCTCCCCAATCACACTGAAACGTTGTGCTCCATGCAGAAATAACACCTGTCCTATATTGCAACTCTAATCTTTTATTTAGCTGTTACCTATCCCAGTTCATGGGAGTGTACATTTTTTTTTTTATATCTTTATTATTCTTTCTATTATTTTACTTTTATTTAATCCTTTCAGTTGCTCCTTTGCAAAATATTGACTTCATTTTAGTTTTTTTCTTTTATCTATTCTTTTATCTGTCTGTCTACTTCCTTACCTAACATTATTTCTTACCCTCCTCCTTTTCTGCTGTTAGTTAGACCTCGTGTTGTAAGTCTATCTAACGTAACAGTCCCTGAGCAAACGCACAATGTCAATTAAGAAATTTATTTATCTTAAAGACTGCGCCACTTAATTGACCTTTTTATGTTAGAAAGTCAGGGTGAGAAGATGACAAAATTTATTTAACACTTCTATACAAATTCTTTACATGCAAGTCGTTGCTCGTTACTATATTCTATTCCCGCAGGCTCGTTAATATTTTCAGTATAGTGCATTGACTAAGGAATGAGAACCAGGTAGTTACAAAACAAAAACATATTTATTATCAAACTAAAAGATGTGATAAAGAGCACATAAAAGTTAATTTAAGATTAATTTAATCAAAAACACTTTAACACACTAATTTACTTGCTATCTGAGCAACAGAAACTATAGTGCTTTCACTATCAGAAAAATCCGTTTTGCCTTGATATAAAAGTGTCTTCTATGAATTTGTGGAAGTAAGAATTGTGTAATGTGTAGTTTTGTCAGTGAGGTTGACAGTGGTTGTTGAGATTAGCAGTTGAGCTTCTGATAAGAATAGTAGTTTTCTGGTTTAGGTGACTGTAGGTTGGTGGTGCACATCGTTTATATTGCTGTTTAGGCTATGGATGTTGGTGAAGTGGATGTGGAAACTTCTTTTTTTTTTTTTGGTAGAAATTAATGTTAGTTGGTTGTTGGGAGGTTTGTTGTTTTTTATGTTTTTGTTGGTTGGAGTTGTTTTTTATGATTTTTGGTGGGAGAATTTTTGTAAATCTGCCATAAAATTGCATTTATTTGGGATCTGATCCATTGTATGTGATGAGGAAGAGATAAAAGGAAATGGTGCATCCTGTGAGAGGTGACAGATTTGAAACATACTGCCCACACATACTTGGCCTCATCAGTTCCCCCTGCAGCCACTGTACTTGGTGTCCTTCCTGTCACAAACTGGCAAAATAAATGGCAGCAGAATTGATGTTAGCTGATTGAGAAGCCTCCATATTCATTACAAACTGGTTTGGTCCTGTGCACTAGCTAGCAGCCGTCCTGCAGAACCATTTTACTGTATCCCTTGAATTGGGGAAGGGATGGGTTCCCTACAGTATGATTAGAATGTCATTGAAGATTTTTTCTCTCTCACTGCATGTTGGAAGAGTAGGAGGGGTACAGAAAACGGAACCCTTGTTGTAGTGACCAGATGTGGTTGCAGCCACTTGATGTCTCTAATAAGCGAGATTGTGGTATCTCACTGGGTGATAAAACACATCTACCACCTAGTTGCTACTGATTCCTCCTTTTATAGATAATCCAAACAATAAGTGAAACCTTTTCCCCTCTCCATACATTAAAAAAAATAAAAATAAAAAACTGCCCACTTTAAAACTTTTATCGAAACTGTAATTGTAAATAATTCTGATATATTGGTCAGCTTTGATATCACTGTTTATCAAAATTCCCACGAATGACATCTTCAAACGATTGAAAAAATGTTTTCCTCCAGATATCACAGATATCTTTTCCTTTGCTTCTTCTTCTTGGAAGAAGAAGCAAAGGCTACTTCTCTTGGAAGAATAAAATTTACAAACAGATAGAGGGTGCCATAATGGGTTTTTCCCCTCCTCATTTCCTCCAATTTTGTTATGAAAAATTCTGAAATGCACACTTTTGACTTGGACTTGTTGTCCAGACACTTTCTTCCTCCATCTCAGTAGTCAACATCCAAGAATCCGTTTTACTATGGAAAAGGAAACTATCAATAGTCTAGCCTTTCTTGACACCTTAGTAAGTTGTCTTCCTAATGTTTACCTTTCTTTCACAGTATAGTATATAGAAACCCACTCACAAGAGTAGATATATTCACAATTTCCCATCATTCCCTTTCTCGACAAAGCCAATAATTTTTGTTCCAATGAAGCCTTTCTTGCAGTTCAACTCAGTTCCTACAAAGTGACAAAATACTTAATCTTTCATGTAAACCTTCTCTTCAGAAAGGTTATAGTAATACTATCGCCATTTCCTGTGTCTGGAAACATCTGAAAAAAACATCCAGAATTAAAAAATACTACCTCTGCAATGCTACCCATATCCATTCCTTTCAAGGACCAGCTGCTTTATCTCTGAGTTCTTGGTATTTATAAAGTTCCTGAAAGTTGATCTATTATGGACAGACTGGAAGGTCAGCAAACATCTGCATGGAAGAACTTAAAAAAAATACATCTGTCATGACTATGATCTGTCACATCTAGAAGACCATACTTTAGATACCAGAAAAAGATTCAAATGGTAGTGAAAAAACACCAAGTTCCATCACAGCAAGTTTAACACGTTCGCTGCCACGCTACTTTTGCATGGTCTGTTCCCCTACGCCGAGCACTTTTACTTCTTCAAGGTCAGTACGATAATCTCGTTACCGGAGGTAAACGTCCTACGAGTATACTCGTAGTTGGCTTGTACAGAGCATATACGGTCTATGAGAATACACAGTTTTGATGCTAGCCCCACACGCCAAGGATTTTCACTTCTTCAAGGTCACTACAATAATCTCGTTCCCGGCGGTAAGCGTCATACGAGTATACTCGTAGCTGGCTTGTGAAGCAGGTTTACCCACTACGAGTATACTCGTAGTTGGCAGCAAATGTGTTAAAAACAAAATGCTTTCCTTAGAATCAGAGACTGCCCTTTGAAACTTAATGTGTTAAGCTTTTGTATTATAATGATGTGCTATAGGTTCTACCTCGTGTGTGCAGAATTTATATTAAAAAAAAAGCTTTGATTTGTTTTCAGATCTTATTTTTCTAGCTGAAGTAACCTAATTGTGTAACTTATTGATAATTGAAATATCTTCACTACTAGGATTTTTTAAAAACAGAGATGATATCAAAACCAACCAGATTATCAGGAAGTTGTAGGGAAATATCTTTGATGTTTTTTTGGCAAATTGTCAAGTTTTTGACAAATGATCTGAAATTTCAGCTGTATTTCTATACGTTGTCAAATCTAGAATCTTGAAGACTTTTAGAAAGGACTAAAAATAAATACTGGGAAAACTAAAGTAATGTTTAACAAGTCAGCAATATAAATCACCCATCACCCTGAGAAATAATCAATTAGATATTCTAGATCAATTTGTCTATCCAGGACAGCTCTTTGATTTAGATAAAGGCATTGAAGAATCAGAAATCAATAGACAAATACAGCTGGCATGGACAGCTTTTGGAACTAAGTTCTATTCTTAAGAGTGGCATCCCATTGTGCCTAAAAAAGGAAAGTAAGTGAAACTTAACAAAAAGACTGGAAAACAAATTGAAGTTGCGCAAATAAAATTTGAAATGAACAGCTGGGGGATCTCTTTAATAGATAAAATAAGAAACTCTTGGATTAGAGAGCAAACCAAGATAAATGACATTCTAACTCATATTAAGACCAGAAAATGGAAGTGGGCAGGCCATGTAATGAGAAGAGAGGATGGATGCTGGATACCAACTGGAAGAAGAAACAGGGGAAAGATGTGGAAGAAGACTGCTAAAGATAGAAAGACATGGGCAAAAAAGGGGGGAAGCCTTCATCGAGCAGTGGACTGACCCAAGGCTGAGAAAGAAGAAGAGGAAGAAGAATACAACAATAAAGAAGAAATTATATTCATTTTAATCCTTTACCCAAGTGTAAGCAAACAAAAACTTGCACGTGTAGTATCTTTATGATTAGGCTGTAGTATGAGATGATATTTGTAAATCCAGCACCCATGTCTCGTGTGTTGCTTGAACTACATATTGCATAAGGTAGAAGTCTCTAAGTAACTCAAGGAATTCAATATTCTTACTCACATACAATATCTCCATCTTCTAGTCAATGCTTCTATAATTAAAGTTACCCATTATTATTATCCTCTTTGTTACTTACTAGTCTCATCTGTCTAAACATTTCTGAATGATCTTCCTCTATGTTTCCTGAGATGTTGAAACACCTCACTAAATATGCAAAATTCATGCTTATCTGAACCTTTTGCTTATTGGCCTCAAACCCATTATTACTACTGCTTCTTCAAATTAGATGTGAATGGGATTTAACTCTTCTGAAATCATCAGTAATACCCTCCCACCTCTTTGATCTTTTCTGTCTTTTTGACATTCCTTTTTGACACTCATAAGAGTAGGCTAATAGCCTACTCTTATGAGTACAACATCCACTGTTAATCATGTCTCATTGACACCAGTGATTTGTGCACTGACTAATTATATCAAGGAAACAAACTGCATCTTTATTCCTAATGCTCCTTGCATTAGTGTACGAAGGTGGTCTGAAAAGTTCGCAGCCTAACAATGAAAAAACGAATTTATAATTTCAAAATTATTTTTATTTTTCAACATAATCTCCTTTAAGACTAATACATTTATTCCAGCAATGTTCCAGCACCATTATGCCATTCCTGTAGTGGTTCTCAGTAAGATCTGCAAAATACCCCTCTACAGCTGCAATCACCTCTTGATTTGAAGAAAAGTGCTGACATGAAGAAGAGTTTTAATTTTGGGGATAGGAGTCAGAGGGAGCCAAATCTGGTGAATAGGATGGAAGTTCCAACAATTCATAGTGCAGATCTCTTAATTTTTCCATTGCCAAAACACCTTTGTGGGTGGGTGCATTGTCCTGAGGAAAGATGATTATTTTCTTCTGCAAACTGGGTCTTTTCTCATGATTTTTTTTTTGTCTAGTCTTGTTAAAAGATCGGAATGAATAATATTCCCCAGTTATTATTGTATCCTTTTCAAGATAATTAATAAAAAAAATGCCTTTAGCATCCTAAAACACCGATGTCATGACCTTTCCTGCTGATGGAATCAACTTTGTCTTCTTTGGCACTGAACAACCGGCTTCTGTCCACTGTTTTGACTGCTGTTTGGATTCTGGTGTGTAATGGTGAATCCAAGTCTCATCCATAGTAATAAATCGATGCACAAAATCAGTTTTATTCTTGTTAAAATGCTCCAAGCACTGTTCAGAGATTTTCATGTGAGTGCATTTTTGATCTGTTATGAGCAAGCGTGGCACCCATCTTGCGCAAAGTTTTTTCATTTGCAATTCTTCATGTAAAATATGTCCTACATGTTCTTTTTAAATGCCTATAGTCTCAGGAATTTCACGCGCTTTGACTCGCCGGTCATCCAATACCATATCGTGCACTTGATCAATGATTTCTGGTGTTGTTACACTTTTTGGACGTCCTTCACGTGGATCATCTTTAAGGCTGGTATGGCCACGTTTAAACTCAGCAGCGCCCATTTTTTAATTGTTGAAAATGAAGGAGAAGAGTGCGCATAAACTTTTATGAACTTTGAATGAATTTCTTTTGGTATTAAACCTTCTTTTAGAAAAAAATTTTATAACCTCTCGATACTCAATTTTATCCATTTCAAGGGATACAGATAACACTTTTGCTTCAGACAGCTGTATAAAACAAGCTACTTGATAGAATGACTTGCAATTTCACATGGATGCTTATGACAGATGTACCAACTTAGAAAAAAGAAATCTTGCTTATAGTGTTGCCATCTGTGGTTGAGGCTGAGAACTTTTCAGACCACCCTTGCGTAAGGATAGTAGCTTTCCTCTGGTCTTATCCAACAATTTCTCATCCCCATCATTCATATTCTTTGAGCTTATTGCTCCCATTCAGGTCATCCCTGCATTTTTTCTTTTCTTCCTTCATCATTTATCTCACAGTAGTCATGGTATATTTTACACCGACAGTCCCATAATTCAGTTTTCATTTTCCCAACTGGCTACTCACTCTCCTCCTTTTGTCAGCAAGCTGCCAAGCTTCACACTGCACTCTTGCTCAAATACAAACCATCTGCAGTCAGCAGCTCTCTCCTGTCTTAAAATTTATCTCAGTACATTCACAGACTCAAGTTCTCTCTTTCTGCACATTCTAGCTATCATGCCTTTTGTAATCACTGCTCTCCTCCTCACCTCCCTACTATCATAAATTAGAAAAACTCACAGATTTCCCTCTCACACTCTTCTGCTTCACTGTTCCTAGCAACACTCGCAAATCTCACACCACTTCACTCACACTTCTTGCAAAATCATTTGTTTCTATCATCACATTTACTCTTCCACACTTCTCTCTAGAGCTTCAGTCATTCTTCCTGTCAGGTATACTTTCAGCACCTGTTCTGTTTTCATGTCTTTCCCCACAATATTTGCATACAACACTACACTACTTTCCACTATTCCACTGCAATCATTCTTCTTTAACCTATCTACCACTGACACCTTCCTTCTTACACCTCCAATTCCAGTCTCTCCTGTATATGTCCTCACTCTGCACATGGCTCAGTTTGTTTGAATATGCACAAATAATAATAATAATAATTATTATTATTATTACTCAAAAACTTATGTGGAATCAGACTCATCATGGGAGGCATGAGAGGTCTCACCCATTCATCAGCCTGTCTGCTATATTGAACTTTTTTGCACTCTCCATAAATACAGTCTGTTTATCTACCACTCTCCATGCTAAAAAATTTTCTTCTCATTTCCATGTTATCAACACTCTTACACAACTTCCAGAGATGGTCCCCTATTCCAACTTTTCATCATATGTATAATACCTTCTGTTGATCATGAAAAATTCCCTCTCCAATTTATTTCCTCTTTTCTACCTGTCTACTAAACTTTTTAATTAACATTCCTTAAGCCCTCTCCATAATTGATATTTCAGTGTCCCTGTATGGTTGTAAAAAGCAAGGGAATTCAACTTAAGCCTTTATCTATGCTTTATAGATTACTCCTTTGACTGCATGAGGTGGGATATCTTATGGGATATCATGCAAGAATCAGGAATACCAAACCATCTAATAACCCTCATAAAGAACTTATATCAAGGAAATCAAGCAACAGTAAGAATTGAAAACTCACTGTCCCCTGCATTCCAATTTGAAAAAGGATCAAGACAAGGATGCATACTCTCACCATCACTATTCAACCTTTACAGCGAAACTATAATGAAAAGATCTCTAGAAAAGTGGAATGGAGGCATTAAATTAGGTGGGCGAACAATCACTAACCTATGATATGCAGATGACACAGTGGTAATAGCAACAAGCGAACAGGAATTAAAATCCATCCTGAATCAATTAGAATGGGAAAGCCTAAGCCACGGTTTAAGAATGAATCAGGATAAAATGAAAATAATGATTTTAAACAATGCAGAAGAGATAGATGTAGAAGGAATTGAAATTGTCGACCATTTCAACTAACTTGGAGTGATGATAACAAGAAAAAAAAGATGGATGTAAAAAAAAAAGAGATAAGAAGAAGAATAGCATTAGCTAAAAAAGCCATGACTGATTTAACCAAGATCTGGAAAGACAGGCACATCTCCAAAAAGTAAACAATCTACAAAATTAAGTTTGTAGAAACCTTAGTTTCCTCAATCTTTCTCTATGCTTCTGAGTCTTGGACTATGACAAAAGATGACAGAAGAAGAATTGGGGCATTCGAGCTCTGGTGCTGGAGAAGATTATTAAGAGTGTCTTGGACAGAAAAGAGAACAAACAAAAGTATTCTAGAAGAACTGAATATCCACACAAGACTGATAAACATAATCGAAAAGAGAATACTGCAATATTTTGGACACATGTATAGAAGGGAAGGCAACTACCTAGAAAAAGTAATCACCCAAGATAAACTGTGTGGGAAAAGAAAAAGAGGAAACCCCCCCCAACAGGTGGATTGACCAGATATCAAGAATTACTGAACTTAAACTAGAACAAACAATAAGAGAGGCACAGGAGAGAAAGAAATGGCGAAGCATCATCAGGAAGGTCACGAGTCCTCAGACATGAGGAGATCCAAGAGAGAGAGAGAGAGAGAGAGAGAGTATGGTTGTAGGTGCTCAGCTTGTGACCATCTCCAGAATTTTCCTCTTTTATCAATACAAAATCTAGGTGTTACTACATTTTTATACACAGTATTCCACGTGTGGTTTGATCAAGGCTTTGTACTTCAGTACAACCATTTACTTATTTCTCCTAGTCACTGTCCTCTTTGTCATAAGCTAACCCAGTCTCATATAGAGGCAGAAAGTTTTCTTTCTTCCTGGAATCTCACCTTTTTCATGCTGGACAAAAAAAAAGAGGGGTGGGCAGAATAATGCATGCAGTTACATAATTAACATACTGACTTCGTATTTTTAGTTGCATTTGGCTGTACTTCGAAATAGACAAAAACATTCAGTCTGTATATATTTATTTTTTGCATATTTTGTCATTTTTGTATGTCGTTACTTTAAGTCAGGAAATATAGTTTTACTAGTATGCATCACCTGTGATAATTTTACACTAAATCAGGCTATTTTTCTCTCATATGTCAGTGGTCACCTGACTTTCATAGATATGAATGACATTGAAGAAGTTATCTAAGAAGCTTCAAAGTTATTTGTTTTTCATAAGTGGTTGGAACTCTAAAGAAGTTGATAATTTATAATTACTGAAAAAAAGTCTAAAAGATATGTCTCTAAAATACACGGTGTTCGAAGAAGTCATTACTTATTGTTCTGCTTCTAACTTTTGACTTAATGAAGAAAGAAACTGAAATAAATAATTAATTTGAGTATTTTATAAAATTAAGGTTCAGAAAATGATATCAAACAAATAACTCCATCACTGTGCAGGTAAACTTTAACTCTTTCAATTTCATTTTCCAAGATCCTGCTCAAAGTTTCTCCCACTAGATCTGTTTTAACTTTCCCCTCTGCTAAGGTTGCTGGTTTATTTATTCAAACTTTCTGAGGTCCCCCCCCCCCCCTCTAAAAATAGTTAGGACCATAGAATCATGATCAAATCTAATCCATATTTTGAGATTATGCAGTTTGGAAATATCTCTCAAAACAGTCATTATTTCTTCAATGATGTGTGCTGGAGTACCATCTTGTTGGAACTGTATGTTCTCAATACTTAACTGCTCCAACTCTAGAACAAAAACACATGTAGATTCTGTAACAATTACCATTTATACTAACAGGATTCCTTCTTCATCTTCAAAAAAGCAGAGTCAATGGTGTTTCCAGCTGTCAAAATACACCAGTCATGATTTCTGATGAAAAAGATTCAATTTTAGAATCAAGATTTAAGAATATACAGAAGCAAGATGTACTTCAGAACTTGAGATGATCTTAGTTCTTCAACCCTCTCTATCTTATACAGATAAAGATGCAAGTTAGTATGCAATATCCAGTACAGGGATGTTTTTGAGATACCCAATTGAGTGGAACAATCTAAGATGTTTCTGGAACTTCTCACACACTTTCTCAACACTTTTCATAGTACAAACCATTCAGGGTTTCTCTCTCTGTATATATTTAGTCATCAGTTGAACCCAGACTCCTCAAATTGTGCAGTCAAATACTGGATTGTTTGAACATTTGTGTCCTTTGATTACCATATTGCCTTTGAAATGCTGTTTGAACAAATTTTCATTTGTAGCTATTCAAATTATGTGACTTATTCTTTTAAACAGTCTGGACATTTTTTTTAATTAAAAAAGTTACAGCTATTTTAAATAAGGTGAACTTTTGGAATACCCTGTGCTTATACTGCTCAGGTAGATAGCTCATGGAATACCATGAGCTATCTACTATGGTGGTCTGGATTTTTTTGGGGGAGGGTGGAGGGGGTTTGCCTGACTCTGGTGAAAACAAACAGTTTAAAACAACTGTCAGTCCTGCAGAAACCATAATTAAAAGCACTAATAAATAGTGAACAGGCTTTTGGATTGCCAGTGTTTAAGTAGTGCAGTACTTGGTCAACTCCTGCTAAAGATTTGTATTTTCATAAGCACTTGATTACCATTAAAACATAAAATTTCAAAATCGAGCATTGTTTGTGTACTTAACTATAAAATAACAATGGATGTTTATTTTTTTCTTTAACAGTTTCTTATGCTAAGCTTCTTTTTTTTTTCTTTTTCCCTACCATAATCATGATTCTGCTTCATATCTGAGAGCTCACCTAAGAAAAATATGACTTTGTGACATGAGGTAGTTACCATGATATTTGCAGAGTTATTGGATTTCTGATTCATGGTTGATGAGAACCAGTTGTTTGATTCATCTTTTCTTTCGGGACAGTGAAATCCTTAATCAAAAGCACTAATATTAAAGACAAGCATATAGGCTCTTGTATGGTTAGTCTCTTTCTATAAGGCAAGGTGCTTGAGGGATGTATTTTCATAAGCTCTTAATCATTTTCAAAAACTTTTAAAATTTCTTGTGTGTTCTGCTTTATATACAGTAACCAAGGATTGTTATTAGTCTTTCATTTAATAAATTTTTCTTACTATTTTATCATCAAAAAATGTTTTCAGTTGAAATTATCATTACTCTTAATATTTTAGGAGTCCAGAATTTATGAAGTAGCAGTGAATGGAATTAGTGTTTCTTGTGAATCGATACAAGAAGGCCCTACAGGTAACTATTATACTTGATATTCATAAACATATTGATATACAATAGATTAAAGATACCAAGAAATTATATTCTTGGTTTAATTCTTTATCCAAAAAGTTATATACAAATTGTAATGTTGATGTTGTTTATTTTTATGGCAATCTTACCCATTGTAAACTTTTTAGTACCATGATTGGAATGAAAGTTGTAGACTGTGGGAACTTTGCTCTAAAAGGATCGAATATGAAAGATTTCAAACCACTTCCGGCTTCGAGTAAGTAGGGCAGTGATGGTATGGCATCTAGTGATGAAAATTATTTACCAGCAAATAATATGTTGTTTCTTTGTTTCACCAATTCTTAACTGTTGTGAACTACAACATACTGGATATGATTTTTCAATGTGATTATTGAAAATGTAGTTATGTTACCTCAAGAGTTAGAAGTTAGTAAAATGTACAAGTACTGCATATTTATCTGTGTTATTTTTAAATAAATTAGCAGAAGTATTTATATCCATTACTCTTTATTGCTGAACAATCAGTTGTTGCTAGCATTATCCTTTGAAGTAAAAGCATTGCATAATCTTTAATTCAATTTATAAATTAAGATTGTTGTATGAAATTGTGAATTGATACCTATATTTTATTCATCACTCTGATGAAATTTACCTCTCTTTAGTGCTTAGCAATGTAACATCATGCAGCTCATTCTACTTTTGAATGATCAATTGTTTGTATTCCACCTTGTAAAAACTGTTCCTATCAAGCCACTGATGATAGTCTGTTAATTTCAGACTGAAATATTTGGCAAATATTAAAATATTCTTGTGCTAATATGTTGATAATGCTTAATTTCATGTCACAAGTGTCTCTCAAGAATAGAATCACCAGAATGTGGTGTTAATGCAAGAAGTGTTAAGGATTTTAAGATTACTTCTTAAAAGATAGAGTACTTCTTATCATAGCAGCATTACAATATGCAGCCTTTGCAACACTTGCAGTTGCCCTCCAAGCTCCAGTCTGCTGTTTACCACCACTGCCAAATCTCGAATCTCATCTACTTCCTACAGTATGACCATCAATATTGTATGCAGCCTTATATTTCTGCACTCCAAAATGCAACCTTGCACTTATTAATATTGAAACTGCGACCCCACTCTTTTGTGCAAGTCAAAAGTCTATTTATATCTTCCTTGAAAGGAATTAACATCAGCAGTGCTACTTATAATTCTCCCCAACTTTTCATCCTCAGCAAACAGCCTGAAGATCTCCAGTCAGGCCACATTCCATATCATTTTACTCCTCTTTTTTGAGACACTGCTCCATCATGCACAACTTGCAAGTATTGTTCTGAAATCCAATCTCTGATTCATCTAACTAATATACTATCTACTCCCATCTCAATCAACTTGTACACCAGCTTATCATGTAGTAATCTATCAAATTCTTGCGAAGTCCAAGAATATCACTGTATGTGATTCTCCCTTATCTAATACACTCATTACTTTATAAAATGGAAGCAAATTGCTAAAACAGGATCTACCATTCACAAATCAATCCCGATCATCATAAATAATGATGTGTCCATCAACCAGTCCGGTATTCTATTCCTAACCAATCTCTCCAAAACTTTGACAATTTTCGCAAAGGCTTTTGATACTGTCACCTCATGATAAGGTGACAGTTAAACTAGAGCAGATGGGGTTGGATATTAGATTAGTGCATTGGATTGGAGACTGGCTATCTGTTAGGTATCAACAAGTTGTGTGTGTGTGTGTGGGGGGGGGGGTGATATCCAAGAAAAGGAAAGTCACTAGTGGAGTGCCTCAGGGGTCTGTTTTAGGGCCATTACTGTTTAACTTGTATATTAATGATATTGGCGAAGATTTGGATGGAGATAATCAGTTGTTTGCAGATGATGCAAAGTTGGGATGAACCATAAAGTGTAGTGAAGATGTTGTGGCCTTACAAGAAGACTTGAATAGATTGAGTGATTGGACTTGAAAATGGGGATGTGAATTCAATGTTGTAAAATGTAAGGTTTAAAATTTGGAAAACAAAGATGGGATGCAGAATTTATGCTTGGTGAGAATATATTGTTGGAAGTAGAGGAAATAAGAGATCTGGAGATGATAGTCGATAAGGATCTAAAATTTAGGGGTCACATCGCCAAAATTGTGAAGACAACACAAAGACTTCTGGGAATGATGAGGAGGACACTGACGTGTAGAAGTAGGGAGATTCTTGTTCCATTTATAAGGCTTTGATTAGGCCACACATGGACTATTGTGCCCAGATTTGGTCACCTGGTTTTCAGAAGGATGAAGAGATGTTGGAAAGGGTCCAAAGGCGACTGACTAAGGTAGTTTCTGACCTCTGGAATGTCGAGTATGAGGAAAGATTGAAAAGATGTAATTTGCAGAGACTAGTGGAGAGAAGGAAGAGGGGAGATATGATAGAGACCTACAAGTTGGTAAGGGGTTGTTATAGGATCAGTAGTGGAGAAGATCTACAGAGAATAGTGGGAGATCAGGGGAGAACCAGAGGTCATCTCTGGAAACTGTATAAAGAGGGTGTGAGTAGGGGAGTGAGACGCAGTTTTTTTTTATGCAGAGTTGTGAATGATTGGAATGCCTTGCCTGAAAATGTGGTGTCTGCAAGGAGTTTGAGTGTGTTTAAGACACAGTATGATGAGATATGTGTGTGATAAAAGGACCTCCCAGATGAGTCTTTGACTCCATGAGGTCTTGGGATAATAATAATAATAATAATTGCAGTTATAAGCTTAGTCTATAACTGGAAACCTCTGTCATGGAACCGTGTTTGAGGAGTGGTGCTGTTTTGCTTTCTTTCCACTTTTTAGGAACATTACCCACTGCAAGACTTTCATTAAATAATCAGGTCAAGGGCATATTCAACTGTTTTGCACATTCCTTAAGAATATGTGGTGATATGTCATCCATTTCACAGTCTTATTAACATCTAGATCAATCAACACCTGATACACCTTTGAATCTTTCACTTCCAGTTTTTCAAATACCTGCCTTCCTTCTATATATATTGCACTGCATCATTCCCACCAGTATGGTACACTGATAAAGTGCCTTTTAAATAATTCCACTATATTCTTTGTAAACAGCATTCTGCTGCCATGACTCTCCACTAGTGTTAACCTACCATATTTATTCTTTCTCTTGCTTGCCATATAGCAGATTTCCCTGGAGTTAATCTTAACCTGACCAATCAATCTCCTCTCATACTGCATGTTTTCTTTCTTTACCATGCTCATCACCTTCCTAGCCTGCACTTTATATTCTTCATAGATCCAATCACTACCAACTGCCTTGTACCTCCTCCATAGCATTTTCTCTTCCAACACAGCTTGCTTGAAATCACTGTTCATCCATTTCACTCCTACTCTATTTACTCGCTTAACCCTTGGTATGTAGTTGTACATTGCTTGTGTCGGATACTGCCTTGTGAATTTTCATGCACTGTGAACATCTTTTTTCAACTCATCTACCCAACGTAATGAAGCTAACTGACTACAGAGCTTTCATTTAGAAATTATGGACTTTACAACTGTGTTATAAATAACTATTTTAATTTTCTGACATTTCGACCTTCATATTAAGGTCATCATCTGGAGTATATACAAATATACAAGAACAAGCTGAGTTACATTTCACACAGTAAGCTATAAACAATGATTTGATCGCCAATTATTCTCCTGGCATGACCTCTAGTGAAGAAAAAAAAAGATAAAACTAAAAATTAATTAACTATTTAGAGACTACATCAAAGCTAAATTCTATTTAAGATAACATGAGAGAAACATTCTTTCATATAGATAGTTTTCTTACAGTAACAATGATGTCCTATTTTTAACATGACAATTGTTATATTAGATTTAGGATTCTGGATTATCTACAGTCCTGTTTATAGTTAACTCTTAGGGAGAAAGGTTCTTTGGGAAGAATATGTGCCTTCCATATGCTTGGGATTTTTAGACCATCATTATTGTTCAGATTGGAGTGGTTGATAAGAATCTCACAGACTTCTTTAAATTTGCGTTCATACCATGTTTTGGTGTGATGTAAACAACTGGTGCTTTTCCAGTTAATTCTATGTAAAGTGTTCAGGGCATGATCAGAAAGGCAAGCTTCACGATAGTTATTATATTTAATGTGTCATATATGTTCCTTTTGTCTGATAGCAATTGTGCATCTGTTTCCCCTATATATGGTAGATTACAGGTGCAATAAATAAGTATACTCTGGGGTGGACCAACGGAGGGAGTGAGTCTTTGAATGAGTTGAGTAAGCTTTTTAATTTTGCAGGAGGTTTAAAGGTGGCTTTGAGGTTGTATTTCTGTAGTATTCTGTTTATTTTATCTGATGTCCCTTTAATGTAAGGCATGGTTATACTTTTATTGTAGTCTGGTTTATCTTTGTTTTTTATTGAGGTCTTGTAGAGAATTTTGTTAATAGTGTTTTGGCCATAACCATTTTTTAGAAAAGTATTGCTGATAACTCTAAATTTATCTTTCAGTGCTTGTTCATTGGAGCAGATCTTCAGAGCCCTTTTTTTTTAGAGTATTAATGACAACTATGTTTTGTGTTGGATGGTGGTAGGAGTTTATGTGTATATATTGACCAGTATGTGTCGGTTTCCAGTAAACAGTGAAGGAAAGACTGCCAGAAGGAAGATGTGAGACAAGTGTATGTAGAAACGGAAATGTGTTCTGTTTTTCAATCTCAATTGTGAACTGTATGCATTTGTGTTGTTTGTTTAGGTGGTTAAGGAAAGTGTCTAGTGTCTGGCAGCCATGGGGCCAGATCGTGAAAACATCATCAATGTATCTAAGCCAGATACATTGATGATGTTTTAAAGGAGGGTTTTAAAGGAGAGGAATCTATAGCATGTTGCCCAAAATGTTCCATATAAAAGTTAGCAATATTTAGGGGGGGGGGTAAGCATTAGGGAAGGGATAATGGCGAGCCCATGGCTGTGCCTTCTTTTTGTAGGTAGAAAGCATTTTGCCATACAGAAAGATGAAAGATGATTTAGAAAAAGATGATTTATTAGTCAGTTTTGATGTCCCTGCCCTCTTTACGAATGTCCCAATCAATGACACAATACTTCTTTTACAGAACAAATTCCCTCAAGATATCATGGCGCTCTTTGCGCATGTATTACGTTCTGGTTATTTTGTATGGCAAAACACTTTCTACCTACAAAAAAAAGCACAGCCATTAATCCCCCTCCCCCCATTGCTAACTTTTATATGAAACATTTTGAGCAACATGCTATAGATTCCTCTCCTTTAAAACCCAAAGTTCTGACTTAGATACGTTGACGATGTTTTCGCGATCTGTCCCCATGGCCACTAGACACTTTCTTTAGCCACCTAAACAAACAACACAATCGTAATACTTAATTGGGTATTACTATCATAATACCCAATTAATTACTTAATTCTATCCTCCTCTATTGTACAAAATACTGCATCAAAACCACTGTCTCCATTTCTTACTTGCATCTCTACCTTGTATGGCATAACTTTTCTGACATCAACAGCACTCATCCTTCCTTTTTGCATTTTCTATCTTCATGAAAAATATCATACCTTTTGATCTCTATTCCTGTTAGGATGTTGTTCTCAACCAGCTACATCTCAGATATCAAATCATGACTGTCAGCAAGTTGTGTATGGATTAGTGGTATCCCAAAAGAGAAAGATCACTAGTGGAGTGCCAGAGGGATGGGTTTTGGGAACATTATTGTTTTACTTATATGTTGATGACATTGGGACCAGCTCCACTGAAGATATACAGCTGTATGGCAATGAATCAAATTTATGAAGAACTGTTTGTGTATGTGGTTGGGAAGATGTGGCCTTTCAGGAGGATCTCAATATACTAGTAGTGGTAAGTATATGTCCCCCCAGGATGAGTTTCTGATTCATTGGGGATGCCCAATTAAAAAAAAAAAGAAAATTGTTACCTAAGTCTCTCCATGGTTTTGTTTTTCTACTTTTACACATAGTGTAGCTTATGTTTTTCTTCATGTTCTCTCACTTGCCGACCAACTTTCAGCATGAAGGTCAGATTTTCCTATCCTTGTAGACAGCTTTATCCTATTCCCCATCGGCTGAATCATTCTAGTGAGGCATGGTTTGAATCTCCAAGGTATGGTTCTTATTTTCTTACTCTTTCATTTTTTTCCCCCTTGAATGATATATTTATATTTGAGTCTGCTGTTCAGTTCTGAAAGCTGCTTATCTTTCATTCTTTTTAAAACTCTTATTATAGTGATAATTTCCCATAGACTACAACTCTTCAAAAAATAATGTAAAGAGATTATAGATTACTTTTCTCTTGACCTGCTCACACATCACATTTTTTTTTTGCTAAAGGATTTGAGCATGAAAGGATGTAGTCTTTCATGTATGGGAGTGATTATATATTATTTCTGATGATTTTCATGATGCTCCTCTAATTTCAAATTAGTATAACATGATGCATTTATTTTGTTTAGGAGCACGTTTAAGTTTTGCACTTGCTAGCTTAGACCTGTCATCTAATGATTAAAATTATTATGAAATTTACATTAAGTTACTGAATTTTAAAAAACATACCTTGGAATTATATTTAGGGTGGAACTGGTTCATGCGAAAACTGACAGTCCAATTGCAAAGGTAAAGGACGTCCTTGATGCTTAAATCCTATCAAATGGCTTGGAAATTTGGAAACCAGCACAGATTCTCCATACTTTTCTGTGGCATGTGTCCAGAGGTAGGTGACGTAAGTGAGGAGATCTGCTGTTGATCTTGATTGGAAAAATTCATGTTGGTGATCACTGGTTAGTTAACGGTTCTTGAGGTGTTGAAAATTTTCAGCATTGATGACCTTTTGCACTATTCTCGAGAAGTGAGAGCATTGAAAGTTTGATTGTAAACACAATGGTTAACAATATGTGTTTGATCATGAATGATAGTAAATCAGTCAGCTTTTCTTCTGGCTTAATCTTTGAAATTAGAGAAGGGGAGCCTATTTGATTTATGAACATTAAAATCTCCTGGGAAGATTTTAATGTTCGGGTAACATTAAAATTTGGCTCGCAGTTTGGGTAACTATACTGTATGCAATGAACTTTTTTTGATTGCATGAAGTAGTAATTATGATCACATATAGGAGAGCAGCAAAGCAGAAATTGAAAACATAGATTGAGACAAGGAAATCTTGAGCCATAGCAGTTCATAAAGTGGAGATTCCAGGTTGCACGCATCTCCTACTTTGGGGATGAAACATGTCATTTGTCTTCATGCCTCCGGTAAGCAGGGTGGTGATGATGGTTTATTAGGTATTGGAAGCCATCTGTCACCTAGAGATCTAATTGACATTTCATATTAAAAAAAAAATTGACATTTCAACATTTTTTTATATATCAACCCTACACACACACGAGAGGTCTTGAGACTTGTACGTAAGAGTATTACTTGTGGACAAGTGATTAGAGAATACAAAAGAATCTGTTAACAAGAGAAGTTATGCATATAACAAGGCAATTTACTGTAGTTAAAATCTCCCATAATGATTACTCATTTTGCACCTGCCAGAGTAATTTGCTTAAATATTTCATCATCCTCTGTATTCCCTGGCTACATTTCCCTCTAGTTTCTCTACCTTAAAAAAAAAAAAAAAAAAAAGCAAAACTCACCATAAGTAATAATTAACTCAATTCCCCCACTCTGTACTAAGCCCATTGGAACACGTACAGCTGCCGCCACACATCCTTTCAGAGTATACCTTGAAAACCCACAGAACAAGTTTCTTTTCCTGCTCCTTCATTCCTGTTACTGCGGTACTGTGGAACAGTCTTCCCCTGATGTATTTCCCAAGGAATACAACATAAAGACTTTCAATCAAATGTAAACAAGTTTCTCCTTTCCAAATCATTACCCATATATGGTACTAATGTACTATAGGTTGACCAGCCAACCTCTTGTATATGGGCCCAACATAAAAATTAAAAAGTAACACTCCGGTATTCCATTACCCCCCTATACTGCCTTGAAATATGTTTTATACCCTTCACCTTCTATCTTGGTGATCCATGATGTTTCACTAATGCTAGTAATCTTCAGACAACTCAGTCAATCAATGCAATAATTCATTCCCTTTATTCCTGATATACATGGCATTTGTATATAGAAAAATCAGGCACTTTCAGTATTCCAATACTTATTACTCTCATGGGATTTCACTCTCCTCTACATTATATACATAAACCTTGGTAGTCCCAGTTTCCCTGTCCTAACCCTTTCACTTTTCTAGACAATAATCTAAATACCAGAATCCCTCTGTGTTGATATGCAAATATCTCTTCTGCCATCAATTGTTCTCCAAGTAAATGCTTATTTTCACTTATTCTAAACCTTTCTCTTTCACATTCTCACTATCATATCTAGACAACACATTCACCATCTTCCCTTGCACACTTTTCCTGCATAGGCTCTAACATTCATCTCAAATCTCTTGCCACCTGATTCACACTGTCTCTCAGTTCATTTAGGTCATGAGTACTGTACCAAGTTAATTTGTTTAAATTATCATTATATCAAAATTTTAAGCAGTTTACTTAGATGTTTAAAATTAGTTTCTATGAATATATTTTTTCTTGTGAATAGCATTTGACTAAAAATGTTGCATGTTAGGTTCCCCAAATAACAACAGTAAGCCCTCAAATGAAAAAACATATGCAAATGGTACCTTCACTGATCTCAGTATTCCTGTTTATGCTACTGTGAAAGGGGTGAGTAAAGAACACAGTTTGTTAATTACCATTAATATTTATAAAGTAATTTTGTTGTTAGCTCATAGCGATTTATATTTTAAGTATTACTTACATTCTAAATTTTTAGATTTTTCTAAGTAGTTTTTGCTCTTTTACTAACTTTTATGATTCAATTATAAATTAAAATTTGCTCAATTTTAATTTTACAAATGTATTTCATATAGTCTATGTCATTATTTAGTTATTTATGTGGTAGAAATGCAAATTTATAAAATGTTCCATTCTGTATGTAACAGCAATCCAAAACAACCAAGATATCAATACATAATAAAGTGTTGAGCATAGTTAATTACACTTTAATAAAATAAATACTTAAAAAGTCATATATGCACATCTGTTAATCCCCTGAAAACTAGACTCATCATAAATTAACATTGAAAACTGATTGTAAATTTGCACAGATGATACTGGATTATTTAGGTAACAGGGATAGGAGTTGATAGACGAACATCAGAATCAAGGGTGAAGGGAGACAATGATTTGTATTCCACAAGACTTGTGCTTGGACTGCTGCTATTTAATGTGCTAATAACTTTAGGGAATGCAATAGAAAATAAATGTGATGTTGAGATCTGCATGAGGATTTGGATTGTGTGGATTTTTTTTAATATGAATTTCAAATATAAAAAGTTGTAACTTATCATACATTAGTACTGTAGGTAGGCCTAAGGGTTATGTATAATCCCCAAACAATTCTCTAGAGACCAACCATTTTTAAGCATTTAGATTTGCAACAGACATAGTGTGGTAGTCATACAACAGGCAATATCCTTTTCCATGCCTACAGAGTCATTTGAACCCATGACTGATTTCTTGGAGGATCAATCAAGCCATTAGAAAAGCATTATAGGAGTTGAAGAATAGTTGCCATTTCAATGCTGAAATGTATGTGTGTGTGTGTCAGGCTATTCATGTACTTTAGGCAGAAAAGATTGCAAGCTGTGTGAAGTGCAGTTCTGATGGAACTGCACTTCAAGAAATTCATGAGGTTAGGGAGTTCAAGTGTCATATTCAAAATAGCATAAAGAACAACTTGAATATTAAAAAAAAAATGCTTTAATAAGCATGGATAAGGAAGTGAATTACCCTTTTTAATATCACCAGTAAACATGAGTTCACATAACACAGAACCGTGCCATGTGTAGACAAATGCTTAAGAAGAAAGGACTCCTTCTTGAGGTTTTGTCAAGAATTTTGTTATATAACAGTTAATGATAGCAAAAATGCAGTAAGAACACCTAGATGGATGGAGCAAAAATCGAGTGTCTCAACCTTTCTTCATATTCAACATTACAGAGTTCAGAAATTATTTCAGTCAATTGCCTCTGGATCTTCTCTAGTATCTCTTCATCCTTTTGAAAACCAGGTGTGCACAGTAGTCCATATGCAGACTAATCAGAGCCTTATACAATGGAACCACAATCTCCTTACTTCTACAAGTCAGTGTCCCCAGCATCATTGCCAGAAATCATTTCATTGTCCTCTCAATTTTGGCAATGCCCTCTAAATTTCAGATCTTTGTCCACCATCACTCCATTATCTCTTATTTCCTCTGCCTCCAACAATATATGCCCACCAAGAATAAATTCTATATCTCATCGTTGTTTTCCAAATTTTAAACCTTTTTTGCCACACTGAACTGGCATCCCCACTCCCATGCCCATTCACTAAGTCTGTTCAATTCTTCTCTTCTGGGATATTGCTCCCACATATGCAACTTCTTGATACCTATCAGACAGCCTATCTCCAATCCAATGCATTAATCTAATATATCCAACCCCATCCTCTTTAGTTTCACTATCAACATATCATGTGACAGTCTATGAAAAGCCTTTGCAAAGTCTAAGTACACTACTGTGTATCCATCTCCCACATCCAATGCTACTGTCATCACCTTTTTGTAATAAGTAAGTAATTACTAAAACACGACCTCTGTTTAGCAGATCCATACTATCCGACAAAGATAATACCATTGTTGTCAACTAAATTCTGAATTGTGATTCTCACCAGCCTTTCCAACACTAACAACAGCACCTGATATACGAGGGTAGTCTGAAAAGTTCTCGGCCTAACAATGAAAAAACGAATTTGTAATTTCAAAATTATTTTTATTTTTCAACACAATCTCCTTTAAGACTAATACATTTATTCCAGCGATGCTTTAGCACCATTTTCCTGCCCCTGTAGTGGTTCTCTGTAAGATATATAAAAAATACCCCTCTATATAGCTGCAATCACCTCTTGATTCGAAAAAAAAAACACTGACCAGCGAGGAAGAGTTTTAGTTTTGGGAAGAGATAGAAGTCAGAGGTTGCCAAATCTGGTGAATAGGGTGGATGTTCCAACAATTCATAGTGCAAATCCCTTAATTTTCCCATTGCCAAAACACCTTTGTGGGCAGGTGCATTGTCCTGAGGAAAGATGATTTTTTTCTTCTGCAAACGAGGTCTTTTCTTGTGAAATTTTTTGATCAGAATGAATAATATTACCTGATTATTGTTTTACCCTTTTCAAGATAATTAATAAACAAAATGCTTTTAGCATCCCAAAACATCGACCCCATGGCCTTTCCTGCTGATGGAACCGACTGTCTTTTTTTGGCACTGAACAGCCGGCTTCTGTCCACTGTTTTGACTGCTGTTTGGATTCTGGTGTGTAATGGTGAATCCAAGTCTCATCCGTAGTAATAAATCGATGCACAAAATCAGTTTTATTCTTGTTAAAATGCTCCAAGCACTGTTCAGAGATTTTCATGTGAGTGCATTTTTGATCTGTTATGAGCAAGCGTGGCACCCATCTTGCGCAAAGTTTTTTCATTTGCAATTCTTCATGTAAAATATGTCCTACATGTTCTTTTTAAATGCCTATAGTCTCAGGAATTTCACGCGCTTTGACTCACCGGTCATCCAATACCATATCGTGCATTTGATCAATGATTTCTGGTGTTGTTACACTTTTTGGACGTCCTTCACGTGGATCATCTTCAAGGCTGGTATGGCAACTTTTAAACTTGGCAGCCCATTTCTTAATTGTTGAAAACAAAGGAGAAGAGTGCCCATAAACTTTTATGAACTTCGAATGAATTTCTTTTGTCATTAAACCTTCTTTTAGAAAGAATTTTATAATCCTACAATACTCAATTTTATCCATTTCAAGGGATACAGACAACACTTTTGCTTCAGACAGCTGTATAAAACAAACTACATGATAGAATGAATTCAATTTCACATGGATAATTATGATAGATGTACCAACCTAGAAAAAGAAAAATCTTGCTGATAGTATTGACATCTATGGTCAAGGCCGAGAACTTTTCAGACCACTCTCTTACAGATTGGCCTATAATTTGATGCTTGAATTCTGTCACCTCCTTTAAGAAGCTGTACGGTCTTGCCTTCCTTCCACTCCTTTGGAACTTGACCTAGTGTAAGACTCATATTAAACAAACATGTGAAGATACATGTCAACTCCGTGGCACATTCCTTCAAAATATGGAGTGATATATCAGCAAGTCCTGCAGCCTTATTAATATCATTTGCTTAATTCCCCATATATCTCTTCCTCACTTGCAGTCAGTATCCTGTTGTCCTCATCCACTACTCTAAAACTCTCCATCAATTCACAATCACAAGGTTGAAAGACCTGTATGAACTGCTCATTAAATATCTCAACTATATCCTTCTCAGCAGTTCTCCTTATACTATTTTCTCCAATCACTACCATCCTAATTTGCAACCTTTACCAACCGAGTCACCCTCAGTTCTTTGTTTCCTCATGAACTGATTATTACCACTCCTTTTATGTTCCCTCCATAATGCCTTTTGTCACTGTATTGCTTGCTTGATCTCTTCATTCTTAATCTCTTTTCTTCAATTTTATACCTACCTTATTTAACCTTCCGTCCTTTGGAATACATTTAGACATTGCTTCAACTAGATACTTCCTGAGTATCATCCAAGCAGCATTGATCTCTTTTCCACCTAACTCCTCATTCCATGCTACAGCTGCAAGCTATCTCCTTAAAATCTCATAATCACCATTATTGTAGTACCATATATATCCTTTCCTCACAGAAGTCTTGACATAGTGGGCAACCATTCAGGTAATCACTTCATGGTCACGCTCACCAACTGGAGGGAAATTTGACACTTCATTTGTAATGAAGTGTCAAATTTCCTCTGATGAATATCCTCTGATGAAATTGTCAAATTCAAGACCCTCACTCCTCGTGTGCCCTGTGTTACATACTGCCGGGGTATGTCCCACAAAAACTCAAGAAATGAATTTCCTTTACCTGCAGTTGCTATCTCATCATCCCAATCTGTATTTCCGTAATTAAAATCACCCATGTGATAACCCTTTTCCTATTTGCTTGGCTAATTTGCTTATACATTTAATGGTCTATCTTCAACATTATCAGGTCTTTAGCAACATTCAGTGAAGTATTTAATTCTATTCACCTCTTGCTCACCATACTGTCTCAAAAGCACTACCACTATTTTCCCCTTGATGAGTACTATCATCAATAGTACTCCACCTCCATTTTTATCCTTTCTATCTTCATGAAATACATCATACTCTTCCATCTCTATTCCTGTCAGGATGTCATCCTCATTGAATCATGTCTGACTTATTCAAACATTTCTTGAGTGAAGACAATCAACTAATGCAACCATTTCATTTGCCTGGTTTCTTACACTTCTGGCATTTGTATATACTCATTCTTGAATCTATAGCTAGTTCCACTGATTCCACTTATTTGATGTGACTTCTCCATGCTTAATTTGAACCATTTCTTTTTCTCCTTATTCATCTTAGAACCTTCTTCAAATTCAATTATTTTTTCCTACATCCTAGGTCCTCCCCTTCTCTTTTTTCTCTACATACACATTCACATCCTCTTGGTGCATCAACCTTTCTCCTGCTGTGTTCCTCTGTCTGCCCTGAGTCTCCCCGTTTCCCTGTTTGTCATACACGCTTGTACTCATTCTCTACACAAATGCTACCTACTTCTTAATTCATAAGCATTACTTTCATCTCTTCTTGCTCTCCCACTCTTTCGCATTGCTTCTAATTGCTCAGATTCTTTCTCTGCACGCATTACTCTCCCTGCTAGCAGCAGTTTCTCCAAATGACTTCCACCAAAACCTTTGAAATGCAGTCCATCACTCTTATACAGTTCAGTTCTTCTTTGAAACTCATTCTACACATTAACAAGTTGCACTCGTTTCTCTTCACACATTTCTGCTAATGTATTATCATTCATAATTCTTGCTCTCTTCCTCATCTGAACTGACCTACCTGGCAACACACAACTACCTTTCCTGTCACAGTATTAACGTTTATCCTTCTCAACAAACAACCTCCTAATATCCAATCTTACATTCTCCTTGTTCCCAGTCAAGTAATTTTTCCCTACTACCACTTCCAACTTCTTTGCTCACTTACTCCTCATATCCAACCCCAATTGTCATTTTACCTCCTGGAAAACAAACGTGCAGCTTTTTGTTTAACACTATCCTATCAGTGGTAAACTGATTAATTACTTAAATTAATCAGTTTACCACATCAGGCATTTAAGCACCCACAACCTTTCCAAGTATTGTTGGACTTTGCAACTGTAACTCGAGGACAAGGTGGTTAGTCCTATCCTCCCGATGTCTTATGTTTGTAGATGCATGTGTTCACAGGGCTGGTTTGCCTGTTCTGGGGGGACAAAAAAAACCCAAGTTTCCAGATAAAACACACCCTATCTCCACTCACCTTTAGTCACAAGAGACCAGATAAAGTTCCTCACATCATTGACGAGAATCAAACACAAGTCTTTCCAACCAAAGGGTTTCATCTATACCAGAGGTCAGCAAACTTTTCAGACCGTAGACCCCTTCGTGGAATCCTTTATTCCTCATCGACCTCCATCATGTTAAATAAATGAATAAATGTTATCAATAATAAATTTCTCAATTTAAAAATAATAATTCCTTCACCCTTTTACTTTATTACTGCTTCTCAATTAGAAATATTTACAGAAAATACTTAAAAAAATTATATCCCCTTTTGACCCTTAGACATTTACTGACCCCCTTGGATAGCCATATCAATCCCTAGGGTCGATATCGACCAGTTTGCCGACCCCTGGTCTATACTGACTGAGCTACGGAGAGGCTCATGCAGTGCCGCACCCAGGGAGAGGGCCAAGGGGCCCTGCTCCCCCCCCCCCCAAAAAAAAGAAAAAGTTAAAATACACTAAAAAATTTTACAAAATACTTTTCCTAATTAAAATTCATTTTTTTTTTATTTATGTTGTGTCGTGGCTTCTATTTCTATACTACTTATGAATTAGCTGTCACATAAGGTGAGAGTACCCTATAGCAGTGTTTCTCAACCTGTGGGCCGCGACAATGGGACAGGTGGTCCACAGGCAGACTTAAATTAACCAAATAAATCTATATATTTTAATTATCCAAACAAAACAAATTAAAATTGAATAAGTAAAAATTATTGAAATAAAATGGATACTTAAAAAATAAAATAAAAATGTTCATTCCATGAACATTCTACCTCTATTTTAATTTGTAGCGGGAGATTGATTGAGTAATAAAAGAGGGATTAAGTGAACAACACTGTGGTTTTATTGCTTCCACTTTCCCTTGCTGTTTTGTCAGATTTGAAGTAAAAATGTGTTGTCCACATGACCACATTTCAACCAATTACTTGTTGTTTATTGATTTTTATTGTTGAAGGGTTTCATCCTTCAACCAAGGCTCAATATATCTTCAGAAGTGCTAAGTAATACTTGGACAAAGTGTTTTGTAAGTTAACAACCCCGGTATTTATATATTTTTAGGAAATTGCGCGACTGAAAGATAAAAGCAAGCTGCCAGTTGAGTTGAAATGCTAACTCTCTTCAACCGAATTCCATATGTGAAACTGCCATAACAATATTCACTATGTATATATTTTTTTCTAAGTTTTAACACGTTTACGAATTTTAGCACCTTCGGTTGAACTTTATTGCTGCTTTGGGGCAGGTGAACTCAAACACATCTAATTAATAACAATAGTTTTTAGTTAGATACTGTGTTTGCCGGTGCAACATATGGTTTTGCTTGAGTCTAAATAGCATAGTTTCTGTATGAAAGGACATGTGATTCATTAATTAGTGTCATTTTTATCCCAGTTGTCTCTAATTGCAGTATTTGTTGAGAAATATATTATACAGACTGCTGGTACCTTATTCACTGACATAATAAAAGTACTTGTTTTTCTTGCCTGCAATATAGGGGCTATTGGGGAGGGTGTGTTGTTTACCGCGGGAGCAAATTACTATCCCCCGCTCTGAATGTGTTTTAGCTTTTTTTCATTTGCGAGGTATATGCGAAACTTTTTAATTTATTTTTTCGAAAAGTAAAATCAGGGATATGAGTTATATGCGAGGGCGAGTTATATTTCGAGTAAGTACGATATTTCAATTATGGATAAGTACATTGGTATCTTCTTTAAACGGAAAAATAGCTCGGATGACAATGATAATACAAAATGAGTTTGTAATGACAGTTTGTGTGTAGTTTCTGAAGAGAAAGAGGTCTGTAATGAATCCACAGAAACACAGAATTCCCATCAGTTGCAATGCGATAATATTAATACACTGAACGAAAGGAAAGATTTGCTGACTTGCTGGACACTCGACCAGTGGATCTCATTCAAAGGTAAATACAATTGATTATTTTGTAGGAACATTTTTCTGTTTTGTGACTTTTCTCCCTTTACAGTAATTATGCCTACATTATTGTGTTATTATTCAACAATTGTTTACAGTTTTGAATGTGTTTATAAATCAATATCAACAGTAGCCTGATTACAAATGCATGATGAAAAGAACAGGGAGGTTAGGAGCTTCCCCGGATAGTATCAAAAGATAAATACAATTGGTTATTTTGTATAGGGCCCCCAAAACTTATTAGTTTAGAATTTAACCACTGGGAAAGCGTTTGTGTCCACCTCAAAACTCTGAAACAGAATTTGGAAACATATTTTCCGAATAACTTTTATAAGAAATTTCTGTGGGTTCATGATCCATTTCAGGCTTGCAATCATGAGAATGTCCTTTCGTTATTGAAAAAAGAACACTTAATTGAGCTTTCAAGTGACAGTGGGCTTAAAATGCAGTTCTGTGATCATGGTTTGGCTCGATTCTGAATCTCGCCTTCACTGAGAAGTGAATTTCCCAAATTATCTGAAGAAGCATCAGAAATCGTCATGCAGTTTTCTACAACCTATTTTTGCAAGAAAGGATTTTCATTGCTCCTTCAAATACAGAATTCGTCTTAGTGTGTGTGTGTGCCAATCTTCGACTGAAGTTGACCAATATTGAGCCAGATATCCAGCAACTCTGCAATGCCGAGAAGCTCATCCATCTGATTAAAAGTAAATAGTAAATAATTATATCATATTATTTATTTGTTTAATAAAAATTAAAACTTGGTTCGATGATGATACACTTTTACTAATTTACTTCCAAGTTTAATTATGTTTCCATATATATTCAAAACATGCTTTTAGATTTATTATGTTATAAATGGCACAGTTTTTCCCAAATGTTGGTAATCCCCACATACGTTTTTAAAAAAATTCATAACTTAGTGGTCATAACCACTGTTATATCATAGAATTGTTTTAGGCATTTTACTTGTCCTTGGGCTTAGAAAGGTTTGAGAAACGCTGTCTGAGCCGCGCCAGAGAGGATCACGGGTATCACTTATTGGCGAATCATTGCAGATGCTCAGTCATAGGTCGTGTGCGATATGCTCGTATTCTGTGCTATTTTGCATTGAGTTTGTTGAAAAGTATGTCTTGAACTTGAAACTTCTTTCCATCTCTGAAGAGTAACCTTACTGTATGTAAATTCTTCAATAACATTGAAGTTAAGTTAAATTTGTAAAACATTTTATTTTGTTTTTTGGATTTTGTGCTTAAAATTGTGGCTGAAAAATGTACACAGAGTATTTTATTGAACTATTTCAAAAAAACCAAAAAAGGATGATTCAAATGTTAGTAGCAATGTTGGTGCTATTAATATTGTCAATACCGATTTGGATTCGGTTTCCCCAGTCGTAGGCCTGAAAAAACCATCAAATTACCCAGAAGAAAGTACTTCCTTAGTTATTAATAATTCTCACGACATCGCATTTTTGAAAGAAAAAATATTTAATTCTGACGATAATCTAGATATTGTGAAAAAGTTGTGGAAACCAGAACCAAATTTTAATTTTCCTGCAACCTGTGCTGCAATTTACAACTGAAGTTTTCAATACACGTGGTTTGAAAAATTTTTTTAAAAATTTACATGGCTTGTGTACTCTCAAGTTGAAAATAGTCCGTACTGTAAATATTGTGTTTTTTGCACCTGCTAATGTTGGAAAATCTAAATCTGAAGTACCTGGGCAGTTAGTTACACAAGGTTATAATAATTGGAAGAAAGCCATTGGAAAATTTAATAATCATCAAAAAACAAAATATCATATAACGGCTGTTATGACTTATAAAAGGCTAAACAATATTTGAGATGGAAAATGTATTCCAATCAATCGACAAAAATGATGTAGATAGTGCATCAGAAGCTGTAGTTAATCAGAAACAATTAGAGCCGATTATAAAAACAGTAATTTTATGTGGTTGGCAAAATATACCCTTGAGAGGACATGGTGATTATGGAGAATTTTCATTTGAACAGGAGCCAATCGCCAATGAAGGCGATTTTTGAGCTTTGTTAAGAACGAGAATCAATGTGGACGACAAAAACTTGGCTGAACATTTTAAACATTCTGCCAAAAGCGTTACCTATATTAGCTGGCACATACAAAATCAAATTATAAATGCATGTAATGAAATCATTTTGAACCGTTTGGTCTAAAAAATTAATTTGGCGAAATGTTTTTAAATTCTTGCCGATGAAACTTGTGAGATTTCTACCACGAACATCTTTCCTTGTGTGCCAGGTATATAGATGAAGAAAATGACAGCAAAGTTTGTGAGCAATTTTTACAATTTGGTCCTGTAACAAGCACTACAGGAAAAAATTATCCGACAAAATATTAGAAAGCTTTAATAATTATGGCATCGAATTTTCATATTTGTGTGGGGAAGGTTACGACGGTGCCGCATCAATGAGCAGAAAGTTTAATCTCACATATCAGCTATATATCCACAAGCTTTATATGTTCATTGGGCATCACATAGTTTGAATTTGGCAATTGGAAATGCTGCATCTGTGACTGAAATAAGAAATTGCATTGGCATAATTGAAAAGGTACACAATTTCTTCAATACCCCTAAGAGACAGGACATCCTTGTTGACAACATTGATAAATATACACCTGATACTAAGAAACAGAAACTATGCCAAGTTTACCCGACTAGGTGGGTGGAACGCCATGAAGCCATCATGACCATGGTGGAATTATATGATGCAGTGATTCATAGTCTTGAAACAATCATTTCTTGGGAAGACAGAGACCCATTCTCTAATGCAAAACTTTTGAATAATTCATTGTGTGAATTTGGTTTTATAATATCTTTCTTTAGCTTGCAAAAAATATTTGCATACACCTTACCATTGTCTAAAATAATGCAAAAATCTGACAGTGACCTCTTAATTGCCCTAAATTTTGTTGATGATGATGTGGCTCAATTAAATACCATTCGTGAAACACCAGAGTCTTCATTTAAAGATATTTACGATGAAGCATGTATAAAAGCCAATAATTTTAATATTGACATTAAAAAGCCAGGGACTACATTAAAAAAAAAACATTTAAGGTCCAATGTTCCAGTCGATTCTGTAGAAGAGTATTTCAAGAGAATTTATTGATCAAATATTGACTCAGCTTCAGGATCGTTTCACTCAGCACCGCAACATTTTGAAAATTTTTTTTTCTCTTTTACCAAATGGAAAAGATGCTCCAACAGCAAGTGCAATGGAAGATTTTCGTCAGTTGTGTGAATTTTATGACGTTGTGGTATAAGAAATTTGAAAAACCATTTGCAATAGCTCCATGAAAAAATGCCATTGATGCAGTTTCAAAGTGTGGCAAAATGATATATCCTAACATCTATAACTTATTAAAATATTTGCAATGCTTCCGGTAACAACATGCGTCAGTGAAAGGTCATTTTCTAACTTATGCTTTTTGAAAACTTATTTAAGATCTACTATGACACAATCACGATTGAACGGACTGGCTTTGCTGTATATACACAGAGAGAGATTAATGTAACCACGACTGAAATAATTCAAGAACTTTGTAAAAAAAAAAAAAAGAAAACTGGATTTTATTCTTTAAATAAATTTTTATAATCACCTAATGAATTTTATTTAATGAATGAACAGGCCATATTTATTTATTTATTTATTTTTATAATCCAAGTTTTTGTGTATGGTGGTTGGTATTTTAAATATATTAATATATAAATTTGAGATGATGATGCAAAGACTAGAAGAATAATGAGATTGGAATTAATGTTAAAATAACTGATTAGTGATTTGAATGCTCTGAAATTCTGGGTTGTAAATAGAATTATAGCTTTTTGTACAACTGTATTATTATAGGTTAGGCAAATAAACAGAGTAGTAGTGACAGATAAACTGTGAAATTGCACAAAGAGTGTGGGAAAAGAAGTTATTTTGGAGTAGATATAAGATAGCTGCTGCTAATCAGTTGAATTAGGGATATGGAATACAGGCCTGAAAAGTGACAAGTGTTGAATTAAGAAAGAAAAGAAAAAGTGCAGTATGAGAGATATTTAGCTACTGAGACTAGAAAAATTTAAGGGAATTCTTCTGTTATATGTCAAATAGGAGAAAAAATCATTTTGGATATGGGCCACAGGCAGCTTCTATTGCTATTAAGATAAGCATGATAAAGGATATGGTGGAATTTTGGAAGTTTATCTTGGTTAGGCTATAATAAATTTAATTTAATCCTTTATTCAAGTGTAAGCAAACAAAATTTGTGCCTGAAAATATCTTCAGGACTGAGGTAAGGTGGTGCAACACCAGTCAACTCCGAGCAAAGGTGGACTAAGCTCTCATCACTCCTTGTCTCAGTATCTCCCATATGGCATCTGCTTTGCATTATGGGAGATACTGAGACAATGAGTGATGAGACCTTGGTCCACCTTTTCTCGGAGTTGCCTGGTGTTGCACCACCTTACCTCAGTCCTGAAGATATTTTTAGGTGCAAACTTTGTTTGCTTACACTTGAATAAAGGATTAAACTAAATTTATTATATGGTGGAATTATTTAATGAGTACTTTGTCAGCATATATCATACAGGTGAGTGCTGATACTGTGCACCAGTTTTTAATGGTACTTGTGACATAATAAAATTTATTTGGCATACACATTCACAAGAATAAATAATAATTTTTAGTATTGCAAATATTTTGACAAAAAACTTACTGCTATCAGCATAATCACAAGGTGAAGCTAGAAGAAGGAAAGTTAATCCTATTTACAAAGCTGAGCTCTGTGCTGAAATGCCACCTTGCTATTGGTTACAGCATAAAATAAGATTACAGTTAAAGCCAAAATTAAGTGATTGAAATAAAAATTAAATTTAGATAATGAATTGACTGGTAATTAGTTTACGGAATTAACAACGCATATAAAGTATATTAATTAAAGGTAACTTTAATGAATAACTTCTATATTTCGGCAATGTCACATTGCCATCTTCGGGAACATAAAGATATGGTATGTGCACTCAGGAACTAACACAAAGCAAATGAGGAAGAAAGCAAGAAACTAATATTGTTCCTAAAGTCCTAATGGTGCCCTCTTGCAGGCTAATTTGGTAGTCTTGGCAGTTGGGCTGAAGTTCTCATAATGAAAGTCTCCCAAATTTAGGGCAGTTTCATGCACCCAAATTTGTTGAGGTTAGGAACGTTTTTTAGAGCTGCTGAAGATTCTTTGAATAATCTTTCGTATTTAAACTTGCTGCGATGGATTATTATTATTTTTATTATTATTGTTCCGGGAAACTCCAAGGAGTCGACAGACTCATCGAGGGAGGCCCTAACATCATGTCAAGAACAACTATTCAACATTCACACAGTATCTATCATACCTTGCCTTGAACTCATTCACGGTCGTAAAACCCACAACAGACTCTGGAAGCTTATTCCACTCATTTACCACTCTCCAAGTAAAGAACCTAGCTCTAACACCCTTGTCAACCACGCTCTTGCCCAGCTTCCATGCATGGCCCCTAGTCCTCCCACCACAACCAGTCATATTTTCAAAAATATCTTCTGGATCAATCCTATAAAAACCCTTCAGTAATTTGAATGTCTCAATCATATCACCCCTCCTTCGCCTATCGTCCAATTTCTGCAACCCACAAATCTTCAACCTATTCTCATAAGGTTCATTCCACAGACCTGCTATCATCTTGGTCACTCGTCTCTGGACCCTCTCCACTTCCTCCCCATCACGAAGAAACCCTGGTGCCCATAACTGGGCACAGAAGTCCAGATGGGGTCTTATCAAGGCTCGATACAGAGGAACAACAACTTGTTTGTCTCTGCATGTTAAAGTATTTTTCAGAAGCCAAGTGATTTGGTGAGCTGTTTTAGTTACTTTTGCAATGTGCCCCCTAAACTTCAACTCCCTATCCACCAACACTCCCAAATCCCTGGCCTCATCAATCTCCTGGAGTACGGTTCCACCAATGCGATATACTGCTGCTATTCTTTTCACCCCAAAGTGCATAACCTTACACTTTGCCACATTAAATTGACATCCATTTTTCCTAGCCCAGTCCTCCAAACTATCCAAATCATCCTGTAAAATTTTGACATCCTGTGCACTCACAATTGCTCTACCCAACTTTGCATCATCAGCAAACAAGTGAACACTTCCTCTCAGATCCTTTCCAATATCATTGATGAACAAATTGAAAAGCAGTGGTCCAAGAACAGAGCCCTGTGGCACTCCACTAGTCACAAGACGTCATTTAGACTCCACTCCTGAATAAACCACTCTTTGATATCTCTCCTTCAACCACCCTCTTATCCATCTCACCAACCCTATATCTATACCCATCTGCTCCAGTTTACTGATTAGGGTTCCATGTGGTATCCTATCAAAGGCCTTGGCAAGGTCCAGTAGTATCACTGTAAACCCATTACCCCTATCCAGTTCAGCCGTCACTGTGTTATAAAACGTGAGCAAGTTACTGAGGCATGATCTACCCTTCACAAAACCATGTTGTCCCCCATACAATATCCCATTTTCATCTATCCAATCCTGTATTCTTTTCTTGACTAATTTCTCTAAGACCTTGACAATGATTCCTGATATGCTAATCGGTCGGTAATTTACAACAGCAGTCTTGGAACCACCTTTATGCAGTGTAACTATTTTCCCCCTCTTTCCACCCGCTCGGGACTAACCCAGACCCGAGACTCAAATTAAACAAAATGGTCAAGGGTACTGACAATTCTTTAGCTGCTTCTCGTACGATACGAGCTGGTATACCATCCAATCCCACAGATGTATTGACATTGAGGTTATGCAATAGACTACTCACCTCCACTTCATTAACCACAATTCCCGTATAATCTACTGGTTTATTCGTTTCTGCAATGTCACCACCTGGATGATATACTTTTGCAAAGTGCTCACTCAGTAACTCAACTATCTCAACTGATTCAGTTACCTCCCTACCATCGGCATTCTTTAAAATCAATCTGCCATATACATTTTTCCTTTTACTTGTTACATATCTAAAAAACTGTTTAGCATTCTCTTTAGCCTGCATGGCCAATGTTCTTTCGTAATCCTTTTTTGCTTTTCTTAACACACTCGTCACCCTTCTGGCCTGCGCTTTATACCGTTCATGTGCCTGCTGGTCACCCTTCCCCTTAAATTCCCTCCATAGTTGTTTCTTTTTTTGCAACTCAAGCTTAATGGTGTTATTCTTCCATTTAACCCCTACTTGATTTATTATTCGGACTCTAGGTATACAGTCAGCCATTGCTTCATGCAAACACTTCTTAACTACCTCCCATGCACTATCAACTTCTAGTCCTTGCAGTTGTACATGCCATGGCGCTGAACCAATCAAACTCCTAAGCTTGTCATACTTTCCAGCCTGATAATTCCACATGTACCCTGTCTTAATTGAAAATTCTACACCTTTAGCCACCTCCCAAGTTAAGACCCTATGATCACTCTCACTGATTGGTGGCAATGTGGTCATATTTGTTACAGCCAAATCCTCAGATGTAATTACTAGGTCAAGCACTCTCTGACCCCTAGTATTTTCCATTACATGCTGTCACAGATAGTTATCCCTTAATAACCGCATAAAATCCAGTTCCATCCTCCCGTGTGTCCTCTCCTCACTCCAATCAATGCGACCATAGTTGAAATCTCCCATAATAATCACCCTCCTTCCACCCATTTCTTCTAATTGCTTGTGCATACTGTCACCACCATCTTTTCCATCACCTGGTCTATAGCAGCACCCAATTGTATATTTAGTTCTGCTAGCCACAATCTCACACCAAATGGCCTCAATTGTGCTCTTTTCTCTATCCTGCAATTCACCTTCTATTCTCCTTGGCTGGAACTCATCAGCTATCATCAACAATACTCCTCCCACCATTTTATTCTCTCTGTCATTCCTGAACACACTATACCCATCACATTCAATCCCACTAGTTATATCATCTACAGTCAGCCATGTTTCACTAATACCTATAACCTGTGGTCTGGAAGTGCCAACCATGGCCAAAAACTCTTCCTTCTTGTTCCTAATACTCCTAGTATTAGTGTACATGAATTTAAGACCCCCATTAGCCCCAACCCTACCTTGATGCCTTATATTAACTATCCCACTCAGATTTGTTGTCCTTATTTGCTCTGGCATATTATATTCATTCTTTCATTCAACTGCCTCCATAAGGACTGTATATCTACTCCCTCCCCTTAACAAATCTAGTTTCCCTGAATTTGCACATCCACTACATTCAGCAACACTTTCTCAAGTCTTCTTACACCGTAACCATTCAAATGCAAGCCATCCATCTTATATAGATCCTTTCGCCCATCAAACTCACTCCACACATCCACAAATTCCACACCACTCGTCATACATAACCCACGCATAAAGTCATTCGCAATTATAGCCCTCCTTTTAAACATTTCACTGTCATACCGTGGCAAAAGACTAATCATTCTAACTCTCTCACTCTTTTCTTTTGCTACCTCAAACAATTCATTCAGGTCTTCTATCATTTCCATTTTAACTCCTTTCAAATCATTCGTGCCTGCCACAACAATCATTTCTTTCACCCTTTCCTTTTGCTCTCTAATAGACTCAGTTACGTCCTTTATGGTCGCACCAGGTTGGTACGATTTTGTCAAATCCTCTACTAACACACCTCGTACTAACGAGTCTCCATACAGCACTCTATCCTTCATTTTGTTCATGTTCACATTCATACGTCTATTTTTCCTGTCATACCTTTTATTATTGGTTGGTTCATTCAGTCTACTTTTGTTCATGCACTCTAGCTGCTGTTTTGCTCTTTCTATCGCACTATTCAACAACGCGATCTCACTCAATGCATCTATCTCATCTTTTTTGTTCTCTGAGAAGCCATTTATACTATCATTCACACTCTCACAATTTTCATGTGCAACCTTGCCGTTTCTTGTCATATCCCTATTTCCTTCATTCTGAAGGTTGACAAAAATATAACACTCACGATCCGAAATACACTTCAATTCCTCATTCCCCCTACATTTTCTACACACATTCAATCCTTTATTATCATCTAACCACATTCCGACCGCACTCCGCAAAGCGTACATTTCACAGCTAGTACACTGACTCATTTCTTTTATGCTACGGTTCTTTGATAACGATGGTGAACCTTCATTACTGGCCGCCATTTTCCTTCGCACAGTGCCATACATATTTGCAACGTGTTTTGTCAAATTATACGTTATAACACACCAAAAATAGACGCACTAAAATACGCAAGGCAAACAAAACAAAACTACACAATATTAAGTAATTTGTATCGATAACTGAAAATGATACTTATCTTATCTGGAGCTTGCACGAACACTACACATTACGAATTCATCTAGCGGCGACTTCCCAACATAGATTATATTATAAAACACTTTAGTACACTAACCACGCTAATAAAGCTCCAATAATATACCAAAATTACACACTTAAGTCCATTAAATTGAATCCAAAACATCAATAAATCACCAAAAAACACAAATCTCTCAGGAGCTCTCCGATAGCACGTCCGTTCACCAGCTAGCCTCGACACCAAGTTCCCAAGTTATTTTTGTTTTCTTCCAACGAATTTTATGGTGGGTATCTAAGGCATGGTCTGCCAGCCCAGAGCGGCTGTACTGGTGAAACCGGATGTAGTCTTGGTGTTCTGAAATCCTGATATTTGTTGTTCTGCCTGTTTGGCCAAAGTAGGACAATTTGCAGCTGCAAGGGACCTGGTATACACCAGGTAGGTCTAGGGGAAGTGGTTGGTCTTTGGTAGAGTGGATAAGGGATCCCAACTTTTTATATGGTCTGTAACAGGAAGTAAGGTCATATTTTTTGAGGATATTGGTTATTTTTTCAGAGGTGCCCTGGATGTAGGGGATGGTGATAGACTTGGTGTAATCTTTATTGTGGAGGGGGGTTGTGGTTTACAGGTTTTAGTATTTTTTGGATTTTTTTGGTTATAGCCATTGGCTAAGAAAGTGTTGAGGATGTGGTTTAGTTCAATAGTCAGGGCCTTGTCATCTGAGCAGATTAATTTTGCCCTGTTATATAGTGTTTTTATCACCCCATATTGTTGTGAGGGGGGGGGGAATTGCTGGTGAATGTATCTGCCAGTGTGGGTGGGTTTTCTGTAAACAGAGAAAACCAAAGATCCATCAAGCTGGCGGGTGATTAAAGTGTCTAGGAAGGGGAGGGTGTTGTTTTCCTCTTTTACTAAGGTGAACTGGACTCTGGGATGTTGGTTGTTTAAGTGTGTTAGAAAGGAGTGGAGTGTGTCTGAGCCATGTGGCCAAATAGCAAACACATCATCCACATAACGAAGCCAAATAGTGGGTTTTTGTGGGGCGGAGTTTAAGGCTTTCTCTTCAAATGTCTCCATAAAGAAATTGGCCAAGGGTGGTGAAAGTGGTGAACCCATGGCTGTCCCCTCTATCTGTTTGTAGAACTTTCCTTGCCAAACGAAATAGCCTGAGTTCATTGTGAACTGAAATAGGGCAGAGATATCGGGAGGAAACTTGGCTTGGATGAGCTCAAGGGTTTCTTTGAGTGGGACATTAGTGAATAGGGAGGAGACGTCAAAACTGACCATTATGTCAGTGTGTTGTAGTGTGAGGTTTTCTATACTGGCTTTAAAGTGGGCTGACTTTTTTATGTGTGATGGTGTGTTGCCAGTGTAGTGTGTGAGCGTTTTGGCTAAATGTTTGGCTAATTTATATGTGGGGGAATCAATGCCATCCACTATGGGACGCAATGACACATTTTGTTTATGTATTTTTGGGAGTCCATATAATCGGGGGGGTCTAGAGTTATAAGGTTTAAGTTTGTTGGTGACTTCCACAGGCCAAGAAGTGACTTTCTTAAGGAGTCTGTGGATAGTTCTAATCTGAGAGCTGGTCGGATTATATTCAATGGGGAGGTAAGTAGTACAGTCTTGTACTAAAGAATTTAGCTTACCTTTGTAGTCTTTTTGATTGAGTACCACAGTGGCGCTTCCCTTATCAGCTTTGGTGATTACTATTTTTTTGTTGTTTTTCAATTCTTGTAGGGCTGTATATTCGTTTTTGGATAAGTTGGATTTTGGAGGTTTGGCTTTAGTGAGAACACCGACTAATTTAATTAATATACTTTATATGCGTTGTTAATTCCGTAAACTAATTACCAGTTATGTCTAACCAACGTATAAGTCTTACTACTAGGATAATGAATTGAGTGACATAGAATTATATTATATCAGCAAAAAACAGAGAGGTGAAACGTATGATTACTTGCCATTTATGATGATGAGACTCTCCCAAAATCTTTACAATAGAGAGGCAGTTATTCCAGTTTAAATTTGAGTGGTATAGAAGTGCTTTAGCACTCTCTTTAAATAACTGATCAATGTAAAAGGCAAGTGTTGGACCAGAGGATAATGTAGCCAGTATCCATTCCATGCTAAGCAGGGCCAAGTTTTTCAGGTTTACTGTTGTTGTTGTTGTTGATATAAGACTGGTGTTTTTGTAGTCATTTTTCAACAGAACATCCTGTTTGTTCAAAGTATGAGTGGAGGCGCTCATGTTGGACCTGGTAAACACCAGGAAGGGAGGGGGGGCTTTTTATCTTTCGTGGATGGTAATTAGTAGGATTTTTATTGATAGGATAAAATGTAGGAACCAAATTGTATGTTTTCAGGATCTTGGCAATTGTCTCAGAGATGCCTATGATGTATGGGATAGGAAGTTCATGCTTCTTAGTGTGAGCTTGTAAATGTCCAGGATGCGTTTAAATTTCCTTGAGGTGAAGTCATTCTGTAGTATGATGCATTGGATGATGCTCAATTCTTGTTGCAGAGCTTGGAAATCAGAGCAGATAACATATGCTCTGTTGAGCAACAATTTTAAATTGTCTACTTCTTGAGATGGATGATGTACTGAATCTTGTTGTATGTAGTGACCTGTGAAGGTAGGTTTTTTGTGAACAGATGTAGCAAGTATTTCCGAAGGGATATGGGAAATGAGGACGTCCAGGAAGGTTAATTTTCCATTCTTTTCTTTCTCCATGATGAAGTTGATGCATGGTGAAGGCTGTTGATTTTGGTTAAGAAGGTAGGTAGACATACTTGTCAGTCTGGCCAGGTGGCAATCATATCATGTCCAAAAGCAAGGCTGATATATTGAAAAGAATAGGGAAGTAGAAATTGGCCAGTGCAGATACAAGAGGCTTCTATTAGCAGTTCGTTGAATTTGGTTTCTGCAGATGAAATAGCCTGTGTGGATAATGAAGTTGAACTGTTCAACTGTGTCCAGAGAGAACTCCTCTGATAATAGTCGAAGAGTGTTACTCAGAGGTATGCTGGTAAATAAGGACAGGATATCAAAGCTGATCATCAGGTCTGTGGGTGTGAAGGTTTTTTTTTTTCTTGTCAAAAATTCATAATAAGTTAACAATTTAACTAACCAGGTATCTGTGCAGTCAGTAATAGGTCTGAATGAAACTCCTTCCTTTTTTGGTAGGCCATAAAAATTTTGGGTTCTACCAAAGTGAGTAATCAGTTTTTATTGTGTATTCATCCCAACTGATCACTTTGTTGAGTAAGGAATTAAGTTTGTTGATGTGGCTCTTGGTAAGGTCTTGAGTAATCTCCTGCTAAGTGGACTGATCTCATAACAGAATAGAAATTTTTTTATTGTACTTGACAGCATCCATGATGACTACAGCTTTACCTTTCTTTGCTTTGGTTATAGTGAGCTGGTTATTATTTCTCTCAAGGATTTTAGGATTTTGATTTCAGCTGGAAGTTGGGGGCAGGGAGTTTAGCTCTGAATAGTACTAAGGAGACTTCTAGTTGGAGTTTATTAGAATCATCACTTTAGTACTATTCTTATGGCTGGCCTCTCAGTACTTTTCATGAAATCCAGGTATGGAATTCTTTTAGACACTATAGCATAATGTTCTTTCTTGAGTACTGAAGTTTCTGCAGGGATGAGGGCAACCATCTGTTTATTGCCAGGTTGACCTTGTTTGGTTTATGCTTTTGAGCAAGTGAGTCAAACTTATGATTCACAACAAGTCTGTTTTTATTGTAAGATGGTTGTTGAGACTACACTGCCTAGATAAGTTTAAAACCAAGTTCAGAAGATTGGTGTTTAAGATCAAGAATATTGTCTCTTGAAGAAAGGAAATGTGGATTTTGAAGGCACGATCACTTTTGACAGCTTATAATTGATTGCATATGAGTACATGGCTAGCACTAATATAAATGTGCACCCAGCAATTTAATCATCATCATCATCATCATCATCAAATTCCTGCCATGTACCCTCAAGGGGTGTACAGGATATGATAATACTACATGAAAAATTTACATCATTACTAACTTCCTATCTACAATTTTCCTCCAAATCAGTTCTGTTACCTGTCACGACTCTAACATTACAAGATCTTATATTTCTATCTTCTAAGGCACTTTTTACCATATCAATCCACCTATATCTTGGTCTTCGTCTGGGTCTTTTTCCTGCCAACACTTTGCTAACACATTCCTGGATGATGACGATTGCAAGTTCTTTCCTAATATCCTTGTTTTTAATATGATATTGCCGTTGATGCCATCTGTTCATGCCTCTAATCTTTTTCAGGAATCTCATATCTATGGTCTCTAGTCTTTGGTCAAGTGTTTTACTTCTGACCCAGCTCCCAGATCCATAAGTTAAAATTGGTTTGATCACTGTCTTGTATACAGCTAGTTTAGTGTTTTGACTTATTTCTCTCTTATTCCATATAAATTTATTCAGTTGACTTCTTACCGTACCAGCTTTGTAATCATAGTTGAAACTATGAGTAGTATCTGCAGAGTTGAAGCATCATCACCAAATTCCTGATATAAGCTGTCAGGACATGTATGGGAATAGTATATTATGAAAGCTCTAATTAATACTAAATTATCAACAGTTATCCTCGAAGTTAGTCTTTTACCTGTCAGGATTTCAATAAGAGATTGCATACCTTGGTCTTCTAAGGAATGTTTTACTGCATAAATCCCTCCAGTTCTTGGTCTTCCTCTGGTCTTTTTCCAAGCATGCTGACATCAGTACATTTTTTAACCCTATCTTTCTGAGTCTGTTAATTATTATTATCATCAACAGATCTCCATGGAGTCAAGAAACTCATCATGCGAGGTCTCACTCTCACATGCAGCTCTTTGTACCTTGATTTAAATGCATTCACCATACTCTCAAGCAATGCATTCCAATTACCCACCACTCTCTATGCAAAACATTCACTACTCACCCCACACCCACCTTATACACCTTCCAGGCATGGCGTCTCATACTCTACGTCTCCAGATATTCTGTGAAAAATCTCATCCACACTAATCTGGTAATTACCCCTTACCAACTGATACATCGCAGTCATTTCTCCCCTTTTCCTTCTATCCCACTAGGCTCTGTCCACTAGATTCTCTCTATCTGTTCTCATGTTCCACATTCCAGAGACCAGAAACTAACATAGTCATTTGTCTTTGAATCTTCTCCAACATCTCATAACTCTTTTAAAACCTGGAAAACAAATCTGTGCATAGTAATCCATATGTGGCCTGATTGAAGTCTTGTACAATGTTATCACAACATCTTTACTTCTATACATCATTGTTCTCTGCATCATTCACATAATCTGTTGCATTGTCCTCACAATTTTAGAAAAATGTTCATGAAATTTCAAGTCCCTATCGACCAAAACACCCCCCCCCCCAAATCTTTCATCTCCTCCACCTCCTCTAAAATATTCTCACCAATTCTGTTCATGTAGTAATCTATCGAAAGTCTTTGCAAAATATAAATATACTACTGTATATTCATTCCCCTTGTTCAATGTATTTGTCACCTTGTTATAATAAGTAAGCAGATTGCTAAAACAAAATCTTCTTTTAATAAGCACATGCTGTCTATTAAAGAAAATTCTACTGCTATCCACTGAGTTCTGAATCCATGTCCTCACTAGCTTCTTCAACACCTTGACCACAACTCCAGACAAGCAGATTAGCCTATAATTTGAAGCCTTAGTCTTATCACCTCCTTTATGTAGTGGAACAATTTTATCATCTTTCCATTCCTTTGGAACTTGGGCTAAGACTCATGGTAAACATATTGTTAACTCCCTGGAACATTCCCTCAAGACACGTGGTGATATACTATCAAGTTCCATGGCCTTGTTGACATCAGGTTTACTCAATTCCTCATATACCTCCTGTGTACTCACCATCAGTGATTCCTCTGTCATTCCTACTGCTCTCTAGCTCTGCATTATGTTACAATCACAAGAATTGAATAATTTAATGAACTGTTCATTTAACACATCTACTATATCCTCCTCTGTGGTTATCATTCTCCCATTATCATTAACCCACATCCACCTCCCATAATCATTCTTCCTTCTACTGGCCACATATCGAAAAAAATTCCTAGGATTAGCTAATTGCTGCTTATGCTGCACTTTTGCTACCTTACTGAGTCAATCACCTTCCTTGCTTACTCTCTGTACTTCTCATATAACTGATTATCTTCACTCATTGATGAAAGTTTATTTTTCACGTGTTAGACTATAATAAATTTAGTTTAATCCTTTATCCAAGTGTGAGCAAACAAAGTTTGCACCTGAAAGTATCTTCAGGACTGGGGTAAGGTAGTACAACACCGGGAAACTCGTTGCAAAGTTGGAGCAAGCTAACATCACTCCTGTCTCAGTATCTCCCATAATGCAAAACACATCTCCTTGCAGATATGTATAATGTTATGCATTAAGGGAAGGGCCACTACCCAGACTAGTTTTGACATTTATTGAGATCTCTTCAGTGGGAGCCAGGCCCAAGTGGAGATACCAGGCAGAAGCATTAGCAAGGTCATCTCTTGGGCCTGGCTCCCACTGAAGAGACCTCAATAAAGGTCGAAATTAGCCTGGGTAGTGGCCCTTCCCTTAATGCATAACATTATACATATCCACAAGGAGATGTGTTTTGCATTATGGGGGATACTGAGATAGGAGTGATGTTAGCTTGCTCCACCTTTGCAACGAGTTGCCCGGTGTTGTACTACCTTACCCCAGTCCTGAAGATACTTTCAGGCGCAAACTTTGTTTGCTCACACTTGGATAAAGGATTAAACTAAATTTATTATAGTCTAACCAAGTGAAAAATAAACTTGCAACATCTTTCTCTAAATCCAGAGTAATTTAATAAAAAGGTGGCACACCGTTTGGCAACTCCTATAGGTGGAGATGACCTTGCTAATGCTTCTGCCTGGTATCTCCACTTGGGCCTGGCTCCCACTGAAGAGATCTCAATAAAGGTCAAAACTAGTCTGGGTAGCGGCCCTTCCCTTAATGCATAACATTATACATATCTGCAAGGAGATGAGTTTGGCATTATGGGAGATACTGAGATAGGAGTGATGTTAGCTTGCTCCACCTTTGCAACGAGTTGCCCGGTGTTGTACTACCTTACCCCAGTCCTGAAGATACTTTCAGGCGCAAACTTTGTTTGCTCACACTTGGATAAAGGATTAAACTAAATTTATTATTATCTCCACTCATCTTGTGCCACCTTCACCTTTTACACCCACCTTATTTAATCTACCTTTGGAATACACTCATTTATTGCCTCTGCCAGATATGTGGCTTGTTAAAGAGAGTGGAGAGCGTATATGCGCAAAATGCAGGCAGATGGAGGAAATAAGTACATTAGATATATCGATATCCGACTTTGTTGCTCCAGGAACGGGGAATGAATATAGGAAGACAAGTAGTGTGATAGGAGAGAATGAGAAAATAATAGTTGATAGTGTGGAAGGTGTGAGTGACTGTGAAAGTTTAGGAGATGGTTTTGTTTGGGAGAGTGAATTTAGATTAAGAGTGACTGACCTGCAGAGGGAGATAGATGAGTTGAAAGAGGAGGTGGAATGTCTTGTGAATGAGAGCAGAAGTATGAAAGATAAGATTAGGAGAATGGAAGAGATAAATGCAAGGCAAATCCGAGTAGGGGAGAGAGAGAATTTTGGGAGTATGAGTGAGAGGTATGGGGGTGCTAGAAGAGGAGAGAATGGAAACAGTAGAAGAGAGGGAATGAGAGAGAGGTATGGGAATGCTAGCAGACGAGAGGATGGAAACAGTAGGAGAGACGGAATGAGAGAGAGAGATATGGAAGTGCTAGAAGAGGAGAGAATGGAAACGGTAGGAGAGATGGAATGAGAGAGAGGTATGGGAATGCTAGAAGACGAGAGGATGGAAACAGTAGTAGGAGAGACAGAATGAGAGAGGGATATGGAAGTGCTAGAAGTGGAGAAAATGGAAACAGGAGAGAGGGAATGAGAGAGATGTATGGGAGTGCTAGAAGAGGAGAGAATGGAAACAGTAGAAGAGAGAGGTATGGGAATGAAAGAAGAGGAGAGAATGGAAACAATAGGAGCGAGGGAATGGTAAGAGGTATAATGTATGGCGACTCAATGATCCGTGGTGTTCAAGATAGGATGCGTGAGGAGTGTTTGCCAGAAGGAACAATAGAAAGGGTGGCTATGGCAATTAAGAGAGGTGAAAGGGTGGATGAGATGATTGTGATGGTAGGAACGAATGACTTGAGTGGTAATGTAAGTCGGGCAGCGAGAGATATGAGATTTTTGCTTGAGACTGTACGGAAGAAGACAGAGAGAGGAAAAATAGTGTACGTGTTGCCTAGGTATGATAATGATGAGCTGAGCAGAAGACCTGTGATATGGAATGGCATAATAGCGAGAATGTGTGACAAGAGAGGACTGGTATATGTGGATGCTTGGAGTGCGTTTGAGGAAAGAGAGGAATTGCATGCGAGAGACCGTTTACATTTGAATGAAGAAGGATGTAGGCATCTGAAGAGATTGCTGTTCTGAACGAGTCAGTGTGTCCCAGGGAGGATGATAGCAGGGGTGGCCTCTTGTGGGAATGGATACTTGGGAGAAGGGAGACAATATCAGGTAACACTGAGCCCAGTGGAGTCTAGAAGGGATAATGCTGGGTATAGAAACAATGGCATTAATATGCTTTATACTAATGCCAGGAGTATCCGGAATAAGGGAGAGGAATTGGTGGCGCAGATAGCATCAGCCTGGCCAAAAATTAAAATTATTGCGATCACTGAGACGTGGTTGACAGAAGGGGATATAACAACAGGAATAGAAGTTGCTGGGTATAGCATTTTTCATCAGGATAGGAGGGGAAAGCATGGTGGTGGGGTACTGCTTATGATAAGTGATGACCTATGTCCTCTAAGAGTGGAGAATTTGGAAGGAAGTGAGACAAATGATTTTGAGAGCATATGGTGTGAGGTAGAGGTAGGCAAGACAGGATATTTAGTGGGGTGTTGCTACAGACCCAGGAGCACAGAGGATGGGGACCTGGAGATGTTTAGACAGCTAAGTTTGGCAGGTGCAAGAAGAATGATTGTTATGGGAGATTTTAACTTCAGTAGTATAAATTGGAGAGAGGAACATGCATCTAGCAATAGGGGAATGTAATTTCTAGAATTCATGAGGGACAAATGTCTTAGGCAACATGTAACAGAGGGAACAAGAGGTTCAAAAGTTTTGGATTTGGTTATAGCATCAGAAGAGTTGATAATAACTGAGTTGACGTCTCTCCCACCAGTTGGAGAGAGTGACCATATGGTGTTGACTTGGAAAATGAATAGACATGCAGGAGTATCAAAGAGACAGGAACTTATGTGTAATTATAAGGCAGGTGATTATAATAGTCTTAGATGTCAACTTCGGGAAGTTTCATGGAGGGAGGAATTGGAAGGCCGGGATATCACTAGTGCGTGGGAAATTGTGAAAGAATATTTGTTATCAGCAATGGTAAGTTGTATACCACGAGTGAAGAAGACGACGCAATTTGGAGTAAAGTGGATGACAAACAATATTAAACAGGAATTGCATGTGAAAAAGAGGCTATGGAAGAGATATAAGGAGACAGGTGAAGAGATGCGTGAGGAATATAAGACACAGGCCAGAAGAGTGACTAGTGTGGTAAGGAAAGCGAAACTGGAATATGAGGGGAGATTGGCCCTAAGATCCAAAGAAAATCCTTGGGAATTTTTTAGCTATGTGGCCAGTAGGAGGAGAAATGACTGTGGAAGAATGATATTGTGGGATAAAAATGGGAATAGAGTGACTGATGCAGAGGACATAGTGGAATTGTTCACTGAACACTTTATTGGAATATTTCATCCTAGAGGAGTCAGTTTTAATGCTAGAGGGATAGGACTGGTTCGAGGTCTGGAGGTACAGGAGGAGAGTGTGTTTCAGATACTGAGTACTCTGGATGTTAGTAAAGCTGTGGGACTGGATGGTATTTCACCACGAATTTTGAGAGAATGTGCTAGGGAACTGACAGTGCCTTTAACCTGGCTTTTCAATGAAAGTCTGGCTTTGGCAAAGGTGCCCAGGGAATGGAAGGAAGGTAAGATAGTGCCATTGCATAAGGGTGGTAACAGACTGGAAGTGTCTAATTATAGGCCAGTCTGTGTGTCATCAGTAGTTGTTAAGATCTTGGAGAAAGTAGTGAGGGACCGTATACAGCATTGGGCAGATGAGGGTAATGTTATGAGAATCAACATGGATTTGTGAAAGGACGCTCTTGTTTTAGCAATATGCTAGCCTTTTATAATAAAGTTACAAGAACATTAGATGAGGGAAAGGCATATTCTGCAATTTTCTTAGACTTGGCGAAGGCATTTGACAGGGTGCCACATGATAAGCTGATATTTAAGTTGCAGCACATGGGTCTGGATGTCAGATTGGTCAACTGGATTCAGAATTGGCTGTCTGATAGGTATCAGAGAGTTGTGTATGGTGGAGCAGTTTCCAGGAGGCAGAGGGTTACAAGTGGGGTCCCACAGGGCTCAGTACTAGGACCTATATTGTTTAACCTTTATATCAATGACATAGCCAGTGGATTGCAGGGGAATATTCAGTTGTTTGCGGATGATGCGAAGCTGGGAAGAATTATTAGTAATAGTGCAGATGTGGTAGCCCTGCAAGAGTATTTAAATAAGTTAGATAGATGGGCAAATGAATGGGGGTGTCAGTTTAATGCAGCAAAATGTAAGGTCTTGAGGTTTGGGAAACATCGATGGGATGCTGCATACTCTATGGGAGGAGTTATACTGGAGGAAGTAGGGGAGACAAGAGATCTGGGGTTGATGATTGATAGAAACCTGAAGTTTAGGGGACATATTGCAAAGGTGGTAAAGGTAACACAGAGGATTGTTGCTATTATGAGAAGGACACTGACCTGCAGAGATAAGAGGGTTATCATTCCGTTGTATAAGTCTCTGATCAGACCACACTTGGACTATTGTTCTCAGATTTGGTCCCCAGGATTTGAAGGGGATAAATTAACTGTGGAAAGGATACAAAAACAGATGACAAAGATGGTTTCAGGACTGTACAAGGATAGTTATGAGGATCGGCTGAGAGAATGTGGACTGCAGAGTTTGGTGGATAGAAGAAGGAGAGGTGATATGATTGAGACTTTTAAACTGTTGAGAGGTGGTTACAGGGTTGACAGTGGGGAGTTCTTTCGCTTGGTTGAACAGCAGGAAGGAGTGATGACAAGTGGCCATCCCTGGAAGTTACGAAAGAGGGTAAGGAGTGGTTTCTTTGTGTGGAGGATGGTTGAGCTGTGGAATGCATTGCCTGATGGACTGGTGGGAGTGAGAACGGTCAGTGAGTTTAAAGAGTGGTATGATAGACTTTGTGTTTCTCAGGAGGGACCTCCCCTCGATGAGTCTTGACAGACTTTATGTCTTAGGAAGGACCTCCCTCGATGAGTCTTTTGACTCCTTGGAGGCCTGAATAATAATAATAATAATAATAATTCCTGAGTAGAGACCAAGCAGCATTGATTTCCTTCCCATGCTATTCCTCATTCCATGATATCGCTGCAAGCTGTCTCCTGAGTTTGCCATAATCACCTGCCTTACAGTTCCACCTATAACTCTTTCTCACAAAAGTCCTGATATGGCTGGCATCTACATAAGTGATTACTTTATTCTCACTTTCACAAACTGGAGGATAATGTAACACTTCATTTACAAACATCTTCTGATGAGATAATCAAATCCAAGACCCTCAATCCATGTGTGGCCTCTGTTACATGTAATTATCCCTTAAAAACTCAAGAAATTGATTCTCTTTGGTTCCTGATGCTGTCTCTTCATTCCAGTCTATATTACCATAATTGAAATCATCCATAATGATCACTCTTTTCTTATTAGCCAAACCAATTTGTCTAAACATTTCCTTTTCACTGTCTGCCACATTACCAGGCCTATAGCAACACCCTACTGAACATTTCATTCTGTCCACCTCTACTTCACACCATACTGTCAAAACTACTGTCAGTATTTGCTCCTGGCATCTCCACCCTAGATGGACTCTGCCATCGTCAGTAACACTCCTCTCCCCCTTTTGCTTTGTCTGTTTTCGTGAAAGACTGCATATCCCCCCATCTCTATTCCTGTCAGAATGTCATCCTCATTCATCCATCCATGTCTTCTCACTTATACCAATAATTTTTTGGTGAATGAACTGTATCAACACTACAATTTCATTCCATTTGTTTTGAACACTTCTCGCATTTGTAACCATACACACTAGCTCATTTCTGTGTCTATAAGTCCCACTAACCCCACTTCTCAAACATGACTCCTCTACACTCTCAGCTATCCATTCCTATCATCACTGATACTATACCCCCCCCTCCCCAGACCTAAATATCATCCCCACATCCTTGACTGTCTTAATCCTTTCTTGTGCACTCACACATCTACTCCTGAAACCACAATCTACACTTTTCACACAGTTTCCGTGACGTCCTCTGTTTCCCTATCCGCCCTGTGTTTCTTCTCTTTTATTCTCTCCACTCATGCTACTTACCTCTCCATTCACAAACTTGCCTACCTTACTCTCCTGCTCTTCCACAACACCTCTTGCTTCCTCATGTCTTACATTCATTTCAGTCCTTCTCTCTCTCTATCTTGCATCTAAACTGTATCTAACTGACTCATGCCAAGTCCATTCAGATGTAGCCATCTCTTTTATACAGCTCTATCTGCTCCTCAAACTCATTGCCCACATCACACTCATCCCTCACAAAATGAACTTCTTTCTCCACACACAACTCTGCTAGCATACTATTCAAAATCTTTGCTCACCTTCTCAACTCATCATTATTATACCTAGGCAACATGCTGACTACCTTACCTACCACACTGTTATCTTTTACTCTCCTTAACAGCCTCATGACATCCCTCCTTACATTCTTCTTGCTGCCAGTCATCATTTGTGCCAAATACCACTACCAACTCTTTTGATCATGTATTCCTTTCATCCAATGCTTTAACCACTCTGCTCATTCTACCTCCTTGAAACCAATTTTATGCACTTTTGCTTTCGCCACTTTCATTGAATCTCTATACATTGCCACTCTCAAATCATTTGATATTTCTTTCAAATTGTTTATCCTATTCTCCCTTACATTTCCATGCAAATCTGTAATTGTATTCAGTTCATTCCTGATATGTTTAATTTCTTGCCTCATCTTCACCAACCCTACTATCATATCTTGAATTAGTTGTTCAGTGCCATTTATGCAAATCACATTTCACTAATGGCCCACACCACCACCTGAGATTGGCTTTTCCTCACACATTTCTAAATGCTAATATCAAATTTCTTCTTAATATTATCACTTTTAATGAGATTTTGCCATTCATGCTATTTATTTGTACCTCTTTTTCTCAAACTCTGATGTCTATAGCCTGCAGTATTTGATCAGTTAATGTATTTCTATATGATCAACTGTTTTTTTTCTGACCCAGCTCTCAGTTCCATAAGTTAATGGCTTGAACACACTCTTGTATATAGCTACTTTCTATTTTTACTAATTTCTCTCTTATCCCATATAAATTTATTCATTTGATTCCCTACCATACTAGCTTATTATGATGTCCATTTCCATGTTTAATTGGCATCTTCATTGAAAATTGTGCTCAAATAAATGAAATATTCTACTTGTCCTATTAGGTTTCTCATTTGTAATTTATCTGAAGTTTTCAGTGTTCCTGTCTTTTTATTGATAATCTTTGTAGCAAATTTCTTACAGCAGTTATTCAGTTTACTTAAGGAATCTTGTACGCTATGCTTTTGCTGGAGTAATGTAAAAGTATAACATCATCTTCATAAAGTAAAGAGCTGAGATATCATCTCTAGTATTGACAGCCGGCTTAATGCCACTTTTTTCCATAATGTAAATCCATATAAACAGTGCTTGTTTTTCTAAAAAAAAAAAAAAAAAAAGGTGCCGGTACTCACCATTAAGATGTTATTACAGCAACTTTCACACTTTTAACATATCCTCTGATATACCCTCGTCGTTTCTAGATCGCTTCTTGCTTTTGGTATCAACTTCAGAATGACGACCTCGGAGCAGCCATGAATCCACATATTTGCTAGGGTTGAACTGAGTGAGAGGAGGTCCTACTATCCTGATGAACATCAGTGCAGAAGTTGTCTATACAAGCAGAGATGACCTAGAAGAATTTTATAGTAACTGAAGTTACTATAAAATTCATCTGAGAGAAACCCCTTTCACATTCACTGGAAGATATTGCAATTATGCCCAAAGTGTGCTTTAGAGGAAGCAGTCTGAGACTTTATTTTTTTGAAGATATTCACAGAAACCACGAACTGCTTCTCTTTCATTTAAGCGAAATTTGCATGCTAACTTTTTAATTTCATCTTCACCAAATGTCAAATGTGCTTCGCAGGATTTTCTGGCCAATACTTGGAATCTAAAATCTTAGCACATTCAGGCAAATCAGCATCATCTCCTTCAAGCAGACACTTTCCAACAGCTTCTTTCAGACTTTTATAGAAAGCAGATGAACTTATTGCAGGACTGTGTCTTTCATTTTTGTGGAGCTCAATCCCTTTGAACTTCATGTTCTTCTGACTTTGAAGAGAAATACTGTAGTACAGACCATGATTTTCAATTCTTTCTTCAAAAAGTTGAACTGTATTCTTTATCTTCCTGTCTGCTTTGCACAAGTTAATATTTCTCTCTTGTATATCTGGACTTAGTTCACTAAGTTCTTGGAGAGCATCACACATAAGGCCCAAATCAAGAACAAACTCGCATGACGTTATTTTTTTAAAAGGCCCTCATGAAGAAAGCAATCTGTTTTGCTTCTTCTGCTGTCTTCTTTTGCTTCCAGAAAGTGATGGACGAGGGCTTCAAAGTCTTGCCACACTGCAGAAACAGTGCAATAGCTAGATGCAACCCTGCAAGTGCTTAAAATTCTGCCAATTTTAAAAAGTTGAAGTCATAGAGTCTCTGCACATTCCTATAGTTCCCTAGCATTCTTAGGTGAAGCATGATAAGTCACATAAAGTTTGTCCATGAAACTCTTAACCCTGCAAAGGTCACGGCTGATATGACATATACAAACAAAATGTTTAATATAAATATTCTTACACATATCCAGTTATAGCTTGGAGGTCATAACTAGCTGCACATGTATATATTATGAGTGATATTTCACACTGTTTATGCCATCAGTTTTGGTTTAACAAGTGTTATGTAAAGGTGTGTGCTATTTGATTGTAAATTGTATCTGAGAGATACCACGAACTCATGACAGTATAGTATTGGTTTAGGTTTTTTTTTTGTTTGTTTGTTTACCATTGAAAATGGTTGGAAAAATATATCGATTGGATAATCCATTAGATGTTGAAGAGATTCAGCAAATGTTACTTGAGTCCGATGATGAGAATGATAGAGTCGAATACAAAAGTGAAAGTGATATTTGATAGTAAATTGTGTCTGAGAGATACCACGAACTCCGATGTCAGTATAGTATTGGTTTAGTTGTTGTTTTTCTCTTTGTTTCTTTGTTCAATAATTTCTAGATTGTAACTGAAAATAAATAAACCATAATGTATAATGTATTAATTATATTTGCAGTTTTTTTTTTTAAGTTTTATCGCATTTTAGCACATACTAGTAATGAATGTATCTCTCCGATACACGGGACCTACGCTGCAATGTTTTCGACTGTGACCTCCACAGGGTTAAAGTGATTCACTCCTGCCACATTGTTAACTGTGTCACTAACAGACAATTCAAGGCTATGGCTAGCACAATGCCAGAAAATAACACTAGGAAACTTCTCTTGCATTAGCGCCTCCTTACACCACTGTGCACACCAAACAACACAGCTGCACCATCACAAGTTACAGATAATAAATACTCCTTTAAGTAATCTTCAGATAATCCTAAACACTCAAGATGACTAATTAAAGAGTTTAGAATTCCTCTAGCAGTTACATCTGATAATTCTATCATATCTAGGAGGTTTCCTAGATTTGATCAAAGGAGCAGAAAGTTCAGGAAGAACTACACGAACAATAACAATCAATGTTTTTGTGTTACTCACAGTTGTAATGTGAGTAAGTAACGATATTTTGTTCTTGGAGTTCACTATATTGTATATTAATGTTTTTCCTCATTTCATTTGTGATATGGCTCACAATGTTAATGCAAGCATTTGCAGAATGAAGAATATATCCCATGTCTAGGCCATTAAGTTCCTGTTAATTTATTTCATCTTCAAAGTTGTTAAATGATTGATTTCTCCTCGCAACTTTGTAAGCAGTTCGAAACACTTTTCCTGTTATGTCTTTATTATGAGACAAAGTATTTAGGAAAACTTTCTCTAATGTTTCGTTTTTGCTTCAGATTTTATTTTTTGGCAACGATATTTTTATTAATTTACGATATTTTTAGAAAAAATATCGTAAATCTTTTTTCTTAATGACATTAACTTTTGTTTGCGAGATTCTCCAAAATGACTGATTTTACCATTTGCCCACTCCGCTGAAATTTTTGTTCCCATGTGTTTATCGACAGCAAGACTTCTGACATCACGACACACTTTACAGCCCAACATTTTATTCTTGACACGCAGCCACTCGTTTCTCTCGCAGAAGTCATTTTTCTGCAAAAGTGTCCAACGTTCGGGCCAATCAGTATCAAAATCTGCTTCCGTTTGACCACGGGGATCTACGGTCTTGGTTTCGTGATTGTCTTCACCAAGTGTATTTTCGGTGCTAGTTTTCTGTTTTACAGGATCGTAAGTAGATTCAACAATTTCTGCTTCTTCAGCCTTCTGTTTTTACTCATTGGCATAAAGTAACTACTTATTTTACTAATTTTGAACAATGATTGCACTGATTTAACTTAGATTAATTCAAAACTCACGTGAACACCACCTGCCTGTTGCAGAGTGAATATAGAACTGATAAACTGATATTGGAAGCAATTGGAAGTGATCACAACTTCCTGTATCCAGTTGCATACAGGAAAGCAGGGTGGGTACCAACTTATGAGTAATCAAAACTGAAAATTCAATTCGTGAACACAGTACCATCTACCGGAATATTTATAATACATTTTGCTGTCAATAAATCGCAAAGTTTTAAAAACTTAAAAAAAAAAAGGTGCCGGTACTGCTTACCATTGTTTACTGCCATAAAAAAAGCACTGCATATAAATAATGAGTAGGATAGTGAATGGTAGGATAGTGAACAACCTTGACTCACACCTGATTTTTTTTTTTTAATCAAATCATCTGTGTTACATCTCATCCTGAGGAAATGTAACATAGTATGGGTTTTACATGATTAAAAAATCAAGCAAGCTGTGCTAGAAAAGAAAATGTTATGGAGGAAGTACAAGACAGCTGGTGGTGGTGGTGATGATCAGATCCATGAAGAGTATAAAGTGCAGGCTAGAAAGGTGACGAGCATGGTAAAGAAAGAAAGGTGCAGCATGAGAGGAGATTAGCTGGTCGGGCCAAGGTTAACTCGAGGTAATTTTTCCGCTAGGTGGCAAGCAAGAGAAAGAATAATTATGGCAGACTAACATTGATGGATAGTCATGGTAGCAGGCTAACAGCTGCAAAGAATATAGTAGTGTTGTGTCCCTTTCTCTATAATTTCTTATTGTACCTATGTATCGCACATCAAGTCTCATTCAGGAAGTCAAGTGGTATCTCCAAACACAAAGGAATTGTCTCTGGGTTGAGCCAAGACTAGTGAAGCAAGGTCTTTGGAATCTCGTTTCTCGCAAACTCTAGGATAATTTATTTTTTTGCTGTGCCACCTAAAGTAATGGGATTAAATAAGGTACTTTAACCGAGAAGTGATTCCAAAGATATACAACAGTGACTAGTAATATGCAGTCATGACCTGAATCGGATTTCCTTTGTTTCCTGCTTAGATTCGTATATCCTTGTTGCAGGTGGTGCATCGGATTCTTTTACTCAGAAAAAGAAGACAGGGAGTTAAATATAGCCAAGGTTTATTGAACACACTAATGCAATATACAATAGAAAATAGCACATACTAAATTCAAGCCACATAAATCGTTCAAGTAAATTTTTAAGTTTGACCCTTAAATTAATGAGAACACTAAAACAACAAATTCCATGTACTACATACAAGCTAAACTTTCTTAGAAATACACTGCTTTACATTAACTTCAACAACTAAATACATAATGGAACTCATTGTTCAAACTAGACCCCGATCTATCCTCTCTTAAATAAATTTAGTTTAATCCTTTATCCAAGTATAAGCAAACAAAGTTTGCGCCTGAAAATATCTTCAAGACTGAGGTAAGGTAGTACAACATTGGGCAACTCGCAGCAAAGGTGGATCAAGCTCCCAACTCCTTGTCTCAGTATCTCCCATAATGCACATCACATCTCCTTGCGGACATGTATACTGCTATGCATTAAGGAAAGGGCCACTACCCATACCGGTTTCGACCTTTATTGAGGTCTCGTCAGTGGGAGCCAGACCCAGAGTGGAGATACTAAGGAAGAAGCAATAGGAGAGGTCATCCTTACCTATAGGAGTTGCCAAAACGTGTACCACCTTATTATTAAATTACTCTGGATTTAGAGAAAGATGTTTGAAAGTTTATTTTTCACTTGGTTAGACTATAATAAATTTAGTTTAATCCTTTATCCAAGTGTGAGCAAAGAAAGTTCGCACCTGAAAAATATCTTCAGGACTGAGGTAAGGTAATACAACACCGGGCAACTCGCAGCAAAGGTGGATCATGCTCCCAACTCCTTGTCTCCTTGTCTCAGTATCTCCCATAATGCACTGCATATCTCCTTGCAGACATGTATACTGCTATGCATTAAAGGAAAGGCCACTACCCATTCTGGTTTCAACCTTTATTGAGGTCTTGTCAGTGGGAGCCAGGCCCAGAGTGGAGATACTAAGGCAAAAGCAATACGAAAGGTCTCCTTACCTATAGGAGTTGCCAAAAGGTGTGCCTCCTTATTATTAAATTACTCTGGATTTAGAGAAAGATGTTTGAAAGTTTATTTTTCACTTGGTTAGACTATAATAAATTTAGTTTAATCCTTTATCCAAGTGTGAGCAAACAAAGTTTGCACCTGAAAATATCTTCAGGACTGAGGTAAGGTAGTACAACACCGGGAAACTCGCAGCAAAGGTGGATCAAGCTCCCAACTCCTTGTCACTCCTATAGGTAAGGATGACCTCTCCTATTGCTTCTTCCTTAGTATCTCCACCCTGAGCCTGGCTCCCACTGACGAGACCTCAATAAAGGTCGAAACCGGTATGGGTAGTGGCCCTTCCCTTATAGCAGTATACATGTCCGCAAGGAGATGTGATGTGCATTATGGGAGATACTGAGACAAGGAGCTGGGAACTTGACCCACCTTTGCTGCGAGTGGCCCGGTGTTGTACTACCTTACCTCAGTCCTGAAGATATTTTGAGGCGCAAACTTTGTTTGCTCACACTTGGATAAAGGATTAAACTGAATTTATTATAGTCTAACCAAGTGAAAAATAAACTTTCAAAAATCCTCTCTTAAACATTTCTGGAATGCTTTAACCAATAGAAGGGTTAACACAACATGGTCGTCAATAGTTAAGGCACTACAGTTCCCTCCTAAGTTCAATCAAAGTCTCTATCCCTTAATGTCTCTTTACTTCATTCACAATTCTTAAGGATTCCTTATACATGACATGAAAAGAAAAGTTGTACATTACCATACACCAGGGCTTTGTTACACTTGTTCCTCCAGCTTCTGATAGCCTCCTTCAATTCCGATCATTTTTCGGGTCAGATCGATCGATGCGTTCACTTGGATATCTCTTTTCGCTCCTGGGAAACTTTGCACGACTCTTGCACTGTTGATCCTCTCTGAGTATGGCTGAGGTTATATTCTTGCTCTTATCTCATGGTGTAGGCTGCACACCAAACGGATAGGAATATGCCCTTCTGTATGAGATTAAAGGCATGTATCCTCATCAGCACTTGACCGGCAAATATTATCTGTGTTCATTGGCCGTCGAATAGAGGTCATCTCCGATCATTCTTTGTTCCGAGGTCTACGGGACAGAGCTGCTCCATCTGCCGAGCGGGTGCCCATGGATCGCAGGTTAAGCACAAGACGACTGCCGAAGAGATAAGAGAGCGCTCCGAGCTCCACGGGACGGAGCTGCTCCTTCTGCCGAGCGGGCGCCCATGGACCGCGGGTCAAGCACACGATGACTGCCGAAGAGATAAGAGAGTGATGGGGGGGGGGGGGTTGCTGACCCTTTTATACTTTCACCCTTATCGACAACCACTGCCACCTACGTAGCTCACCCAACGCACAGCACTCCTCTCTTCTGGGTCTCACTGAGCATCGTATTTCTCTTTCACGTCACGCTACTCCACGTGGTTTTGAGCACGCGGCGGTCTGGGGGTTTTCTTCTTCCTTCAGTCAGCACTCCCGTGAATGTTGAGCTTTTGTTTCCAGTGAATTTTGCAAGCCATTGTACAAACATATAATTCCGATTCTAACCAAAACAAAAATTCTATTTATACGATATTACTGGCCTTACACAATATATTTCTTTTATCATCTATTTTTTTCAATTATCCAGATTACCCATAATTCATACGGTATTACTGGCCTTACACAATATATTTCTTTTTATCAAGTTTTTTTTTTTCTGGTGCATGTAATCCATACCTAGAAGCAAGCACTTTTCAAATGAGAATCCCTTTTTCCTTCCCCTCTTTTTTTTTCTTCTCTTGTTAAACGATAATGAACTAGGGTTCCTAGGAATCCTCTTCATTCAAAGTTTAACAGTGGAATTATTGAAAGATCACTTTATCAGTGTATATCATACTGGACTAAATGATCCAGTGCAATATATAGGAGGCAAGTATTAGGAGAATTGGAAGTGAAAGAAACAGGTGTATCAGATGCTCGTTGGGTTAGATGTGAATAAGGTTGTGGGAATGGATGACATATCACCACGTATTCTTAAAGAATGTGCACCACAGTTGGTTATGCCCTTGACCTGGTTATTTAATGAGAGTCTTGCAGTGGGTAGGTTTCCTAAGGAGTGGAAAGAAGGCGAAATAGTACCATTCGACAAGCATGATTCTAAGACAGAAGTCTCTAACTATAGGCTAGTCTGTATATCTGCAGTTGTGGTCAAGGTGTTGGAGAGATTGGTAATGAATAGAATACAGGATTGGGTTGATGGATACAGCATTCTGTAATGGTCAGCAAGGATTTGTAAAGGGCAGGTCCTGTTTTAGTAATTTACTTGAATTTTATGATAAGGTGACAAGTGTGTTAGATAAGGGAGAATCATATATAGTGATATTCTTAAACTTTGTAAAAGCGTTCGATAGATTACCAAATGATAAATTGGTGTACAAGCTGCAGAGGATGGGAATAGATAGTATATTGGTTAGATGAATCAGAGATTGGCTCTCTGAACAGTACCAGCAGGTTGTGTATGATGGAGCAGTGTCTCAAAAAAGAAGGGTAACCAGTGGCATGCCACAGGGTTCTCTTCTTGAGCCCCTGCTGTTTATCTTGTTTGTAAACGATATATCACGTGGACTGACAGGGGATCTTTAGTTATTTGCTGATGATGCAAAGTTAGGAAGAATTCTAAGTGGCACTGCTATGCTAAATCCCTTCAGGAAGATTTGAATAGAATTTTTATTTAAACAAAGAGTGGGGTTGTAGTTTTAATATCAATAAGTGCAAAGTGTTGCATTTTGGAGTGCAGAAATATAAGGCTGTATACTGTATGGATGGTGCCATACTACTGCACGAAGTGAATGAGATTAGAGGTTTGAGAGTGATGGTTGACATTAGACTGAAGTTTAGAGGGCATATTGCTAGTGTTGCAAAAGGCTGCATATTGTAGTGCTGCTATGATAAGAAGTACTCTAACATGCAAGGATAAGGAAGTGGTTGTGCCACTGTAATAAGGCTGATCAGACTACACTTGGACTGTTGTGCTCAGATCTGGTTCTCAATGTAATGTGGAGACATTAGAGAGGATACAGAGGCAAGTGACTAAGACAATATCAGGAGTTTGGAATGCTGGCTATGGAAAGAGGTTGAAGAAATGTTGATTGCAGAGTTTGGTGGATAAGAGAAAGAGATGTGATATGATAGAGACATTTAAGATAGCGAGTGGATTTTATCAGATTAATCCAGAGGGGATTATAAAAAGAGTAAAAGGTGAGAAGGGAAGAACCAGTGGTCATTCCTTGAAATTAAAAAAAAGTGTGGTGAAGAAGGGTACGAAGAATAGATTTTTTACATGGAGAATTGTCAGTGAATGGAATGCATTACCAGAATGTGTTGTTAATGCAAGGAGTGTTAAGGATTGTAACATTCTATATAATAAATATGTTGTCAGTTGAATGAACCTCCTGCAATGAGTCTGTCGACTCTATGGAGGGTGTAATAATTTTTTTTATTACATATGATACATACATTACATACATTTGATTACATATGATACATACATAACATGCATTTGATTGCATATGATACATACATTACATGCATTTGATTACATATTTTTCTTTTTAAAAAATGCAAAGTTTTTTTATTATTAAAATTATGATTACATATTGTGATTACATATTTACAACATATAAGATTACATATTTACAGCAGGTTTAATTCTGTTTTTTTTTTTTTGTAACGATGAAATTCGTACAGATTTTTTTCTTTCTTTTTTTTTCCTGTATGATGTATTAATAATAATAATACAGCATTTAACAATGAGTTATATATATTTACAATTTTGATTTTTTTTAGTATATTTAAGTATACTTAAATGTGATATATATTTAAGTGATTTGGATTTGAATTTTTTTTATTGATCTTGAATGAGATGTAATTTGTCAGCTTTCATCCCCTAAGCTTATTTGTTAAGCTTATCTGAGGATGACACTAGTTAGTTATTATTTATTGGTTTGTTTGCTGTGTTGGGAAGTAGACTGATGTTTAATAGGTTTGATTTCCACTGCAGCCGTTGATTGAGAAATTATTATTATTATTATTATTCATGACACCTCCAAGGAGTCCGAAGACTCATCGTGGGAGGACACCTACCTAAATTCATGCACACACACACATGATAACTTGGAATGTCTTGATGCATTGCTGAACAGGAAGCCTGAACGAATATATTGTGTTTCATTAAGTTTGTATGGTATTTATTGGTGCATGTTTCTTGTATACAATAGCCTGAAAAGAGCTCTAAGGACATGAACAATGTCCTTAGAGCTCTTTTCAGGCTATTGTAGTTTGTAAGGTTTCTATATTCAAAAGGTAATTTGTTTATTGTCTGGGATGTAGATGTTTCGTGTGGCCCTTCCGTAGTGATTATTGTATTTATATATGATATAATTAGTTGTCTGAGGTCTTGTTATACAGTATGTATTTCTGACTGTCCTGTAGTTGGCATTGAAATAATCTTTTAGCAATGCTGCATAGTGACGTAAGTGTTTTGCTGTCAGTATTTTGTGTTCTAACATTGCAGTGTATATAAAGTCGATATTGTCTCTTTGTTCCCAAAAGATCAGTTTTATCGTTTTGTACTGTGACTATTTATATAGCTTGTATGGTGCACAGAAATCATACGTTGTTATAGTGTATCTTAGTATATTTTGGCATAGTGCTTTGTATATTAGTGTTTTTAGGCTTGTGGGAACTATATCTTTAAACCTGTAGAGTTTGCCAGTTATTGTTCGGAGTTTGTTGTGTAGATGGTTTATGTGGCTATTCCAGTTCATATCTGCATCGAAGTAAATTCAAAGGTATTATATTGTTTCAACTTGAGTGATTGTAGTGGTTTTACTGTTCTGTGTGTTTTTTATGTTGGAGAGTGGATGTTGAATGGTTATATATTTGTTATCAACTGGTCGAGTCACTGGATTTTTGAATATCATTAATTTTGTCTTACTTGAGTTTAGGTGTATGGAGTTTTTGGTGAGCCCGTCTATGAGCAGATTTGTGTCATGTTGCATATTTGTTTGGGCTATGTTTGTGTTATTATGGATGGATATTATCGCTGTATCATCTGCGTATTGGAAGATCTTACCATTGAGAGGTAGCTGATTAATATCATGCATATAAATGTTGAATAGAGTTGGGGAGAGTACAACTCCCTGTGGCACTCCACAGGTTACTGGTAGCTCTCTACTTCGGGTTGACCCGATACGTGTGATATGCATTCTATTTTGAAGGTAGTTTCTAAACCACCTGTGCAGAGGCCCATCCATCTATTCTAACATGCCTCAGCTTTTCTAATAAGGTGTGGCTTTAATTAGATCAATAAAGACTACCATGGCAATTTTGTTTTTTGTCTGAGGCGGTATTAATTACGTCTGTAAAATCTTCCAAGAGAGATGTTGTTCCCTTATTTTTATGAAAACCGTATTATGTTTTGGGGATAATATGAAGGTTCTCTGTATATGCTGTGAGTTTCTTTAGTATGATCCACTCCATAATTTGATTGATAATCGATAATGTTGCTATGGGTCTGTAATTGCTGATTAAATTTCTTTTTCCATGTTTGTATATGGGTGTGATTATGGCAATCCTTAGCATATTTGGTATCTGTCCTGTTTTAAATATTTTATTTAGTAATTTTAGTAGGATAGGGCCTAAGCTAGTTGCATGTTGCTTGATATCCTTAGGTCTTATTCCTGGGCCTTTGTTTGGTTTGATTTGCTGTATTACAGAGAGAACTTGCTTCTTTTATGGTTGGGCACCATAATGTCTGTTTTGATTGTGGTCCAGGTGGAGGATCACGTTTTGTGATTGGGGGAATATTTCTGTGCAGTTCTTGGATGGAGTCTGCAAAGTATTGGTTAAAGTTATTTGCTAGTTGTTGAATAGGTTTTGCGTCTTTCATGAAGTTGTGTTTTATGGTTTCAGAGGCGGTGGTGTTGGGAGCACAGTCTAGCATCTCGTTGATCAGATGCCAGGTTTGTTTTATGTCGTTTTGTGCAGAGGTTAATTTGTCTCTGTAGTAGTTTCTTTTTGTATTTCTTATTTGTGTTGTAAGGCGATTCCTTGTTATCTTATATTCAGTTTTTAAAGCTGTGTTATTTGGATATCACTTTAATTCTTTCCATGGAGCGTCCTTTCTGTGTATTTCTAGGATTAAGTTTTGTGTTATCCAAGGATTTTGGGTTGTTCTTGAATAAATTCTGACTTTCTTTGCAGCTTTCTTATATATTTCCTCCAGTGTAAGTTTAATGTTGTTGTATAAGATATACAACTTGCTTGTTAAGAGTAGCAAAAATGCAGAAGAGGAAGATAACCTTCATTGTTAAGAGTTGCAGAATTATAGTATGAACAGCAATTAGCTAATGAGGCAAAAACAAACAAACAATTTTTTTTTTAATTCAAAATCCCTAGGAATTCTTTCAGTTCAAGGCCAGTAGAAGAAAGAATGATATTGTTTGTGGAAATTATATATTTTCCACAACATAATATGTTGTGGAAAATATAGTTTATATGTTAAATGAGTGATTAATTTAAGTATTTCATCCTCATGAATGTTACATCATGCAGAACATGAGTGGGAAGAGAGGAGATATATAAAGAATTGGGTAAACTTATTGTCAGTAAGACTGTATGGGTTTGATTTCATATCGCTGTCTGTTTTGATGGAATCTTCCAGTGAGTTAACAACTGCTTTGTACTTCTTTAATGTAAGTTTTACACTTGGTCTTAAGTTCCAAAAAGAGTGGAAAGAGAGAAAAATTGTTCCTCTTCAAGAGGATAGTTATAAGATTCAGGCTTTGAATTATGTGCCAGTCTGTGTGTCTGGAGTTGCACAATGGTATATTTGCACAATCTGGTATAACAATGGGACTAGTTTGAACAATTGTAACATGCAACACAAAGACTAAAGTCCTAATTAGGTGGCATCTATGTTGATAAAAAAAAAAAATTAAAAAAAAAACTGAGAGAGAAAGCAGGTATTAATTTGGTCTTAAGATTTGACTGTGTCCCAAATCTTTGGCATATTTATACAGCCATACTTGTTGAGGTTTGGAGTATGTTTCAAGGCATCTGTTGATTCCAGGAACAACTTCTCTGACTTGTAAAAGATTCTGTGTAGCACTTTTGTATTTTTTCCAATTGATCCTGTGTGCAGGGGTGTCTAAAGCATAGTGTGCTAGACCTGACTTGCCATAGTGCTATTTCTAGATATATTTTTTTATGTTCACTGAGGTCGATGTCCACAGTTCTTCCTGTCTACAGTCCTTCCCACACAAATAAGGAGTAAAGCAGATGTTGTGGCTTCACAAGAGGACTTAAATATGGGTGAGTAGGTAAATGGGTTTGGTTGCCAGTTTAACCCTGAAAACTGTAACATTTTTAATTTGAGAAGCAAAGTTGGAATGCAGAGTATTTAAAGGAGGCAGAGGAAATTAAAGATATGGGGGTGATAGTGGATAAGGACCTAAAATTTAGGGAACACTGCTAAAATTGTAGGATAGCACAACCGATTATGGCAGTGAAGTGGAGGATACTGACATGTAGAAGCCAGGAGATTATGGTTCCATTGTAGAAGACCTTGTTCATACTTCATATGGATTGCTGTTTACAGATTTGGTCACCAGGTTCTCAAAAGAATGGGGAAATATTGGAAAGGATCTAGAGATGACTCACTAAGGTAGTTTCTGGTCTCTGGAATTTGAGTATTAAGAAAGATTGAGGAAATGCAGTTTTACAGAGTGCAATGCATAGAGGAGGGGGGTGATGGTGATATTATTGTGACTTTATAAGTTGGTAAGGGATGTGGTTTTTAACAGAATCAGTGAAGACAGGAGAACAGCATGCCATTTTTGGAAGCTGTAGGAAGGAGGATATGAGCAGGGGAGGAGGAGTGCATGATGGAGTGCATTTCATGAGAGTATGATTTGAGTGCAGAGAGGGTGAGTGCATTTAATGCATGGTATGAGCAATGTATGTGATAGTATGACCTTCCTTGCTGACTCTTTTGACTCCATGAAAGTCCCATGATGATGATGATAATATTAATAATTATAATATCTGCTTCATGTTTTTAATCCTGTATAGAAGATAACTTTTCGTATTTTAGAGGGCATCACAAATACGGTCGGTGCCATTTACCGGAGAGTCATCGGATTCATCAGATAATGAAGATACTCGTGTAACAGTAACAACAACTTCTTCTCATACAACCAGTGGAGAAACAGAATCCAGCCTGTCTACTGGAAGTCCAGGAAAGAAAACAAACAGTCTCTCTCCTTCCCCTGCAAAACAGGGATGTTCCTCACCAACAAAATCTGTGAAGCGAGGTAACTACAATTAATAATATTTTTGCAATGTATGCATTCTAAAGTTTGAATGACCATATTTTTTTTTTTAATTAGCTTTTTTTTCCAGCAGAAATACAAGAAATATGTAGCAGTTAATATAATTGACCGTTTGAGTTAGATAAAAGGCTACAGCTAATACTGCTGAATTTTCAGACAATTCACAGGACAGGATTCTGTTTGGAACACTGTTCATTTTGAATGGGATGGATGTGAAGCTGGTGACATGGAAAGAAAAAATATGCAAACGTCTAGATAGGAGACTGCAATGTGTTTCCTCCTCCCCCTCTACTAGCTAGCCTTCTATAATAGAACATTTTGAAATCCAAAACACCTAAACCAATCACACTGTGTAGATAATGTGTTTGTTATTTGGCTTTAACCCTCTCATGCATGAATTTTTATATTCATTTATAAAAAATTATAATGGCATGATACAGTACCATTTAATCATACAGTATTACCATTAATTAATTAATTAATTTTGCTAAATTTGTGTCCTGAATATGTAAAAAATTATGTCCTCATCTGAGGATATCATGCACTAATGCCAACAGACTACAGATATATTTCTATGGAAATGACTTAGACTAAGAAATTTATTTTCATTGAAAGACATTACAAGTATGACAAAACAGATTATACACAATTTATATTTTCTGAAGCACTGCATGAATGATCAAAATTTGTATTACTTAGTACATACAAAAAAGTAGAATAATTAGAATTTTCATTAGAGCTATGTAAATCAAGAACAGTCTTCTTCTCTTTGCCAAATGTTTGTGGTAAGTGGTGATAAAGATGATTGGGCAGGTGTGGTGGGGAAATCACAACCAACACATGGCTTGGATAGGACTGGCTATAGACCTAAAAATGAACTGCTGTGTTCGTTTACAAATGCCAGAAGTATCAGAAATAATGGGGATGAAATGGTTTCAGTGATTGAGTTTATTCGCCCCAAAATCATTGGAATAAGTGAAACATGGTTGAATGATGATGATGATATTGTAATGGGAATAGAAATGGAAGGATACAAAATTTTTCGTGACGATAGAAAAGCCAAGAAGGGCGAGGGTGTTGCTGATGATAGCAGGGGAATTAAGTCCATATAAGGTAGACATAAAAGGGGGAAATGGTGTCCATGGTTATGAGCCACTGTGGTGTTACATGGAGGTTGAGAGGAAGATATATTTAGTTAGATGTTGTTATAGGCCTGGGAATGTGGAGGGTAGTGATGTAGAAATGTATAAACAACTTGGATTAGTGAACAGAGGAAGAGTAATTATTGTGGATGATTTTAATGATGGCAGTATAGATTGGAATGAAGATATAGCATTTGGGAATAAGGAAAATGAATTTCTTGAGTTCTTGACAGATTACTATCTCAGGCAGCATGTGAAGGAGGGCAAATGAGGAATGAGAGTTCTAGAGTGGTGATTATGACAAGCTTATGAGACTGTTGGAGCTATAACATGGAGCGAGGAATTGAGTAGTAAGGAAATAAATACTGCATGGGTACTGACAAAGAAATGCATAACAACATCAATGTGTGAAAGTATTCCGAAGGCCAAAGGCTGAATAAGGTAGGTGTAAAACGGATGAATGTGGAGCTTAAGTGTGAAATCTAGAAAATGAAAGTAATTTGGAGGAAGTACAAGATGAATAATGGTAATAATCAGTTACATGAAGAGCATAAAGAACAAGCCAGGAGAGTGACTCATTTAGTACGGAAAACAAAAATACACTATCAGCTGAAATTGGCAAATCAGGCAAAGAAGGAAGAATGATCATGGTAAGATGAAGTCAATGGATGGAAGTGGTAGAATGGTAACTGCTGCAGAAGAGATTGTTGAGATATTCAGTGATCAATTTATAAGGTTGTTTCATCCTGATCAGGGTGGAATCATGAGGAGCTAAAGTGTAGGGGACATAGGAGAGGATGACTTAATTGTGACTGAGTAGGAGGTATTTGAGGAAATCAATAAACTCGATGTCAATAGGATTTGATGACATATCACCACGTCTCTTAAGGGAATGTTCCCAGAATTTGGCAGTAGCATTGGCATTCCTGTTTAATATGATTCTTGCAACAGCACAGGTTCCAAGCTAGTGAAAGGAGGGTGAAATTGTTCCACTGCATAAAGGTAGTGATAAAGTTGTAGCTTCAAATTTTAAGCCAGTCTGTATATCTGGAGTTATGGTGAAAGTACTGGAGAGATTGGTGAGAGTAGGATACAGAAATGGGCTAATAAAAGCAGTATTCTTTGTTGTTATCAGCATTGGTTTATTAAGGGGAGTCATATTTCATTAACTTACTTATGTACTATAACAAGGTGACAAATACCTTAGACAGGAGAGATGCATATACAGTGGCATACTTGTTTGCAAAGTACACCACTATTTGCAAAGGCTTTTTGATAGAATGCCACACGACAAGCTCTTAAATATATATCGAAACAGATGGGGATTGGATAACAGACGAGTTGAATCAGTGGCTGGCTATCAGGTAGGCATCAGAAAGTTGTATATGGGAGGTGTGGTATCCCAAAAGAGAATGGTCACTAGAGGTGTGCCACAGGGGTCAGTTTTGGGGCCATCGTTGTACAATATGTATGTTAATGATATTGGGATGGGTTTAACTAGTGATATGTTGCTGTTTGCAGATGTTATGACCATACAAAGTGGACTTAAATAGATTGCATGAATGGACAGGTAAGTGGAATTATGAGTTCAGTGTTACAAAGTGTAAGGTTTTGAGATTTGGCAAGTAACGATGGAATGCAAAGTGTACACTTGGTGGGAAACTTTAAAGGAAGTAGATACAAGGACATGAAATTCAGGAGCCACATCGAAAAGTTGTGAAGACATCACATTGGATAATGGCAATGATGTGGAGGACCCTGACATACAGAAATAGAGAGGTTATGATGCCATTGTATAAGGCCTTGATCAGGCCTCATATGGATTATTGTGCACAGATTTGGTCGTCATGTTTTCATGTTGACAAGGTTATGTTGGACAGGGTCCAGAGAAGATCCACAAAGGTGGTCAGGTCTTTGGAATGTGGAATAAGAGGACAGATTGAGAGAATGTAAGTTGCAGAACTCCATGAATAGGAGGATGAGAGAGGGGGGGGAGATATGATTGAGACATAAGCTAATCCATGTTGGAGGTTTAATGGAATATTATCAGCACTGAGAAAGGATTAAAACTAATTTTAATACTTCCAATATTTTGTCTCCGTCACAGAGACATCTTCAGGGATTACAAAAAACTTTTTGTAACAACACACACACACACACACACAAATACAATACAGTAGTGAGTGAAAATAAAGTCCTATCTAGGTGGTGCACCCTCTATGGGCATTTGCAGGTGGCCCAGGATGTAAAGAGGGATCTCTGATAATTAATGTTTCCCAAATTTTGGGAAGTTTAATTCAACCATATTTGTTTAAATTAGGTTGATTCCTGATTGCAGATGCAGATTCAAAGAACAGTCTTTCTTCTTTGAATTTATTATGGTGGAGCATGGTGGTTTTTTTCCAGGAGATCCTGTGGGTTGTATCCAAAACATGGTCTGCAACGCCAGATTGACCATAATCGTGATTGTAGATGTATGACTTGTGTTCTTCTAACCGGGTGGTTGCTAATCTGCCTGTCTCTCTGAAGTAAGTACCTTGTGCCAGTTTACAGGCACAAGGTACTCTATATACTCCAGGCACTGAGAGAGGAGGGAGCTGATCTTTGATGGAACAGATAAGGGTAGCAAGTTTACAGTGGGGCTTAAAAGCTGTATGGAGGTGGTACTTTTTTTTTAATGATCTGGCTATTTTTTCGGATGTACCACGGATGTAAGGTACGGAGATGGCATTTCTGAAGTCCTGAAGAGATGGTTGGGGAATGGGGAAGGACTTGATTAATTTTTTTAATTCTGTAGCCATTGGAAAGGAAGCTGCTGTGTATGTGTTTGAGTTTGGTTGAAAGGACAGTTTCACTGGAACAAAGATTGTGTGCTCTACTGGTTAGAGTTTTAATAATGCCATATTGCTGAGAGGGGTGGTGAGAGAAAGAAAGGTTACCATTAGGAAGGCGTGTTACTAAGGTGTCTGAGAAGGGTAAACTATTGTTATTTTCCTTTTCCATTGTAAACTGGATTCTTGGATGTAGACTATTGAGGTGACTGAGGAAGGAATCTAATGTGTCTGGGCCATGAGGCCAAATAGAGAACACATCATCTACATATCTTAGCCAGATAGAAGGTTTAAGAGGAGATTTAACAGTGTATGGCTCGTTTTTCAAAATTTTCCATGTAAAAATTGGCAAGAGGGGGGGAACCCATGGCAGTTCCCTCTGTTTATAGATTTTGTTCTTCCAAGAAAAATAAGTTGATGGCAAAGGAAAAGAGCTCTAAGATATCAGAAGGAAAAACGTTTTTTAAGAGTGTTAAGGTGTCAGTTAGGGGAATATTGGTAAACAATGTGATGATGTCAAAGCTGACCAATATGTCTGTATTATTTAAAGTAAATTTTCAATTAAATATTAAATAAAGTAAAATATTAATATAAATTATTATTAATAGTAACAAATATTAAGCAAAATGGAAGAAAGATGAAAGTGAAAAATATTAACACAACAGCAGGACAAATTATGTATAAAAAACTCAAAAAGGAGTGGACAAAGAATGCAGAAAAGCTAAAGAAGACTGGTGGAATCATATAACCTACAGGAAGATAAAGAATGTTAACCCCTTAACGTACCAATTAAAAATCAGAAAGTGGTAGTTTTTCTGCGAATGTTTTGGGTGAGGGTGATTTGCTGGATCAAATTCATCATTATTTGAAAAATAATGATGAATTTGTGCAAACGCAAATGAAATAGCCGATACACGCCGTTGGCAACTTTTCTCGGCTGAAAGGAAATAGGCACAAGATTGTCTAGTGTCTATATTCGGTTGTATTTATATGTGAAACCAAAATTCAAAATCAAGTTTGGTGCATTAAACAAATGACGTGTCACAGACGTCTTTGTATGTTACGGGGTTAAACACAAACACAGAAGTATAACCACTTTTGTGTTAAATGATAATCAGGGAAACTCAATAGCAGATCCTGATATAAATAAGAAAAGATGGTAAGAATATGTACAAGAACTGTATAAAGAATCAAAACCACTCCTACAATTGCCATGAAGGAAAGACAAATTCATAAATAATATAATGCAAATTACTCATTATGAATTTGACAATGCACTCACAACTATTGCAACAACTAAGGCACCAGGCTTAGATAGAATACCAAATGAACTAATTAAAGTAGCAAGTGAACAGATAAAAGACAAGGTATACCAACTGATTGCTGATATGTTTGAAAAAGGAATATGGTCAGAAGACTTTATGCTCTCTGATGGTACTAGCCATCCCTAAAAAAACTAAATCAGTAAAATGTACCCATTACAGAACAATAAGCTTAGTAAGTCAATCAAAAATATTACTTCAAATAATAAAAGACCAACTGGAATCAAAATCGGAACCCTATCTTGAAGAAAATCAATTTGGCTTCAGAGAAGAACAAGGAACCCGGGAGATGCAATTCTGGTATTAAAGCATCTCTGTTAACATTTGATAGAACAAGGATGACACCTGTATATATATGTATATATATATATATATATATATATATATATATATATATATATATATATACACATACACATATATGCTTTGTAGACTACCAAAAAGTATTTGACATGGTCTCATGGCATAAACTCTTCCCATTGCTGGTGGTGATAGGAATATAACAAATAATAATGTTGATCCGGCAGGTGTATAAACACCCAGCTGCAGTAATGTCTCTACAAGAGGGGATGGTCATAACCAGCAAAAATTGAGAGAAGTATAAGACAAGGATGTGTACTCTCCCCAATCCTTTTTAACATTTTTTGCAGGAAGTTTTAAATTAAATTCAATGTACAGAATTGTGATGAATGGCAAAAGAGTAAATGTTGAATTTGCAGATGACCAAGCAAATAGAGAAAATGCTGAAAGGAATGAATAACAAGATATCCAAATATGGCATAAAAATACAAGTAACTTCCTTTCAATCTTCTTCTTCTCCTATAGTCCTAAATGAACCGTTGGGTCATTCATGGCTGGTAGGTGATACTCCTTGATAGCCTCCTCCAGTCATCTCTGTCTCTTGTTCTTGATGTCAGTTGAGAAAGGGAGGAATTTGTCCATTTTTTGATGTTATCAGTCCAGTTTAATCGAGGTCGGCCCCTAACCCTTGATCCCGGAATGATTCCTTCTAGGGGTTTGCTTTGGAATGCCATTAGCCCTCTCCACATGTCCGAACCATTTGATCAGAATATTTTCCCTTTTTCTTCCATCTATTGAGTCAATCAGTTTTCGGACATTTTCATTGGTTTCGTGAGCGGTATAGGGAATTCTCAAAAGTCTTCTGTAACTTTTCATTTCGAAAGACAGGAGTCTCCTCTCATCTTCCTTCAATAAAGTCCAGGACTCACAACCATACAAAAGGGACAGAATTCACCAAGGTGTCAGTTAGTCTTAGTCTGGTTGTGATTGATATTCTGTTATCTCGCCACAATGGTTTTAACTTCTGTAGGGCCACAGTTGCCTTAGCAATTCGGTATTTAATGTCGGTTTCTGAATGACCATCTTGACTCAATGTGCTTCCTAGATAAGTGAACTTCTTTACATTCTCAGTTTGCTTATTGCCAATTTGTATCTTTAAGAATTCGGTGTCTGATTTTGAGGTTATCATTGTTTTTGTTTTTTGTAGGTTTATGTATAATCCATATTTTTTTAATGTTCCGAAAACACAGCTGGTTATCTCTTGTAATTCTTCTTCACTTTCTGCCAGAAGATCGATATCGTCAGCAAAACGTAAGTTATTTATTCTTAGTCCACCAACTACTATTCCAGTGTCATATTCATAAAGAGCTTCATCTATGACATATTCCAGAAAACAATTAAAAAGAAGAGAGGACAAGATGCATCCCTGTCTTATCCCCCATTTTGCTCGGAATGGTTTACTGCTGTAATTTTTAATTTCAATTCTCATATCAGATGAGGAATAAAGAGATTTAATAATCCTAATGATTTTGTTGTCAATACCATAATGTTCTAAAATTTTCCATAATGCCTCGTGCCATATTGAGTCAAAAGCTTTTTGAAGGTCTAAGAAGTTGTGACAGATTATTTTGTTATGTTCTATGTATTTTGGTCGATTGTACTTCTGGATGTCTGGAAACCTGCTTGTTCATCTGATAGTCTGCTTTCTATTTTCTTTTCGATTCTTGACAATAGTATTTTTAACAGGATTTTGCTTGGATGACTGATAAGGCTTACTGCTCTATAGTTGCTACATTTATTGCTGCTTCCCTTTTTAGGGATAGGTACAAGGACAGAAGTCTGCCAATCCGAAGGCCAAGTCTCTGTGTTCCATATATCCTGGAATAAATTTAGCAAGGTGTCTATGATGATGTCACCTCCTTCGCATATCAGTTCCACTTTGACACCATCACTTCCCGGTGATTTTCCAATTTTTGAGGAGCTAACTGCTGCAATAACTTCTTCTTTTAATATCGGGTAATCTCCTTCCTCCGAACCTCCTGACAAAATTCTGTCCAAAATATCATCGGTCAGTTCAGTGTCCTTTTGAAAAAGCTTGGTTGCGTAACATATCCATCTATCAATTATTTTCTGGTTATCTGTGATAGGAGTTCCATCTTCATCTTCTATGCTCCAATTAATTGCGGTAAAAGGTTTGGTTAGCTTATTGATAATTTGAAAAGCACTTTTAGAATTATTTTTATTTAAGTCCTCTTCTATATTTTTGCATTCATCCAATATCCATAAGTTTCTATCACGTTTGATTTCTTTTTTAATAATCTTAGTAATATTTTTATACTGTTCTCTATTATCACCACTATTAATATGAGATTTCAAATATCTTCTTTTGTCACATAGGTCCAAAATATTGTTGGTTATCCATGGTTTATTTATTTTCCTTTTGTATCCAAGGATTTCTTCAGCTGTCTCAGTTATCTTTTGTGAGAAGTATTTGGTTTTAGATTCGATACTATTATGTTTCTTGAAGCTTGTGTCAAAAATTTGTTTTAATTTGTATTTATATAGTGTATTTATTTGGGGATCTTTTAATTTTTCTATATTATATCTTTTACGAGTTGATTTTGTAGGTAATCTTTCCCTCATTTTCATATTCACAGTTGCGATGACCATATGGTGGTTGATGTCGGTTTCAGGAAATGATCTGGTTCTTGTGAGGTTGATGGAGTTTTTAAATCTTGTGCTTACAAGGATAAAGTCAATTTGGTTGTGTGTTTTACCATCAGGGGAAGGCCATGTCCATCTTCTGGACATGGGGAAATAGAGTGTTAGTAATGGTAAGTTCATTTTGTGAGGCAAAATTGATCAATTCTAAACCTCTTTCGTTTGTCTCCCCATAGCCATATGGTCTGACAAATGGGAGATAATCCTTGCCGATGTCTGTTCCAATTTTGGCATTCCAATTGCCCTGTACAATCAAAAGGTCTTTTCCATTCACTCTGGTGATTGTTGCATTAAGTTGACCATAAAACTCCTCTATTTCGGAGTCCTCATGATCTATGGTTGGGGCATAGAACTGTATGATGATGATATTGAGTGGTTTTCCTCTCATGTGGACTAGAGCAATTCTGCTATTGATAGGGTTGAATTCCATGACAGAAAATTTTGTGATGATTTGTGTATCAAAAACCCAACACCTTCCTTTTCGCTGCAGTCACATCCAGAAAGCAAATGTCCTTCATCTGTTGTTAGCTCTCCTGTTTTGGGCCATCAAATTTCACAAAGTCCCATAACAGTCCATTTATATTTTTTTAGTTTGTGTTGTAGTAATTTGGGTTGACCTGATTGTAGTAGAGTCCTAATATTCCAAGTTCCGGTCATTAAATGGTTGCAGAGTCTGAATCTGGATATAGTTTTTCCATTGTTTTTGTCAGTGATAGTGGTAGCGCCCGTCGCTAACTTCGCATTGCCACCCCTGGAGCTGCTACCAAATGGCAACACGGACCTTGTTGAACCGGGGACATCCAAGCCGGTATGGTGTGCTGTGTTAAATCCTTTGCCATGAATGTCTAATGGGCAGTAAATTAAGACAGATGGTGCCAATCTCCTCTTCTGTCTTCACCTGCTAGCATTTGATTGGGATCACACAAGTTGCACATTGCACAAAATAACTGAAAACAAGAATTGCACAGGCAAAAAAAAAAAAAAGCATTTTACAATAAATATCACATACTCACATCAAAGCAAATTGACATCAAACTGAGGAATGACCAGTCCAATTATATGCATTCAGAAACCTGGAAAGCCAACAACCTCCTTGAGTCTCTATCGACATTCTTTTTTACCCAGCTTAGTCATTTATGAATGTTGAATTTGATGCCCATCTCTTTAATGATTTCATCACATGTTATAATAAGCTAACATGCACACTGGACAGAGATGAGATATTTATGTTAATTCATATATATATATATATATATATATATATTTTTTTTTTTTTTTTTTACAGACATTTGATAGAATACCAGTGGTTAAACTGGAAGGTTGATTGGAAATATGATAGACTAGTGATCTTGTTGATATCAGAGTTGATGTAAAAAAGATTATAATCCAAGTGAAGGTGTATAACAGGTTGAAACTGCTTGGTTCTAACTTTGAGCCATTACTGTATATTTAGTCTAAATATTGGTTACCTTCCAGCCTGGTTGGCCAAGTGGTTAGCGTATCTGCTCTTCAGCCAAAAGGTTTTAGTTTGGAATTCTGTTGTGGCCATGGATATTTGTAATTGTCTTCCACCTTTATACATTCATTCATGCAATTGTATAAACACTCTCCCAAGATGGAATGCATTATCATGGGAGAAGTAGACCCAACCCTCCCACAATGGTCGAGGCCTTTACCCAACAGTGGGGGATATATAGGTTGGGGGAAAAAAAAGAAAAAAGGGTTACCTTGCAAATAGTCTGAAAGGGGCTATTCAGCTGTTTGCTAATTAGTGTGAATTGAAGCAAATTTATATCAGAGTCATTATGATCTACTCTCCATATCTATGTCCTCACAGAGAAAGCAGTACTTAGAGTGCAAATTCAAACATCCCACAAAAACTTAGCAATGACCCAGAATCAAGTTATGAATTGGAATCTGAACTTTAATTACATGAATTCTGATATTTGGAATGTGTTTGAAAAGATTACTGACAACTTAGCTAAACATATTCTGCATATTAATAAACAAAAGCTTATAGCTAAATTTCATAGACTAAAAACAACAGCAAGATTTAAATGGCCATCATACTAATACAGCCAATTAGGGTATTATTATTATTATTACGTGACACCTCCAGGGAGTCCAAAGACTCGTCGAGGGACGGCACCTACTCTACAACTCTCTGTCTCCACCACTCAATTCACCAACCATAGCGAACAGCAACTACAATCATCATCATCTATAACAGTGCCACCTACTGCCCACCACCACTAGTATTTTCACAGACTATCACAAACATCCATGCCCACAGGGGGATTTGAACCTGCATCCTTTCTGGCTGGAGAGCGGATACGCTAACTGCTCGGCCAACCAGGCCGGCATTTATTTGCATGGTAATATCAAGACTATGAAATGTTTGCTGTTGGGAAAGCCTGAGGGAAGGTAGTTGCAGAACTAGGTAAATAAGAAGCATAGTGGGGAGGGGACTATCCCGTAAAATGCAAAGATGCAAAATATAGAAGTAAGTATGCAAGCAAGGAGGCAGTTCTTTCTGTAGAAAGTGGTGGATGAGTGTAATGTGGAGAATATAGTGAATCCACTAACTTTGATCGTTTACGACAAATTGTGATAAACAAATATAGTAATGATTTTGTCCACACATGGCACAGTATGTCATAGATTTTGCAATATTTCATATATGGAAGTATGGTATAAAACAAATTAAATTGGATTGGCTGTGCTGAGTATATCTTTTTTGGTAATAATAATATATAATAATATGTATAAAGAAAGTATTGATGTAACTCTGTCTTGTTTAGATACTTCTATCGAATCTGTTCTTTCTGATGATTATGCAATTCCTCCGGATGCAGTTTCTATAGATACACTTAGTATAGATTCAATGGATCCACAGACTCTTAGAAATCTTCCTACTAGAGAAAGTTCAAAAAAGGTAAGTCGAGCAGTGGAAATGTTTCTTAATGATTTAAGGTAAGTCAGTTGAAATACCATTAAAATAATCTGGTATGATCACATATTACCTTGTACAGGTTAATTTGCTCCAGGCAAATGGAACTTGGGTGACCAATGCATATGACATAGTTGAGCTATTTCATGATCACTTTATCAGAGTACTACATCTTGGTATGGAAGGTTTTATTCCTAGAGGAATAAAGAGTTATGAAGTGTTAGAACTGAATGAAGAGGATGTATTCCAAATGAATAATACACTAAATGTCAGTAAGGCAGGGGGGGACTAGATGGAATTTCACCACGTGTTTTGAGGGAATGTATGGTGGAACTGACCATGCCATTAACCTGGATGTTTATGGAAACTCTTGCAAGAGGGCAAGTTCCTGCAAGTGGAAGAAGATAAGATAGTGCCATTGCATAAAAGTGGTCATAGAATGGTGGTATCAAACAATAGGCTAGTTTGTGTTTCTTTTGTGATTGTTAAGATCTTGGAGAAATTGGTAAGAACTCATACACAGTTGGGCAGATGAGGTCAATATTATTTATATAGGCCAGCATGGATTTCTTAAGGGGCACTCTTGTTTTAGATATCTCATTGCCTTTACAGTATAGTAACAAGAAAAGTGGATGATGGTATGGCATATACTATCTTTTTTGGATTTTGCAGAGACGTTTGACAGAGTTGCAACATATTGGTTTGGATATCACATTAGTGGACTGGATTGGTAACTGGCTTTCTGATAGATATCAGAGAGTTGTATATGGGAAAGCAGTATTAAGGAATAGGATGGTTATGAATGGAGTTCCACAGGGTTCAGTATTGGGACAATTACTGTTCAGCTATTATGTCAGTGATATTGCACAGGACTACAGGGAGATATTTAGTTTGCCGATTATATGGAGCTTGGGAGGGTTATTAGTAATAGTACTAATGTTTTGGCTCTTGAAGAGAATTTGAATAAGCTGGAAATGTGGGCATGTGAATGGATCTTTATTCATTTGTTCCATTATTTAGTTTGCATGTAAATGTAATGGTTGAAATTTGGGATCATCCACAGATGGATGCGTCACGATCACTCAGTGGTGTTATTCTGGAAGAAGTGGAGAAAGCAAGGGATTGTAGATAGAAATTTAAAGTTCAGAGGATACATTGCAAAGGTTGTGAAGATAATGCAAAGAATTTTTGGTATTAAGGAGAACATTGACCTTGAGAATTAAATGGGTGGTGATCCAATTGTATACAGCATTGATCAGATCATATCTGGATTTCTGTGTTCATATCTGGTCATCAGATTTGAAGAGGATGAAATAATCTTGGAGAGGATGCAGAGAGGGATAACGAAAATGATATTAGATCCATGTAATGTTGATTATGAGGAGAGATTGAAGACAGAGTTTGGTGGACAGATGATGAAGTGGGGGGGGGGGATATGATTGAGATATATAAGCTGATGAAACATTATTATCTAATTAGTATTGGGTGAGGGGCTTATAGCAGTACAAGGTGAAGGGACTATTCCTGGAAATACCATAGGGTATTTCCAGGAATAGTCCTACACCAAAAGGAAGTAGTAAGAGGGTAAGAAGTATGTTTTTTTTTTTTTTTTTTGCATGGTGAGTGGTTGGGGCATGTAATACATTGCCTGAGAGGGTTGTGAACGTATAAAAGAATGGATGAGTTTAATGAGTGGTATGATAGACTTAGCATTGACTACTGTTGAACTCCCACAGTGAGGCTTGCGACTCCTTGGAGGTCAAGAAAATAATATTAAAAATACAATTAAAGGTTTTTTTATTCTACGGGGTTTTTACAGACTATCAGTTCTTAAACACTGCTTAGTTCTTCAGGAATATGAAAGTTGTTGACAAATTAAATACATATACATGCTGAATAAATCTTGAAACATTAATGAGAGCTAATAGAGTCACTTAAAGAGTAATAGTTGTTATTGTGTTGACATAGCACATGTCTGTATAGTTCAGTGTTGATATGTATACTGCATAATATCCATAATAACCTAGCTGTGAATATTAGGTCTTTTATAAAAGCAGACAAAAGCTGGTGATGTTGCATTGAGTTGAACATCATACTATTTCTCATTCTTGCATAACTATTGACTTAATATACAGCATTTTTGTTCACTAAATCACTTCATGCTTTTTATTTATAGTATGATTAGATTAGACCTGAACTGTATAATCTCTTTTTCTTAACATCCTTGAAATATTCTATCATGCATATTTCTCCTGAATGGCTGGCATAGCATATACCATATGAGCAGAAAAACTTTGTATACATCCAGCTTCTTGAGAGGCAAATGAGGTTTCTTAGTGATTCACAAAATTTTTTCGTGGGAAATTTTTTCAAGCTACTTTGAGATGATGATGTTGTTTCAGTAACAATACTATTTTATCCATGATATTTTTGAGGTATGGTAAAGTGACCACACCTTCGTAATTTTATTTTCCTGATTAGCAGAGTCATCAGGTGTTTTTTGCAGGATGGTATTGATTATGTTAAGATTGTAGCTGTTTTTCACAAGGCACTCTTAGTTAAGACAATTCTTGTTTCTGTCTTTAAGAATTTTTTATAGTATCTTATTTCTGAAAAAAAAAGGTGATCATGAGAAGTGGAATGTGAATATCAACCAGTGCTGAATTTTTTTACTGTGCAACACAAAATATTAATTGATTTGACTTGGTAGCCAATATTAGTACATCAAAGATTGAAATGTCCTGTCTTCTTTCTTCCATTTCTAGAGGGATGGTGGGGGGGGGGGAATTTTATGGGGGTCTAAGATGTTTACGTAAGTGATTAATGTGTTAAAGGTTTTACCTGTCCAGGTGACAAAAATATCATTAACATAACTATATTGACAAAATCCATGGCTAATCCTTTTTTCTGCTCGGCACTCATTATCAAATTGAAGAAAGTGTGTTGTCGAAACATTTCAACAATGAGCACTGTGAGCACACAGCACAAAGAGAGAGCTTATTTATGGATTCATCCATATGGCAAAGATGTATATGGATTCCTCTGAAAAGATTTTCAAAGGTATGTCTATCAGAAAATACTATACACAGCCCAAAATATGTTATGTGCTAGGTGGATGATATTTCTCACATGTAATCAGGTATTAAAGAAAAACTCATTAATCATTTGCATGCATAGTTTAAATCCTAAAATGCATTTTTCATTAGAAATTAAAGAAAATAGGACTTCCATTCCTTGATGACCTAATCTCATGCTCGATATACTTTTCACTGTCATTTCCCCAGAAATGAGATATTATAAAAACCCTTTAAAGACAGAGCATGTGCCATCTCTAGTGATGACAACAAGAAATAACTTACCTAACAGATATTCTTGTAAACATTAATTAAATTAATCATGGAAAACTATTGAAAATTGGAGCAAAAGGATATAAAACTAGTAGCATGGTTGGGTGTGGAGATAGCTGACAGACAGACATTATCAGATGTTCTATGGTCATTCTGTTGCCCAGTGATGTGCCATACAGTTCTGACCAGGTAGTTCTGTTGTACTCTTTTCTGGAGGCTCTCTCTCTCTCTCTCTCTGATATACTCTCTGAAGATCACTCACTCCAGACTCACCAACCATACATCTCATTGAGGGTCTGTCTCTTCCTCTTTTTCCAGGAACTTTACCTTCAATTACTGTTTTGAAAAGTCCACCTATCATCATTTCAACGTGTCCAAAGTATTCAACTTTCTTCTATCAGTATCCTTAAGAAGCCATAAAATTACACCACACTGCCTCATAACCATTGCCATTATTTCCCTCTTTCATGTCAACCTTATGTGGACATAATTCCCATGCTATCTTCAACAGCACTTCCCCCTCTCTTCTTGTCCTTTCTATCCTTTCAAAAATCCTGTATCCTTCAATTTCAATTCCTGTTAGAATATCATCTTCATTCAACCATATTTCACTTATTCCAATGATTCTGAGGCGAATAAACTCAGTCAGTGAAACCATGTCATTTCCCTTAATTCTGATACTTCTGGCATTTGTAAACAAACACAGTAATTCATTTTTAGGTCTATAACCAGTCCTATCCAAGCCACTTGTTGGTTGTGATTTCCCCTCCACACCTGCCCAATCACCTTTATCACCACTTACCACATACAGGGTGTTCGGGATAAATTTGACATATTTATAATTAATTATATTTTTCCGTAAGTTACATGTATTAACACACACTTCTCTTCATTTAAAAGTTTGGACCCTTCTTCATTCATATACAAGATGTCAGAAAGGATGGATAGCTGGAACCCACCTGAATCATGGACGAGAATAACTTGTATCATGATGATTCGTGCCCGCCATCAAAATAAGGATATTACGACTGCTGCCCAATGCTCCCTGAATACAGTAAAAACAATCAGGCATGAACTAGAGACTTGCAATGGTGACTACGAGGATGTAGCAAGAAGAAAGATCCCTAGCAGACGATCTGATTGCGTTCGTACAGCAGAATTCCTCGCAAATCTGCAGGAACAGGTGTTGAAGAACCCTGGCATTGGAATTCGGGCTTTGTTCGTGGAGTTGCTAACTGTAGTCAAGCCCTGGATAACAAGGGTAGCCAATGGTAGGCCGTATGTATGGCAGCAGGATTCGGCCCCTTGCCACACCTCTGGGAAAAGTCAAAAATGGTTGTCTGAAAATTTCTACGACTTCACCAGTCCAAATGTTTGGCCTCCAAACTCCCCAGACCTTAACCCCATGGATTATTTTGTATGGGGCGCAGTTGAAAAAGACACCAATCGCACTTCCAGTAATACAAAAGCCCAGTTAATGGATAAAATTAAAACAGTTTTTGCGGCCCTTCCCAGAGAGACTGTAGCATCAGCTTGTTCGAGGTTCCGAAGCAGAATTGAAGCTGTGATCGATGCTAATGGTGGTTATTTTGAGTAAATCTTGTTGATAGTATTGTAATTAACTCTGCCTGTAATGTTTTTTTGTCAATTCATTAAATTTAATAGATACAAAGAAGATTTTCTTTTTCCTTACGAAACTGTCAAATTTATCCCGAACACCCTGTATATCTGCTCAGTCTCAACTTACCTACCCACAACACAGTATACTCCATCTTCATACACACATTCACTGCCACTTTCACCGTCCATCCCCTATGCCATGTCCACCCAGGCTCATCCATTTCCCTGTTCCTCTTGCATTCTGTCTTCATCCCTCACACTACTGTTTCCACTGCCAAGCACTTCTGTCTCTTCAATGCCATTCTCCTGATTTTTCCCTTCATCTCTTTCTTCTGATCTCTTGCACACATCATACACTGTACTTCCATCCAGCAACACCTTTTCCAGTGCACTCACTACAAAGCCATTCAAATGCAACCCATCATCACTGTATAATTTCATTCTTACCTCAAACATATGCCATACATCCACAAACTTTACTCCCTTTTCCTCAAGCAGCTCCACTAGCATACTATTCATAGTATGCTAGTCTCTTCATCATCATATCTCAGCAACATAATGAAGACCTTTCTTACTACACTGTTATATTTCACTCTTCTCAATAGTCTCCTGATATTCACCCTCACTCTTTCTTATGTCCATTTAGATCATTCGTCCCTACAATCACGACTAGCTCTTCTTGTTTCTTCCTCATGTCCAATGCCTTAATTATCCTACTCATTCTCCCACTTGGATAGCAGACCTTATGGACTCTTTCCGTAGCTTGCCCTCTAATTATGGAATCTCTATATGCTGCTATCCTGGAATCAATCATCACCTCTTTTACTCTTTTTACTTTCATTCTGTTCTCTTTCACACTTTAATTAGTTTCCACTGGATGTCTAACATCATTCCATATATTGCTCATTTCATTTTTCATTTTCAGTAACTGGTTCATCAAATCTTGCATTCTGACAATTTCATTCTGTTACTCCAACAGTCTCGCTACCTCTCATTCTGCCACACCTTACTTCCTTTTTCTCATTCCTGCTTTCTTTTGCTCCCTCATCACTAACTTTTGCTTCTACATTCTTGCATTCTTTCGCTCCCTCAGTTTCTATACTTTTTTGTTTCATTTCCATTTCTTTCATGTATACCATTTTCTATCGCTTCAGTCAGTTTTGCATTCATTGCCTCGTGGTCTAATAACATATTGCACTTCCAACAAATCCATGCTTTCTCTCGATCGTTCTCTCTCTCTCTCTCTCTCTCTCTCCACAAACACATCTCTTGAACTTTGCCATGCATACATATTGCACTCACAACATTGAATCATTTTTGAAAAGCCTATGCCATTAATCCCGCTTGATTTTCCCTGGGCTTGCCTAGTTACACCGGTCATTGACCTTGTGACCTCCATTGTATTATACTTAAAAAAGGTAATTTCAGCTAATTAATCAGGAAGAAATCATGCAGACAGACACTTCATTATAAAAGATAAATAGTGCAACCCTAAAATTGATGATATATTGCAATTATTAGTCAAAATGGCACTTATCTTTCTGGAGCTCTTTCCAACATTACATAACTTATGCCGTTCTAGCGAATGATATAGTTGAGTGGAATCTAGGAGAATGAGGATGACTAGAATGAGGCCACTACTCTTTAATTTTTATATCAGTGATATAGGGAATGATTTAAGAGGGAGATATTCAGTTGTTTTTCGATGATGCAAAACTGGAGAGGAGAATAGTTGATAAAGGCAATCTATATATCCTGAAGGATAGTTTAAATAAATTGGCATTGTGGGCAAAGGATAATGATTGTCAATGTAATGTTGCAAAATGTAAAGTTATGCATTTCTGGTTGTAAAGGTTGCATACCGTGTATCACATCGATGGTACTAGATTGCAGGAAATTGATGAGGGAGGGACTTCGGGATAATGGTTGATAGAGAGTTGAAGTTCAGAGGCATATTGCAAAAGTTGGTAAAATAGCTCAGAGGATGACTTGAATGTTGAAAAACACACTAAAAGTAAAGATAGGGAAGTTATTATCCCTCTTTATAATGCTCTGATTCAGCCATCTAGACTAATGTGCACAGATTTGGTCACCTGGGTTTCTTGGAGATTAGCAGGTGGTAGAGAGGATTCAGAGATGAGTGACCAAGCTAGTGAAAGGGGCTGTGGAATACTCCCTGTGAGTATAGGTTGAAGGTGTGTGGATTACAAAGTTTAGTTGATAGGTGGAAAAGAGGGGACATGATAGAAGCTTATAAGATATTAAAGGAGTTTTATAAAATTGATGCACAGGATTTTTCAATATGTGATGAAGAGTCGGAGAACTAGGGATCATCCATTGTGTAAGAGTGTAGGGTGCGTGGACTAGATTTTATGCATGGAGAATGGTAAATGAGTGGAATGAATTGCCAGAATTAGTTGCTGCAAGTGTCTTACCAGTGAATGAGTTTGAGGAGTATGACAGGTTTTGTGAGTTTAGTGTGGGTCTTCCACAATTAGGGTGTTGATGGGGATATCATATAATAATAATAATAAACTAAAATTACATCTGAATTAAAAATTCATAATGCACTTACATGATATAGAGTAACACAGTCAAAAAACATTAAGGTTCTCATAAAGTATTCTTATCAAGAGATCATTAATTAATTATACAAAAAAAATTATTTCCAGAACTTGCGAAGTACTATTTCACATAAAAGGGATAATTTTAGTTTATCAGTTCTGTTTAGATTTGGATGATGTAACAAAGTTTCACAACTTTTTTTATATAAGTGTTCCTTGTGATAATTACTTTTAAAGGAACCGTAATCTTCCAAAAATTTGATGTTTGGGTGAGACAATGTGTTCCAGTTCCAACTGTTCAGGCTAGTAGAATTATGTAGTCTAGCATCATAATATATCATCATAATTCACAGCTGCTGATCTACCTGGACTAAAATATGGCAAGGAATTTAACACGTTTGCTGCCAACTACGAGTATACTCATAGTTGGTAAACCAGCTACGAGTATACTCGTATGACGCTTACCACCGGCAACGAGATTACTGTACTGACCTTGAAGAAGTGAAAATTCTTGGCTTGTGGAGCTAGCATCAAAACTGTATATTCTCATAGATAGTATATGCTCTGCACAAGCCAACTACGAGTATACTCGTATGACGCTTACTGCCGGCAATGAGATTACCGTACTGACCTTGAAGAAGTGAAATTGCTTGGCGTACGGGAACAGACTATGCCGAAGTAGCGTGGCAGCGAACGTGTTAATATAATCCAGGGTGGGTCAGTCTTGGGAGTTTATCTTTTGCAGGGCATAAAAAAGTAGAAATCATGTTGTTGAAAGTTTTTCCACTTGGTTATACTATAAATTAAAGATACCAAGAAATTATATACTTGGTTTAATCCTTTATCCAAGTGTAAGCAAACAAAATTAGTTTGCACCTGAGATATTTTCAGGACTGGGACAACTCGTGTTAAAGGTGGCATGACTTCACATCACTTGCCTTAGTATCCCATAATGCAAAGCACATCTCCTTTCAGACATGTATAATGCTATGCATTATGGGAAGGATCACTACCCAGATCACTTTCGACCTTTATTGAGGTCTCATCAGTGGGAGCCAGACCCAGAGGTTATACCAAGGTTGAAGTAATGCAGAAGTCATATTTTCTATATGAGTTGCTAAAAGGTGTCACACCTTATTATTTTAATACTCTGCATTAGAGATAGATAGTTGTTAAAAGTTTTTCCACTTGGTTATACTATAAATTAAAGATACCAAGAAATTATATACTTGGTTTAATCCTTTATCCAAGTGTAAGCAAACAAAGTTTGTGCCTGAAGTATTTTCAGGACTAGGGCAACTCATGGTAAAGGTGATATGACTTCACATCACTTGCCTTAGTATCCTTTGTATACAGAATACACATCTATATACCTTAGTATATAGAAAAATATGACTTCTGCATTACTTCAACCTTGGTATCACCTCTGGGTCTGGCTCCCACTGATGAGACCTCAATAAAGGTCGAAACCAGTCTGGGTAGTGACCCTTTCCATAATGCATAGCATTATACTTGTCCGCAAGATGTGCTTTGCATTATGGGATACTAAGGCAAGTGACGTGAAGTCATACCAGCTTTACCGTGAGTTGCCCCAGTCCTGAAAATACTTCAGGCGCAAACTTTGTTTGCTTACACTTGAATAAAGGATTAAACCACTTGTTTATATAATTATATAAACAAGTATATAATTTCTTGGTATCTTTAATTTATAGCATAACCAAGTGGAAAAACTTTCAACAACTATCTATCTCTAATCCAGAGTATTATAATAATAAGGTGTGACACCTTTTGGCAACTCATAGAAAAATATGACTTCTGCATTACTTCAACCTTGGAATCACCTCTGGGTCCCACTGATGAGACCTCAATAAAAGTCAAAACGAATTGGTTTGATTCTGGGGGAGCAAAGTTTTTGTTCCCTTAAGGTTTTTGCCTTAGGGAACTTTTGAGCATCCAGAGATTTGGATCTGTTGGGGTGGCCTGTATTAGGGCTTCCTTGAGTGATGCTTTTCCTGGAATATGAGAGTTCTGTAAGTTGGCAGGGAAGCCTGTCACTGAGAAGAGCAACCTACTGAGTTATATGATCACTCAGGTCGCTCATTGTTGGGTATCTGAGTGATCACACAAGTTTTTGGAGAGGTAACCCTGCACTTAAATAGGGAAACTGGTCTGGTTAGTGACTCTTCCGATAATGCATAGCATTATGCATGTCCGCAAGGAGATGTACTTTGCATTATGGGATACTAAGGCAAGTGATGTGAAGTCATACCACCTTTACCACGAGTTGCCCCAGTCCTGAAAATACTTCAGGTGCAAACTTTGTTTGCTTACACTTGGATAAAGGATTAAATCAAGTATATAACTTCTTGGTATCTTTAATTTATAGAAATCATGTTAATAGTGTGAAAGGCCATCTTTAGGCCAATAGTTCTAAATACTTTCGCTATACATTCAGAGACACTTTTAACATAAGGAATGGTAACATGATGGACTACTGCTGTATCACCATGATGAGAGGCTGATGACAAGGAAATTATAACTATTGATGATTTTGTTAACATAAGGTTCAGTAAAGCCATAAAAGTAGACTGATATGATTTATTTCTGAGAGTCTAGCATTTCAGTAGAGCAGAGAGAAAGAGAGAGCCCAATATATCAGTCTTAATGGTGCCAGATTTTTGACAAGCATGGTAGTGTGAAAAAGCATGAGTAAAGTCCAGTATGGGTTCTAAGTAGGGTTTCTTCTAGTTTGGGCCTCTTCCCAAAACTTAGAAATGAAGGATGCCATCTGGTTGATGAAGTATAATGACATATGAAAAAGCAATCCTGTTATCCTTTTCTACCTCAAGAATGAGTTGGATGCATTGGTGACAACTGCTTTGTATGAGATCGGCTAACTCACCTTCAATTGAAAATTTCCATATAAAGATTCCTTCCATCATGACAAGAATCAGACTTAGGCCCTTTTCCAATGAAAGGTGCAATATACCGTCATTCTTCCACTTGCACTACAGAGGCTAAGCAACATCTTAGCTTTGAAATTAGAACTATTCTTGATAAATGAAGAGGATTTTCCTGTGAATGCTGTAAGTAATGTAGAAAGGTGTTTAGCAGTTTTGTAGCAAGGATAGCCAATGTAGTCCACCATAGGTAATGGAATATTTACTTTGTGGACTTTGGAAGCCCATACAAATAAGGAGGGATGCCCTTGGTAGCATTTAAGTTTCTTCTTGTTTTCCTAATCTTGTCAAGAGACATTATCAGTAAGTGAGCTTAATTTCCTAATCTTGGGTACCCATAGGATCATTAGGAAGAGGACAATATGTGGAATATTCATATAGCATTAAGACTAATTTTCTGTAGTATTCATTTTGATCTTAACTACTAATGCTTTATCGTTATCTGCTTTAGTAATAATAAAATTATTGTTCCTTCATAGAGAGAGAGAGAGAGAGAGAGAGAGTGTGTTCATTTCAGAGTGAAATAAAGACTACTCTGTAGGGCAAAAATTTTGTGCTAATAAAAATTACATAAGTATTATGATTAGAAACTATGATTAGAAACAGAAATAACTATGATAAGTATTCAGTTTAATTAATTATCATAGTTATTTCTGTTTCTAATCATGTTCCAGTTCATAATTATTTCTGAGCTTTTCCAAGAGCTAGGTTAATTAAGGTTAATTTTCTGTCAATCATCTTATTGGCTGTCATTAGCCTTCTTTTTCATCCACTGGCAAAGACCAAAGATCAATATTTCTGGGTAGCCTCCTTCTACTGAAGAATTAATATTTCTTTTTAAAATTCTAGATTTTGTGAAAGCACCAAATTACTCTGTAATCTGTTATGGAAAACTTATAATTAAACATGTTGTGTAAACTGGATTAGATTGCTGAAAAGATGTAGAGCAGCCCAGATATCTACCTGTTGCAGGTTGAAAGAAAACTTTCAGTCTCCCAAAGCTCATAAAATTCATGCATGGTATTTGATCATAACTTATCTTACAACATCCTAGGCTGAAAACTGCTTAGCTTTCTTAAGTAATGAAATTAAATGTTCGTGATGGACTACTTGCAACTCTATCTCCCAATTTACTTCAAGTAGGTGCTTCCTATCTCTACTCTTTCTGCATACAAAATATTGCTGATATGCAAGTGAACCTTATACAAAAATTCAGTTGTCTTATTGGATGTTATCAGCCTTATTTTCCACTGGAGAAGATAGTTGTTAATGTTTCTGGATAGCCACCTTCTATTGAAGAATTAATCTTGCTTTCTAAAGATCTAGATTTTGAGACAGCACTAAAAGTCATTTAGGTAATGGACTTTTTTCTAGCAATTGACTAAGTGCTACCTGATATTTCTTCAGATGTCCAAAATCTGTAGTCTCTATGCCCTCAGTTTTTCCTCATAACTAACACTGTAGAGTCCTGATATCATTCTGGCTATCTATTGCTGTATCCTCTGCAAGGTTAACTTATTCTCGTCAAATCCCAATAACCAAATCTGGGCACAATAATTCAGTTGTTGCATGAAAGGATTTTATACAATGGAATCACCACTCTTTTATCTCTTCTGGTCAAAATCCTTAGTATTGCAGTGATTCTCTTACCTTCACCACCTTTGCAATATGTGCAGTAAACTTCATATTTTTATTGACTATCACCTCAAGATCCTTAGTCTTATCCACTTATTCTAGTATAGATCCACCAATAGAGTATGCAACCCATCGGTGGATCCCAAATTTCAAGACCTTACATTTTAATTGCATTAAACTGAAATCTGCATTCAGTTTACCCTTATGTCCAATTTATTTAAATTCTCCTGAAGGGCAACACATTGGCACTATTACTAATAACCTTTCCAAGCTTCATATCATCTGCAGGTAAATGAATATCTCCCTGCAACCCCATGATAGTATCATCAGCATAAAGGTTAAAAAAGCAATGGTCCCAGTATTGATTCCTTTGGAATCCCACTTGTGTGACCTTTCTCTTCCTTGATACCCCCCCCCCCCATACACAACTCTTTGATATCTATTAGGCAGCCAATTTCCATTCCAATTTACTAATCTGATGTCTAAACCTCATATGTTGCAACTTAAATATCAATTTATCATGTGGCACCCTATCAAATGCCTTTGCAAAATTACAAAAAAATAGCAGTATATGCCTTTCCCTATCAACTGCCCTTGTCAGTTCATTATGAAAGGTAAGCAAATTAATGAAACAAGAGCACTCTTTAGCAAATCCATGCTGACCTTTGCAGATAATATTACCTTCATCTGTCCAATTTTGTGTGTAGTCTCTCATTAATTTCTCCAAAATCTTAATGACCAGAGAAGAAATAAAAACTGGTTTATAGTTTAATGCCTGCATTCTACCATCATCCTTGTGCAATGACACTGTCTTACCTCCTTCCACTGAATGGACACTTTCCCAGTAGCTAGACTTTCAATGAACAGCCATGTCATTTCTTTAGCACATTTTCTGAAAACATGCAGTGAAATTGCATCCAGTCCCACTGTCTGATTGACTTCTAGAGTACTGACACTATTTAAAACACATTCTCCTCTTGCACTTCTCTGCCTTCATCCCTTCTCATTTCTCTAACAATAAAACCTGCTTTTCCAGGATGAAATCGCTCAATAAAGCAATCATTAAACAGCTCCACTATATCAGCTGCATTGATCACTTAACATCCTTTTTCCATCTAAGAGGGTCATTCTTCCACAATCATTTCTCCTCCCACTGGTCATAACAAAAGAATTGTTTAGGATTTTCCTTGGGCTGTGGTGCTAATCTCTCCTCGTTCACTTTGGAATTCTTTAGTATATTACTCACCTTTCTGGCCTGAGTTTTATATTTCTCATTCAACTGCTGTTTACCTTTCGCTTATGTTTCCTCCATTAACTTCTTTTACATTAGCAGTTCCTGTTTGATTTCATTAGTCATCCACTTTACACCAAATTGTATTATCTTTTCAACTTGAAGAATACAATTTACCATTTCACTAGTCCCATGGACAGCTGATATCCCTCACTTTCAATTCTTCAATCCACAAAACTTCCCCAATTTGATTTCTAAGATTATTAAAATTACCTGACTTATAATTCCTTTCTCCTTGATATTTTTGCATGTCATTCAGCCTCCAGGTCAGGACTGCATGTTTGCTCGCACCAGGAGGGGTCAAAACTAACATTTTAGTTAGTCATATAGGGAGTGGCGCTAGCGTCGCCGTAGCACGTGGCGGTGAATTTGAGCTGTGCAGAAGAAAGTGATTTTTAATCGGTGAATAGTCCGCTTTTCCCCCGTTTTTCTACGTTTTTGAGTGCTAAATTGTTTCTCTGAATACGAGTGTACTTCAGTGGTTGTTTTTTTGGAAGTTAGTTGCTGTCGCGATACAATATATGTTGGTACCGTCGGAATCGAACGCGTAACGGTGGAAGACAAAACGAAGCTAAGTTACTGTATTTAGTTATATTTCGTTTATTTAATTATATTTAGTACTTTAAATGTTCTGATGTTTGTACTTTTTCCCCCTCTTATTTATTAATTGAATAATTATTAAAGATTACGCTACTCGGCAGTAAGGAATGATGGTGGATTCAGCAGCAGTCGCAAGTGGTGTAACGCCAAGTCCTCCGCCATTTAAAAACTCAATTATTAGCAATATCATAAAGGACTTTGTGGCATGCAGTACTTGCGGCATGTATGCTTCTCGGGAATTACATATGTGGCTTGTTAAAGAGAGTGGAGAGCGTATGTGCGCCAAATGCAGGCAGTTGGAGGAAATAAATACATTAGATATATCGATATCCGACTTTGTTGCTCCAGGAACGGAGAATAGGAAGACAAGTAGTATGATAGGAGCGAATGAGAAAATAATAGTTGATAGTGTGGAAGGTGTGAGTGACTGTGGAAGTTTAGGAGATGGTTTTGTATGGGAGAGTGAATTTAGATTAAGAGTGACTGACCTGCAGAGGGAGATAGATGAGCTGAAAGAGGAGGTGGAATGTCTAGTGAATGAGAGCAGAAGTATGAAAGATAAGATTAGGAGAATGGAAGAGATAAATGCAAGGCAAATCAGAGTAGGAGAGAGAGAGAATTTAAGGAGTATGAGTGAGAGGTATGGGGGTGCTAGAAGAGGAGAGAATGGAAACAGTAGAAGAGAGGGAATGAGAGAGAGGTATGGGAATGCTAGCAGACGAGAGGATGGAAACAGTAGGAGAGACGGAATGAGAGAGAGAGATATGGAAGTGCTAGAAGAGGAGAGAATGGAAACGGTAGGAGAGATGGAATGAGAGAGAGGTATGGGAATGCTAGAAGACGAGCGGATGGAAACAGTAGTAGGAGAGACAGAATGAGAGAGGGATATGGAAGTGTTAGAAGTGGAGAAAATGGAAACGGTAGGAGAGAGGGAATGAGAGAGATGTATGGGAGTGCTAGAAGAGGAGAGAATGGAAACAGTAGAAGAGAGAGGTATGGGAATGAAAGAAGAGGAGAGAATGGAAACAATAGGAGCGAGGGAATGGTAAGAGGTATAATGTATGGCGACTCAATGATTCGTGGTGTTCAAGATAGGATGCGTGAGGAGTGTTTGCCAGGAGGAACAATAGAAAGGGTGGCTATGGCAATTAAGAGAGGTGAAAGGGTGGATGAGATGATTGTGATGGTAGGAACGAATGACTTGAGTGGTAATGTAAGTCGGGCAGCGAGAGATATGAGATTTTTGCTTGAGACTGTACGGAAGAAGACAGAGAGAGGAAAAATAGTGTGCGTGTTGCCTAGGTATGATAATGATGAGCTGAGCAGAAGAGCGGTGATATTGAATGGCATAATAGCGAGAATGTGTGACAAGAGAGGACTGGTATATGTGGATGCTTGGAGTGCGTTTGAGGAAAGAGAGGAGTTGTATGCGAGAGACCGTTTACATTTGAATGAGGAAGGGCATAGGCATCTGGAGAGATTGCTGTTCTGAACGAGTCAGTGTGTCCCAGGGAGGATGATAGCAGGGGTGGCCTCTTGTGGGAATGGATACTTGGGAGAAGGGAGACAATGTCAGGTAACACTGAGCCCAGTGGAGTCTAGAAGGGATAAGGCTGGGTATAGAAACAATGGCATTTATATGCTGTATACTAATGCCAGGAGTATCCGGAATAAGGGAGAGGAATTGGTGGCGCAGATAGCATCAGCCTGGCCAAAAATTATTGCGATCACTGAGACGTGGTTGACAGAAGAGGATATAAAAACAGGAATAGAAGTCGCTGGGTATAGCATTTTTCGTCAGGATAGGAGGGGAAAGCGTGGTGGTGGGGTGCTGCTTATGATAAGTGATGACCAATGTCCTCTAAGAGTGGAGAATTTGGAAGGAAGTGAGACAAATGATTTTGAGAGCGTATGGTGTGAGCTAGAGGTAGGCAAGACAGGATATTTAGTGGGGTGTTGCTACAGACCCAGGAGCACAGAGGATGGGGACCAGGAGATGTTTAGACAGCTAAGTTTGGCAAGTGCAAGAAGAATGATTGTTATGGGAGATTTTAACTTCAGTAGTATAAATTGGAGAGAGGAACATGCATGTAACAATAGGGGAATGGAATTTCTAGAATTCTTAAGGGACAAATGTCTTAGGCAACATGTAACAGAGGGAACAAGAGGTTCAAAAATTTTGGATTTGGTTATAGCATCAGAAGAGTTGATAATAACTGAGTTGACGTCTCTCCCACCAGTTGGAGAGAGTGACCATATGGTGTTGACATGGAAAATGAATAGACATGCAGGAGTATCAAAGAGACGGGAACTTATGTGGAATTATAAGGCAGGTGATTATAATAGTCTTAGACGTCAACTTCGGGAAGTTTCATGGAGGGAGGAATTGGAAGGCCGGGATATCACCAGTGCGTGGGAAATTGTGAAAGAATATTTGTTATCAGCAATGGTAAGTTGTATACCACGAGTGAAGAAGAGGGCGCAATTTGGAGTAAAGTGGATGACAAACAACATTAAACAGGAACTGCATGTGAAAAAGAGGCTATGGAAGAGATATAAGGAGACAGGTGAAGAGAGGATGGGTGAAGAATATAAGACACAGGCCAGAAGAGTGACTCGTGTGGTAAGGAAAGCGAAACTGGAATATGAGAGGAGATTGGCCCTAAGATCCAAAGAAAATCCTAGGGAATTTTTTAGCTATGTGGCCAGTAGGAGGAGAAATGACTGTGGAAGAATGATATTGTGGGATAAAAATGGGAATAGAGTGACTGATGCAGAGGACATAGTGGAATTGTTCAATGAACACTTTATTGGAGTATTTCATCCTAGAGGAGTCAATTTTAATGCTAGAGGGATAGGACTGGTACGAGGTCTGGAGGTACAGGAGGAGAGTGTGTTTCAGATACTGAGTACTCTGGATGTCAGTAAAGCTGTGGGACTGGATGGTATTTCACCACGAGTTTTGAGAGAATGTGCTAGCGAATTGACAATACCTTTAACGTGGCTTTATAATGAAAGTCTGGCTTTGGCAAAGGTGCCCAGGGAATGGAAGGAAGGTAAGATAGTGCCATTGCATAAGGGTGGTAACAGACTAGAAGGGTCTAATTATAGGCCAGTCTGTGTGTCATCAGTAGTTGTTAAGATCTTGGAGAAAGTAGTGAGGGACCGTGTACAGCATTGGGCAGATGAGGGTAATGTTATCTGTGAGAATCAACATGGATTTGTGAAAGGACGCTCTTGTTTTAGCAATATGCTAGCCTTTTATAATAAAGTTACAAGAGCATTAGATGAGGGAAAGGCATATACTGCAATTTTCTTAGACTTGGCAAAGGCATTTGACAGGGTGCCACATGATAAGCTGATATTTAAGTTGCAGCACATGGGTCTGGATGTCAGATTGGTCAACTGGATTCAGGATTGGCTGTCTGATAGGTATCAGAGAGTTGTGTATGGTGGAGCAGTTTCCAGGATTCAGAGGGTTACAAGTGGGGTCCCACAGGGTCAGTACTAGGACCTATATTGTTTAACCTTTATATCAATGACATAGCCAGTGGATTGCAGGGGGATATTCAGTTGTTTGCGGATGATGCGAAGCTGGGAAGGATTATTAGTAATAGCGCAGATGTGGTAGCCCTGCAAGAGGATTTAAATAAGCTAGATAGATGGGCAAATGAATGGGGGTGTCAGTTTAATGCAGCAAAATGTAAGGTCTTGAGGTTTGGGAAACATCGATGGGATGCTGCATACTCTATGGGAGGAGTTATACTGGAGGAAGTAGGGGAGACAAGAGATCTGGGGTTGATGATTGATAGAAACCTGAAGTTTAGGGGACATATTGCAAAGGTGGTGAAGGTAACACAGAGGATTGCTGCTATTATGAGAAGGACACTGACCTGCAGAGATAAGAGGGTTATCATTCCGTTGTATAAGTCTCTGATCAGACCACACTTGGACTATTGTTCTCAGATTTGGTCCCCAGGATTTGAAGGGGATAAATTAACTGTGGAAAGGATACAAAGACGGATGACAAAGATGGTTTCAGGACTGTACAATGATAGTTATGAGGATCGGCTGAGAGAATGTGGACTGCAGAGTTTGGCGGATAGAAGAAGGAGAGGTGATATGATTGAGACTTTTAAACTGTTGAGAGGTGGTTACACGGTTGACACTGGGGAGTTCTTTCGCTTGGTTGATCAGCGGGAAGGAGTGATGACAAGAGGCCATCCCTGGAAGTTACGAAAGGAAACTGTGAGCAAGAGGGTAAGGAGTGGTTTCTTTGTGTGGAGGGTGGTTGAGCCGTGGAATGCATTGCCTGATGGAGTGGTGGGAGCGAGAACGGTCAGTGACTTTAAAGAGTGGTATGATAAAGTTTGTGTTTCTCAGGGGGGGACCTCCCCTCGATGAGTCTTGACAGACTTTATGTCTTAGGAAGGACCCCCCTCGATGAGTCTTTTGACTCCTTGGAGGCCTGAATAATAATAATAATAATAATAATATTCTCTGATGCAAAGACCAAATCTAAAACTCTTGATCCTTGTGTTCCTTCCACCACATGTTGCTGTCGAACATTTAACATTTGTCCCTCAAGAATTTTGGTCTCAAAAAACTATCATATTTTCTAAAAGTAGGTTATGTGTAGTCTTTTTTTGTGAGGCTGTATGCTTTGTTATTACATCACATTTATATCATTTTTATATATTTTTATGCTTGAATGTCATATCTTCCAAAAAAAAAAAAAAATCAAAAGTCCAATATAACACAACACAAAATTAGTGACTTTATGCGCGCGCGCACACACACACACAAAAAAAAAAATCATGCTTCGCATTGCTCAAGAGAATATAGGAAAAATAAATAAATAAATAAAATAGACAAATTTCCCGAACTTTTTTTTTTCGGAATTACATTAATTACAATCACAGATGAGTGCAACTATTTAATTAAATTTGTCTTATTTTTATGAAACCATTTTTATTTATCTTGTCGTGTTTGCTTATGAATAACTTGGATCTAAAGACTCAATAAGCCCATAAGACTTATTGACTTTCACTTCAGTGCTCAAGGTTTACTTGGGTACTGAAGGGAAATATCCTAATACAATCCGTAAAGAAACAAAATTCTTTGACTAAGAGATTCTATGGGGAGGGTCTGGAAAGTTCTGATAAACACCTAGAACAAAAATGAATTAATTTTATGTCTTTTTATATTATATACCCTAAAAGAAAACGTATTTTATGAAAAAACATTTCTTATATGAAAGGACTGATTGACTCAGTCTTTCCAAAGGTTGTTGGTTTCAGTGAAACGTGGTCAGCTGAGGAGAATGTTCTAACAGGGATAGAAATTGAAAGGTATAGCGTATTTTGATAGGATATGGAAGGTAAACATGGTAGTGGAGTGTTATTCATGATAAGAGATGAGTTGTGCGGTCTCAGGTTGGAAAATCACAATGGAAATAACACTGATGGCTTTGAGAGTATATGAGATAATTATCATGAAGGAATTGGGATAGAACCATGTAACTTACACATTATTCTACATATTCTCCACGAAGTGTTATACACTTGTTACAGCGCTGCTGCATCATTTGCAATCCTCTGAGAAAAAAGTCTTTCCCTGGTTGCACAAACCAGTTCTCAGCTGCTGATATGACTTCATCATCTGTGGTAAATTTTGTTCCTTTCAAGTGTTTTTTGAAATTTGGGAATAAGAAATAGTCAGATGGGACCAGGTCTGACAAATAGGGTGGGTGAGGCAGACATTGAAAACCCAAGTTGTGAATTGTCTGTTGGGTTTCATGAGCAGTGTGAGCAGGTGCATTGTCCTGCAAAAGCAACATGCATCTCCTTAGTTTTTCACAGCATTTTTCCTTCAATTCCTTCAGAGCTGTTGAATAAACTGCTGCTGTAACAGTTTTGCCTTTTTGAGGTACTTGGTAAGGATTACACAGTCCATATCGTGTTACATGCGATTAAATTTTCCAAAAGACAGTGGCAAGAACCTTTGTGTCTCCACTCCATTGACTGTTGTTTGGTCTCTAGGTCATAGTGAGGAAGCCATATTTCATCAACAGTCACAATACCAGCCAAAAACATTATTTCTGATTTCTCAAAATGACCCAAAATCTCCTGAGATGACAGCACGTTTTCTCTCTTTTGGTCAGCATTCAAACATTTGGGAACCAACATTGCTGTGAGCTTCTGTATGTCCAGATTTTGGTGTATAATGACCCCAACTTGTACCCTGGATATCCCCAGAGTCTTTGCAATGTTTTTTTTTTTTTTTTTGACTGGTATTCATCTATCATCAAGGATCATGGCATACATTGCATCGGTGCTTTCAGGTATGATCACTGTGGAAGGTATTCCTAATCTGTTATCTCAAAATGCCCAGTTTTAAACTTGGCCACCCATCTGGCAACTGCTGGGATACAGTCCCCTAAAGTCTCACACATAGTTTGGTGAATCTCAGTTGCAGACTTGTAGCACAAAAAAACTTCATGATGGCCCATACCTCTGTATCTTCTAATTTCTTCAAAACCTCTGACATGTCTTTTTGCTCCTAATTTCTCACAATGACCTAAAATCTCCTGAGATGACAGTACATGTTTTCTCTATTTTGGTCAGCATTCAGACATTTGGGAACCCACATCGCTGTGAGCTTCTGTATGTCTAGATTAAGAAAAAGAAACTAAAAGAAAAAGAATAAATTATTACAATTTGATGAAACATTGTGGGGTTAAAGAGTTTTAAGATATATTTTTTCTTGTGGTTATATCAGTTGATTTAATATCATTTTTGTTCTAGGTGTTTATCAGAAGTTTTCAGTCCTCTTCCTCTCATATGGTGTGGGATGGATGTTTATAGAAAAAGATATTTAGTAGGATGTTGCTACAGACCAGGGAATATAGATGGCAATGAGCAGGGAATGGTTAGGTAAATTACTTTGGCAAGTGCAAAGTGAGCAATCATTACTGAGGACTTCAACTATAGTGATATAATGCATTTTTGGAAATTATGGAGGCAACTACCGTGTTTGAATAAAAACTTTAGTTTACTATTACTAAAATTTTACAATTCGACGTTTCGACCTTTATGTCAAGGTCATCTTCTGGAGCGTACAAATATACACAGGAAACAAGCTATACTACAATCATACTGGTTCGTTAAAGACACTGACTAACCGCTACCACAATTGTTGGCCTGACCTCTGGTGGGAAAAAAAAAAAAAAAAAAAAAATTATACATCAACGCTAAAGTCCTATTATTTGTGTTGTCTACTATATACATATATTAACATTATATTAACATCATTCCAGCCAGTTGGAGTGGAATGGTTTCTAATAATAGCAGATTGGCTAGAGTCCTGACTTGTGTTGAATCTTTCAAATTAGGTTGGCTGAATGTGTGCCATCCAGATCCTTGGAATTTTCATACCATCTTTATTGTTGATATTTGGGAATTCTGGCAGATTTATTAGTCGAAATTGCCTTTTTTTAAGTATAACACAATGCCGATCATGCATTGTGTTATACCATATCAGCTATAAATGCCAATTAAGTATAACACAATGGTCAACCACGTGGGCAATGACCGGTGCTAGTAGGCGAGCGCTGCGAAAGTAAAGTGGAATTGGCGACATAGATTTTTCAAAACTGATTCGATTTTGTGAGTGCAATATGTATGCATGATGGAGTGTAAGAGATGTGTTTGGGGATAGAGAGAGAGATGAGAGACAGTATGGATTTGTTGGAAGTGTAATATATTGTTGGACTATGATGAAAATAATGTGAAACTTACCAAATAGATAGGTGGTGTGCATGAAAGAAACGGAAATGAAACGAAAGCTAGAGAAACTGAGGGAGTGAAAGAATGCAAGGATGTAGAAACAAAAGTTATGAAAAATGGAAATGAAACAAAAGCTAGAGAAATGAGGAAGTGAATGCACTCTTGTAAGGAAAAGATATATGTGGAATTATAAGGGTGGTGATTATGACAAGCTTAGGAGACAGCTTTGATCTATAACATGGAATGAAGAGTTGAGCTGTAAGGAAATAAATGCTGCATGGGAACTGACAAAGAAATACATAACAGCATCAATTCGTGAAAGTATTTTGAAGGCCAAAAGGCTGAATAAGGTAGGCGTAAAATGGATGCATGTGGAGCTTAAGCATGAAATCTGGAAAAGAAAGTACTTTGAAGGAAGCACCAGATGAATAATGGTAATAATCAGTGACATCAAAAATATAAAGAACAAGCCAGGAGAGTGAATCAGTAAGTATGGAAAACAAAAGAGCAGAAATTGGGAAATCAGGCAAAGAAAAACCCTAGAGAATTTTTTAGATATGTGGCAAGTAGAAAGAAGAATGATCATGGTGAGATAAAGTTAATGGATGAAAGTGGTAGAATGGTAACTGCTGCAGAAGATATTGTTGAGGTCTTCAGTGAGGACATTAAGTGTAGAGAACATAGGATAGGATGGCTTAATTGTGAGTGAGCAGGAGGTGTTTGAGGAAATAAATAACTTGATGTTAGTAAGGCGATAGGATTTGATGACATATCACCACGCATCTTAAGGGAATGTTCCATGGAACTGGCAGTAGCATTGGCATGCCTGTTTAATATGAGTTTTGCAACAGCACAGGTTCCAAGTAATTGGAAGGAGGGTAAAATTGTTTCACTGCATAAGGCTGTAGCTGCAAATTATAGGATGGTTTGTATATTTGGAGTTGTGGTGAAGGTACTGGAGAGATTGGTGAGAAGTAGGATATAGAAATGGGTTGATAACAACAGTAATCTCTGTGATTATCAGCATGGGTTTGTTAAGGGGAGATCATGTTTCACTAACTTACTTATGTACTATATCAAGGTGACAAATACCTTGCACAAGGGAGATGCATATACAGTGGTGTACTTAGATTTTGCAAAGGCTTTTGATAGACTCCCACATGACAAGCTCTTAAATAAATTGAAACAGATGGAATTGAATAACAGATTTCTGAGTTGGATCAGTGACTGGCTGTTAGATGGGTATCAGAAAGTTGTATATGGGGGTGTTGTATCCCAAAAGAGAAAGGTCACTAGTGATGTGCCACAGGGGTCAGGTTAGGGGTCCGTTGTTGTTCACTTTATATGTTAATGATATTGGATGGGTTTAACTAGTGATATGCAGCTGTTTGCAGATGATGCAAAACTGGGGCAATGCAGAGTCAAGTGGATGTTATGGCCTTCCAAGAGCACTTGAATAGATTGTATGAATGGGCAAGTAAGTGGAACTGTCAGTTCAATGTTGCAAAGTATAAGGTTTTGAGATTTGGTAAGCAACAATGGGATGCAAATTATACACTTGGTGGGGAAACTTTAATGGAAGTAGAGGAGATGAGATATGTAGGAGTCATCGTGGACAACGGCCTGAAATCCCGGAGCCACGTTGCATTAGTTGTGAAGACGTCATATCAGATAATGACAATGATGCAGAGGATCCTGACATGCAGAAATAGAGAAGTTATGATGCCATTGTATAAAGCCTTGATTAGGCCTCATATGGATTATTGTGCACAGATTTGGTCGTCATGTTTTCATGGTGATGAGGATATGCTGGAAAGGGTCCAGCGAAGATTCAGAAAGGTGGTCATTAGTCTTTGTTTTGTGGAGTACGCGGACAGACTGAATAGGAGGACAGGGGGATATGATTGAGACGTATAAGTTAGTCAGCAGTTGTTATCAGGTCAACATGGAAGAGATTTTTCATAGAAAGAAGGGGGGTAGAACAAGAGGCCATCACTAGAAACTGTATAAGGAGGGTGTGAGCAGAGGAGTGAGGAGTAGGTTCTTTGCGTGGAGAGTGGTTAGTGAGTGGAATGCATTGCCTGAGTGTGTTGTGGGTGTAGACACACTGAATCAGTTTAAAGCACGGTTGGATGAGCTTTGTGTGCATTTGTCTGTACCTCCCACAATGAGTCTGACTCCGTGGAGGTCAAATGTTAATAATAATAATAATAATAATTATTATTATTATTATTATCCAGGCCTGATATGATATTATTATATCATACCACTCCTTGAACCCATTGACCGTTCTCGCTCCAACCACTCTCTCAGTCAATGCATTCCACGGTTCAACCACCCTCCACGCAAAGAAACCACTCCTCACCCTCTTGCACACAGCCTCCTTTCATAACTTCCAGGAATGGCCCCTTGTCATCGCTCCTTCCTGCCGTTCCACCAAGTGAAAGAACTCTCCAATGTCTACCCTGTAACTGCCTTTCATCAGTTTAAAAGTCTCGATCATATCACCTCTCCTTCTTCTATCTACGAAACTCTGCAGTCCACATTCCTTCAGTCGATCCTCATAACTCATATTGTACAGTTCCTGAAACCATCTTTGTTATCTGCCTCTGTACCCTTTCCACAGTCAATTTATCCCTTGAAATCCTGGGGACCAAATCAGTATTGCAGCAATCCTCTGAGTTACATTCACCACCTTTGCAATATGCTCCCTGAATTTCGGTTTTCTATCAATCATCACCCCGAGATTTCTTGTCTCCCCTACCTCCTTCAGTACAGCTCCTCCTATCGAGTATGCATCCTCCCATTTATGGATCCCAAACCTCAAGACTTTACATTTTGCTGCATTGAACCGACAGCCCCATTCATTTGCCAGTCTGTCTAGTTTATTCAACTCCTCTTGCATTTCTACAAGTCAGTATCCTCCCCATTGTTGTCAAAATTCATTATGCTAATTCAATAAATCTGCTAATGTATTTTATTCCCTATAGCGGGCATGCAAGACCATTTTAACCCCATCTGACTTTGGGGCCTGAGGTGGGTGGGGTGGAGGGTTTCTCCACCAATAGGCAATCAAAGGTCATGACTATAGCTAATTATTAATGCCATCCAGTGAAGAGAGGCAGACAAGTGCCACTATGATGTGGTTTCTCATTCAATATATTACTGTTTGAATTAGTGTGGGTTGTATGGCTGATATTTTTGAGTTTATGAGATGAAAAACATGAGTTTCTGGGGGGGGGGGACTGCCTGATCATGCCATGGAATGGCTAACTTGAGAACTCAGAATGGCTTCCTTCTGATGGCCTTATGCTATAGATATAAATGCTATTTCCACAGGGCAGGCCCTTTCATTATGCTATCCTTACAATTTTAACAATTCATCCTCTAAATTTTAAATTACTATCAACCATCACCCCCAGATGTCTTATTTCCTCTACTTCCTCCAGTATTTCCCTACCAAATGTATGTATGCTCTGCATTTCATTGTTTTTTGCATTTTAAAACTGTATACTCTTAAACATTGAACATCTCATTCCACTCCCATGCCCATTTACTCAGTCTCTTCATCTTGTAAAGCTATATCTTTGGTACTCCTCATAGTTCTTCCCATCTTTCTATCATCTCTCTAAAGAACTGATAGACTGCATCTCATAATTCAGATATATAGAAATTACATATATAAACATTTTCTGTTACTCATTCAAATAATTCTAATATGTCTTTATTTTCTTCAGAAAAGAAAAGAATAAACAGGTAAACCGAGTTGCCTTATTTTTGATAAATGTAAAATTTCTACCTTGTTTTTAGTTTTCTACATTTACTTCTTTCATTGAATGTACAAAACTGATTTTGTTTAACATTGAGTGACTTGACTTTTTCTTTTTATCTCACTTGAAACAAAGTTTTATATTTATTAATATTAAGAATGGCTTATAACTAATTGGGTGTTTTGTAGGAATCACTGGAGAAAAGTGGGTATTTGACAAAGTTAGGTGGAAAATTCAAGACATGGAGGAGAAGGTGGTTCGTTTTAAAAAATGGTACTCTCTGTTATTACAAATCCCAAGTGAGTGAAACTTGTTTTAAGTAGCTAAACTTTTTGTGATCTTAATATGAACTAATCTCATCTAATTATATAAGTTTAATTGTAGAATATTTTTTATTAACAGTACTTTTTAAAAAAATAAAATAACTACGAAAGTCACATCTTCATGATTTATAATTCTTTAATTTCAGAATGATACTGGAAGGAAACCACAGGGCCAAATTGTACTTGATGATGTGTGTCGTGTTAATCGAGTTGAAGGTGCTGCAACATTTGAGGTGATTGTTCTTATTAAGCTAACACATAGAATATCTCCTGTTTTAATGCTGTTTAACCCTTATTGTTTAATACTGTATATTCTTTCAAACTTCCTTTCATTTATGTATGCTCATTATTGAATACATTGTGTATGAATTTTTTTCTTTCTTTCACTCCAATTAATGCAATCATATTGCAATTTCATGAGATAGTTTACATTTTGTTTAATATTTTTTCAAATAGAAAGACAGTATCAATATTATCTTGCAATATATCATCTGTATAATACTATATATCATCCACCTTCACCTATGTTCAGTGCTTTTGCTCCCTACAGGCCAACTAATGGATACAGGGAAAGTGATAGACCAAGAAAACAGTTTTGGCAATATATAAAAACTTCCTTTTGAAGATGTGGCTCATGAACCATCTGCCATTTTGGCACAAAAAAACAGAGCAGCTTGGTTCACTTTCATCTAATAGACTTTATCCCATGAGTTTTTATTATACGAACATTTCTATATATATTTCAGTTTTCATACATGAATAAGTGATGATGATCATCATGAAATATCCAATTTTTTTTATGAATATTGGATTGTGGTTCTGTAAATGGTCCATAATAACTTCAGAAGTGTTTCACTAAATATCTCATCCTCTTAATGGAAGAGTCCTAAGAAACTGACTTATACTCTAGGTAAATACAGAAAAACAATTTATTAATTTTAAATAAGTGTAAATAATTATTCAATCATTGATTGATTAACTGTTTGCTAACATACTCTCTGGGTCTGTAAACACTTACAAAACTAGGGTAGGAATGCGCAACAATTCTCATCAACTCCATTGCAGCCCCAATTTCACTTCAGACTGTGTTTCTCTTAGAATGTTAGTTTTATGGTGGCAATTCTACACCGAATCTAAACATTTGGTGACCACAAGATATACTAAAAAAACATTTTACTTCTTGAACATATTTGAACTCCTTGAACTGATTAAATAAAAAAAATGCAAATCATGCCATTATGTCCCTTCTGCCAAAAGAACTGTATGTGTATACCATCACTGCAACTACTATGCTTGAATTCATTTAATTGATTTCCTTTGTATATAGATACCATGCCTTTTTGACCAGCAAATGCTTTGTGAAACCATTCTGGTTAAACCTTTATGTACTTATATATGTGAAGTTTAGTGCATAATAAACTTTTCAGTTTATTACACACTTAATAAACCAATAGAAATGTAATTATATATTATCCTTACTTGTGCTAGTCTTGTCTTTAACACACAGAATATACAAAGTACAAGCCAAAAAGAGGTGGAAGAAATTTTTTTGATAGTGAGGTTGATATAATTACACTAACTACTTTCTGGCCATTTCAGGCCCCTGCCTGTTGCTTAAACCTTTGGTGCTTCTCTTAGCTCTTCTTCCTCCTCTGTGATTTACATAAAAACTAGTATGAATATGCACTCAGTATACAGTTTTTAAATTAATTTTCCAGAATAAAAGTTTAATTTTTTTTTATTCTCCTTTCCAGGAGGGATATAAGATAAAGATGAATGAAGGAAAAAATAATCATTTTCATAACTCAGCAAGGTATAAAAGAAACTGAAGGTTCTGAAAGTGATTATATTATGAGACTTATGAAATTTTAATGCTACAAGTTGTCATGTAGCATTAAAGAGTTGCCTTTATATCAGTAAACAGCTATCAAATTAAGATAATCAATTAATATATGAAGGACATCCAGAAAGTAAGTTCCGTTTTTAAATATTTTCATTGCAGCACTGCAATCGCAATGGTGTGCATGCGTGCTGAGTTAGTTGATTCATTAGCCGTTGGTACCATTTTCAGACATTCTCCTAGTGCATACACATCTTGATGTGCATTTATAATGTCTAAGAAAATCGAATCGCTTGCTGCATGTGAAATTAGGTCAGTTATCCATTTCTTGAATGCAAGGAACGTTAAAAAGCAGCTGAAATTCATTGGCAAATTATTGTGGTTTATGGAGAACGTGCAATGAGCGATTCAGTGGTATGAAGATGGGTAAGACTTTTTAATGAAGGAAGGACAGGTGTTCACGATGATGAATGGAGTGGGTGACCATTTTTACCATCTTTAGTGGTCATGCAACCCCTGAATCCAAACCAGTCCATGGAGTGGAGGCACACCTCATCACCAGTCAATATGAAATTGAAGACAACAGTTTCCTCTTGGAAAATCATGTGCATTTTGGGACAGACAAGGAATTTTGCTGGTAGACTTCTTGGGTCAAGGCTCCACAATCAACGCGAGTATGTACTGCCAAACCCTTAAGAAACTGCGTCGTGTGATACAGAATAAATGATGTAGCATGCTTACCGGGGTGTTGTTTTGATTCATGATAACGCCCACCCACGCATGGCCAGTTGAACACAACAACTTCTTACCATCTTCGGCTAGGAACAGTTCCATCATCCCCACATATAGTCCTGATCTCATGCCAAGGGACTTTCACCTGTTCACATCTAAAATCTTTCCTTGGTGGCTGGCAGTTTCAAGACGACAATGAGGTCAAAGAAGCGGTCAATACGTGGTTTGCATCACAGGCAGCAACCTTCTATGATGAAGGTGTACAACTCTTGGTGTCCTGTTTTGATAAGTGCCTGAACAATGGCAAAAATTATGCAGAAAAGTAGCGAAAGATGTCTACTTTAATTTCCAATAAAGTTTTTTTTGTAAGTATATTTTTGTTTCTCTGACAGCTTATTGGAACTTACTTTCTGGATGTCTCTCGTATATATACACATAGAAGTATATATAAATATATATACTTGTATTTAAATATATATATACAGGGTGTTCGGGATAAATTTGACATATTTATAATTAATTATATTTTTCCGTAAGTTACATGTATTAACACACACTTCTCTTCATTTAAAAGTTTGGACCCTTCTTCATTCATATACAAGATGTCAGAAAGGATGGATAGCTGGAACCCACCTGAATCATGGAAGAGAATAACTTGTATCATGATGATTCGTGCCCGCCATCAAAATAAGGATATTACGACTGCTGCCCAATGCTCCCTGAATACAGTAAAAACAATCAGGCATGAACTAGAGACTTGCAATGGTGACTACGAGGATGTAGCAAGAAGAAAGATCCCTAGCAGACGATCTGATTGCGTTCGTACAGCAGAATTCCTCGCAAATCTGCAGGAACAGGTGTTGAAGAACCCTGGCATTGGAATTCGGGCTTTGTTCATGGAGTTGCTAACTGTAGTCAAGCCCTGGATAACAAGGGTAGCCAATGGTAGGCCATATGTATGGCAGCAGGATTCGGCCCCTTGCCACACCTCTGGGAAAAGTCAAAAATGGTTGTCTGAAAATTTCTACGACTTCACCAGTCCAAATGTTTGGCCTCCAAACTCCCCAGACCTTAACCCCATGGATTATTTTGTATGGGGCGCAGTTGAAAAAGACACCAATCGCACTTCCAGTAATACAAAAGCCCAGTTAATGGATAAAATTAAAACAGTTTTTGCGGCCCTTCCCAGGGAGACTGTAGCATCAGCTTGTTCGAGGTTCCGAAGCAGAATTGAAGCTGTGATCGATGCTAATGGTGGTTATTTTGAGTAAATCTTGTTGATAGTATTGTAATTAACTCTGCCTGTAATGTTTTTTTGTCAATTCATTAAATTTAATAGATACAAAGAAGATTTTCTTTTTCCTTACGAAACTGTCAAATTTATCCCGAACACCCTGTATATATAAATTTGATAAACAGACAAAATGACAGTGTTCGTGTTGCACTCAAGGGTTTAAAACCATCTCTCTTCTCTCTCATATTAAATTATACTTGATAAGAAATTTTATTCTTGTTTTTTTCTCTTTATGCAAACATCATCTTCTTGAGCTTCATTTCCCCTCAAGTGGGATTGCTAGTGGGATTTAAAACCATGTTATCCTCTGGTCTAAGGTCTTGGAGGTCATCTCTCAATCTGTACAGCCATTGTTTTTTAGGTCTCCCCTTACTTCTTTTGCCTGGCAGCTTCATCCCCAGCACTCTCCTTCCCGCATAGCTTTTATCTCATCACATAAATAGCTAAACCACCTCGGTCTTGATTCCCTGATCTTCCTAGATGCTTAGGTTACCTTCATTGTCCCCCCCCCCCCCCAATATCAGTGAGGTTTATGGTCTTATCCAATTTTGTTATACCACTTGCAATTCTCAGCATTCTCATTTCAGCTGTGTCCATTCTCTTCTCTTGGTCATCTGCCAGGTCTCACTGCTATATATTAGTGCTGGTCTTACTACCAGAGATCTTTCCTTTTATCTTGCTAGACACTTCTGTATCACACAAGATACCTGAGAACTTCTTCCAGTTTATCCACCCTGATTGTATGGTGACTCGTTAGTACGAGGTGTGTTAGTCGAGGATTTGACAAAATCTCCCCCCCCCCACCCCCCCCCCCCCCCACCCCCCCCCCCCCCCACCCCCCCCCCCCCCCACCCCCCCCCCCCCCCACCCCCCCCCCCCCCCACCCCCCCCCCCCCCCACCCCCCCCCCCCCCCACCCCCCCCCCCCCCCACCCCCCCCCCCCCCCACCCCCCCCCCCCCCCACCCCCCCCCCCCCCCACCCCCCCCCCCCCCCACCCCCCCCCCCCCCCACCCCCCCCCCCCCCCACCCCCCCCCCCCCCCACCCCCCCCCCCCCCCACCCCCCCCCCCCCCCACCCCCCCCCCCCCCCACCCCCCCCCCCCCCCACCCCCCCCCCCCCCCACCCCCCCCCCCCCCCACCCCCCCCCCCCCCCACCCCCCCCCCCCCCCACCCCCCCCCCCCCCCACCCCCCCCCCCCCCCACCCCCCCCCCCCCCCACCCCCCCCCCCCCCCACCCCCCCCCCCCCCCACCCCCCCCCCCCCCCACCCCCCCCCCCCCCCACCCCCCCCAATTTCTCTCTGTATTCTCTAAGAGCACATGCTGACTTATTTGACAGGAACTTTTGATATGCTTTCTTCTTTTCCTGCACTGCCTCTTTAGCTTCTTGTGTCCACCATGGAGTTCTAATTTTTCTATCCTTGCAGACAACTTCACCACATGCCTCTCTAGCTGAATCAATCAGGGCTTTCTTCAAGGCTCGCCACTGAATCTCCAAGGTTTGATTCCTGTTCTCAAACTCTTTTATTTTTTCTTCAATAATCTTTGTGTATTTTAGCTGCTCAACTTTTATTCTCTTTAAAACTTTCTTACATGTTATTCTTTTCAATATGAAATTCAATTTTATCCTGCTCAACACTAAATAGTGATCACTTCCAATTTCAAATCCTCTGTACACTCTGGTGTCCTGCACCAGGGAGAAAACATCACTATCAACAATAACTTAGTCAATCAGACTTTTCTTATTCCTTGCCTCTTCTCTCCATGTGAATTTGTGCATATTTTTATGTTGGAACATGGTGTTAGTAATAACCAGTCCATGTCCTGAGCAGAAATCCAACAGATATTTGCTATTATTATTAGCTTTGCTCTTTTCTCCAAATTTTCCCAAAATATTTTTGTATGTTTCACAATCATTTCCTACTCTGCTATTTAGATCCCCAACAAGGACCAACTTTTCCTTTTTCATTGTGTCAGTTGCTTTTTCTAAAGCCTCAAAAAATTCCTCCACTTCTACCTTAGTAGAACTTTCTGTGGGACCATAGGCACAAATAAGTCTCATTGTCCAGTTCCCCATTCTCATATTTGCCCACATTACTCTACTTGAGACTGACTGCCATTCAAGAAGATTAGCCTCGTATTTTGTATTGAATACTATGGCTACTCCTTCTTTTCCTTGATTGTCATTGCCTGAATATAACATTTTGTATTTATTGCTCAGAAAGATCTCACCAGTTTTTGTCTTTTTTGTTTCAGTCACCCCTATTATGTCGATCTGGTACTTATCTAATTCCTCAGCTAGCTCCATTTCTTTGCCATTCAGGCTTCTTATGTTGATAGTACCGATCTTTAATCTGGTGATGTTGAGTTGTGGTGTTTTTTCAGATTTGTTCCAGTAGCTGACTTTTCGCTGTTTGCTCTGGTTCCCTGGCGAAAACAACGGGGGCTTTGTTTAACCAGGCGACACCCCAGCTGGCATGAAATTTTGTCATGTTGTACCATCATTTTTTATTTTGGTTTAACCAATAAGAATACAATTTGTTCAGCTAAATCCCAAATTGCCAGCCAATCCTCGTTCGTTCGGTATCCAAGTAGATACCCAACAGGGTGCACGAGAAGGTGAGGATTGGACATTAGGTCAGAAGCCCTGGTCGGTTCTCCGCATTCCTTTAAAGGCTATGTGGAGGTCTCTCAAAAGTGAATATACTAACTTAAATTTGTTAACGGGTGTAGAAGAAATATGCTGGACTAGACTGGACTCAGTGAGAATACCAGAGCATCTAATTCTCTTGAATTAGAGAGCTGTATGACAACCAAGAGGCTCCAGTAAAAACATTTATCTTTGGAGAAACAGACAGTATTTGAGCAGAAAAAGGGATGCTACAAGGTTGGATACCGTCACCCTATCTTTTTAATATATATAGTGAATATATTATGAGATTGGCCAACTTAAAAAAAGATCCAGCTGGAATAGGGATTGGTGACAAAAAATAAATAATTTAAGGTATTCAGATGATGCAACTCTCATAGCAGAAACTAAAGCAGATCTGGAGCAGTTGATTATTAGTTATGAGGGAAAACAACAACGCTGGGCTTAATTTAAACATCAGCAAAACAAAGGTGTGGGTTCTGGCAATTTAGATGAATTTATGATTGAGGGAGATAAAATAGAGATCATTGAAATTTATGATTTACTGGTGTTCAGAATAAGAAATGATGATAAATATGAAGATGAAATTAAAAGAAAGATGCCCATGTTTAAAAAAAAAAAAAAAAAACTATGTTAAACCTGAAAAAATTATGAAAGATAGAATTGTTAGTAAGGCCACAAAAGTTAGATTGGTTAAACAGTGGTATTTCCAGTAGTGATGTATGGATGTGAAAACTGGATTATTAAGAAGACAGACAGACAGATTAAAATAACCAGAGATTAGTAAGGAATAGAATACAGGATTGGGTTGATGGACATAGCATTCTTTATGATGGTCAGCATGGATTTGTAAAGGGTAGGTCCTGTTTTAGTAATTTACTTGAATTTTATAATAAGGTGACAAGTGTGTTAGATAAGGGAGAATCATATACAGTGATATTCTTAGACTTTGTAAAAGTGTTTGATAGATTACCACATGAAAGTTGGCATACAAGCTGCAGAGAATGGGAACAGATAGTATATTGGATCAGAGATTGGCTCTGTGAACAATACCAGCAGGTTATGTAAAAAAAAAGAATGGTAACCAGGGGCATGCTCCAGTATTTTGTTCTTGGGCCTCTGCTGTTTAACTTGTTTGTAAACAATATATCATGTGGACTAACTTCAGTTATTTGCTGATGATGCAAAGTTGGGAAGAATTATGTAGCACTGCTGATGCTGAATCCCTTCAGGAAGATTTGAATAGACTTTTTACTTGGGCAAAAGAGTGAGGTTGTAGTTTTAATATCAATAAGTGCAAGGTGTTGCATTTTGGAGTGCAGAAATATAACGCTGTGTACTATATCGATGGTGCCATACTGCTGGAAGTGGATGAGATTAGAGGTTTGGGAGTGATGGTTGACAGTAGACTGAAGTTTAGAGGACATATTGCTAGTGTTGCAAAAGGTGCACATCATAGTGTTGCTATGATAACAAGTACTCTAACCTGCAAGGATAAGGAAGTGGTTATGCCACTATATAAGGCACTGGTCAGACCACACTTGGATTATTGTGTTCAGATCTGGTCGCCTGATTTTCAGTGTGATGTGGAGACATTGGAGAGGGTCCAGAGATGAGTGACTAAGACAATATCAGGAGTTTGGAATGCTGGCTATGGAGAAAGATTGAAGAAATGCGGATTGCAGAGTATGGATGATAGGAGGAAGAGAGTTGATATGATAGAGATGCTTAAGTTAGTGAGAGGATTTTATCAGATTAATCCAAAGGGGATTATAAAAAGAGTAGAAGATGAGAGGGGAAGAATCAGAGGTCATTCCTGGAAATTATGTAAAAGTGTGGTGAAAATGGGTGTGAGGAGTAGATTTTTTACATGGAGAATTGCCAGTGAATGGAATGCATTACCAGAATGTAGTGTTAATGCAAGGAGTGTTAAGGATTTTAAGATTCTATATAATGAATATGTTGTCAGATTGAATGAACATCCCACAATGAGTCTGTCGACTCCATGGAGGTTGTAATAATAATTATAAAAAGAAAAACATTAAAAATCTGGAACACAGATATAGAAAATGCAATAAGAGAACAACAAATGGCATAGAAATCACTCCTTCAAAAACATACAAAGGAAACAGAAGAAATATAACAAAATCCTGTAAGAATCTCACTGAGATTCTTGGGACAGATTTATTAATAAAACAGAAGAAGATATACATGGAATACAAGACATAGCCTACAAAATATTAAGGAAATTAAACAATGAAGAAAGAGATACAGCACATATCAACATAATATAAGAGAAACAATGGATAGAGAATTATAACAATTTATGGTATGACTGAAATTTAATAACAGAAAATAATAATGAAGAAATAAGTACTGATATAGAACCAATAAAATTGAAAGAACTAAAAGAAGCAATAAAAGTATCAAAAAAATAGAAAATCATCCTGATTACATGGCATAAATACAGAGCTTTCGAAATATGGCAGAGAATATTTACATCACAGTTTCTTAAAATTAATAAATAATTGTGGGAGGAAATGTGAGGTTCCATCAGATTGGTTAAGCTAAGATTATATCTATATTTAAGAAAGGAGACGGATAAACAAGCTATGCAAAGTTTATATAAAGATACAAAAATACAGTTATAATTAGGTAATAAATTAACAGAGGAGATTGAAATAAATCAGGGTGTGAGACAGTGATGTAGCTTATCTCCAACTCTATTCAGTATATATTGATCAGATTATTAAAAAATGGAAAACAACAATTACACAAGGTATCCAGTTAACCAGAAGAACTGTTATCAGTACAATGCCATATGCAAATGATCAGATTATTATTATTATTCAGGCCTCCATGAAGTCAAAAGACTCATCACGGGAGGTCCTTCTTAGGAAACACAAAGTCTATCATACCACCCCTTAAACTCATTGACTGTTCTCCCTCTCACCACTCTATCAGGCAATGCATTCCATGGTTCAACCACCCTCCATGCAAAGAAACCACTTCTCACTCTCTTGCTTCACAGTTTCCTTTCGTAACTTTCAGGGATGGCTCCTTGTCATCACTCCTTCCCGCTGTTCAACCAAGTGAAAGAACTCCCCAGTGTCAACCCTGTAACCACCTCTCAACAGTTTAAAAGTCTCAATCATATCACCTCTCCTTCTTTTATCCACCAAACTCTGCAGTCCACATTCCCTCAGCCGATCCTCATAACTATCATTGTACAGTCCTGAAACCATCTTTGTTATCTGCCTTTGTACCCTCTCCACAGTTAATTTATCCCCTTCAAATCCCGGGGACCAAATCTGAGAACAATAATCAAAGTGTGGTCTGATCAGGGTCTTATACAACGGAATGATAACTCTTTTATCTCTACAGGTCAGCATCTTTCTCATTATTGCAGCAATCCTCTGTTACCTTCACCGCTTTTACAATATTCCCCCTAAATTTCAGGTTTCTATCAATCATCAACCCCAAATCTCTTGCCTCCTCTACTTCCTCAGTATAGCTCCTCCAATAGAGTATGCAGCATCCCATCGATGTGTCCCAAACATCAAGACCTTACATTTTGTTGCATTAAACCTATACCCCATTCATTTGCCCATCTGTCTAGCTTATTCAAATCCTCTTGCAGGGCTACCACATCTGCACTATTACTAATAACCCTTCCCAGCTTCACATCATCTGCAAACAACTGAATATATCCCCTGCAATCCACTGACAATGTGAGTACGAGAAAGCTTTTGATAAAATACACAGAGAAAAACTATGGAATATAATGAAAAAACAAGGATATCCATTACATTTGGTACAAGCTATGCAAAGTTTATATAAAGATGCAAAAATACAGTTACAGTTAGGTATCATCATCTTAAGAGCCGATAAAGGAAACTCTACAGTGATCTTAAACACCAGAGATTACAAAGAAAAGATTACCTTACTCTCTGATACATCTATCTACTGTATTTTAGATTCAGACCCCACATTAAAGAATCACAATGATACCAACGACTTGTTAAGTAATATGGGTAGCTGGCCAACAGACTTAAAACTAAGATTAAAGTCAATGCATCCACTAACACTGAGACTATATAGCTCCCCCAAAGTTCACAAAAATGGAATACCACTATGCCCTATTGTTGATGGAATTAATTCGCCCACTTATTTATTATCGAAACATCTCGCAGGTCTCCTTAAGGCACACATCTGTAATTCAGATAACGAGATACAAATTTCACAACATTTTGTTGAGAAATTAAGTAACATCTTGATCTCCAATACAGACCATCTGGCAAGCCTGGATGTTACATCTTTATTCACCAATATTCCAGTAGATGAAGTAATTGACATTTTAAGAAACCTCTTCCCTCAAGACACTACTTCTCTGTTCCATCATTGCTTAAAGTCTAATTTTTTCCTGTGGAATAAAACGATTTATCAACAATTAACAGGCCTTGCAATGGACAGCCCTCTTTCACCCCCTTGTGTGGATCTCTTCATGGAGAAACTTGAAAGTAAAATTTTATCTCAGCTAGACCCTAAACTCACAGTGTGGTGGAGATATGTGGACGACATTTTTATTGTTTGGAAAAACAGAGAAAAGGATCTGTTCGATTTTCTCAGCAAGATTAACTCATTGCATCATAAAATTAATTCACCTTAGAACTTGAGAAAGAAAAACAATTACCATTTCTGGACACTTTAATTAAAAAACAAATAGATGGATGCATCAGCAATACAGTCTATTGAAAACCAACCAACACATGTCGATACTTGCATTTCACATCTTCACACCACATTTCTCAGAAACTTAGCATCGTACATATGCTAAAAAATAGAGCCTCTCTCATCACTGCAGATGATAAAGTTCTCAAAGATGAACTATCCCTGATATCAAATAACCTTATAAACAATGGTTATCTTAGAAAATTGATCCATAAGATACTTTTTTGTGACCCTGGGAATACCTCCCCCACTTCAGTATGTACACCTGTGCCTTAGTGAGTTTTCTATAGGTGTTCAATATAGCAAGATTCCCAGTCATTTCCAACTCAGCAGTCCTATTACAATCATTGTTCTTTGCACCAATTCCATTACTTTCATTACACCAATTCTATTACTTTTGTCAACATAGCCATTAAGGTCACCACACATACAAACACAAACACCCTACAAACACAAACACTCTACTTTGTAATCTGCTTATTATACACTCTAGTTCTCTCCAAAATTTTTATTTTTCATCTTCTTTGCAACCAGCTTGAGGTGCATGTACACTAACCAGTCAGAATTTCACCACCAAAGTCTGGATGCACTCCAGTCTGCAACCTCTCAGCAGAGGTGGCAAACTTGATGTGGTACACTCACCTTCTGGTGAGGATATCCACATTCAGCGGTTCTATTCTGATGTGTGAAGCCATTTTTACTTTTGTTTCTCTCAACTCCTCTGAGCTATCTTTTTTAGTTGCACCTGTTCTTGGTAAGGTAGTCCTTGCCCATTTCTCATGGTGGGGCCAGGAGTAGCCCACATGCATTGCCTCTAGAGTATGCCTTAGTCCTATCCATTTTCTTTGGATTGGTTTGCATTTAGATTATCTGTGAAAGTTTCATGGCTGCATGCTCTTTCTGATGCCAATCTCTTTATGCAAACATGTAAACAAAAGATACCTTAGACTTCTTAGAAAAATGTTGCAGTCTCACAGAAGCAGTAATCAAATTTAATAGTATAACAACAGATAAAATAAACGTTAGTAAAGGACTAGACCAAGGATGTTCCATCTCCCCATACCTTTTTGACATCTACCTAGAGGTTAACCAAGCCTTGGAAGAAGAAAAAGGGGTGTTGACTCCATTTAGCAACCATTTAGGTTGTTAAATGATTATAACCTTAATAACATAAAATATGCCGATGACATTGTAATGATAGCAGACACAAAACAAAAAATGGCAAACCTAATAACCAAACTAAACAATATAGCTAAAGAATACAGCATGACCATAAATACGGACAAAACAAAAATCTTGTAATTGGAAAAAACAAAGAAAAAGTAAACTTCTCTTTGAATAGATCAACAGTTGAACAGGTAAAACAATTCAACTATTTAGGAAGAGTAATAACAGAACACTTAGATACCATGACTATTATTAATCATAGAATATCAACTGCATGGTCATCATTTAATAAGCTAGGTGAAATCTGGAAAAATAATGAAATATCCAGACTTCTAAAAATAAAATTTTATAATGCAATTATAATACCCACTGTGCTTCAGAAACTCAGACACTCAAGAAAACAGAGATACGAAAACTGGAGGCTTTCGAGATGAAATATCTCAGAACAATAAATTAAACAAAATGACAGAAAAGAAAACAAATCAAACTGTAAGACAAGATCTAAACCATACAAACTCATTAATAGAAAAGATTAGAAGAATACAGCTTCAATGGTATGGACATGTTGAGAGAATGCCGCCAAAAAGGCTACCAACCTCGCTCTGTATGCAAGATTAGAATAAAAAAGGAAAAAAAAAGGAAGAACAAGAACTAAATGGATAACATCAATAAAGGGTCAACTCCAGATTACAAACCTATAGACAGCTCACCAGCCATGCAAGAAACCGAGACTCCTGGAGGTTGTTGTGGAAACACGGAAAGACTCAACCCGTCCCTGATGGAAGAGGACAGTAAGTATGTAAGTAAACAAAAGTTTGCATGATGTAATCTGATGCCCAGACCTCTATGTGGATATAGAAAACCTCACAGCACATTGTTCTGGAATTCCATAATGCACAGCACCCATTCTTTTAAGCATGCTTATTGTCATGTATTATGGGTTTTCAACTTTATTGTGGTCTCATCAGTGGGAGTTAGACTTTGGTCACCAAAATCTTGGTTTTTCTCTAGGCCTTTTTTTTTTCCATCCTTGCATCAAACATCTGCTTTGCTAATCTTCCTCATCCATTATGTTTAAGTGCCCATTCTGCCTGGGATTAGATGTGCTAATACATTCTTGAATGCTAACAATATAACTTTCATTTCTGATGCCATCTGTTCACCCCCATATTTTTATAATAATAATAATAATGATATTATTATTATTATTATCAGACCTCCGTGAAGTCAACAGAATCATTGCTGAAAGTCCCTGCTCTCACAAAGAAAGTTAATGGAGCCATATCCATCTATCCACAGCTACTATGCTTACAGAACTTAGGCAATGCATTTTACTTACCAACCACTCTTCATGGAAAGAACCTGTTTCATTTCCTTGCTCATTTCCTCCATATACTGCAGAAATGCCTCTTGTTCTTCTCTTGCTCCCTCCCTCTATTCTATGAAAAATCCTCTTCATATTATTCTTGTAACAGCCCCTCAACAACTTGTACAGATTATGCAATTTACATTCCCTTAGTCTGTTTTTATATCCCACATTCCATACACACAACACTGACTTAGTGAATCTTATCTGGATCCTCTCTGAGATATAATCATCCTCTTGATCAGCAGACCAGATTTATGCACAGTATTTCATATGCTGATCAGGGCCTTATACAAGCAAAGTATCACCTCTTATTTCTGCATGTTGAGGTCCTCCTCATCATTGCCATAATCTTTCGTGATGTTCTCACAGTTTTAGCAATGTGACCCATAAATTCTCAAGTGTCTATCCACCATCACTCTGAGATCTTTCATCTCTTCCATCCCCTTTGACAGATCCTTGGAACTCCACTAGTGACCTTTCACTTTTGGAATACCACTTTCCCCATTAATTGTATATCTTCACCCCATTCCTTCCCACCAGATTTCAAGACCTTACACCCTTCAATATTAAAGTGATAACTCCATTCACTTGACCACTTACACAGTCTGTTGTGATTCTCCTTTAAGACCACAACACTGGCTCTGCTTCTCATTCCCACCTTTACATTGTCCATAAACAACTCCATATATCCAGTTATATTTGTCCAAATATTATTAACTTCTGACCTCCATGGAGTTAGAGACTCATCACGGGAGGTACACACTATCACACACAATGTTCATCCAACCATGCTTTAAACTGATTCAGTGTGTCTACATTTGCAACAAACTCAAGCAATGCATTCCACTCATCTACCACTCTCCATTCAAAGAACCTTCTCCTCACTCCTCTGCTCACACCCTGTTTATACAATTTCAAGTGATGGCCTCTTGTTCTACCCTCCCCTTCTTGCATTCTATGAAAAATCTCTTCCATGTTGACCTAATAACAACCCTTGACTAACTTATATTTCTCAATTATTCCCCCCCCCCCCCTTCACCTCCTATTCACAAGGCTCTGCAACTTATATTCTCTCAATCTGTCCTCGTACTCCATATTCCAAAGACCACTGATCACCTTTGTGAATCTTCTCTGGAACCTTTCCAACATATCCTCATCACCAGGAGACCTCGCAACCAAATCTACGCACAATCCACATGAGGCCTGATCATGGCCTTTGGCATCAAAACCTCTGGTTCTGGATGACCACGGTTCTCCTCTGATCTTCCACTATTTTCTGTAAAAGCTCTTCAACATTGATCTTAAAACAACCCCTTACTAACATGTAGGTCTCTATCATATCACCCCTCTTTCTCCTATCCACTAGACTCTGTAAATTGCATCTTCTCAACCTTTCCTCATATTCGACATTCCAGAGATCAGAAACTACTTTAGTCAGTCACCTCTGAAACCTTTCCAACATCTCTTCATCCTTTTGAAAACCAGGTGACCAAATCTGTACACAAATAGTCCATATGTGGCCTAATCAAGGGCTTATACAGTGGAAGCAGAATCTCCTTACTTGTACAAGTCAATATCCTCTGCATCATTTCCAGCATTTGTTGCATTGTCCTCAAAATTTTAGCAGTGTGTCCTCTAAATTTTAGATCCTTATCCACTATCATCCCAAGATATCTTATTTCCTCCACCTCCAACAATATATCCCCACCAAGTGTTAATTCTATATCCAATCTTTGTTTCCCAAATTTTAAAACCTTGCATTTTGCAACATTGAACTGGAATCCCTATTCTCGTGCGCATTTACTCAATCTATTCAAGTCTTCTTGTAAGGCCATAACATCTTTTCTACTCTTCACAGTTCATCCCAACTTTAAATCATCTACAAACTACTGAATATCCTCATCCAAATCTCTGCCAATATCATTAACATATAGGTTAAACAGCAATGGCCCTAAAACAGACCCCTAAGGCACACCACTGGTGACTTTCCTCTTCTGGAATATTATTCCCCTCTACACAACTTGCTGATACCTATCAAATAGCCAGTCTCCAACCAATTCACTAATCTAATATCCAACCCCATCTGCTCTAGTTCACTATCAACTTATAATGCGATAATTTATTGAAACCCTCTCCTTTGTCCTTATTGTAATAAGTAAGTAGATTACTAAAACATGATCTTCATTTAGTAAATCCATGCTGTCCCTCAAAGATAATACCATTGTTGTCAACCCAATTCTGGATCCTGGTTCTTCTCACCACCTTCTCCAACATCTTAACCACAGCATCTGACACACAGATTGTCCTACAATTTATTGCTAGAGTTCTATCACCTTCCTTATGAAGCAGCACAATCTTGCCCTCCTTCCACTCCTTTGGAACTCAACCCAGTGCAAGACTCATATATAAAAACTATGTCAAGGCAGATGCCAATTCCCTGGCACATTACTTCAAAATATGTGGTGATATATTATTAAATCCTACAGCCTTATTAACATCAAGTTTTCTCTATTCCCCATATACCTCTTGCTCACTTACAGTCATTCTTTCCTTCTCATTATCAACTGATCCAAAACTCTCCATGATCTCACATTCACAAGAATGAAAGATCTTTATGAACTTCTCGTTAAGTATCTCCACTATATCTTCTGCAGCAGTTGTTCTTGTACCATTTTCTCCAATCAGTATCATCCTTCCCTAATATATATATATATTTTTTTTTTTTTTTTGCTGACTACATATCAAAAGAACACCCTAGGATTATTTTTGGCTTCATTAACTAACTGCTGCTCATACTTCACTTTTGCTACCCTTACCAACCAAGTCACCCTCCATTTCACACTAACTTATTTAACCTTCTGACCCTTGGAATACATTTAGACACTGCTTCTACTAGACAGTTCTTGTATATCCCCCAAGCTGCATTGATCTCCTTTCCAGCTAACTTCTCATTCATGCTACTCCTGCAAGCTGTCTCCTAAGTTTTTCATAATCACCAACCTTGTAGTTCCACATATACCCTTTCATCATACTGCTGGCAACAACCCAGGCAATCACTTCATGCCATTCTCAGCAGCTAGAGGGTGATTTGATGCCTCATTTATAACTACATCCTCTGATGAGATGATCAAATCCAAGACCCTCAATCCTTGTGTTCCCTTGGTTACATATTGTCTGAGGTGGTTGTCCCTCAAAAACTCAAACTCATTTTCTTTACTTCCAATTGCTATCTCATCATCCCAGTTTATATTTCCATAACTAATATTGCTCATGATGATCAATCTTTTCTTATTTGCTTGGCTAATTTAATTATACATTTCATGATCACTACCATCCATTTTACCAGGTCTATAACAACATCTGACTACGTATTTCATTCTATTCACCTCTATATCACACCATACTATCTCAAAACCACTGGCACTATTTCTCTCTTGCATCTCTACCTTGTATGGAAATAACTCTTTCTCTATCATCAATAGCACTTCCCCTCCTCCTTTTTACCTTTTCTATCTTCATGAAATACATCATATCCTTCCATCTCTATTCTTGAGTCAACAGAATCAACTAATGTAACCATTTCATTTGCCTTGAAACACATCATACCTTCCATTTCTTACACTTCTAGCATTTGTATGCAAACATAGCCATTTTCATTCTTGGATCTGTAGTTAGTTCTACTGATATCACTTATTTGATGTGACTTCTCCATACTTAACTTGAGCTATTTCTTTTTTTTCTTTATTCATCTTAGAACCTTCTTCAAATCCAACTGTTTTCTCTTGATCCCAGGTCCTCCTCTTCCCTTTTTGGTCTACATGCACATTCATATCCTCTTGGAACATCAGTCTTTCTCATGCTGTGTTCCCCTGTCCACCCTGAAACCTCCCTGTTTCGCTGTCTTTCTTGCACACCTGTTCTCTCATTCTCTATACTCATGCCACTCACTTCTTCCTTCATAACCACCTCTTCAATCTCTCCTGTCTTACTCTCCCATTCCTCCACATTGCTTCCCACTTGATCAGATTCAGTCTTTGATTCACTTCTCTACCTCCCAGCAGCAGTCTCTCCAAGTGACTCACACCAAAGCATTCAAATGCAGTTCATCATTCTTATACAACTTCATCCTTCAAACTTGTTCCACACATTAACAAACTGCACTCCTTTGTCCTCGCACATTTTTGCTAACATATCATTCATAATTCTTGCTCTCTGCCTCATTTCTCACCACTGTCATGCCTGGGCAACACATTTACTACCTTTCCTATCACACTATTATCTTTTATCTGTCTCAACAACCTCCTGATATTCAATCTGATGTGTTTTTTGTTCCCAGTCAAATCATTTGTCCTTATTACAACTACAAACTCTTTTGCTCGCTTACTTTTCATATCCAATGCCTCAATCACTCTACTTATTCTATGTCCAGGAAAACAAATCTTGTACATACTCTTATCCAGCACACCTCTAATAATTGAATCACCATACAATGCCACTCGTGTGTCTTTCATTACCTCTTTTATACCAGTATTATTCATTTTCATCATTTTCGCTCTTCCATACATATCTTGAATTCTCTTAACTTCTTTCCACATCTATTTCACCTCTTGCTTCATCTTAACCATCTCAACTTTCAAATCTTGCATCACATTTTCGCTCTCTTTCACTCTCTCAGTTTTGTTGCCAGCCATACACACATGTTCACAGTCAGTGTTACATCAGATGAGCACTCATCCTCCTCATGGCATTCTCACTACTAACACTTTCAGTTATCAACACATTAGCACTCATCAAGTCCTCATTCGACTCACACTTCACACATACCCTCCTTCCATCCGCCTTATATATCCATAAATTATCTACATTATCGAACAAATACACATAACACACCTCACATTTCATGAAAGGACTGAAATCAAAATTAAATTCCGGCATGGACAAAGTTGCTGCCATCTTTTCTTCGCTGGTTTCTATACTAAGCTCTAATTTTAACGAATCCATGAACAAACTTGAAGAAACAAGCCCCCACACACACACACGCGCACGCACTAAAAACACTGCAAGCACAAATTTAAATCAACTCTTACTCATAAATACACACTTATTTACAATTAATTATTCCAAAAAACTTATCTGAAACATGAGCCTTCTATACACACCACTACTTCTTTCAAGACACTAGCGACACATTCAAGGCTTTTTTTCAAATTCCTAATGTCTCTCCATTATTTTCTAAAACTAAACTGGTCTTTTCTTAGATTTTATCTCTTATTCTTCTTGCTATTTTCTTTTCAGAAAACTTTGAACAGTGACACAATAATGTATTTCTTTGTAGTTACTATCCTCCCTTCTGAAGCTTCCTTTATATTACTTAAATTAAGGGTATATTAAATCCCACATAGTTTTAAAACCGAATAAGAAACTCAAAGATTGGAATCAGAGAGTTTCATGCCGAATATAGTAAACTATAAAGTATCGGCGATACTAGCGTTAGCAAATGCAAGTGATCCTAGTACGTAGTACAATACTGGGCAGCTCGTTGCAAAGGTGGGGGAAGTTCAGATCACTATTCTTAGGTATTTTCCATAATGTAAAAACTTCCTTTATATATTGAAAGAGTCATCCCCTTAGTCCAGTTCAGGTATTACCTTCTTTGATTCCAAACATAGTCCAGAGATGTCATACAACCATTTCGATCCTAAATCACTAGAAACTATAATCAATTCAGCAGGCAAATCATCTTGTCCTAGGGGATTTTATATTCTTCATCTTCCTTAATTCTTCTTCAACCTCAGCTAAAAGTATTTCACTATTATCTCTCTCTCTCTCTCATCTCAATATTCATTCCAGTTTATTTCAATATTACTTTTACAGATTGCAAAATAATGATAATAAAAATAAAATTATCACACTACTCTGAAACCTCTAATTTTGAATCATAAAATTAAAGTTAAATTAAAATCTTAACTAGAAATATATGTAAGGATGTTGCAATAAATATACATTACTAAACATATTACCACTGATATATTTATATATATATTTATAGGCTTTTGCTACTTTGAAAATGACAATGAATATGTAAATATCAAAGAAAATGTTTTCTTTAGTAAACACGAGAACATGTTTACTAAAGAAAACAAAGTCCTAAATCAAATAAACAAGCAGTACACAAATATCATGGTTATTTAGCACAAAAAATATTCAGTACCCTAACTCTAATCCATAAAAAATTAAGCCAGTTCAAGCAAATACAAACACTGATCAAACAAAGAATATTTATTTTTCTTCAAAAATAAGGAAACTCTGTTAAGAAAAAAAAAAGTATAAATTCTTAGTTTAGGTAACAGTTCCTCCGAGAATGGCTGTATTCAGGGATCCAATCTTATATGTAAAGTGTAAAACTTAATAATGCTTTAAGTACGCTTTTTCTTTAGTTTGTTCCAAAACAAACTGTATAATGGACAATTGTACTTATATGTACTGTATGTGATGATGATGTAACATTATGAGGGGGACTGAAAAGTTCTGATAATGAACTTTCATGATGAAATGAACCTCCCACAGTGAGTCTGCTAACTCCATGGAGGGTGCAGTAATAATAATAATAATAATAAATACCTGAACAAAAATGATATTCAAAAAGGACGGATCCTACTGGAAATGACCCAGCTCGGAGAATGGATACGATTCAGATATGGACACAAAAACGGAAAAAATAAGATACCTAATATTTGGAAACTAGCAACATGGAATGTTAGAAGTACACACCATAAAATACAAGAATTAGACCAAACCTTGGAAAAACAAAAAATAAAGATAGCTACCATTACAGAATCAAAGAAAAAACAAAAAGGAATAGATGAAACCGAGAATATATCTATTTTTAAAAAGGGAGTAAAGATGGAAGAAAGGGCAAAGTCATGCATAATGATGTTCATACATAAAACTTTAAGAAGAAGAAATATTATACATTACAACTACTGGAATGATAGAATCATAGAGACAAGACTAAAGATACATAGAGGATATTTAACAATAATTAGGCACTTATGCCCCAGAAGAGGGAAAAGAAGAATCAAGAACTACAAAAGATTATAAATCAAATAAACCCTTCTGATTATATTATAATAATGGGTGACTTAAATGCAAGAATTGGTAATACCCCATATAAACCCAATCTAGGACCAATAGGAGAACCAATATATAATAATAATGGGAAGAGATTAAGAGCATTCACCCTATACAACAATTATAGAATAACGAATACCTACTTTAAACATAAAGATATTCTCAGATTTACCTGGCAGGCATGAAATACAAAAAGCATCATAGACTATATAATAGTTAATATAAAATTATCAAATATGATCATAGACACCAGAGTATACAGAGGAGCAGCAATAGCGTCAGGCCACTACTTACTGGTAGGGAAAATTAAATGGAGACCAAGATGGGAGGGAAGGAAAAAAACCAAAAGAAAATAGAAACACAGAACTATATAAGATTAAACTCTTAAATGATGAGAATATCAGAGGCTTGTATCAGAATAGAATTAGGGATTGGTTGAGTAAAATCGAGGAAAGTAGAACAGTGGAAGAAGAATGGTCAAACATCAAATATATATTAGAAAATACTACAAGACAGAGTTTGGGAACAAAAAGAAAATGGACAAGACACAGAGGTCTAAGACAATGGGATGAAGAGATCAAACAGATAATTGAAGAAAACAAGATAGCTTATAAACAATGGCTAAATTTAAAGACAGATGAATCATTCATTGAATATAAAAGGAAAAGAGCAAAGAAAACATCTAGGGGGAAAAAAATAGAGAAACGTGAAAATTTTATAGCAAAATTAGAGGTCTAAGTACATTAAAAAGACCTAAAACATATACAATCCTCAAACAAATGAATAACGATTTAAAAGAAAACAAAAATTGATATAATCGAACCAGAAACCTGGCAGGAATATTTCCAGATGTTATGGCATGATAACTTGAAATACAACATCAGTAATATAGATGAATTTACATATGAAGAACTACAAAACACCCTCAAACAAAGCAGAACAGACAAGTCACCAGGAGAAGATAATATCAACACAGAACATATTAAATTTGCAGGTAAAAAATTTAATACTAGATTTATAAAACTTATAAACCAAATATACAAAGAGGGAAAATCCCCAAAAAGCTGGGGTAGAGCTCTAGTGATCCCAATTTACAAAAAAGGACAAAAAACAGTTGCAATAACTATCGTGGCATCAGCCTCCTCAATACAGGTTATAAAATCTATGCAAAGATGTTAACAAACAAATTAATATCCTATATAGAATCACAGCTGGAAGAAGAACAGAACGGATTTCGTGAGGGAAGATCATGTATAGACTTGGCTTTTATTTTTAAAATAATTATAGAAAAACATAGAGAATACAATATTGAAACACATAGCTTTCATTGATTATATAAAAGCATTTGACAAAATTTTGAGAAATAAACTATTGGAAACTCTAAAGGAATATCACATTCCAAACCAACTATTGAACATATACCAAAATAATAGCAATAAAGCAAAATGATACCATATCTACTTGGAAACCAATAAATAGAGGAGGAGTCAAGGCTGTCCTTTATCACCCATATTATTTAACATATACAGTGGTGCCTTGGTTAATGACAGTAATCCGTTCCAGGATTACTCACTATCTAAGGGGCGATTCCCCATAAGATTTAATTAAAAATGGATTAATTTGTTCCGGCTCCTCCCCACAACCATAGTACACATTAAAAATGCAGATAAAACTCATTTAAAATGTCATAAAAATATGGTAAATATCATTTATTTATTATACGGTATATTTACTTGCTACAAAAAAATTAACATTAATAAAACGAATTGTTCATAAAAACAGTTTATAATTATCAATCTTCACCAGAAGGACAATTGGGCTCACTTCAGAGTTTTTTGAGAAATGGACCAGTAAAAAACATGTCTAGGGTTGTTTGCTTATGCCACTTTTTTAAAATGTTTCTGAAAAACTGCATGGACTTTTCATTAAATAGATCTGCAGTTCTGATAACCTCAGATTTGTTTGAATTCCATTTCATAGCAACATTTTGAACTTCCTCCCACTCTGCCAAAACATTTTTGATTTCAGCAGTCGTAATTTGTTCTTTCTCTCCATCCTCATCTTTAGATGAAATTTCCATTTCCTTTTCTTCTCATTGCTGCTTGAAAAGTTCTTTTAGCTCGTCAGTAGTCAGTTCTCGGTCATGCATCTTCAATAATTCTTCAACTTCTTCCTCTACTTCCAAGTTAAGATCATGAACAGTTGCCACAATATCCTTTACAAATTTGTGTCTTTCATCTGAAGTTTCTTCAGGAAGGACACAGTTTCCTCCATGCTGCTTTTGAGACATTTCATTGTTACTTCTTGCCAAGCCTTTACAATTAGCCCAATTGCTATGACAATGTTGAATTCTTCCTTCCAAAATTTTCTTAGGGTTAAGTTGATAGCCTCACACATTTCAAAGCACCTGGTAAAAAGTGCCCTTGTGTAAAGTTTTTAAAATTTGCAATTATCAGCTGATCCATAGGTTGAATCAGAGATTAGTCTTGGGAGGAAGAAAAATCACCTTGATAAAATCTAATTCCTCTGGTAGCTCTTCTTGTATGCCCGTTGGATGGCCAGGTGCGTTATCCAAGGTTAAAATGGCTTTTAAAGGCAGGTTGTTTTGTTCAAGATAGGCTTTGACAGTTGGTCCAAACACTTCACGAATCCAGTCTCTAAATTCTATTCTTGTGACCTAGGCTTTGCTGTTAGACTTCCACAAAACACCGAGATTGGATTTAGAGACATTCAACATTTTGAATGCTCACAGATTCTCTGAGTGGTAGATTAACATTGGTTTTACCTTGCAGGCTGCACTTGCATTTGCTGCTAAAAGCAATGTTAACCTGTCATTCATTGGTTTATGCCCAGGAAGTGTTTTTTCTTCTTTTGTGATAAATGTCCTATTGGGCATTTTCTTCCAAAATAACCCAGTCTCATCACAATTGAAGACTTGTTAAAATAAGTATTCTCCTTCTTTAATTCTTGTAAAGCTATTGACAAATTTATCTGCTGCTGCTTTGTCAGCACTAGCTGCCTCTCCATGTCTGATTACACTATGAATTCCTGTTCTTTTTTTAAAGTTGTCAAACCAACCTCTGCTACCTTTGAAATCATCATCATCTACCTCAGAACTTGATCCCGAAGTTTTCTTTTTCAAATCTTGATAAATCTATTTAGCTTTCTGACAGATTGCATTTTGAGATGTAGTATCGACCGCCATTTCTCTTTCTTTGATCCAAATTAGTAATAGATTTTTCCATTTGCTCAAAAAGAAGCCCTCTGACATTCAACCTTGAAGTTCCCTTAGCAACCTTAGCTACCATAAGTTCTTCTTTCTTAGCCAAAATGGTTGATATTGTAGAATGACTGGTTTCATATATTTGAGCTATCTGCATAACTTTCACACTTTCATGATGTTTTGCTATTATTTCTTTCTTCTGTTCAATAGAGAAAATTTTTCTGTTTTTTTTTTTCCCCTCACTAGCTTTCTTTTTGGGACCCATTTTATCACACTGTAAAAAAAATTCACTTTATAAAAAAAAAAGATACGCAAAATACAGTATTATTACAAATTGTACAACACCAAGACAAGGGATACAAATAAAATATCATCACCTGAAGTTCAAAAAAAAAAATTTTTGAAATAAAAGTTAACAGTTAAATTTGAAACCTGCAATTTTTGACTTAGTTCATTTTGCTTGTAAGGTGACAATATTAGATACAGCACTTATCGTAACATACACTGATTAGCAGCTTTTAGATACAATGATTATTATACAGATGAGATTTGATTTTGCCTTTTGATGGTGAACAAACGGTGACACGCACCTGGCGATTTATTGTTTATATGAACCAACACATAAAAAAGAAATGCTTAAATATTCATTTTCATCATAAAACGCATTTATAACCACAAATTTTAAAATAAAGCACAGTACACTACAAAAAAAGAAACAATAAATGGAAAACGTAAACAGCTGGCTATGATGGGTCAAACATATCTGAGCTTCACAGCCGTACCGCATGGCTGTTCTCTATTCAACAATGTCTTCCCGCCTGTGGATGAGTGTGATCGGAAAATTCCAGTTTTTTAGATCGGATAGAGGTTCACATAATCGAGAGTCGTTAACCAAAGCCTGTGTCGTTAACCAAGAGATTTTGTTCTTACAGCCACTCGTCATTAACCAAGTATGTTGTTATCTGAGGCCGTTGTTAACCAAGGCACCACTGTATATGGACAATATTATCAAAAAATGGAGAGAAGTAAATACATGTGGCTTCCAAATTAATCGACATACAAAAATAGACACGCTACTCTTTGCTGATGATCAGATCATCTTTGGAAAGACTGAAGACGAAATGCAGAAATCAATCTATAATATAAATAATATTATACTACAATATGGCCTGGAAAAATCAATAGAGAAAGCTAAATCATGGCTTTTCATGGAGATAACCCTGTCAGAAGTAAAATAGTAATAAATAATAAAATAATTGAGCAAGTTAATGATTTCAAATACCTAGGCTGTAAACTATCTTACATAAATTGAAATAGATATTGATTTTAAGATGACAAACTTTATAAAAATCACTGGATTAATTAACAGAACCTTTAAACCTAATTATGTACAGAAACTCACAAGACTTAGTCTACAAAACAATAGCCAAACCTACACTATTATGTGGAAGTGAGATATGGACATTTGGAGAAAGAGATATATAGAGAATTCAGGCAGCAGAAATGAAATTCCTTAGAAAAACAGAAAAACTGACTCTATTAGATAAAAAAAGAAATAGTGAAATAATTAAAAATCTTAAAATTAATTCCATAACAAACTCAGTAATTAAATATAGGAAAAACTGGCTAGACTATATAGCAAGAATGCAGAGAGAAAGATTACCAAAAAGATCTTAACATATAAGCCTAGAGGAACAAGAAATAAGGGATGACCAAGAAGAAGATGGACCGAGTTCAGAACAGGCCACTTCGCTTAGAACCTGGATAAGAAGAAGAAGAAAAATGATATTAAAGCAACTGATATAATCACAAGAAAGAACATATTGTGGGGAATATGTAGAATATATCTTAGGAGGACATGTGGAATAATGTATAAGTTATATGGTTCTACCTCGGTTTCTTCATGGTGGTTATTGCAACTTTTCAGCACTACCTCGTACATAACTGTGTTAACTATATACCTCATACCTTGGGTGAGCTGTTATGCTTAGGTTAGACATATGATTATTCAAAATTGCATATTATAATATGAAATTTAAGTATTATTATTATTACGGGTGACTCCAGGGAGTCCTTAGACTCATCGAGGGAGGCCCTAAACATCGTGTCCATCACAACTATTCGACATTCACACAGTATCTATCATACTTTGCCTTGAATTCATTCACTGTCATAGCACCCACAATAGACTCTGGCAGCTTATTTCACTCATTCGCCACTCTAAAAGTAAAAAACCCAGCTCTAACACCCTTACTAACCACACTCTTGCCCAGCTTCCATGGATGTCCCCTAGTCCTCCCACCACCAGTTCTGTTCTCAAAAATATCCTCTGAATTAATCCTATAGAAACCCTTCAGCAATTTGAATGTCTCAATCATATCGCCCCTTTTCAGCCTATCAACCAATTTCTGCAACCCACAAATCTTCAACCTGTTTTCATAAGGTTCATTCCATAGACTTGCTATCATCTTGGTCACTCACCTCTGGATCCTCTCAACCTCCTCCCCATCAAGAAGAAACCTAGGTGACCAGATCTGGGCACAGCAGTTGAGATGGGGTCTTATCAAGGCTCAATATAGAGGAACAATAACTTGTTTGTCTCTGCTTGTTAAAGTATTTTTCAGCATCCAAGTGATTTGATGAGCTGATTTAGCCACTTTTGCAATGTGATCCCTAAACTTCAACTCCCTATCCACCAACACTCCCAAGTCCCTGGCCCATCAATCTCCTGGAGTACAGTTCCACCAATATGATATATTGCTGCTAATCTTTTCACCCCAAAATGCATAACCTTACATTTTGCCACATTAAATTGACATCCATTCTCCTTAGCCCAGACCTCTAATCTATCCAAATCATCCTGCAAAATTTTGACATCTTCTGCATTTACTATTGCCCTACCCAACTTTGCATCATCAGCGAACAAATGAACTGTTCCACTTCGATCCTTCTCCATATCGTTAATGAACAAATTAAACAGCAGTGGTCCGAGAACAGAACCCTGCGGCACACCACTAGTCACAGGCTGTCTTTTGTACTCTATTCCGAATAAAGTACTCATTGGTATCTCTCCATCAACCACCCTCCTATCCATCTCACCAACCCTATATCCATTCCCATATGTTGCAGTTTACGGATTAGAATTCCATGTGGTAACCTGTCAAAGGCCTTAGCCAGGTCCAGTAGTATCACTGTAAACCCATTACCCTTATCCAGTTCAGCCGTCACTGTGTTATAAAACCTGAGCAAGTTACTGAGGCATGATCTACCCTTCACAAAAACCATGCTGTCCTCCATACAGTATCTCATTTTCATGAATCCATTCCTGTATTTTTCCCTTGACTACTTTCTCCAAGACCTTGACAATGACTCCTGATATGCTGATCGGTCGGTAATTTGCAACAGTGGTCTTGGATCCTCCTTTATGCAGTGAAACTATTTTCCCCTCTTTTCACACCTTCGGGACTAAACCAGACCCGAGACTCAGATTAAACAATATGGTCAAGGGCACTGACAATTCTTTAGTCGCTTCACGTAAGACCTATGCTGGTATACCATTCACTCCCACAGATGTAATCTGTGGGAATGAATGGTATACCAGAATGATTACAGAACCTTAATCCTCACATTAAGGTTCTGTAATAGACTATTCACCTCCACATCATTCATCGCAATTCCCATATAAACTAATGGTTCCTTCATTCTTTCAATATCACCACCTGGATGATATACTCTTGCAAAGTGCTCATTCAGTGATTCCACTATATCGACTGATTCAGTGACCTCCCTACCATCGGCATTCCTTAAAATCATTCTGCCGTGTACAGTTTTTCCTTTACTTGCTGCATATTGAAAGAGCTGTTTGGGGTTCTCTTTAGTTTGCATGACTAATTTCCTTTCATAGTCCACTTTTGCTTTTCTTACCACACTTGTTACCCTTCTGGCCTGTGCTTTATACCACTCATGTGCCTGCAGGTCACCTTTCTCTTTAAATTCCTTCCATAGTTGTTTCTTTGTTTGCAACTCAAGTTTAATGGTGTTATTCATCCATTTAACCCGTACGTGATTTACTATTCGGACTCTAGGTATACAGTCAGCCATAACCTCCTGCAAACACTCCTTGATCTCTTCCCATGCCCTATCAACATCCAGCCCTTGCTGTTTTACATGCCATGGCACTGAACCAAGCAATCTCCTAAGCTTTCATACTTGCCAGCACGGTAATTCCACATGTACCCTGTCTTAATCGAAAATTTCGCACATTTAGCCACCTCCCAGGTCAAGACCCTATGATCACTCTCACCAATAGGTGACAATATAGTCATATTCATTACAGTCAAATTCTCAGATGCTATTACTAAGTCAAGCACTCTCGAACCCCCTAGTATTTTCCATTACATACTGTCTCAGATAGTTATCCCTTAGTAACTGAATAAAATCCAGTTCCTTCCTCACATGTGTCCTCTTCTCCTTCCAATCGATGTTACCATAGTTGAAATCTCCCATAATAATTACTCTCCTTCCACTCATTTCATCAATTCGTCTATGCATACTATCTCCACCATCTATTCCATCACCTGGCCTATAGCAGCACCCAACTGTACATTTTGTTCCGTTAGTCTCAATCTCACACCTAATAGCCTCAAATGAGCTCTTTTCACTATCCTGCAATACAACTTCTATTCTCCTTGACTGCAGTTCATCAGCTGTCATTAATAACACTCCCCCCCCCATTTTAGTCTCTCTGTCCCTCCTGAACACACTATACCCTACACATTCTATCCCACTAACTATATCATCATCTGTCAGCCATGTTTTACTAATGCCAATAACCTGTGGCCATGAAGAGCCAACCAAGGCCAAAAATTCTCCCTTCTTGTTCCTAATAAGAGATTATAAGAGATGAAGGAACACTAACAGAAGAATTATATTCTATTCTCCAACTATTGATCAGCAATGGATATAATAAAAAAATAGCACAAAGAATACTACTCTCTAAACTACAGATCCATGACATTCATTACAGAGCTCAATTTCCATCCCTTTTATTGGTGAGCTTTCATGAAAAATTGCAAATCTCTTGAAATCTAATGACATTAGAGTGTCCTTGAAACCCATTATGAAAGTATGAAATTTGTTATGCTCACCCAAGGACCACTATCCTATCAACAAACATCCTGGAGTTTACAATATTCCATGTTCTTGTGACCTCAGTTACATAGGGCAAACATCGAGAAGTTTAGAAATAAGACAAAAGGAGCATTTTGGCCTGGCATTCCATTTCTCCAACATTTATTTGCAACTCATCCTTATCCTATTCACCACAATGCTGAATAGGATAAGAGCTCCATGCCATACATAGAAGACTACTTCAGCTCCTGCAACATCAAAGAGGCTACAATGGTAATCTACTCACAAGGCACTCTAAACAGAAACCAATGGATGATTTTGTGTGACATTTGGAAGTCACTCATTAGATCTTTAAACACATCAGACTTTAATTTTTCTGCAAACTATCGGATGCACCTGAACAATGACTGACTATGTGCCAGCATCCATGCTCCACATGTTTCTGTTGTGCTTGTATTCTTGTGTAATGGTTCCTACACATTTGGTGTTTTTTAGTGATGTAATGATTCTTATTTAATGCTTGCTGTATATTTGTATGTTCTTCCCAACCCAGATGAAGCCACTAGCTTAAGTGGTGAAACTAGGAAGTTTATTAAATAATTACTACCCATAAACCCAGTGTTAGTTATTTTTTATTACATTAGTTTTTTTGTCAAAAACAACATACTTATAATTTTTTGTTTTCATTAATATCATTATAAATGGCTCTTTCTCTCATTATAAATAATTAAAAATCTTTTCACACAGATATTTCAGCCTGAATCTAACATGCCATCATCAGTCCATAAGCACAAATAATGGATTATTTCCTTTCATGAGCTACATGCTAGAGCAGCATCATATAACAGGTACACTAATGGCATGACTTCCTAATGGCTCATTATCCTTCTCTATCTGTTGGAAACCTACTCATATTGGTAGGTATTTATATAAACAATCATGCCACCACCCAACCCGTACAGTATGGCATTCTCAAAACTGTTACTCACCGAGCCAGGGCTATTTGTTCAAATGACACAGCCCTTGAAACTGAGCTTAAGAACCTTTGCAACACCTTTTTAGTAAACATATAACAGATGGTAAATACATAAAAAATATACTTAAATAATTAAAAATGAAATAAAGTAAAAATAAATTAAAAAGTGGGGAGGATACTATTTATCAGGATGAGACACCCCCCCCCCCGACTGCTCACACTTAAAACGAACACCAATGTAACAGATGGGTATTAAACCAAAGGATGTTGTGGTCAGTGTACTCTCTGTGCCAAACCAGATTTTTCAGGCTTATTATGGATAATTAAGACTGGTGTGCTCTCGTTTTTCTACAGAACATCCTATTATCCAAAGGAAGAGCATGGGTAGTCACATTGAACCTGGCAGGGGGTGGGAAAGAAAGAGAGAGAATGTGTGTGTGTGTGTGTCCTGTTTATATTACCAAAAAGAGATTTTATTAATAGGAAACAATGCAGTACTATAGAAAGTAAGATTGTGGTTAGTATGGGTGTTAGGACTAGATTTTTTGCTGGGGGCTGAAAAATGAGTGGAATGATTTGCCAAGAGATATTGGTAAGTGCTTCTGTAGTGAATGAGTATAAAGAGAAGTATGATAGGTATGTGTGACTAAGGGTTAGCACAGGTTCCTTTGACTCCATGAAGATGCCTAAGAGGAAAAATAATAACATTTTATAAGTTCTTAAAATATTTTTAACCTTTGTATTAGTATAAATTATATTAAAGGATTTATCTGTTAATTATAACATGGAAGCTATTTATATATTTGTATTCATTCAGTTCTTTTTCGGTTATGTCTTCTAGATATCCACTGGCAAACGCACATATTACTTGACAGCAGATTCTATTAATGCAATGGAAGAATGGATCAAAGGTATATAATTTTTTTATACATTAAATTCATGAAGTAAATTTACTTTCAAAATGAATTCAGAAATTGCTTTTGCAAAAATAGTGTGTGTAATATATATATATATATATATATATATAATCCTAATCTTGTTTAATCAGAATTAATCAGCTTAAATATATTTAAGTAACTTAATGGTTGCACCTGTTTGACAACTCGTATAGCAGAGTATATAAGTTCTTTTCATTATACCCTTTGGTATCTATTTGGTCTAGCTACTCACTGATGAAGCCTCAAAAAAGGCTGAAACTGGTCTGGGTAGTGACCTCCCACCATAATGTAATAACAGCATACATTTCCTAGGAAATGTGTTTTTACATTATGGAAAATACCAAGAATAGCGATCGGAACTTTACCAACCTTTTCAACGAGTTGCCCGAGATTGTACTACGTACTAGGACTACTTGCATTGGCTCACGCTAGTGAGCCAATGCAAGTAGTCCTAGTACGTAGTTTTATATATAAACTATAAAAGTATCGCCGATACTTTTATAGTTTACTATATTCGGCATGAAACTCTCTGATTCCAATCTTTGAGTTTCTTATTCGGTTTTAAAACAATGTGGGTGTTTAATAGAATTAATCAGTTTAAAAATCTACAGATCGTTTGCTTTTGAAAATGCATGAGAAGTGAACAGTAGAGGAAATTGACAGCAGGTGGCAGCTAGCTGTCACATTTCTTAGCATCTTTAGAGGAGAATAAATTATGGCTGAATCATCCATCAAATTTAATGTTGGCAGTTCTGATGAAAAATGACAATGAAAATATTAGTAGAAAAGATGCAGTAGAAACCAAACATCTGTATGAAATGAAGCAAATTGTTGAAATATGGGTTCTTAATCAGTCTGGATGTACTCTTCAGTAGTGAGTAAAGAATTTTTACTCTTCCTTCAGGGATGCTTTTCCAGGTATGAGAATAATAATAAAAATTCTGTTCAACCACAGAACACCTGTTCTGTGGTTGAACAGAATTTTTATTATTATTCTCATACCTGAAAAATTTTATACCTGGAATAGAATTTTTTTTTATTATTATTATTATTAAAGATCCAACTTAGAGACTCTCACTGTTACAAAAATAAAACTCACTGAAAACCATATGTTAAACCCATTTGCTCTTTCCTCTTCCACACGCTCAGGAAATGCAGCCCACTCACTACCTATTCTACATGCAGAAAATTCTGTTTCTCATTCTATCCTGATCATGCCCTCCTCTTTCAGATTCTAGAAATAGTTTCTTGTTCCAACTATTTCCATCTCTTTCACAATAATCTGATTGCAGACGCTTACATTCCCAGCATTGCTACTGATATACAACACTTATGGAATGACTTTAATAAGCTGGAACAGTTGACAATGATAATAACTATCAATTCAATGTTAGTAAGTAAACTTATTTGCCATGTTAAGATTACCAACAACTACATATTATATTGGTGGAATTATTTTACAAGAAATTTATGTATCTTGTAGTTATGATGAATAGGAAACTGAAGTTCGAAGATCACATTGCAAAAACTGCAAATACACCTCAGAGGATAATTGCAATATTAAAACAAACAATGATATGTAAAAATAAGTAAGCCATTTTTACCTCTTCACAAAACCTTGATATGAGTTGCACTGGCCCACTTACAAATTTGGTTGCCTGCGTTCTGAGGGGATAAATAAGCTGTGGAAAGGGTGCAAAGAAGAGTAACAACATTATTATTATTATTATTACAATGTCAGAACACAAAATACTGACAGCAAAACATTTATGTCACTATGCAGCTTTGCTAAAACATTATTGTAACCAAATCATATATAAAACATATGTAAACATATGTAAACCAAAACATATGTAACCAAATGCATGTAATGTACGTATCACATGAAAACCAATGTATGTAACGTATGTATTATATGTAAACCAATGTACGTAGTAACACATGTAAACAAATGTAAGTAATGTATCATATGTAATCAAATGTATGTAATGTATATAATAACTATAACAAATGTATGCAATGTAATAAAAAAAAAAAAATTCTTTTAAATGTCATCATCATCATCAAATTCCTGCCATGTACCCTCAAGGGGTGTACAGGATATGACAGTACTACATGAAAAAATTACATCATTACTAACTTCCTATCTACAATTTTCCTCCAAATCAGTCTGTTACTTGTCAAGACTCCAACATTATCAGATCTTATATTTCTATCGTCTAAGGCACTTTGTACCGTATCAATCCACCTATATCTTGGTCTTCCTCTGGGTCGTTTTCCTGCCAACCTGACAGAGAACACTTGTTTTGCTAATCTTTCCTCTCCCATTCTATTTAAGTGACCATACCATCTGAGATTAGCTCTGCTAACGCATTCCTGGATGCTGACAATGTCAAGTTCTTTCCTAATATACTCATTTTTAATATGATATTGCCATTGATGCCATCTGTTCACGCCTCTAATCTTTCTCAGGACTCTCATATCTGCGGTCTCTAGTCTTTGGTCAAGTGTTTTACTTCTGACCCAGCTCTCAGATCCATAAGTTAAAATTGGTTTGAACACAGTCTTGTATACAGCTAATTTAGTGTTCCGACTAATTTCTTTCTTATTCCATATGAATTTATTCAATTGACTTCCCACGATACCAGCTTTGCTGATTCTGTTGTCTATTTCTATATTTAGTTTACCATCTTCAGTAAAAATTGTGCCTAAGTAGCTGAAATGTTTTACTTGTTCCACAGGTTCTCCATTCACAACACAGTTGACATTTTCAATGATTCTGCCTATTTTCATTGTCTTTGTCTTTTTATTGCTGACCTTCATACCATATCTATTACAACAGCTATTCAATTTAGCCAGAGAATCTTGCAGACTTGTAGCGGATTTATTTAGAAGTATAACATCATCCGCATAAAGCAAAGAGCTGACATTAACATCTCCAATTTTGATATCAGGTTTAATACCACATTCCTTCATAATGTGATCCATATAGATAATGAACAACAGAGGGGATAATGTACATCCTTGTCTCACACCAGATTTAACATTAAACCATCTTCCTGTACTTCCTTCAATTCTAACTGCTGACTCACAACTCAAATAAAGACTAAGTATTGCTTGATATAATGCCCCATTGACACCATATAACTGCAGCGTATTGAATAGCTTCTCTCTTGGCACCTTGTCATATGCCTTTTCCAAATCGACAAAACTTAAATACAGATCTTTGTTATATTCCCATGCTTTCTCGACTATTTGTCGTAAAGTGAAGATCTGATCCTGACAGCCTCTATTTGGCCTGAATCCAGCTTGTTCTTCACCAAGCTTTTCTTCCACAACTCTTCTCAACCGTTTCTCAAGTATACTTGCATAGATCTTGCCAGGAACACTCAGTAGGGAAATACCTCTGTAATTTTCACATTCAGTTTTATTTCCCTTTTTATATATGGGTACTATGAGAGCTCTACTCCAATCATCGGGAATTCGTCCCTCTGTCCAGGCTTTCTGAACTATGCAGTGCAGCCACTGTAAGACTCTTATACCACCATACTTCAGCATTTCTGGTCGAATATCATCTACTCCTGCTGCCTTTCCACATTTCAAGCCTTTGATGGCTTTTTCTACTTCAAGTATGGATATGTATTCCTGACTGCATGCCTGGTCAGTGTTTTTTATCACTGTGCTGTCATCACTGCTTGTTTCATTTAGCAGTTTTTCAAAGTAATTACTCCATACTTCAAGGATATCTTTTTCTCCTGTTTTCATTTCACCTTTATCATCTCTAATTCCTTTTACAGCACTCTTTCCTCCATTCCTAAGCTTCTTCAACAACCTCCAGAATATTTTGCCACCTTCTTGATATTTATTTTCTATATTCTTGCCAAAGTCCTCCCATGACTTTTGTTTAGCTAGTTTTACACACTGTTTAGCTTTCTTACATTTGTCTCTGTATTCTGTAAGAGTAAAAGCTGACTTATTTGCCAGGAACTTTTGATATGCTTTCTTCTTTTCCTTCACTGCCTCTTTAACTTCCTGTGTCCACCAGGGAGTTCTGATTTTTTTATCTTTGCACACAACCTCACCACATGCCTCTCTGGCAGAATCAATCAATGTTTCCTTCAGAGTTTGCCACTGAATCTCCAAGGTTTGATTCCTGTTCTCAAACTCTTTCATTTTCTTTTCAATAATATTTCTGTATTTTAGTCTACAGTTTACATCTGAGAGCTGCTCAACTTTTATTCGCTTTAAAACTTTCTTACATGTTATTCTTTTCAATATGAAATTCAATTTTATCCTGCTCAAGACTAAATAGTGATCACTTCCAATTTCAAATCCTCTGTACACTCTGGTGTCCTGCACCAGGGAGAAAACATCACTATCAACAATAACATAGTCAATGAGACTTTTCTTATTCCTAGCCTCTTCTCTCCATGTGAATTTGTGCACATTTTTATGTTGGAACATGGTGTTAGTAATAACCAGTCCATGTCCTGAGCAGAAATCCAACAGGTATTTGCCATTATTATTAGCTTTGCTCTTTTCTCCAAATTTTCCCAAAATATTTTTGTATGTCTCACAATCATTTCCTACTCTACTATTTAGATCCCCAACAAGGACCAACTTTTCCTTTTTCATTGTGTCAGTTGCTTTTTCTAAAGCCTCAAAAAATTCCTTCACTTCTACCTTAGTAGAACCTTCTGTGGGACCATAGGCACAAATAAGTCTCATTGTCCAGTTCCCCATTCTCATATTTGCCCACATTACTCTACTTGAGACTGACTGCCATTCAAGAAGATTAGCCTCGTATTTTGTGTTGAATACTATGGCTACTCCTTCTTTTCCTTGATTGTTATTGCCTGAATATAACATTTTGTATTTATTGCTCAGAAAGATCTCACCAGTTTTGGTCTTTTTTGTTTCAGTCACCCCTATTATGTCGATCTGGTACTTATCTAATTCCTCAGCTAGCTCCATTTCTTTGCCATTCAGGCTTCTTACGTTGATAGTACCGATCTTTAACTCTGGTGATGTTGAGTTGGGGTTTGTTTTCTTTTAAATGTAAATCATGAATTTATACTGTATGTTTGTGAGAATTAGGAAATATAATATTTAGATTGCATATGTGTAAATTACTGTTGTATAATCACACCTTTTCAAAATTGAAAAAAAAAAAAATAGTAAACTACACCATGTAATATGATACTACTTATGTAACTCTGAACAATATAATTGTAAATTATTATTATGATTGTTATTTAAAAAAAAAAAAAAATCTGTTATCAGCATTACTATTTAAATCTCACTATATGTAGCACAAAGTGCTGAACCTTGTAAAATAATATACTGAATAGATGATCATTGTACATATGTAAATATTTGAAAGAACAATAAAAAAAAAAATTATTATTCAGGCCTCCAAGGAGTCAAAAGACTCATCGTAGTAGGTCCTTCCTAGGAAACACAAAATCTCTCATACCACTCTTTGAACTTATTGACCGTTCTTGCTCTCGTCACTTTATCACACAATGCATTCCACAGTTCAACCACCCTCCATGCAAAGAAACCACTTTTCACCCTCTTGCTCACAGCTTCCTTCTGCAACTTCGAGGGAGGGCCCCCTTGTCATTGCACCTTCCTGCTGTTCCACTAAGTGAAATAACTCCCCAGTGTCAACCCTGTAACTACCTCTCAACAGTTTAAAAGTCACAATCATATCACCTATCCTTTTCTATCTACCAAACTCTGCAGTCCACATTTCCACAGCCGATCCTCATAACTAACATTGGACAGTCCTGAAACCATCTTTCTTATCTGCCTCTGTACCCTTTCCACAGTTTTATCCCCTTCAAACCCTGAGGACCAAATTTGAGAACAGTATTCTAAGTGTGGTCTGATCAGGGTCTTATACAATGGAATAATATCTGTAATCTCTGCACGTCAGCATCCTTCTCATTATTGCAGCAATCCTCTGTGTTACCTTCACCACCTTTGCAATATGTTCCCTGAATTTGTTTTCTATCAATCATCACCCCTAGATCTCTTGTCTCCCCCTACTTCCTCCAGTACAGCTCCTCCAATCCAGTATGCAGCCTCCCATCGATGTATCCCAAACTTCAAGACTTTACATTTTGCTGTATTAAACCAATATCCCCATTCATTTGCCCATATGCCTACTTTATTCAAATCTCTTGCAGGGCTGCTGCATCTGCACTATTACTAATAACCCTTCCCAGCTTCACATCACCTGCAAACAACTGAATATCCCCTCGCAATCCATTGCCAATGTCATTGATATAAAGGTTAAACAATACAGGTCCCAGTACTGAGCCCTGTGGGACCCCACTTGTAACCTTCTGCCTCCTTGATACTGTCCCACCATACACAACTCTCTGATACCTATCAGACAGCCAATCCTAATCACTTTGACTAACCTGACATCTAAATCCATGTGCTGCAACTTAAATATCAGCTTATCATGTGACACCCGGTCAAATGCCTTCGCTAAATCCAAGAAAATGAAAATGGCAGTATATGCCTTTCCCTCATCTACTGCTCTTGTAACTTTATTATAAAAGGCTAGCATATTACTAAAACAAGAGCACCCCTTCACAAATCCATGTTGACTCTCACAGATAACATTACCCTCATCTGCCCAATGCTGTATACATGGTCTCTCACTAATTTCTCTAAGATCTTAACAACTACTGATGACATGCAAACTGGCCTTTAGTTAGACACATCGAATCTGCTACCACCTTTATGCAATGGCACTATCTTACCTTTCTTCCATTCCTTGGGTACCTTTCCCATAGCCATCTTTCATTGAAAGGTCAGGTTAACGGAGCTGTCAGTTCTTTAGCACATTCTCTCAAAACCCATGGTGAAATACCATCCAGTCCCACAGCTTTACTGACATCCAGGGTACTCAGTATTTGGAGAACACACTCTCCTTTTGCACCTCTAAACTTTGAACCTACCCTATCCCTCTAGTATTAAAACTTATTTCTCAATGATGAAATACTCCAATAAAGTTTTTATTGAATAACTCCACTATCCCCTCTGCATCAGTCACTCTATTCCCATTTTTATCCCACAAAGTCATTCTTCCACAATCATTTCTCCTCCTACTAGCCACATAGCTAAAAAATTCCCTAGGATTATCTTTGGATCTTAGTACCAGTCTCTTCTCATATTCCAGTTTTGCCTTCCTTACCATATTAGTCACTCTCCTAGCCTGAGTCTTATATTCTTCATGCATCTGCTCTCCACCCCCCCCCTCTCTTTATATCTCTTCCATAATTTTTTCACCTTCAGTTCCTGTTTGATATTGTTTGTCATCCACTTTACACCAAATTGTGTCCTCTTCTTCACTCATGGAATACAGCTTACTATTGCTGCTAACAAATATTCCTTCACAATTCCCCATGCGCTAATGATATCTTGCCCTTCAAATTTTACCCTCCATGTAACTGCCCCAAGTTGATATCTAAGACTGTTATAATCCACATAATCCACATAATTGCCTGCCTTATAATCCACATATGTTTCCTTTTCTTTAATACCCCTGCATGTCTATTTTCGTCTTCCAAATTCAGAACCACATGGTCTCTCTCTCCAACAAGGGGGGGGGGGAGATGTCATCTCAGTTATTATCAGCTCTTCTGATGCTATGACCAAATCCCAAATTCTTGAACCTCTTGTTCCCTCTATTACATGTTGACTAAGACATGTAATAGAGGGAACTTTACTGCTGTAGTTAAAATCTCCCATTACAATAATTTTTCTTGCACTTGCCAAGTTCCCAAATTTTCCCAAGATTTTGGGAAAATTTGGAGAAAAGAGCAAAACTAATAATAATGGCAAATATCTGTTGGATTTCTGCTCAGAACATGGACTGGTTATTACTAACACCATGTTCCAACATAAAAATGTGCACAAATTCACATGGAGAGAAGAGGCTAGGAATAAGAAAAGTCTCATTGACTATGTTATTGTTGATAGTGATGTTTTCTCCCGGGTGCAGGACACCAGAGTGTACAGAGGATTTGAAATTGGAAGCGATCACTATTTAGTCTTGAGCAGGATAAAATTGAATTTCATATTGAAAAGAATAACATGTAAGAAAGTTTTAAAGCGAATAAAAGTTGAGCAGCTCTCAGATGTGAACTGTAGACTAAAATACAGAAAGATTATTGAAAAGAAAATGAAAGAGTTTGAGAACAGGAATCAAACCTTGGAGATTCAGTGTGAAATTCTGAAGAAAACATTGATTGATTCTGCCAGAGAGGCATGTGGTGAGGTTGCGTGCAAGGATAAAAAAAATCAGAACTCCCTGGCGGACACAGGAAGTTAAAGAGGCAGTGAAGAAAAAGAAGAAAGCATATCAAAAGTTCCTGGCAAATAAGTCAGCTTTTACTCTTACAGAATACAGACACAAATGTAAGAAAGCTAAACAGTGTGTAAAACTAGCTAAACAAAAATCATGGGAGGACTTTGGCAAGAATATAGAAAATAAATATCAAGAAGGTGGCAAAATATTCTGGAGGTTGTTGAAGAAGCTTAGGAATGGAGGAAAGAGTGCTGTAAAAGGAGTTAGGAATGATAAAGGTGACATGAAAACAGGAGAAAAAGATATCCTTGAAGTATGGAGTAATTACTTTGAAAAACTGCTAAATGAAACAAGCAGTGATGACAGCACAGTGATAAAAAACACTGACGTGGCATGCAGTCAGGAATACATATCCATACTTGAAGTAGAAAAAGCCATCAAAGGCTTGAAATGTGGAAAGGCAGCAGGAGTAGATGATATTCGACCAGAAATGCTGAAGTATGGTGGTATAAAAGTCTTACAGTGGCTGCACTGCATAGTTCAGAAGGCCTGGACAGAGGGATGAATTCCCGATGATTGGAGTAGAGCTCTCATAGTACCCATATATAAAAAGGGAAATAAAACTGAATGTGAGAATTACAGAGGTATTTCCCTACTGAGTATTCCTGGCAAGATCTATGCAAGTATACTTGAGAAATGGTTGAGAAGAATTGTGGAAGAAAAGCTTGGTGAAGAACAAGCTGGATTCAGGCCAAATAGAGGCTGTCAGGATCAGATCTTCACTTTATGACAAATAGTCGAGAAAGCATGGGAATATAACAGAGATCTGTATTTAAGTTTTGTTGATTTGGAAAAGGCATATGACAAATTGCCAAGAGAGAAGCTATTCAATACGCTGCAGTTATATGGTGTCAATGGGGCATTATATCAAGCATTATATCTTTATTTGAGTTGTAAGTCAGCAGTTAGAATTGAAGGAAGTACAGGAAGATGGTTTAATGTTAAATCTGGTGTGAGACAAGGATGTACGTTATCCCCTCTGTTATTCATTATGTATATGGATCACATTATGAAGGAAAGTGGTATTAAACCTGATATCAAAATTGGAGACGTTAATGTCAGCTCTTTGCTTTATGCGGATGATGTTATACTTCTGAATAAATCCGCTAAAAGTCTGCAAGATTCTCTGACTAAATTGAATAGCTGTTGTAATAGATATGGTATGAAGGTCAGCAATAAAAAGACAAAGATGATAAAAATAGGCAGAATCATTGAAAATGTCAACTGTGTTGTGAATGGAGAACCTGTGGAACAAGTAAAACATTTCAGCTACTTAGGCACGATTTTTACTGAAGATGGTAAATTAAATATGGAAATAGACAACAGAATCAGCAAAGTTGGTATGGTTGGAAGTCAATTGAATAAATTCATATGGAATAAGAGAGATTAGCTCTGCTAACGCATTCCTGCGTTAGCAGAGCTAATCTCAGGTGGTACGGTCACTTAAATAGAATGGGAGAGGAAAGATTAGCAAAACAAGTGTTCTCTGCCAGGTTGGCAGCAAAATGACCCAGAGGAAGACCAAGATTTAGGTGGATTGATACGGTACAAAGTGCCTTAGACGATAGAAATATAAGATCTGATAATGTTGGGGTCTTGACAAGTAACAGACTGATTTGGAGGAAAATTGTAGATAGGAAGTTAGTAATGATGTAATTTTTTCATGTAGTACTGTCATATCCTGTACACCCCATGAGGGTACATGGCAGGAATTTGATGATGATGATGATGATGATTGCCAAGTTCAACCGCCTAGTCTCCTGCTCTCCACCTTCTGTGCTCCTTGGTTTGTAGCAACATCCCACTAAATATCCTGTCTTGCCCACCACTACCTCACACCATATGCTTTCAAATCCATTAATGTCACTGCCTTCCAAAGCCTCCACTCTTAGAGGACATAAGTCATCACTTATCATAAGCAGTACTCCATCACCCTTTTTCCCTTCCTATCCTGCCGAAAAATGCTCTACCCTCCTACTTCTATTCCTGTTATTATATCATCTTCCATCAACCACGTCTCAGAGATTTCAATAATCTTTGGCCATGCTTACACTATCAGCACCACCAATTCATCTCCTTTATTCCGAGTACTCCTGGCATTAGTATAAAGCAGTGTTTCCCAACGGGGGGGGGGGGGGGCGAGATGTCATCTCAGTTATTATCAGCTCTTCTGATTCTATGACCAAATCCCAAACTTTTGAATCTCTTTTGGGTTCAAGAATAGGCTCAATAATAATAATAATAATATGCTTAACATATAAGCATATTATTATTATTTTTGAAGAGTTGCAGGTTGCAGTTGTTTGGGAATACTTTATGAGGAAGGTTGTTCCAGAAGACAGATGGACAGAATAAAAGAGTAAGCAAGTTTGGTGTGTATTTGCAGTTGTGTAGGAAAGGGATGCTGTGCAGTTGCTGCTTTTGTATTAACAAGTGCAACAGAATGTGGAGGAATGATGGTTTTCAGTTCAATTGAGCAGTGATCATTGAAGTATCTATAGAATAGACATTGTACTGAAACACTGCATCTGTGAGACAGAGGTTGAAGTGAATTTGTAAGAGAGGAATCATCTACGAGCCTAATTGCTCAGTTAAGAGTTGCTCAGGTGTAAAATAGCATCTTGAAAGAAAGAGAATTCCTAGTTTATGGGATGCTGAGGAGGCTATTGATGTAATATGTTTATGCCAGGAGAGACAGGATGCAAATGTTAGTCCAAGGAGAGACATCTGATCTTGTCTGGTGTATGTTACTTAGGGTAAGGTAGATGAAGGTAAAGGTAGTATGTAGATTAATGTTTAAGGCACTAGTTGTAGATAATCTTCTAGCCTGGTATGTCAGAGTACTACATGTTTTCTCAAATGAGTAGGATGAATGGAGAGTAATATTGTCTGCAAAGCTGTGGATGGGATTAGTGGCGATTGTGAGTAAGTCTTTATGAATAAGAGAAAGAGAGTAGGTGATTAGACAGAGCCTTGAAGCACTCAGCATTGGTGATGAAGCTCAAAGATAGGGTGCCCATCTACCATTACTTGCAGAGAATGACCAGAGAGAAATCTGTCCACCCAATTACAAAGGATGGCAGGGAGACCAAAGGATAACAGTTGGTGTAGCTGATCTCGATGCCAGACATGTTAAAAGCTCTGGAAATGTCAAGGATAACAGCACAAGTTTCTTTGAATCCTTCCATGGCACATGTCCAGTGGTGAGTGATGTAAACTATGAGGTAAACTGTGGATATTGAATGATGGAATCCATACTGGTTTTCACTGATTAATTGATGAGCTTCCAAGAGCTCCCTAAAGATACTGGACTCCGTACAGAAAAGGACAATCAAACTGATTAATGATCCCTATCTCACTAATACATTTCACTCACTTTCACACAGGCACTCTATTTTCACTGCTTGCACCTTCTACAAATACATCTATTCACACTGCTCATCAGAATTAACATTAGTAATACTTTAAATCTCTGTCAAATCAGTTAAAACACATGCAGAAACTGATCAAGACTCTCTCACAATGCATCTTCAAACTCACAGAAACAAATTTCTCCTCCTTTTTGTTCATACCTTCCAATTCTGCCTTCTGGAACAGTCTGACATCTTGTGTTTCCCAAGGAATACAATCCAGAGCTCTTCAAGATAAATGTGAACAAGTTCTTTCTTGCTCTACCGCAATACTGAGATGCACATACCGGCCACTAAATTAGAAACTTTTACTTTATGTATAGGCATGTAACTGCCAATACTGATCCTCTTCATTTCTCTGCATATAGTTTGATGAGATATGGGTCTGGAATAGCATTCATTAAATGCTTCAGTCAATTGCTGCACACAGGAAGTTCTTTTTGGCTGTACAAGCCTTCTCATCATTCCCAAGATGGTGATCTTGTTTCTGATACACTGTCTTAGGACCACAGTTATGTCTCTTAGGTTATTTTAGTTATTTTTAAGCAGTTATTTTTCCACTGATTAAACGCCTGGGATATCTCACTTTTTGAGAAACCAGTCAACTCTGCGTTTTCAAAATCGTGGCTCCAGCCAGATGGGCGGCAACAATAACTCCTTTATCAAACTCTGAAAGATCCTTTGTTTTTCCCATTTTGATCAACACTGTGGTCACCAAAAGTAATGGTCCCCAAATGGACCCCTATGATATAGCCGCAGATGACATTCCTGTTTTAGGATTCTGCTTCTCCATACATACTCACTGATACTAATATCTGATAGTCATTTAACTAGTCATCTCACTAATCTAGTATGTATGCCCCATCTGTTCCAGTTTAATTACCACCTTATCATGTGAAATCAATTGCCTTTGCAAAATCTAAATATAGTGCTGAATATGCATTTCCCTTTCCCAGTGCATTGTTGCCTTATTGTAATATGTCAGCAGAATGTCACTAATATATGACTAAAGAATGTCACTGATACATGTTAAGTTATTAAATAGACTCATTATATTTGAAAAATTAATACCAGAAGAGTCATTCCCATAAATTCTTATATGATCCTGTAATGAATATTATTTGCAAGAGATAAATGTAAGATAATTTAAATAATCTTTATAGCTCTATGCCGTATTTGGATGATGATTATGGTTACAGAATTTTCAAGGAAGCGGCAGTGGTATTAAGAACCAGTAACAACCTCAACAGAAATCAGGGTGCCATGCCAAAAGATATATGGAAAAACTTAATCAACTCACTCAGTTTAACGGAACTACAATACGCGAAAAATCATATAACATGTATGCATACAACACATATCCATGATACTGACTGAAGCTTCTCAGCACATGCACGCATTGTCATGCATAGTTTCAAACTTAACTGCCTAACATTTAGCAACGTTTTGTATTCTCTCATATATTTTTGTGTGTACCGTTCAGCCTTGACAAAGCTAGACAGTCGCTAGTGAAACTAGTAGGCAGGATTATATTAATAAAGTACCAGTGGTCTTATTTTTAAGTATTTTATGACCAAATATGTATAATTTAAATCTTTATATAATATTAATACAGATGTCATATATGATGGTGTAATTATTTCTGTTTATTCATAAATGCTGTTTTCTATGACATAATGCCATTTATCCCATTCATATTACAAAATGATTTAGTATGTATAGTTAAAAAGCTGTTCTTTTTTTCCCCCATTCGACACTATTTTTTTTAGTCTCTTAAATTTGTGGTTTGAATTTATATCAAAAGTGTGCTAGGCCACATGGAAACAACACAAACAAAAACTAATGTTTTACTAACTTTAGATTCCATGTTCCATGCAGAGCACTTCTTCAGGAGATAAAATATATAAATTAAGATGAGATAATCATAGTTGAAAACAATTTTCAAACAATCGAATGATACAGTTGATTGAACAATTATATAGGTATCAGTATCATTTGTGTGAAGTATTGCTGTTGCGATGAAAAGCATAATGTCCATCATATTCTGGGTCTGCATATCTGAGATGTTTGATAAGAGAGGACCAAATGTGGTTTAATATAAGAATTTGAATTTTATTGCATTGGGTGTTGTCGCACAACATCTTAGTAGCCACCTTGAATTTCCAAAGTAGCTGTTGTAGGCAGTATAGGCTTTCTTGGTTTGTTGCCAGAGTACTTGATAACCTTCTTTTGATGTATGAAAAGTTATAGATAATTTTCTTTACTTTTGGTGCTACCTGAAATTCACATAAGTTGGACCATGTGGATTTCTCCAGAGCAGCCTGTTTTGTCCTACATTGTAGATTTTGTGAAATAAAGAATTTTATAATGAACTCTATAGTGATCCTTCAATAGATAAATCAAATATAAATAACTCTTCCCCATCACATATGGAATTCATTCCTGCATTCACTTCAGATGAAATAAAACAAGCATTAAAACAAATGAAAAATGGAAAATGTCCTGGTGAAGACCTAACCTAATTCACATAGAATTAATTAAATGGGGAGGAAACAATATAATTCACCATGTCACAAACTTACTAAATCTATGCCTAGAAGAAGGAAAGATACCAGAAAACTGAAAAAATGCTACTCTGATACTGTTATTTAAAAAAATGAGACAAAGAAGAAATAAAGAATACATTATGCAAATTATGAAAACAACTACCGTGTTAGAGCAAAACTTTAGTTTAATATAAACCAAAATAGACACTCGACGTTTCGACCTTCATATTAAGGTTTATATCTGGAGTATACATATATATATATATATACAAAGAAACAAGTTGCACTACAATCTGCATGGCATGCTAAAGTTACTGACCAACCATTACAACTATTGGCCTGATCTCTGGTGAAAAAAAAAAAAAAACCTTACATCAAAGCTAGAGTCTATTATTATTTACATTAAACATATTTGGTTGTTTGAAAATTAAACATACAAACTTATTGTTTTTATACTGACCATATTGTAAAGCGTATAAACATCTTACATGACATAATGCCATTTATCCCATTCATATTACAAAATGATTTAGTATGTATAGTTAAAAAGCTGTTCTTTTTTTCCCCCATTCGACACTATTTTTTTTAGTCTCTTAAATTTGTGGTTTGAATTTATATCAAAAGTGTGCTAGGCCACATGGAAACAACACAAACAAAAACTAATGTTTTACTAACTTTAGATTCCATGTTCCATGCAGAGCACTTCTTCAGGAGATAAAATATTGACGGAAAAGCATGAAAAACTAGTAAATGCAAATTGAAAGGAACATAAAAACGTTGTAAACAATCTAGTAACTAAGGTTACATGTTCACGTGACAGAGACTGAGAGGACTTATTGTTCTTATTCATTATCACACATGCATGTTTGTTGTAAATGCGTAATGTGATTACTGGCTAGCTGTAGTTCAGATGGATTTAGAGAGAGAGGATCAGGTTTTTCCATGAACTGTTCAGAATAGTACCCTGATTTCTGTTGAGGTTTCCTCCAGTTATTAACACTATTGTGGCTTCCTTGAATAAACAATGTATGTAGTCATCATCCAAATATGGCATGGAGCTGTTTTGCCACTCTATCGTGTGGTTAGACGTATTGAAATGATGTGCTAAGCCAGAAGAAAGACATCTGTTGTAGTTTACATCACCAACATGTTCTTTTTGTCTGATCTCTAAACTCCGTGAAGTTTGTCCGATGTAGGCAAGACTACAGGAGCAAGGAATGTAATATACTCCTGGATATTTGTAGAATGGCACCTTATCTTTTGGGGGATCCTAAAACCTGTCTGATGTTGGTGGTTGGTTTGAAGACCACTCTGATGTTGTAGGCTCTTAGTATTCTGGCTATTTGATAAGAAATTGACCTGATGAAAGGGATCACTACAGTAGAAATGTGCTGGGAGCTTGACGACATATACGGTGACAACCCCAAACAAGAAGAATCAAGCTCCCAGCACATTTCTACTGTAGTGATCCCTTTCATGTTTATATGAAAGGGATCGTTAAATTAAGCTTGAGAGCAACATGTTTACAAAAAAGGAAAAAATTAATAAATAAAAAGTATTACTTATTATAAGTATTCATATAAATTACGACCAACCGGGATTTTTATGCCACCATTATTGTTAAGATTGGGGTGGTTAATCAAAATTTCACAGGCTTCTTTAAATTTTGTTTCATACCAGGTTTTTGTATAAGGAAGTGGAGGAGACAGGAATCTTGAGGTGTTATTGAATAGAAATTTTAAGCTAAGAGAACAAGACATTGCAAAGGTGATGAAAAAGACAACTTTTGCTACCTTACTATTACATAGTAAGGTAGCAAAAGTATTTGATCAAATCACATCTGGACTACTATTCTCAGATCTGGTCACTGAGATTTGAAGGGGATGAAAATGTCTTAGAAAGATTACAAGGGCAAGATGCAGAAACAGTATTAAGGGTGCAAAATGTTGACTGTGACAACATATTAAGTACATGCAATCTTCCAAATTTGGTGGATAAAAGATGATAGATGTTTACCAGATTGGTGCTGGGGAGATTTTTGAAAAAGCAGACCAAGGGAAGGTTCAAGAAGAAGGGTTCAGCCCACAGCCATTGGAATTTTGTGCAGGAGAGTCATAAGTAAATAGGGTTTTTTTTTTTTTTTTTTTTTTTGCATGGGAAGTGGTATGTGCACGGAATGCAGTGCTTTGGGAAAGTGTTGAGACTGTAGACAGGACCTCCACAGAGTCATAATTCATGATTCCATGGAGGTTTGTGATGATAATAATAAATTAATCTAATGCCAAATGTTTCTACACTAATAAACATACTATAATTTAAAATAATTATTGAGAAAACACTATATTGCATAGAAATCTAAATCGCACAGACCTCAACATTGTTTGTGTCATCCTATTGTATGGAAAACACCACACTTTCTTCCATATAGACATCACCTGTACTAGTTTGTGAGGTATTTTTGAATCATTCTTCCTTCACTAATGCCTGTCAGTCAATAGCACCTGCAGGACATAGTGTATTGCTGTATTGAAAGAAGCATAAGATTTAATTCATTTCTTTCAATAAAAGTGCCATAATGCGGTAAGCTTTGTTGTTTTTAGATTAGACTTCGCATTAACCAGAAATATTGCGTATGCGTTGGCATTCTTCCTTACAAGCATTACAGCCAAAGGTCCAAGTCCATACTAGAAGAAATAGTTTTACACCATTACACCTCTGCCACCACACTTCACCATTGGAATAATCCACTCAGAAAGTGTTCCTTAAGGATCCAACTCATCGACACTTGCATCTGATTGGAAAAGAGTGTAGGGTTTCAATGGATTTTCAGTGTTTTGTATAGACAAGTCATGATGTTTTTCATGCTTGTTTAGTCTTGCCCATTGATTGCACTGGTTGATGACTCAAGACCACATCTTTATGCATAATGCTGCTACTTGAACCAATGTGTTTCTTTAAACCTTTGGTTGTTTCAAGATTGAACTTCCAAATTTTCTTTCCAAGCATTCTTTGATCTCTTGGTGACATCCCTAGTCTTCCTGTAGTGGGTAATACCACCACTCCATGTTATGAAGGCATTACTCTAGAAAAAAAATAATCTCCCTCCTAAAGATTTGCACCAAATATGCATGCCACAGTAGGACATCAGTATGGACTGCATGTGGCAACAGGAATATACATATTAGTATACTTCATTCTAAAACAATGTGTGTCCCATTACTTATTTCAAATAAGTGTGAGTAAATAAAATAAACAAAAACAAAATTATTGATTGTTCATCATCTCTCCATTTTGTGTTATTTTATTGAAATAAAGTTTCTTTTATTTCAGTTCTGCAAAATGTTTTGAGGAGAAATGCTACCCGTCTTCTGCTTAGCAAAGAAGATAACAAACCCACAATAGAAGGCTGGCTTACTAAGGTAGCATCTTGTGTCATTAGAATTGTTACTATTGATGTTATATATGTGATTATTCACAAACTACAACTATTATATTGTTAATGTATGAATTTCAGAGTTTATCTTTTCATATAAATATGCATAAACTGCTGTGAAAAAAAAAATAAAATAAAAATTTGTGCTTGTATCATGATCTGTACCTCCATGGTGTCAAAAGACTCATTGCAGGAGACCCACTCTCATGCAAAAAAGATTATTAAACCATTCCTTAAATACATTCGTAGTTTCTGCACTCACCATACTTTTAGACGATGCATTCCACTCACAGCCACTCTACTTGGTCACACCCTCCTTATACAGCTTCCAGGGAAAGCATCATGATCTACCCTTGTTTTCCTCTTCTCTATTAAAAATCTCCTTAATCAGGTAACAATACCTCACCAATTTATACATCTTAGTCATAATCCTCTTCTATTTACAATGCTCTGCAAGTTGCATTCTTTCAGTGCCCTCACATCCCACATTTCATAGACCTGAAACCAACTTAGTGAACCTTCTTAGGATCCTCTCTAATATATCATATTCTTTCAAACCAGGTGAAAAAATCTGCACATAGTAGTTCATATGCAGCTTGATCAAAGCCTTATACAAGCCGTTTATTATTGTAATATATTATCGCAATGCTCTGCTCCTCATAGTTCTTAACTTTACATCATTGGCAAACAACTGCATATCTCCAGTTAAGCATATCCCAGTATATCACCATGTATTTGGAAGGAATGCTCTAGGGAATTAAGATCATCCTTGTCACACCTGTTTAACATGAGTCATGACAAACAAATGACCTATCTAACTCACTAGTCTTATCCAATCCCTTCTGTTTTGATTTAGTTACCAGCTTGTGGTGTGACAATCTATTGAAGACTGAAAAATCCAAGTATACAATTGTATATGCATCTTCATTATCCAATGAATTTATCACCTTGTAATACAAAAGCAGATTAATAAAACATGGCCCTCCCACCCGACAAACCCATGCTGACCATCATAAAGAATACTGCTATTATCAGTCCAGTTCTGAATCTTTGTTTAACATGAGTCATGCAAGAGTGCAAGTCCCAAAATAAACAGATGTGACAAGGATGCTTTTAATTCCCTAAACATTCCATCTAAACATGTGATAATTTATTGGGGAGTCCTACTGCTTTATTAGCATGAAGTTAGTTTACTTAATTTCTCATATACCTCCTGCTTACTTACCATCAGTCCCTCCTCTGCCATACTCTCTACACCATTTTGTCATGATATTCTCTTTATAAGAATCAAAAATACCTTGATAAACTGAGTGAATACTTCAGCTGTAAATTAAAGATGCCAAGAAATTTTATTCTCAGTTTCATCATTTATCCAAGTGTAGGCAAACAAAATTTTTGTGTGAAGTCACTTCACGACTGGGTTACTTGTATATAGAGGCTGACTTCAAATCAGTTGCCTTAGTATCCCATAAAGCAATACACATATCCTCTACATCAGTTATCAGTCTACCATTGTCATCAACTGACATCATCCTATCATAGTCATTCTTTCTTTTACTTGCCACATATCTAAAGAACTTACTAGGATTTTTCTACCAACTGAGTGACCTTTCTGCTCTTTGTACTCTTCATGCAATTATATAAATTAAGTGGATATTAAATCCAACTTCATTTCAAAGCCAAATACAGAAACTATAAAAGCGTGTGAAAATTAATAATTTAACTTACAAATTGACCAGAGAGCTTGCAGGAATACACCACTGCTATACTAGAGTTGCCCTAGCCAAACCTAATAGGAAAAGCATGAATGCTAAAAGCACTCATATATATTGCCTTCTATTGGTCCATTTTGATAGATTTCACTAGTCTGACAGCTGTTTCAAACTCATTGGTTTTCGTCAGAGACCAGGCAGAAACCTAAGAAAGCAAACACTCTCAGTACTAGGGAACTTGAAGCGTCGGAGAGGTGTATTTTCCGGAAGCGAACTCTCGGTCGGTACGTAAAGTATTTACTAAAATAAAGAGCCAAAGGCTTCATTTCAGCAATGCAAAATTATATAAATTAAGGATATCAAATCCAACATCATTTCAAAGCTGAATACAGAAACTATAAAATTTTCGTGCAGAAACTCTGAAAGTTTCATGCGAAAATTGACCAGATAGCTTGTGGGAATACACCACCACCACCATACTATGAGTTGCCCTGTCCGAACCTAATAGGAAAAGCACAAATGCTAATAGTGTCTGTATTCGACTTTGAAATGATATTGGATTTAATATGCACTTAATTTATGTATTTTGCATCACCGAAATGAAGCCTTTGGTTCTTTATTTTAGTTCATGCAGTGGATTATTACCAGTATTCGTCTTGAGTTGCCTCCACAGTGCCTTCTTCACCTTCCAGATTTCATGCTTAATCCTTTCATTCATCCATTTTACTCCTGTCTTATTGAGCCTTTTCACCTTTGGAATGCACTCAGACACTGCTTCTGTTAAATAGATCATGATCAGTGACAAAAGGGTGTCTATCTACTTTCTACTCAACCCCTCTTTCCATTCTATAGCTCCTATACTTTTTATAATCACCAGCTCTGTAACTACACATGTATCCTTTCTTTACAGAAGTTCTCATATGACTGGCAACAATCCAGGTGATCACTACATAGTTACTTTTACTAACTGGGTGAAGATTAGACATTCCATTCACAAGCACATCCTCTGATGATGGAATTAGATCTACAACCCTCATATGTTCTCAGTTACATAGTCTAAGATTATGATTGAGACATATAAGCTAGTCAGGGGTTGTTATCAGGTTGACATGGAAGATATTTTTTCATAGAATTGGAGAGTGGTAAAACAAAAGGCCATCACTGGAAACTGTTTAAGTAGGTTGTGAGCAGAGGAGTGAGGAGGTGGTTCTTTTGCATGGAGAGTGGTTAGTAAGTAGAATGCATTGCCCAAGTGTATTGTGAATGTAGGCACATTGAATCAATTTAAAGCACTGTTGGTTGTGCACTGTGTGCAGTAGTGTGTACCTCCTACGTTGAGTCTCTGATTCAATGGAGGTCGGATGTAATAATAATAATTAAAATCACTCATGTCGATCACCTTTTCTTTTTCACTATGCCTCTTCTTTTGCTAACTAATATCTTCTTTATTATTATAATGACTTTCACAAAGCCATCAATCTCTCTCTCTCTCTAATTCAACATTCTCTAATATTCAACATAAGGTCTCACTAATTCAACATTCTCCATGTAAAAAAATCTATTCCTCACTCTCCTTTTCACTGCAACTTTGAGAAATAGCCTTATATTCTCTCTCCCCTCTGTCCTATCTATAATTCCTTCCATATTAATCTGGTAATCATAAAGCTCCTCTATACTTCTGTACTCCATATTGTTGTATCCTGCACTTATTAATATTATAACCACATCCCAACTTTCTTTAAATATTCTTGAAGGGAGATATGCCGACATCACTCTTTACATTTCTTCCTAACTTTTTATTATCAGCAAACAACTGAATATCCCTCAATTCACATGAAATGTCATTAAAAATAAATAAATTATCCCCCTATTGGCCATGATGTATTTATATATAAATCAAAGTATGAAATGTGAGGTGGCTGTCTGAATTGAAATGTTATTCAGAAAACTTTAAAATAACATGGATATGAACCATAATTCAGTTGATATATTTCATCCATATGGATGGATGGCTAAGCAGCACACACCCACACCAACTGCCAGGTTGATAGTACAGGCAGATCCACAGCATGTTACCTTTAAATAATGTGAAGTGTCCATTTGAATTGAAATGACATTCAGATTACTTTTAAATAACATAGATAACTCAGCATTGGAATACATCCTGATCATTCCCTTCTAATGCCTCGCTATTCCTTATTCCTCTAGGAATAAAGCATCTTTATCAGAACGGAACACTCCAATAAAATTATTTTATTAACGACAGCTGTGGCCCTCCATTCATATATTGGGGGCTGGATGGTTCTGGCAGCCCATTCTGTAAAAATTGCCGCTGTGCAAAGCATCATGTCTCAGCAGAAGAGAAATGAAGTCCAGGTGGTCTCAATACGCCTGAAATGGTGGTGTCAAGGTGATGAAGCAAACTCTGTGACATCAGTTACTGCTATTAAAGAAGCTCAACACAGAAATTGCTTGAAGATTGCTACTTGGGATGTTAGAGGTTTGAATAAACCTGGGAAATTGTGATGAGAGAAATGGAGAGACTGAATATTGGTATATTGGGCATAAGTGAGACCTTTTTGAAAGGTTCATTGGATATCGAGTCAAAACTTCCAAATGATAAGACACATAAATTACATACTTCTGGTGGAGAAACATCAAGGAGAGGTGTAGCATTCATTGTGGAGAAGAAAATTAGCAACAAAATCACTTATGTAATTAAAAAATCAGAGTAATAGCAATTCTCGTGACTGCTGAGCCCAGAGATTATGCTGATCATTCAGATATATGTTCCTATAGAACAGAATGAAGGAGTAGATGCTGACAATATGTATGATGAAATAGAATGGTGTATAAAGGTAGCTGGAGTCAAGAAAAATCGAGTTATTTGTATTATGGGGGACTGGAATGCAAAAGTTGGATCAGAGAGAACATCTACGCATATGGGACCATTTGGACGTGGAATTCGGAATGAGAGAAGACAAAAATTAGTTGACTTCTGTAACAAACACAGTCTTATCATAACTAACACTTATTTTGAACAAAAACCAACAGTAACATACACCTGGAAAAGTCCTGATGGAAAATATAAAAATCAGACTATATTGTGATCAGTAAGCGTTACTTCAATGGAATACGGAACTCAAAGGTCATGCCTTACTGTGAATCTGATCATAGACTAGTCCTAATGATGATAAATATTCATCTGAAAGTAATAAAAATTAAAAGGAAACAAACCCATAAATGGGATTTACAGATGCTACAAAATGCAACAATAAAATTAAAATTTAATGAAAATGTTTCTTAGACATGGGCCAGCTATCTCTGATTGGCTACTGGTGGAGATTGAACTGCCCACTCAGTCTCCAAAAGCTAGATAGGGTATAAAGGCCTTGCCTACTCCCTATTAGGGAATAAAAGGCGTTAGTTGATTTGATTTGATTTGAAAATGTTTCAGAACTACTAGTTGCACAGTTACAAAATGAAAGTGAACATTTTCAATGGAACAAACTACAAAGAGATATCATAACTTCTGCTAAGAACCACATCAGTAAACATGAAGAAAGAAAGAACGAAAAAACCATGGATGATGCAAGAGGTAATTGACCTTATCGATGAAAGAAGAACATGGAAAAGAAGTTCTGTGGGTATAGAGACAAAGAAGGGAATGATAAGAACATTAGTTTGGCCAGTTTTCACATATGGAAGTAAGATCTGGGTATTCAAGAAGAGAGTAAGACAATGGATAACGGCCTTTGAAATGTGGTGCTACAGAAGAACCCTGAAAATCTCATGGACAGAGCATGTGACAAATGCAGAGGTACTACAGAGAATGAAAATACAGAAATCTTTATTGCAGGAAATGATCCAGAGAAAGATGGGACTGGCAGGACATGTATTGAAGGTACCAGCGGAACAGAGGACACTAACAGTTTTAGAAGGAAAGATTATGGAAAGAGGATCAAGAGACAAATAAGAAAAACATGGTTTGATGATATAAGATCATGGACAGGATCATGTGACTATGCTGAAACAAAAGGAAGAGCTGCCAACATAGAGGACTAGAAGGACATGGTGCTTCACCTCGCATTGAGGAAGCTACATGAGGAAGAAGAAAATAGCTCAGTTATGCCATCTTTTTTGGTCGCCCGAATCCCATCTCTAATCAGCAAGGTTTTTTCCTCCAACTGGCCACGTAGCAAAAAGTCTTTTTAGGATTCTCTTTGAATTGGTGCTTGTATCCTTTCATATACTGATTTTTTCTCTCCTTGCTATACTGGACACCTTCCTAGTCTGAAACTTATATTGATTTAAAATTGGAGATGTAAGTAGAAGAATTATAATAATAAATAATTACAGAAATTGCTTATGTAAATGTATTATTTATTTTTGTAGAATATTGACTGTTTTATAGACAATTTCAATGCATTATAGTAAGAAGGGATAAACATAAAAATGAGCAAAAATGAAATTAAAAGCATATGATATTATATGCACTGTTGACTGCAGTAGGATAACTCTCATAAAAAATAAAATATTTTAAATTAACTAACTTTGTAATTAATTAATTGTAATTAATTAATTACAATTTTTATGAATGGTGAACATTAGTTAGAATATCTTCCCAAAATTGAGAAAGTTTAATGCAATCATTTTTGTTGAGATCAGGATTGGGAATAGGTCCTTCGAAGATTGTATAAATACAATCTTCACAGAAGAAAATAACTTTCATGTAGAACTTTAATATTATTTCACTGAATTCTATGTTTTTAGACAAGGTGTGGCTCGCTAAACCAGATTTAATTAGCTCTTTAAGTGAAATATTTCTTGATGTTCTTCAAGATGAATTTGTACAGAATGACCAGTTTGTTAATGATAATTTTGAACAACTTATTTGATTCAGATATTTTGATTGTGTTTTTGCAGTATGGAACTCTTTTTTGTCTGATCTCCATGAATTTCTTGCAAAAATTAATTCAGTAAACCTAATAATCAAATTTACACTAGAAATATAAGATAACAGTCATCTTCCTTTTCTGGATGCTCTCATTCTGCTTCAACCTAATGGCAGTCCAGTTCTCTGTATAGAGAAAGATTGGAAAGGCCTGGGTTCGATTCTCATCCATGACTTGAGGAACCTTTATTTAGTCTCTTTCGACTAAAGGTGAATTAGTCAGTCTCATACGGAAGTAGAAGGTTTTTTCACCTGGAAACTTGGGTTTTTCATCCCTCAGAACAGGCAAACTGGCCTGTGAACACATGGATCTACAGTCATAACATACTTAATCCCTTATTAGGAGGGCTCAACCAGTCCTGAGGGAAGGTTGAGGAACGTGAGGGGAACCCCATATGAATAAATAAATAAAATTTAGCATTTCCTGAGATTGTTTATTTATTTTTCTAACAAAACAGTGTCACCTACAAAACATAAATGATTTTTCCATATATGTTAAATATATGTAGGTAAACATAAATGAGATTTTTTTTCTATCGATGTTAATTCCATAGTTTTCCCCTGAGACATTCCAAAAGACTTCTTCTAATGTAGCAACAATATGGTTGTGTTAAACTTCCCAAGATTTGGGGACATTGTATTTCTTAAGATCTCCTACCTAACAGCTAAAACTGCCATAAAGCAGTTTTGGAACTGCATTTGTGAAACTACTTCAGGAAATTGATGAAGCTGTGGATAAGGATGTTAGTAGATAGGGAATTGAAGTTGAGGACATATTTCAAAAGTGGCCTGATAGCTCACAGGATTCCTTGGTTATTGAAAAACACCCTAACAAACAGATAAGGAAGTTATTGTTTTTCTGTATAAGGCTTTGATATAGCCACATTATGATTATCTGCATAGGTCTGTGCATTTGAGTCTCTTTGGGATGGGAACGTCACAGAGAGGATCCACAGATAAGTGACCAAGATGGTGAGTGGTCTGTGGAATGCTTATGAGGAAAAGAGTGTCTGTGATTTACAGAAGTTTGTTGATAGGCAGAAAAATTTGTTGGTGGGGGGGGGGGGTATAACAGTAATGTTTATATGTTTATGTTATTGAAAGGGTTTTACAGGATTAATGCAGAGGAAATTTTTTATCACTTGTCTACAGGAGGCAAAACAAGGTGTCATCCTTGGAAATTGAGTAATACCGTAGTTAACAAGGGTGTGAAAACTACATTTTTTGCTGAAAGTGGTGAATGGGTTGTTTGGCATGATCCTTGTCAATTATTAGTATTACACACACAACTCATCGTACCTTCCCTTAAATACATTCAAATTCTATGCAGACACTACACTCTCAGGCAAAATATTTTAATTGTTCACAACTCTCCATGCAAAAAACCTTTTTCTTACTCCCTTGCTCACACCCTCCTTATAGAGTTTCCAGGGATGACCTCTTGTTCTCCCCTAATCTTCCACCATTTCATGAAAAATCACTTCAATGTTAATCCTATAACAACCCCTTATCAACTTGTACATCTCTATCATATCAGCCTTCTTCCTCCTATCCACTAGACTCTGTAAATTGAATGTTCTCAACCTTTCCTCATATTCGACATTTCAGGGATCAGAAACTACCTGAGTCAATCACCTCTGGACCCTTTCCAGTATCTCTTCACCCTTTTGAAAACCAGGTAACCAAATCTGTGCTCAGTAATCCATATGTGGCCTGATCAGTGGCTTATACAGTGGAAGCAGAATCTCCTTACTTGTACAAGTCAGTTTCCTCTAAATTTTAGATCCTTATCTGCCAAGACCTGAAGATCTATTTCCCCCACCTCCAACAATATATCCCCACCAAGTGTAAATTGTACATCTCATCTTTGTTTCCCAAATTTTAAAACCTTACATTTTGAAATATTGAACTAGCATCCACAGTGCTGTGCCCATTCATATAATCTATTCGTTTTCTTGTAAGGTCACAACATCTGATCTGCTACTCATAGTTCATCCCAAATTTTCATCATCTGCAATCATCTGAATATCCCCATTCAAATCTTCTCCAATATTATTAACATACTGAGTGAACAGCAATGGTCCTAAAATAGACACCTGAGGCTCACCACTAGTATCTTCCCTCTTCTGGGATACTGCTCCTCCATACTTGATACCTATCAGACAGCCAATCTCAAATCCAGTGAACTAGTCTAATATCCAACTCCATTGGCTCTGGTTTGACTATTAACTTTGTGGTAATCTATCAAAAGTGTGCACAAAATTTAAACATATCGCTGTATATCCATCTCCTTTGTCCAATACATCTGTCATTTTATTGAAATAAGTAAATTAGATTACTAAACAGTGACCTTCCTTTAGCAAATCCGTGCTGTCCATCAGAGATAATACACTGTTATGAACCAAATTCTGCATTCTGGTTGTCACTAGCCTTTCCAACACTTTAACCACAACATCAAACACACAGATTGGCCTGTAATTTGATGCTCAAGTTCTTTCACCTCCTTACAAAGTGGCACAAATCTTGCCTTCCTTCCATTCCTTTGGAACTTGAACCAATGTAATATTCATATTAAACAAATATGCCACAGCAGATGTCATCTTCTTGTCACATTCTTTCAAAATACATAGTGATATATCATCAAGTCCAACACCCTTATTAACAACCGGTTTGTTGAATTCCTCGTATACCTCTTGCTCACTCAGTCAATTTTTCCTCCTCATCCACTGCTCCCAAATTCTCCATGATCTCACATTCACAAGAATGAAAGAACTTTATAAACTGCTCATTAAATATTTGAACTATGTCCTCTGCAGCAGTTCTTCTTATACCATTACACATAACTATTGTCATCCTACCATAATCCTTTTTTTTTTTTTACTTCATTAGCTAACTGCAGCTGATACTGAACTTTTGCTATCCATACCAAGTAGCCATTTCTTGTACTCCTCATGGAATTGGGTTTTGCCACTTATCTTATTTTGTCTCCATAATGCCTTCTTTCTCTGTATTGCATACTTAATCTGTTCGTTCATCCATTTCACACCCACCTTATTTAATCTTCTGATCCTACTAGATTGTTCTTAAATATCACCCAAGCAGCATTAATCTCCTTTCCCCCCTAATTCCTTCTGCCATGCTACAGCTGCAAGCTGTCTCCTGAGCTTCTCATAATCACCCGCCTTGTAATTCTACATATACCCTTTCCTCATAGAAGTCCTTAAATGGCTGGCAACCACCTAGGTAATGACTTGATGGTCACTCTCACCAACTCAAGGGAGATTTAATACCTCATGTATAATAACATCCTCTGATGTTATTATACATGATCAAATCCAAGCCCATCAATTGTCGTGTGAACTCTGTTACATACTGTCTGAGGTAGTTATCCCTGAAAAAACTTGAGATTCATTTTCTTTATTTCCATTTGCTATCTCGTCATCCCATTGTGTATTGCCATAATTAATATAACCAATAATGATCACCCTTTTCAAAATTGCTCGCCTAATATGCTTATATATTTCATAGTCACTACCCTCCACATTACGAAGTCTACAACAATATCTAGTTAAGTATTTCATTCTATTCACCTCTGTCTCACACCATAGCCTCAAAATCACTATCACTTTTTTCCACCTTGGATCTGTACCTTTTATGGATATGACTGCTTTTTCTATCATAAATAGTACTCCACCTTGCCTTTTTGCCTTTTCTATCTTTATTAAAAAACATTACACCCTTCCATCTCTATTCCTATCAGGATGTCATCCTCTTCTATGTCTCACTTATTCGAACAATTTATGAATGAACGAACTCAGTCAATGCAACCATTTCTCTTATTTCTGATATTTCTAACATTTGTATACAAACATAACAGCTCATTCCTGAATTTATAACATGTTTCACTGATACCATTTATCAGGCATGGCATCCATACTTTCCTGAAGCCATTTTTTTTCTCCTTACCCATCTCAGAGCCTTCTTCATACACAACTATTCCATTCTTGTCTACACACATATTCACTTCCTCTTTGAGCATCACCCTTTTTCACACTGTATTCCCCTGTCCTCCTTGAGTCTCCCTGTTTGTCTTGCACACATTTGTTCTCTCATTCTCTATACTAATACTGCCCACTTCTCATGCATAAACACCACTTCAATCTCTCCTTCCTTACTTTCCTGCTGTTTGACATCACTTCTTACTTTCTCAGATTCATTCTCTGTACTCATTACTCTCCTTTCCAGCAACAGTCTTTCCAAATGACTTGCACCAAAATCAGAAAAATGTAAAGTTATGCATTTTTGGGTTGATTGATTACCAGCTCTGTATAATACTTGATATGGAACTATTCTGCAGCAAATTAATGAGACTTGGGATTTAGAATTGATTGTGGACTGTGAGTTAATGGTCAGGGGAAATGTTGTAAAACTGAGCGAAATAGCTCATCGGATTTCTTGGTTATTGAAGGGCACACAGACAAGTATTAATAAGGAGGTATTATACTTCTTTATAAGGCTTTGATAAAGCTTCCATTAGGAGTACTGTCAGATCTGGTCACCTGGATTTGTTAAGGATAAAAATGTTGAAGAGAATCCAGTTGAGTACCTACAATAATAGCAGGTGAAATATGGAATGCCTCTTATGAGGATAGATTAAGATTTGTGGGTTACAGAAATTGGTTGATAGGCATCAAAGTGGGGATATTATAGAGACACATAACTTATTTAAAGAATGAGTATGTTGATTTTTTCGACCAAAAAAATGAATCTAACAAAAGATCACAAACACTGGGTTTAATAGGTCATAATAGATATTTAATTAAATCAACTAGTTTCACCACATATGCTAGTGGCTTTTTCTGGATTATGAAGAACAAACAAATATACAATAAGCAGTAAACATGTACCATTACATTAATAAATTTAGTTTAATCCTTTATCCAAGTGTGAGCAAAAAAAAGTTTGCGCCTGAAAATATCTTCACGACTGGGGTAAGGTAGTACAACACCAGGCAACTCATAGCAAAGGTGGACCAAGTTAACATCACTCCTATCTCAGTATCTCCCATAATGCAAAACACATCTCCTTGTGGATATGTATGATGTTATGCATTAAAAAAAAAATAATAAACTTTCAACATGTACCATTACATAACTAAAAACTGAATATGTAGGAACCATTACACAAAAATAAAAAAACAGCAACATGTGGTCAATGGAAGCTGGCATAGGTCAAACATTGTTCAGTAGGTGTGTACGATAACAGGCAGAAAAGTTATAGCCTGATGTGCTGAAAGATCTAATAAGTGACTTCCAAATGTCACATAAAATCATTCCATGGTTTCTGTTGAGAGTGCCTTGTGAGTGGATAACCATCGTAGCCTCTTTGATGTTGTGGGCACTGAAGTTGTCTTCTATGTAAGCCATGGTTCCATGAAAATTCATCAAAAAACAGTTAATCGAAACACAATTCATCGAAAGGGCAATTCATCAAATGAACAATTCATTGAACAACAATTCGTCCAAAACGCAATTCATCGAAGGTAGTTGCGATTGGTGGAGATGAAGAGTTGTGGGAGGGCACCATAAAGTAGGTGCCCTCCCTCGATGAGTCTTCGGATTCCCTGGAGGTGTTATGTAATAATAATAATAATTCATATAATTGTTGTAATTGCTGTATTGAAGTCACATATTAATAATTGCTGTATTGAAGTCGCATATTACTACTAGTAACAATAATAATAATGGAGCCTGTGTAGGCTGTGCTTTTCCTCCTGGAAACAGGAAAATCAGCCCATGAACAGACATGAAACAGTTATCAGACAAGAAAGACAATAAGAAACCATATTGTTCTATAATTATTCCCTATTAAAGTAGCATTGCTTTCTCACTCTGCATGGTTCAGTATTTGTTCTAAATGGATCACTTTTATCATAACATTTTCAAAAAGTTAAAATATTCAGTGAATCGTTTTTTCTATGAATTGCATTTTTGACGAATTGTTGTTTGATGAATTGTTCATTTGATTAATTGCCTTTTCGATGAATTGTCTTTCGATTAATTGCCTTTTCCGATGAACTCTTCGGATACCGTAAGGCATGGAACTCTTGTCACACTCCATATGGTGGTTAGTGTGGGAGATATGGCACACCAGGTCTGAGCTGTCTGTTCTGTTACTATTGACGTCTCCAATATGCTTTTTTTTTTTTTTTTGCTTAATTTCCAAACTTCTAGATGTTTGTCCTATTTAAGCAAGGTCACAAGAACATGGAATATTGGAAACTCCAGGATGTTTAAAAGACTTGTCGGAAATGATAGCCATAAAATGTGATGAAAACTCAATAAATGTTCACCGACTCTACATAATCTCCGATTTGGAAGCTCCATAACATAGAAATTAGGTCACAACTCCAACCAATAGGAGATAACACAAGCACACCAAAGACAGAAACACCAAACTGACATGACAACCCCCCCCCCACACACACACACACGAGTTCCGAAGATGACACACTGTCGAAATGGCTCACACCTCGTTACTCCCACCGCTGACCTTTCCCATCAATTCTTCCCTCTTCCCCAAAAATATAGTTTCTAATTTCAGATCCTTCTCTCACCCCCCCTCCCAAAATGCTCTCTACCCACCCTTAATATTAATAATAATATTATACATAGAAAAAACCTGGGTTTTTTCAAATAATTCTCCCACTTGCTTTACACCCACTTTTCCCAAACCCCCCTTCTTTAACAGCTTAACAACAGATGAATGCATATCGCCAGGATAAGGAGACAGCCAACAACATCCAAAAAAAGGTATGTCCAAATTTTCCTCCTATATTATTCTTCATATATTAGTTTTATAACACATCAGTAATGCCCTAAGATTTGAGTAAAAAGCCAATGACATTGTAAAAAAAGGGGCAGTGCAGTCCTAAACGAAAGTAGGCTATATAGCCATAAAAAATAGTAGTTTATTTAGAGGTATAACATGGGAATTTTCCCAGAAATAATACCTATAAAAGACTTGTGGTCCTTGCGAATGTAACATAGCCTGTATAGTCACAATGGGTTTGAAAGCCACTCTTATGTCATGAGATTTCAGGTTATTGGTGATTTTGTGAAAAGATTTGCCACTACAAGGAATGAAAACTGAGGCTGTGTGGTGAATGTCATGGATGTATTGTGGAGAAGGTGTAGAGAATAGTATTCTTTGTATCATTTTCTTAGAATATCCATTGCTCACCAATAATTGGAGAAGAGAATGTAATTCTTCTTTTAGCGTTTCTACATCTCTTTCTATATTGTAACAGAGATTGCCCTTTTTATAGCATATGTATAATACTCTTAGCATATACCATAAGCCCACTCATACAGATCGTTACCTACATTTCTCTTCATTGCATCATACATCACAAAAATTAGGTTTTATACATATGCGGAAAAAAATGAGTGATCACTATTACTAGAGATGAAGAAACACTAAAAGAAGAATTACATTCTCTTCTTCATCTGTTGGTGAGCAATGAAGCCCGCTAGATGGCTACATGGTCGGAAGTGTTTTCAGAGAGCTCCCGAAAGCTAAGTATAATTTTGAGTGAAAATTAGAATATAGGTTTAAACCATAACGTAATATTGTCTAATTTTGGTAGCTTGTTGTGTCTGTGTGTTTTTGGTGTGAATTCCGTTATTTAATTTAGTATTTAACGATACGTTTCATAGATTTGAATACGGTGCCAATGCGACATAAGATAATGACGTCCAAAAATACGACGCCATTGTTCAAAAACTGTAATGTGAGAGAGTTTGTCCAATGTGATGTGTGTGGGATGTATGCATTCCCGAATGAGGCTGGAGTTTGGATTGAAAGTAATAGTGGTGGAAGAATGTGCAGAATGTATAAGCAAAGTGAGGAGTTGAAGTATGTGTCAGGTTGTGAGACAGTTATGGTTGAAGAAAGCCAGAATGTGAGTGAAAATAGTGGCTTGATAGAGAATTGCGATGTACAAGATGGCAATGAGAGCGGTGATCAAAGAAATAGTGAAAGCAACTATACAGAGAGAGAAAATGGTTTAAATGATAAAAAAAAATGAGGAATTATTTGTAGGAAGTGAGATCGCTATGTTGTGTGCTATGATACCAAATGTGCAGCGGCAATTAGAGCACCTGCAAAACTCCTTCCAGAGTGATTCGGCTAACGTAAATAAACAAGTGTTTGGAAAGAAAAATAAGCATAAGAGTGGGAGAGTTTCTGAAATGAAGGAAAGAGTGTTGTATGGTGACTCGTTATTAAGAGGAGTGACAGATGGGAGTTTAACTAAATCGTACTTACCAAGTGCGAAATTTAAGGATGTATGTGAGATAATTAGAACACAAAAACAGAGGGCGAAAGAATTGATAGTTGTGGCAGGTACGAATGAATTGAAAGGAGATAAATTTTTTATGAGAGAGGACTTGAAAGTATTGTTAAAGGTAGTGAAAGAAAAGAGCGACAGAGGTAGAATGGTGAGTCTGTTGCCACAGTATGACAGAGAGGAGTTTAGAAGGAGGGCCATAATCGCAAATGACATTATGCGCAGGTTATGCACAGTGTGGTGTGGAATTCATGGATGTGTGGAATGAGTTGGATGGGCGAAAGGATTTATACAAGATGGATGGCCTGCATTTGAATGGATTTGGTGTGCGGACACTGGAAAAAGTGTTGCTGAATGAAGTGAAAATGGATGTGCAGAACCAGGGATACTAGAACTACCAAGGAGGTGGGGGGTCGATATGCAGACATCAGTGAGACAGTTGAATGTAAGAATGTATATAATGTACCCGAGCCAGTACTATGGAACAAAAAACGGGAATGGGATATCTATAATAACGCATGAAAATAGGGGTGGGACAAAGGGATCACCGCACTTCATGTATACTAATGCCAGGAGTATTAGGAACAAGAAGGAAGAATTTTTGGCCTTGATTGGCTCTTCCTGGCCACAGGTTATTGGCATTAGTGAAACATGGCTGATGGAAGATGATATAGTTAGTGGGATAGAATGTGTAGGTTATAGTGTGTTTAGGAGGGACAGAGAGAATAAAATGGAGGAGGGGTGTTATTGATGATAGCTGATGAACTGCAGCCAAGGAGAATTGAAGTTGTATCGCAGGATAGTGAAAAGATAGTGAAAAGAGCTCATTTGAGGCTATTTGGTGTGAGACTGAGACTGATGTAGAATAAAATATACAGTTGGGTGCTGCTACAGACCAGGTGATGGAATAGATGGTTGAGATAGTATGCATAAACGAATTGATGAAATGAGTGGAAGGAGGGTAATTATTATGGGGGATTTCAACTATGATAACATCGATTGGAAGGAGGAGAGGACACATGTGAGGAAGGAAATGGATTTTATTCAATTATTAAGGGATAACTATCTGAGGGAGCATGTAATTGAAAATACTAGGGGTGTGAGAGTGCTTGACCTGGTAATAGCATCTCAGAATTTGACTGTAATGAATATGACCATGTTGCTGCCTATTGGTGAGAGGGATCATAAGGTCTGGATGGTGGCTAAAGGTGTAGAATTTTCGGTTAAGACAGGGTATATGTGGAATTACCATGCTGGCGAGTATGACAAGCTTAGGAGATTGCTTGGATCAGTGCCATGGCATGTACAACTGTAAGGGCTGGATGTCGATAGAACATGGGAAGTGGTCAAGGAGCATTTACAGGAGGTTATGGCTGATTGTATACCTAGGGTCTGAATAGTAAAACAAGTAGGGGTTAAATGGATGAATAACACCATTAAGCTTGAGCTGCAAAAAAAGAATCAACTGTGGAGGGTATTTAAAGAAAGGGGTGGCCTGCAGGCACACGAACGGTATAAAGTGCAGGCCAGAAGGGTAACGAGTGTGGTAAAAAAAGCAAAAGCCGATTATGAAAGGAAACTAGCTATGCAAGCTAAAGAGAATCCCAAACAGTTCTTTCAATATGCTGCAAGCAAGAAAAAAACTGTACACGGCAAAATGATTTGAAGGAATGACGACGGTAAGGAGGTCACTGAATCAGTCGATATAGTGGAGTTACTGAGCGAGCACTTTGCAAAAGTATATCATCCAGGTAGTGACATTGAAAAAATGAAGGAACCATTAGTTTATACGGGAATTGTGATGAATGAAGTGGAGGTGAATAGTCTATTACAGAACCTTAATGTGAATACATCTGTGGGATTGGATGGTATACCGGCACGGGTCTTGCGTGAAGCAGCTAAGGAATTATCAGTGCCTTTAACCATGTTGTTTAATCTGAGTCTCGGGTCTGGTTTAGTCCCAAAGGTGTGAAAAGAGGGGAAAATAGTTTCACTGCATAAAGGAGAACCCCAGACTACAGTTGCAAATTACCGACCGATCAGCATATCAGTAGTCGTTGTCAAGGTCTTGGAGAAAGTAGTCAAGGGAAAAATACAGGAATGGATTGATGAAAATGAGATACTGTACGGGGGACAGCATGGCTTTGTGAGGGGTAGATCATTCCTCAGTAACTTGCTCAAGTTTTATAACAAGGTGATGGCTAAACTGGATAAAGGTAATGGGTTTACAGTGATACTGCTGGACCTGGCAAAGGCATTTGACAGGATACTACATGGAATTCTTATCTGTAAACTACAACATGTGGGAATGGATATAGGGTTGGTGAGATGGATAGGTGGGTGGTTGATGAAGAGATATCAAAGAGTAGTTTATTCAGGAGTAGAGTCCAAAAGACAGCCTGTGACTAGTGGTGTGCTGCAGGGTTCTGTTCTTGGACCACTGCTGTTTAATCTGTTCCTTAACGATATAGGGAAGGATCTAAGAGGAACAGTTCATTTGTTCGCTGATGATGCCAAGTTGGGTAGGGCGATAGTGAATGCAGAAGATGTCAGAATCTTGCAGGATGACTTGGATAGATTGGAGTTCTGGGCTAAGGAGAATGGATGTCAATTTAATGTGACAAAATGTAAGGTTATGCATTTTGGGGTGAAAAGATTAGCAGCAGTATACCACATTGGTGGAACTGTACTCCAGGAGATTGATGATGCCAGGGACTAGGGAGTGTTGGTGGATAGGGAGATGAAGTTTAAGGGGCACATTGCAAAAGTAGCTAAATCAGCTCATCAACTCACTTGGTTGTTGAAAAATACCTTGACGAGCAGAGACAAGCAAGTTATTGTACCTCTGTACCGAGCCTTGATAAGACCTCATCTCGACTACTTTGTCCAGATTTGGTCACCTAGGTTCCTTCTTGATGGGGAGGAGGTGAAGAGGATCCAGAGGCGAGTGACTAAGATGATAGCGGATCTATGGAATGAACCATATGAGAATAGGTTGAAGATTTGTTGCTTGCAGAAATTAGTTGATAGGCAGAAAAGGGGAGATATGATTGAGACATTCAAATTGCTAAAGGGTTTCTATAAAATAAATTCAGAGGATATTTTTGAGATCAGGACTGGTGGTGCGAGAACTAGGGGACACCTATGGAAGCTGGGCAGGAGTGTGGTTAGCAGGGGTGTTAGAGCTGGGTTCTTTACTTTTAGAGTGGTAAATGAGTGGAATAAGCTGTCAGAGTCTGTTGTGGGTGCTATGCCGGTGAGTGAGTTCAAGGCAAGGTATGATAGATACATGAGAATGTCGTATAGTTGTGTGGACATGATGTTTAGGGCCTACCTCGATGAGTCTAAGGACTCCCTGGAGTCGCCCGTAATAATAGTAATAATATTCTAAGAAAATGGTACAAAGAATACTATTCTCTACTCCTTCTCCACAACAGATCCATCTAGTCAATGTTATTCCGATCATGACATTCGTTACAGAGCTTTGGTTTCCATCCATTATATTGGCAAATTTTCTCTTAAAATCATCAATCTCCTTTTTATTTTGTATGATGATTCAATGACTGTGAGCCCTTTTATGAGGAGGTATGGCACCATCTCAGTCCTCTCTATTTTTATCTGGGCTCGGGACCAGCATAGCTGACAAATCAGACCTATGGCTGGAGGGACTGTCTCGAGTATTCTTGACAGTAATCCATGTATGTGTTCATGGGCCAGTTTGCCTGTTCTGGGGGTGTCCCGAGTTTCTGGGTGAGAAAACTCCCTACCTCCATATGAGACCTGCTAGCTCACCTTTAGTTGATAGAGACTAGATAAAGTCGAAAGAGACGAGACCTGGGTTTGATTCCTCACGTCACTGACAGGATGTGACAGGAGTCTGTATAGGCTTCATCTATATAGACTCAGCTATGGAGGCTCCTGAAATCAATCTCCTGAAATCTCATGACATAAGAGTGGCTTTCAAACCCATTGTGACTATACGAGCTCTGTTGCATTTGCCTAAGGACCACAAAAACCTTTTCACAAACATCCTGGAGTTTACAGTATTCCATGTTCTTGTGACCTTGCTAGGGCAAACATCTAGAAGTTTGGAAATTAGGCAAAAAGAGCATATTAGAGATGTCAGTAGCAACAAGGAAGACAGCTCAGGCCTGGTGTTCGATATCTCCCACACTCACCACCATATTGAGTGGGACAAGACCTCCATGCCTGACATAGAAGATAACTTCAGTGCCCACAATATCAAAGAGGCTATGATGGTTATCCACTCATAAGGCACTGTCAACAGAAACAGTGGAATGATTTTATGTGACATTTAGAGGTCACTTATTAGATCTTTCAGCACATTAGACTTTAACTTTTCTGCCTATTATCATGCACACCTACTGAACAATGACAGTTTCCATGTTCCATGTGTTTCTGGTTTTTTTTTTTTTTTTTGTGTAACAGTTCATATATATTTGATTTTGAGTTATGTAAAGGTTCATGTTTACTGCTTACTGTATATTTGTTTGTTTTCTTCCTAACCCAGAAGAAAACTAGTTGGTTTAATTAAATATTGATTATGATTATGAAGTGAGTGATTATGAGGGTGATTATGAAGAGCTCAGGAGACAGCTTGCAGGTGTAGCATGGAATGAGGAGTTAGCTGGAAAAGAGATCAATGCAGCTTGGGGGATTTTCAAAAAATATTTAGTGGATGCAATGTCTAAATGTATACCACGGGTGAGAAGGTTAAATAAGTTAGGTGTGAGATGGATGAATAAAGAGATTAAGCATGCAATACAGAGAAAAAGGGCATTGTGGAGGCAGCATAAGAGAAGTGGAAGTAACCAATTTCATGAGTTCTACAAAGACCAGGCAAGGAGAGTGACTTGGTTGGTGAGAGTAGCTAAAGAGAGGTATGAACAGCAGTTAGCTAATGAAGCTAAAAAGAATCCTAGGGAGTTCTTTCGATATGTAGCCAGCAAAAGAAAGAATGATTATGGAAGGATGACATTGATTGGAGGAAATGGTATAAAGACAGCTGTTGCAGAATGTGTGGTGGAGATACTTAATGAGCAGTTCATAAAGATCTTTCAATCTTGTGAATGTGACTTCATGGAGAGATTAAGAGCAGTTGATGATGGGGAGGAGAGACTGACTGTAAGTGAGCAAGAGGTGTTTGGGGAGTTGAGTAAACTAGATGTAAATAAGGCTGTGGGACTTGATAATATATCACCGCGTATTCTGAAGGAATGTGCCAGAGAGTTGACACCTGCCTTGACATATTTTTTTAATACGAGTCTTGCACTTGGTCAAGTCCCTAAAGAGTGGAAGGAGGGCAAGATTGTGCCACTTCATAAAGGAGGTGATCGAACTCAAGCATCAAACTATAGGCCTATCTGTGTGTCAGGTGTTGTGGTTAAGTTGTTGGAGAAGCTTGTGAGAACTAGGATCCAGAGTTGGGTTGACAACAATGGTATAATCTTTGATGGGCAGCATGGATTTGCTAAAGGGAGGTCGTGTTTTAGTAATCTACTTACTTATTACAATAAAGTGACTGCTTCCTTGGACAGAGGAGAAGGATACACAGTAATATACTTGGATTTCGCAAAAGCTTTTGATAGAGTGCCTCATGATAAGTTGACAGTCAAACTAGAGCAGATGGGGTTGGATATTAGATTAGTGCATTGGATTGGAGACTGGCTATCTGATAGGTATCAACAAGTTGTGTATGGGGGTGCAATATCCAGGAAAAGGAAAGTCACTAGTGGAGTGCCTCAGGGATCTGTTTTAGGGCCATTACTATTTAACTTGTATATTAATGATATTGGCGAAGATTTGGATGGAGATATTCAGTTGTTTGCAGATGATGCAAAGTTGGGACGAACCATAAAGAGTAGTGAAGATGTTGTGGCCTTGCAAGAAGACTTGAATAAATTGAGTGATTGGGCAAGCAAATGGGGATGTGAGTTCAATGTTGCAAAATGTAAGGTTTTAAAATTTGGAAAACAAAGATGGGATGCAGAATTTATGCTTGGTGAAAATATATTGTTGGAAGTAGAGGAAATAAGAGATCTGGGAGTGATAGTGGATAAGGATCTAAAATTTAGGGGTCACATCGCCAAAATTGTGAAGACAACACAAAGACTTCTGGGAATGATGAGGAGGACACTGACATGTAGAAGTAGGGAGATTCTTGTTCCATTGTATAAGGCTTTGATTAGGCCACACATGGACTATTGTGCCCAGATTTGGTCACCTGGTTTTCAGAAGGATGAAGAGATGTTGGAAAGGGTCCAAAGGCGACTGACTAAGGTAGTTTCTGACCTCTGGAATGTCGAGTATGAGGAAAGATTGAAAAGATGTAATTTGCAGAGTCTAGTGGAGAGAAGGAAGAGGGGAGATATGATAGAGACCTACAAGTTGGTAAGGGGTTGCTATAGGATCAATGGTGGAGAAGTTCTACAGCGAATAGTGGGAGATCAGGGGAGAACCAGAGGTCATCCCTGGAAACTGTATAAGGAGGGTGTGAGTAGGGGAGTGAGAGGCAGGTTTTTTTCGTGCAGAGTTGTGAATGATTGGAATGCCTTGCCTGAGGGTGTGGTGTCTGCAGGGAGTTTGAATGTGTTTAAGACCCGGTATGATGAGATGTGTGTGAGATAAAAGGACCTCCTAGATGAGTCTTTGACTCCATGAGGTCTTGTTTAATAATAATATAATATCTATTATGACCTATTAAACCCAGTGATAGTTATCTTTTGGTATTTAAAAGAGTGATATAGTAGAAATTTCTCAATATGTGACTAGTGTAGAGAAAGAAATAGAGTTTATCCCTGGAAAATGAGTAAAAGTGTAGGTAGCAAGGATGTGGGGGCACTGTTTTTTTCTTTGAGAGTGGTAAAATGAGTGGAATGGAGATTGTTTGTTAGAGAGAATTATGAGTGATTTGTTGGTGAATAAGTTCAAATCGAAGTATATCAGTGCCCAGGTATTGGAAAAATGATGGTTAGTGTTTGGTGAAATGTTTGGTGGACTGACTACCATGACTCTCCAGATTGTATGGAGATGTCTATGTAATGATAGTAATAATAATAATGAAATTTAAATACTGATTAATTTTTTCAGATAAAATGAAACTGCTTGAGTACAGTTGATATATATTCATAAAATATCATAAAGTAAAGTTGTTTTTTATATCATTCAGGTAAAACATGGGCATTCAAGAAGATGCTGGTGTGTGTTGATAGGCCGAATGTTCCTCTATTTTAAAACACCAAATGATACTGTAAGTTTTAGGTATATATTTAAGTTTTATTTTATGACTATTCACTTATAAATATCGCAGTTTAAAATAAAATATATATGTATGGTAAACAAACACAGATACAGCTGTTGGTATGTAAAGACTTGCTTTATAGACTTGCCTTATAAAGGAATTGTGCTTTAAATTTTCAAATTAATATCTATGTGATTATTTAAGTATTTTTGTTCAAGAATGATTTCTGAGAGTTCAGTGAATATGCTATGCGAATATGAATATGCCTGCTGCTATGCCCACATTTGTGCAAGCATTCTTTGTACAGAAATATTAAGAAAGATGCAACAGAAAAGCATTTTGCCAAGGTTAGATAGAGAATAGCTCATGTTGAAAGTTGTTTTGCCAGGTTGCAAAGTATATATTATACTTGACAGGAAATTATATTCTTGTTTTAATTCTAAACTCAAGCATAAGCAAATAAAGTTTGCATGTGAAGTATTTCATGACTAATGATATTACTTTGTGGTAGGAGTTCAATATCATTAAGCGTGAGCTGCAAAAGAAGAAAATGCTATGGAGGGTATATCAAGAGAAAGATGACCAGTAAACTCATGAACAGTAAAGGCTCAGATAAGAAAGGTGCCCAGCATTGTAAGGAAGGCAAAATCAGGTTATGAGTAGAATCGAGCTGAGCAGGCCAAAGGAAATCCCCAATTATAAACGTTTCAAAAGTGAATGCCAATTAGGGTGACAAGAATAGAGCAAATGTCGGTCAAGTGGACAGTATTGCAAGTAGGATGGAAAATGTCAAACATGTGGTGGTGGAAATACCAGAGAACGAAATGGACATACGTAAAGAAATAGCATGCTTGAGTAAAATTGAAAAGTTGCGGAAGCAGGAAGAGATTAGCAGGTCTGAGAAGAGAAAACAGCAGGCGATCCAAAGTAATAATAAAGACTGAGTGAACAAACGAGAAAAAACAAGTGAAGGAAAAAATTGTGTACAGAGATTCAATGATCAGGGAAGTACTTAGAATTATGCACAGAGATTCAATGATCAAGGAAGTACTTAATGAAAGTAACAAAATCGTGTTTTCTGGTGCAAAATTTCACAATATTAATCATGCCAAGGTTAGATAGAGAATAGCTCATGTCGAAAGTTGTTTTGCCAGGTTGCAAAGTATATATGGTTGCAAAAAAGTAAGGTGAAAGAACTAATTGGCTTGGTTGACACAAATGATCTGAGAGGTGAGAAATATTCTATGAGGGAGGATGTAAAGGACTTTTTAGAAGAAGCAAAAGAAGAAACAGTGGGGGGGGGAAGATACTGCTGATGATAGCAGATTAATTGCAGCCAAAAAGAATAGGAGACAGACTGGAGGGAGGGTGGCCATTCATTGAAGCCATCTGGTCTGAGATTAAGGCCAGTAAGACAAAATATACAGTTTGGTTTTTTGCTATAGGCCAGGAAGTTCCACAGATGATCTAGAAGACATGCATCTTCAAATTAGTACAATGAGTACAGGTCGAGTGATTATTATGAGGCACTTCAACTATGGAGGTACAGATTGGAAGAAGAAAGATCACATTGCAGGAAAGAAATAGAATTTATACACCTGCTAAGAGATAATTACTTAAGGCAGCATGTGATTGAGGGGACTAGGGGTGGGAGAGTATTGGACCCTGTCATTGGATCAGAAGAGCTATCCATAACCAAGGTGACAACATTGTCTCGAATTGGTGAAAGTTGCCATGGTCTTGACTTGGAAGATTGTAAAACATGAGGAATATTCTATCAAGAAGGGGTATTTGTGGAACTACAAGGCAGGTGATTATCACATGCTTAGGAAGAAGCTTAAATCTGTACCATGGCATAAAATGCTGCAGGATAAGGATGTTAGTAGTGCATGGGATATAGTTAAGGTTCATCTAGAGGAAGCAGTATTAAACTGTATACCTAGAGTATGGAGTGTTAATCAGGTAGGAATTAGAAGGATAAGTAATATCATAAAGCACAAGCTGTAAAAGAAGAAAATGCTGTGGAGGATATATAAACAAAAAGGTGACCAGCATGGCAAAGAAAGCAAAAGTAGATTATGAGAAGAATCTAGCCAAGCTGGCCAAAGGAAATCCCAAACAGTCCTTTTGTTATGTGGCAAGTAAGAGGAAGAATGATATGGAAAATTAACCTTAATGAGTAATGATGGTCACAAGGAGACAGAAGCAGATAAAATAGTTGAGTTATTGAGTGACCACTTTGCAAGAGTATATCATTCTAGGGAGGTTACTGCTTTAACCTATGTGAGAGACACTGATGTAAGAACACAGGTGGATTAATTGGAGTGTTCTTAGGATGTTGCAGAATCTTATAAATACAGCTGTGGAATTAGATGGGATATCAGCTAGGGTTTGCAAGAATGTGCAATGGAATGTGCTAGTCAAAGGATGTCTGCACATCCTTTGGCTAGGCTCTTTAATTTAAGTCCAGCTCTGGTAGTCGTCCAAGGGAGTGGAAAGAGGTCAAAATAATTCCTTTGCATAAGGAAGATTCTAAGACTGCATCAGCAAATTATAGACCAATCGGTATCTCAGATGTGGTGGTAAAAGTATTAAAATTGGCCAAAAAGAGAATTCAGGAATGGGTAGATAAAAATACGATACTGTATGAGAGTCAACAGGGCTTTGTGAAGGATCAGTCATGCCTTAGTAATTTACTAACTTTTTAGAGTAATAGCTGATTTGGATAAAGGAAATGGCTACATGATTTTGCTGGATTTTGCAAAGGCATTTGACAGAACACCACATGGAACTCTGTTCCACAAATTAGAAGAAATGTGAATGCGTATGACACTGGTTAAGTGGATAAGACGGTGGCTGCTGGACAGATATCAAAAAGTGGTATATTGAGGGGAAGAATCGGGGTGAAATAGGCGACTTGTCTGTACCTCAAGGTTCAGTGCTGGGACCATTGCTTTTTAATTTGTGCATAAATGATATAGGAAATAACCTAAAAGGAAATATTTAGTTGCTTACTGATGATGCGAAATTAGGGAAAGTAATAGTTAATCAAGCCATGTGGAAAGCTTGCAGGACAATTTGAATAGGCTGTCATTATGGACAAGAGTTAATGGGTGTCAGTTTAATATCAAGAAATGTAATTATGCATTTTAGGATAAATAGATTATAAGCTGTGTAGCACATTGATGGCACTGTACTCTAGGAAATAGATGAAGCTAGAGATTTAGGGATGGTGGTAGATAGAGAGTTAAAGTTTAAGGGACATATTGCTAAGATTGCTAATGTAGCCTATAAGATTACTTGGCTATTGAAGAACAGATTAACATGTAGAAAAGGAAGTAGTTATTTCTCTTAATGCCCACATCCTGATTACTGTGCTCAAGTCTGGTCCCCTGGGTTTCTTGGGGATGAAGAAGCTGTGGAGAGGATTCAGAAGCAAGTGACTAAGATGGTGTGGATTGCAGAAGTTGGTTGATAGGAGAAAAGGAGAGAATATGATAGAAACATTTAAGTTACTTAAAGGGTTTTATAGGATAAATGCAGGGGAAATGTTTCATCACTTTGTTAGAGGGACCAGAACAAGGAGTCATCCCTGGAAGATTAATAAAGCTGTGGCTAGTAGGGGTGTGAGGATTAGATTTTTTGCTTGAAGAGTTGTGTATGAGTGGAATGGGTTGCCAGAGTCATGTCAGAGTGCTTTGTCTATTAATGAGTTCAAGGAGAGGTATGAATAATTTGTGTGGATAGATTGGGTCTCCTATCATGAGTCTTCAGACTCCATGGAAGCGTATAATAATAATAATAAATAATAATAATCTTTGATGCTCTGCTTTCTATCTTTTCTGCTGTATCTGCATCACTTCAGAAACGAGAAGACCACGTTCACACAGAATATTGGTCAGTTTTTTCTAGCATAATCGCACCAATATAAATATGCCATTCGATATTTCATTACACCAAAGTGTATAACTTTTCATTTACTAACATGGACTTGACAGTCATTTTCATACTTCCACCAAAATTCCATCCTATCCAAATCATTCTTCAAGTGTTGCATGTCAGTTACATTATAGATTACTCTGCCTATCTTTGTATTATCACAAAATAGCTGTATATACCTCTTCACTAGATGAAGAAATGCAGGTGTATGATGGTGAGGTACGTATTAGAGCTGCTGCACAAATTGAATAAGAATTCAGCAATAGGGACTGATGGGATATTAGCACATGTGTTAAAGAGTGTTCAGCTGAACTGACCATTCCTTTGACACCAGGCTGTTTAATATGAGTATCAGAACAGGGAAGATTCTGCAGGAATGGAAGGAACGTATGGTAATTCCATTGCACAAGGGTGATGCAAAGACTGATGTATCCAACTATAGACCAATTAGTATCTCAGTTGTGGTGGTGAAGATTTTGGAGAAATTGGTTAGGGCTTGCATTCAGAAATGGGTTGTCAGTGAATTTCTACTTTGCAGTGAACAACATGGGTTTACTAAGGGAAGGTCATGTTTTAGTAATTTGCTCACATTCTATAACAATGTTACCGTTGAACTAGACAGGGGGAATGAATACACCATGATACTTTTGGATTTTGCTCAGGCTTTTGATAGAATACAGCATGGCAGACTGCTGCATAAATTGGAGAAAATGGGTTTGGGTTATAGAATATTAGCATGAATAAGAGGATGGCTGACTGACAGATATCAAAAGTGGTAAACAGGGGATGTGAGTCTGCATGATTTAAGGTAACTAGTGGTGTACCACGAGGATCAGCGCTTGGTCCACTGTTATTTAATCTGTACATTAATGATATTGGGAAGGATTTCACAAGCGACATACAGCTATTTGCTGATGATGCAAAGATAGGTAGAGTAATCAGGGATGCTGCTGATATGCAATACTTACAGAATGATTTAAATAGGCTGGAACTGTGGGCATGGGAAAATGGGTGTCAGTTCAATGTCAGTAAATGTCAAGTCATTCACTTTGGTATGATTAGATATCCAAGTCCTATTATATTAGTGAGTTCACATGCAAAGATGAAGATGTTATTTTGATAAGATATTGATAAGCCTGGATAAGACCTCACTTGGACTATTGTGCACAGGTCTGGTCTCCTGGTTTCTGTTGTGATTTCTGATATATTGGAGAGAGTACAAAGGAGAGCGCTGAAAATGATATCAGGATTATGGAATACTGATTATGAAGACAGATTGAGAATTTGTAAACTGCAGAAACTAGCAAACAGGAGAAAAAGGGGAGATATGATTGAGACTTACAAACTTCTGAAAGGGTCATACAGGATTTCAATTGATGGAATTTTTCAATTTATGGAGGGTGGGGAAAGGACAAGAGGGCATCCTTGGAAGCTGAAAATGAAGGCTGCCAAGAAGGGGGGGGGGGGTGATGGCTAGATTTTTTCTCTCAGAGAGTAGTGCATGATTAGAATGGATTGCCTTGGATGTTGTGAGTGCAAACAGTATGAATGAATTCAAAAATAAGTATGATATCTGGTGTGTGTGTAGTGTGTGGCCTCCCTCGATGAGTCTCTAACTCCCTGGAGGTTTCTCTTAATAATAATAATATCTGCTCTCAAATTCTTCCCAGTGTCATGAATGTAAAAATTGAATAACAATGACCCAAGCACTGATCACCTTAAATGTTGCAGACTCACATCCTGCATATACTGATATTTAATATCTTTTAGTTGGCCATCCCTTTATCAAAGCTGATAGTTGATAATCCAATCTCATATCTTCTAACTTATTATTATTAGTGCTGCACCCTCCATGGAGTCAGCAAATTCATCGTGGGAGGTTTATTTAACTAACAACATATCTATCATACCAAATGATAAAATCCTTAACCCACTTGTTAAAAATACCAAGCTATTTTAAACCTGGTTTTTACTCCATTTCCCAAGTAAGCAAACAGACAAACAAGTCAAGTTTGCACCTGCACGTATTGGAAGTCTAGCTGACCCTCAAAGTAGTGTAAGACCAAGGCAACTCTTGGTAAAAGTAGAATTAAGCTCTGATCACTAATCTTAATATTTACCCTTAATGCAAAGCACATCTCCTGGAGGAGATGTATGATGTTTTGTATTAAAGGGGCCACTACCCAGACCGGTTTCAAATTTTATTGAGGTCTCATCAGTGGGAGCCAGGCTAGAAATACCAAGATTTTAGTAATACAGAGCTTAAGTATTTTACCAGAACAAGTTACCATAAGGTGTTTTAACCTTATTAAATAAAAATCTCAGGAGGAGATATAAATGTAGAAAGTATTTTACCTTGGGTATAATAAATGTTAAAAATACCAAGCTATTTTAAACCTGGTTTTTACTCCAGGATGCAGTTTTTATTTCTAGCCTGGCTCTCACTGATAAGACCTCAATAAAGGTCGAAACCGGTCTGGGTGGTGGCCCCTTGCCTTTAATACAAAACATCATACATCTCCTCCAGGAGATGTGCTTTGCATTATGGGTAAATATTAAGATTAGTGATCAGAGCTTAATTCTAATTTTACCAAGAGTTGCCTTGGTCTTGCACTACTTTGAGGGTCAGCTAGACTTCCAATACGTGCAGGTGCAACCTTGACTTGTTTGTCTGTTTGCTTACTTGGGAAATGGAGTAAAAACCAGGTTTAAAATAGTTTGGTATTTTTAACATTTATTATACCCAAGGTAAAATACTTTCTACATTCCTTAACCCACTCTTGCAATAACAATACATTTAGGTAATGCATTCCATTCACTAACAATTCTCCATGTAAAAGATCTCCTACACACACACCCTTCTTCACCACACTTTTACATAACCTCCAAGGATGGCCTCTGGTTTTTCCCCTCTCACCTTCTACTATTTTTATAATCCCCTCCGGATTAATCTGATAAAATCCTCTCACTAACTTAAATGTCTCTATCATATCACCTCTTTTCCTCCTATCCACCAAATTCTGCAATCCATATTTCTTCAACTGCTCTCCATAGCCAATATTCCAAAGTCCTGATATTGTCTTAGTCACTTGTCTCTGGACCCTCTCCATTGTTTACACATCACACTGAAAAGCATTCTGACCAGTGGCACAACTTCCTTATCCGTACTTGTTAGAGTACTTCTTATCATAGCAGCACTAGGATGTGCAGTCTTTGCAACACTTGCAATATGCCCTCTAAACTTTAGCCTACTGTCTACCATCACTCTTGAATCTCATCCACTTCCTGCAGTGCGGTACTGTCAATATAGTACACAGTCTTATATTTCTGCAATCCAAAATGCAACACTTTGCACTTATTAAGCCTGAAAGGCCTAAAATGTTATATTCAGGCAATGACAATCAAGGAAAAGAAGGAGTAGCCATAGTATTCAACAATAAATATGAGGCTAATCTTCTTGAATGGCAGGCAGTCTCAAGTAGAGTGATGTGGGCAAATATGAGAATGGGGAACTGGATAATGAGACTTATTTGTGCCTATGGTCACACAGAAGGTTCTACTAAGACAGAAGTGGAGGAATTCTTTGAGGCTTTAGAGAAAGCAACTGACACAATGAAAAAGGAAAAGTTGGTCCTTGTTGGGGATCTAAATAGCAGAGTAGGAAATGATTATCAAACATAAAAAATATTTTGGGAAAATTTGGAGAAAAGAGCAAAGCTAATAATAATGGTAAACAGCTGCTGGATTTTTGCTCAAGACATGGACTGGTTATTACTAACACAATGTTCCAACATAAAAATGTGCACAAATTCACATGGAGAGAAGAGGCAAGAAATAAGAAAAGTCTCATTGACTATGTTATTGTTGATAGCGATGTTTTCCCACTGATGCAGGACACCTGAGTGTACAGAGGATTTGAAATTGGAAGTGATCACTATTTAGTCTTGAGCAGGATAAAATAATCTCATATTGCAAAGAAGAACATGTAAGAAAGTTTTAAAGAGAATAAAAGTTGAGCAGCTCTCAGATGTGAACTGTAGACTAAAATACACAATTATTATTCATGAAAAAATGAAAGAGTTTGAGAGCAGGAACCAAACCTTGGAGATTCAGTGGAAACTCTGAAGAAAACATTGATTGATTCTGCCAGAGAGGCATGTGATGAGGTTGTCTGCAAGGATAGAAAAATCCGAACTCCATGGTAGATGCAGAAAGTTAAAGAAGCAGTGAAGGAAAAGAAGAAAGCATATCAAAAGTTCCTGGAAAATAAGTCAGCTTGTGCTCTTAGAGAATACAGAGATAAATGTAAGAAAGCTAAACACTGTGTAAAACTGACTACACAAAAGTCATGGGAGGACTTTGGCAAGAACATAGAAAATAAATATTAAGAAGGTGGCAAGATATTCTGGAGGTTGTTGAAGAAGCTCAGAAATGGAGGAAAGAGTGCTCTAAAAGGAATTAGAGGAAAAGGTGACAAATTAGATGATAAAGGTGACATGCAAACAGGAGAAAAAGATATCCTTGAAGTATGGAGTAATTACTTTGAAAAACTGCTAAATGAAACAAGCAGTGATAACAGCACAGTGGTAAAAAACACTGACCAGGCATGCAGTCAGGAATACATATCCATACTTGAAGTAGAAAAAGCCATCAAAGGCTTGAAATGTTGAGAGGCAGCAGGAATAGATGATATTCGACTAGAAATGCTGAAGTATGGAGGTATAAAAGTCCTACAGTGGCTGCACTTCATAGTTCAGAAGTTCTGGACAGAGGAACGAATTCCTGATGATTTGAATAGAGCTCTCGTAGTACCCATATATAAAAAGGAAAATAAATGTGAGAAATACAGAGGCATTTAATTACTGAGTGTCCTGGTAAGATATGTGCAAGTATACTTGAGAAACAATTGAGGAGAATTGTGGAAGAGAAGCTTGGTAAAGAACAAACCAGATTCAGGCCAAATAGAGGCTGTCAGGATTAGATTTTTGCAATTTACGATAGATAGTTGAGAAATCATGGGAATACAACAATGATCTGTATTTAAGTTTTGTAGATATGGAGGAGCTATTCAAAAGCTTACAGCTATATGGTGTTAATGGGGCATTATATCAAGCAATACTTAGTCTTTATTTTGAGTTGTAAGTCAGCAGTTAGAATTGAAGGAAGTACAGGAAGATGGTTTAATGTTAAATCTGGTGTCAGAAAAAAATGTACATTATCTATATGGATCACATTATGAAGGAATGTGGTATTAAACCTGATATGAAAATTGGAAATGTTAATATCAGCTCTTTCCTTTATGTGGATGATATTATTCTTCTAAATAAATCTGCTACAAGTCTGCAAGATTCCCTGACTAAATTGAATAACTGTTGTAATAGATATGGTATGTAGGTCAGCATTAAAAAGACAAAGACAATGAAAATAGGCAGTAATATTGAAAATATCAACTGCATTGTGAATGGAGAACTTATAGAACAAGTAGAACATTTCAGCTACTTAGGCATGATTTAGTGAAGATGATATGTTAAATATGGAAATAGACAACAGAATCAACAAATCTGGTATGGTAGGAAGTCAACTGAATAAATTTATATGAATAAGAGAGAAATTAGCCAATACACTAAATTAGCTATATACAAGACAGTGTTCAAACCAATTTTAACTTATGGATCTGAGAGATGGGTTAGAAGTACTTGACCAAAGACTAGAGACTGCAGATATGAGAGTCCGGAGAAAGTTAGGGGCATGAACAGATGGCATCAATGGCAATATCATATTAAAAATGAGGATATTAGAAAAGAACTTGATATTGTCAGCATCGAGGAATGCATTAGCAGAGCTAATCTCAGGTGGTATGGTCACTTAAGCAGAATGGGAGAGGAAAGATTAGCATAACTTTTTCCTGCAGGTTGGCAGGAAAAAGACCCAGAGGAAGACCAAGATATAGGTGGATTGATACAATAAAAAGTGCCTTAGAAGACGGAAATATATGACCTGATAATATCAGAGTCTTGACATTTAACAGACTGATTTGGAGAAAAATTGTAGGTAGGAAGTTAGTAATGATGTAAATTTTTCATGTAGTACTATCATATCCTGTTACACCCCTTGAGGGTATATATCAGGAATTTGATGATGATGATGAATATTAAAACTACAATTGAATCACATTAACCTTAGAATATCTGTAAATTTTCTAAAGTTAATGTGATGCAATGTTGATACAGAATATGAACTTGGATAAATTAATAAATACACTTACAATATATGAAATAGCAGAGTAAAAGCGAATAAAGCAAATCACAAAGAAGACAGTAAATTAAAAAAATATATATATAAAAAAAACTGTGGATTTTAATAGAACAAAAAAATAAAAAATCTGTAGTATACACAAGTGAGCAACGTGATGCTCACCATTTCCTTATTATCAGACTTCCGATTAAAAACTTTAGAATAAAAATTAAAACTGAACTTTAGATTAAAAACTAAATTAAAAAATTTAGATTTAAAACTGAATATGAACTTGTAACATGGTTCATGAGATAATGAGGTATTTAGTGAAGTTTGGTTGGTTTTGAGGGTAAGGGGAGTAATTTTTTTTTTTTAATTGTCATGAGAATAAGATTAAATAGTGTCATTGTGAATATATTATGTAGTGATTAGTTCTCATAGACAGAGATCAACAGAGTGACATAATTGCCTTTAATTTTATTGGAAATTGGTAATGATGAACTTTGTTATTTCAAAGGTTGTGTTTTAATAATATGGTATATAATGATATTTCAGTGATGGGATTTTTGTTTGATATTGCTTTTGTGTAGTTATGTAAATAGTCTGATATGGGAATATTGTGATCTCAGTAGTGACAGTCAGACATGAAAAAGATATCCTAAGGTGATGAATAAATAGTAGTAAATATTTAATGAAGCAGGTTTCACATCCAGATTGGCAGTTAAATTTGTAAACAACATTATGCCATAATAATATATCCATCTGTGTTATTGTGTTGTAAGTTTTAGTAAGATATATATTTTATTACTGATGGTGAAGATAATTGTGCAATTAGAATATTTGAGATGCTGTTAATGAATCTGTAAATGTTATTAATATGGGAATATTAAGACTGTCAATTTAACTAACTCCCTGGTTGAATGTCTAATAATTGGTTCTGTTTTGAAATTTCATATATCCAATTAGCTTCATTTGTATCATTTTATAGGTATTATGTGAATAGTGATTAGTGTGGAACCTCTTTTTATGAGTTTTTGGATCCCAACGAGTTTTGGATCCTGTATAATAATAATTAGAATTCAGTTATATTATATTAGTGTTACTTTACTCAAGAAAGTTACAGAGTTAAGGGATGTCTTGGTATCTTCCATAATGCAAAGCACATCTCCTTGCAGACATGTATAATGCTATGCATTAGGGGAAGGGCCACTACCCAGACCAGTTTCGACCTTTATTGAAGTCTCTTCAGTAGGAGCCAGACCCAGAGGTGGTGATACCAAGATGGAAGCAATGGAGAGGTCATATTTACCTATACGAGTTGCCAAAAGGTGTCTCACCTTATTATTAAATTACTCTGGATTTAGAGAAAGATGTTGGAATTTTTTTTCAACTTGATTAGACTATAATAAATTTAGTTTAATCCTTTATCCAAGTGTAAGCAAACAAAGTTCGTGGCTGAAGTTGCCTCAGTCCTGAAGATACTTCAGGTGCAAACTTTATTTAACTTAAGATTAATGCCTTATATAGAGGAACATTAACCTCTCTATCCCTGCTTGTTAATATATTGAGTTCAAGGAGTGGTATGATAGACTTTGTGTTTCTTGGGGGGAGGGGACCTTTCCTCAATGAGTCTTGATAGACTTTGTGTTTCTTAGGAAGGACCTCCCATGATGAGTCTTTTGACTCCATGGAGGTCTGAATAATAATAATAATAATTTGCTTCTCTGACTGTGACCATTCCTCCTCCAAGTTTATGTCCCCATAGTTGAAATCCCCCATAATAATTAATTGACTTTACTCATTATGCTATTCTGTGAATGAAAAATAAAAATGTCATCGACATTCTCATGTATACTCCCTTCCTGGATTATAGCAGCAACCAATTACATGTTTAGTCCTGTTGGCTTCTGTCTCAAATCAGATACCTGAAATTAACTATCCTCTGAATCAGTCCCCCTAATGTACATTTGGCTTTAATTCATTTCTTTGCTATCATTAACTCCCCTTCCTCCCATCCTGTTATTTATAACCTTTCTAAAGACATTATATCCCTTCCATTCTATTCCTATAACCATATCATCCTCAGTTAACTGCATCTCACTAATGCCTGTTACTTTTTGTCAAGTTGCACTAATTAGTGCTAAAAACTCCTCGACCTTATTTCAAATACTTCTGGCATTAGTATGCATAAACTGCAATATCCCCTTCATCGCACAACCCTTATACCCTGTGTTGTTTTGCTCACTAAAGATAAGTATTTTGGGTGCTATGTTAAGCATTATGTGATCACTCCTCCACTCACTAACCTCTAGTTTGCCTGAACTCTTGATCACCTGCATCCTCCTTCCCTAAACATTCTAATTTTCCTGATTGTGCACTTCCAAACTCTCACTGAACAACACTCTCTCAAGACTCTGGACGCTAAATCCATTCAGATGCAAGCCATCCACCATGTACAAATCCTTCCTTCCATCTCATTTCACAAGTTCACAAACTCCACACCATTCCTCCTGCACAATCTGCACACTGATTCATTCACAATCATAGCTCTCCATCTCACCTCACCTCTATCATACCTTGGCAACAGACGCACAACTTCTACTTTCTCATGCTTCTTTTTCACATGCACTAGCAACTCTTTGATGTCTTCTCACATACCATACTTGTCACCTGCTGAATCATTTGCATCATTAGTCTCACCGAGATCTTTAATTTTAGTTCCAGGAAAACATGATTTCATCACACTCTGCTCAAGGACTCTTCGTATCAATGAATCGCCATACAAAATCCGATCCCTATTTTCATGTTTTTGCTCTTTCTTGCTCTTCTTTCTCACCCCTTTATTTCGCATCTGTGTCATACTATTTGCAATATTTTGTTCCAATAAATTCTATTTTTAGTGCAGACATCATGCTCAGCATGCACACTGTTCACGTTCATGGTATTATATATAAGATTTTAGTCCTGAAGATACGTTTAGGCGCAAACTTTGTTTGCTCACACTTGGATAAAGGATTAAACTAAATTTATTATAGTCTAACCAAGTGAAAAATAAACTTTCAATGTCTTTCTCTAAATCCAGAGTAATTTAATAAAAAGGTGGCACACCGTTTGACAACTCCTATAGGTAGAGATGACCTTGCTAATGCTTCTGCCTGGTATCTCCACTTGGGCCTGGCTCCCACTGAAGAGACCTCAATAAAGGTCGAAACTAGTCTGGGTAGTGGCTCCTCCCTTAATGCATAACATTATACATATCCGCAAGGAGATGTGTTTTGCATTATGGGAGATACTGAGATAGGAGTGATGTTAGCTTGCTCCACCTTTGCAATGAGTTGCCCGGTGTTGTACTACCTTACCCCAGTCCTGAAGATACTTTCAGGCGCAAACTTTGTTTGCTCACACTTGGATAAAGGATTAAACTAAATTTATTATAATCTAACTAAGTGAAAAATAAACTTTCAACATCTTTTCAATATATATATAAGATTTGTGTTCTTCTAAATGAATAAAATCATATCTTCTGGTTCGTCCAAAATAAGATAATCCACAAGAGCAAGGAATCTGGTAGATGACTGGAAAACCTGGAGGTAGAAGTTTGTCCTTAGGAGAAGTGAGAAAGATGGTGATTTTTCTGATAGGGCAAAAGGCAACAAAAATATGCACTGGTTTTTAAACTTTTACTATGTTCAGAAATGTCTTGCACATAAGAGATACGAATGCCAGTTATTTTTTTTTGTATTGGAAGAGGTAGATACAACTGTTAAAAGCTCTTTTGATGAAAGATCCTTAAACCTATTCGATAAAAAAGTGGATTTAATATGGTGTAATTCTTTTTGTAAACAAGGCTGCCATTAACTCACTGACAAATCTACTATTTCATCATGTACTATTACAAATTTCCTGTTTCATTATCCACTATTACACATCTATGGTGTTTGGTGTTTTTTTAGCATCTCCATAGTGCATCTGGAACATTGCCCCTTTCGACTGGAAAAGACATGGGTTTGATTCTCATTGTTATGAGAGGAATCTTTATATGAGATTTTTCAGTTGAAGGTGAGTTAGCCGATCTCATACATAGGGAAGCAGTTTATGAGAGAATTTTCTCTCTCATAAACTCGGGTTTATTGTCCTGTATACAGACTAATTGGCCATGAGAATATGCAATTTACAGACAAAAGATGCTGTTGTTGGTGGTGCTGATGGGTAGTAGATTTTGTTGATTGGGAGATTAGGACTCCAAGGACTCATTGCAGGAGTGCTCTTATACAATGAGCCATTGGAGGTGTCATGTAATAATAATAGTATCTACTGTTTCATCATCTGCTATTACAAATCTATTATTTCATCCATTAACATCATGGTGGATTTTTATATAGATAAGGATATTCATAGATATTATATCTTAATATTAATCCTACCATAGAGAATGATCTCTGTTTCTAACAATTATTTTTTATTTATTTCCGAGTGTACCTATATATTTTTATATGCACAAGGGTTCACTCCAATTGGTGCAATGATCTTAACTCTTTCTTTCAGAATCCAAATAATCACTGACTCAAGACCAAAATACAAAATAAACACATTTAATATAACAAAAACAATATATATACACTTCAAACAAATATTAAACTAACTACAAATTAATTGGATCCAAGGCATTTTAAAATTAAACTTACACTTAAGACTAGACTAAACACTTTGTTTGCACAATCACAAAATGTTCATAGCCAGTTTCTTTCTCTGTCAAGGCCCTTTTCCGAAGATATATGACTCTATTCATTTTTACAGGATCCTTTCTCATCACTTATGTAACACACATTAATTCTTCCTGACTTAATTCTCTCTTTTCTTCAGCAGAAATAATAGTCAGATCTGGCATCCTTAATACAGATGAAACTTCCTAATCAGAGTTTTCTCGAACATTCCTTTAGAACATAAATAGCAAATTCTTCTTTTATTCACTAAATGCTTATTGACAGTCTTAACTCTTCCAATAAAAAAAACTTACAGTTCTACGATTCTCTTTTCGGAATCTGCTATTAATCTTTCAATTAGTGTTTCCTCTAATATTCCGTTTAAAACGCATATAGCAATATTTTCTTTTATTTATCCATACTTATTCCACATTAAAACTTAATAGTTCCACGATTCCTTTTTCGGAATATACTATTAATTTTCCTCCGACTCTCACATAAAAAACTTTAGTTCCTCCGAACCTAAATATCTGCCAGCCTATGTTCTAAATTCCTTCCGAACGCTCTCTTGTTTACAGCCGTTACTCAGATACCAAACGCTTTCCTTGTCAGCTGTCAATCACACATCAAACCTCTCGGCGAGCATGTGCACTCCGTGGCAAGCGAGAAACTAAGTACTGTATAATGGCTGACACGTCTCCGTTAGCGACAAGAGAATGTCCTCATAAAACACGAAACTTAATATTTTCAATTATAATAAAATTCCTGTAAGTAATACAAATATCAAATCCAGTAAGTACATAAATTTTTTAACTTCTTTACTTATCACTTTTGACAGAACAATTTCCATAAAGGGCACATCGTAAGTGCCAACAATGCGTGTTATGAAAACAAAACTAATAAACATACTAACATAAACAATACGTAAAAATATTCATAATTTTAATTATGATTATTTTTACATCAGTTTCATCTTTCTGTGAAAATTTTTTTAAAAAAAATTTTAAATAAATGTTTAACGTATATCTAAACAAAACTTTTAATGCTTATTCCTAGATCTTAAAAAATAATGTGATTCTTGCTCATCATTATTTACACTTTTGGAATCACTAGTTTCAGAATCATCTGATGCTAGAGATGATTCAGAATTTACATCTTCTAATTTACTATACTTACAAATTTCATTTCTGTACTTTTCACATATCTCACTTAAGTTATTTGAATTATGCCTTAAATCTACAGAATCATCACTATCAGAATCAAATTCTACAGGTTTCTGAGATTCTTTATCCTTATTAACTAAATTAGAGGTATTTTCACATTCCTCTGGTTTATTTAACTCCATATTAACTAACCTATGATATTCTGCTACTATTTCATCCATGTTAGACTCAATTTGATTATCACCACTCTTACATTGTACATTATCTGAATTATGTACCCTGAGAGTTCTAAAATTTCCTGCATTAGATTTTGTTTTACCCAAATTAAATTTTCTCCTTTGCTGTGTATTTGAATTATGAGTTTTAAACCTATTCCCTTTCCCATTATTTGATTGTGAATGAGATGCACAATTAGTACTAGGAAAACAACGCTCATCTTTCAATATTTTATTCATATTATCTCCTAATGTAACTAAATTTCTACTCCCTAAAAAGTACTTTAGCCTTGTTTGCTTTTACATACTGCCTAAGATAGATATCTATCAGTAATTCAAGAAATTCATTTTCCCTATTTCCAGATGCCTTCTACTCAGTCCATATTCCCATAATTAAAATCACCCATAATCACCCTTCTTTTTGTCCATTAAGCCAATTTGCCTATATTCACCACCTTCCATAGAAAGCCAACTTGTAGCAATATCCAACTAAATATCTCCTCCCATCCACCTCCATCTCACATCATATTGCTTCAAACTACTGCTGCTTGTATGATTATTATTCTTAGTATATGAGTATTTCCAGGGAGTCAGAAAACTCATTGTGGGAGACCAACCACACTAACCATTATTCATTCAACATCTGTCATACCTCCTTTTAACTGCATTCACTGCTTATTCTCAGAAAGGAATAGATAACTGAATTCTACCTTTAACTAACTTTTCCAAATTTCTTAACTACCTACACTAATGAGATACTAATTGGTCTGTAATTTGTTACTTCCATCTTGCAGCCCTCTTTTTGCTTATTCAGAACCTTCCCAGAGCTAAGACTTAGATTAAAAAACTGGATCAGAGCCACTGCTAGTTCTCTTGAACATTCACCTCTGTAGCGCAATTGGAAGAACGACGGTACGTTGTGCCCTTCGATTGGAAAAGACCTGAGCTCGATTCTCGTTGTGACGTTATATGGACTTTTTCAATTGAAGGTCAATTAGCCAATCTCATATGGAGGTAGCAGGGTTTTTTCTCCCAGAAACTCGGGTTTTTCATCCTGCATACAGACAAATCGGCCTTGAGAACGCGCAATTTACAGACAAAAAATACTCGTGGTGGTGGTGAGCAGTAGATGCCGATGACGTAGATGATTGGTAGTAAAGGTTCGGTGTATTGGTGGAGACAGAGAGTTATACAGTAGGTGTCCTCCCGCGATGAGTCTTCGGACTCCTTGGAGGTTTCATGAATAATAATTATTTTAAAACATGAGCTCTCATACCATGCAGTATCACTGCTGCATTCATATTGAAGTTCTTCAGTATGCGGTTCATCTGTCTCAGTTCTGATATTAGGCTCTGTCACCTTAGCAACTGCAGTAACATCACCTGGATGCTACATCCTTGTAAAGCACTCACTTAGTAAATCAACTTTTCTTCTTCTTCTTCTGTCACTTTCCTACAATCTGCATATCCTTTCATAAGTGTTCTTCCTCTTGCTCACTCCATAACAAAAAAAAATTCTTTAGGATTTACTTTGGTCATCATCAAATTCCTGATATATATCCTCATGGGGGGGGGGGTACTTGATTAAGTTTACATTATTATTATTATTAAGAGAGCCCTCCAGGGAGTCAGGAACTCATCAAGGGAGGCCGTACTATTCACAGCATAGTATGGCCATACTGTCATACCTGTTCCTAAATTCCTTCACAATATTTGCACACACAATATTATTATTATAATATCACACCTCTAGGGAGTCCAAAGACTCATCCAGGGAGAGCATCTACTGTACAACTCTTTGTCTCACTATTCCACCAACCTTTATCATCTAACACCACCGCTATCTACTGTCGACTACCACCACTAGTACTTTCTTAGACAATCGCAAACATCCATGCGGATTCGAACCCGCAGTGTATTGTTCAAACCCGTATTTGAGCCTTTTGGCTGGAGAGCGGATATGCTAACCAGGCCGGCAATCCATTCAAATCCATATCCAACGGCAATCCATTCAAATCATGCACGACTCTATGAGAGAAAAATCTAGCCCTAACCTCCTTGACAGCATGCATTCTCAACACTTGGACAAAACTAGTGACCCTTCTGGCCTGCTGCTCATAATTATTATAACTGACACCATCCTTATGCATGTGATATTCCTTCACATCATATTTTTCTTATGAGTCTCTTGTTTAATTAGATTACACATCGATTTCACTCCTACTCCATTTATTATTCAAACTCTAGGGATACATTCTGATATTGCATCATTTAAGTATTTTTTAAATGGTTCTGATGCATTGTTGATATCCTTCCCATCCAATAACTGGTACCATGGCACATAACTGAGCATCCCTCTCAGGTGGTCATAATTTCCTGCTTTCTAGTTCAGCATGTAACCCCTCTGACACTATAATCACATCTAACACTCTTTGACTTTGAGTTCTTTCTGTAACATGCTACTTGAGGAAGTTGTCTTGCAACTGCTCAATAAATTCAGTTTCATTCTTTTCATGCAATTTCATAGCTACCCATTCACTGCTCAACTTTTGAGAGAAGAAACTTGTGACATGAAATTAAGAATTATCTACACATTAGCACAAGAAAAGTATATTTAATATACTGCCAGATATTTGAGTTTGAAAATAACAAACTATCATCAGTGGCTTGACAGAAAACAGTTTTTTACAAGGTAGGATACAAACAATTGATCGTTCAAAATTAGAATGAGCTGCATGATGTTACATCGCTAATCACGATATCATTTCACTGAAGAAAGATAAACATAAGAGTGCAGAATAAATTACATGTATAAATTTACAATGTCATACAAAAAACTTAATTTATAAAATCATGTAAAGATATCATTAGACATATGTGGTATCTAGAAGGTCTTAATTTTAAAAAAAAATTAATCTGTTATTTGAATCAAACTTTCCCATATTTTTGACAAGGATAGCAGTCATCCCGATTCAAGTTAGAGTGAAGTAAGGCCTCAGCACTCTCTTTGAATAGGCATTTGAATTTATACCGACATCTGTGTAGAAGATGAGTTTTGGACCAGAGAATGTTGTGGTTTGTCTCTATTCCATGTTGCACCAATCCGGACTTGTCAGATTTGTTATGAAGACTATAACATTGATGTTCTTGTATTTTTTTTTTCTATAGAGCATCTAGTTTGTCCAAAGTAAGAAAGATAGCAGTCACATGGAACTTGGTATACACCAGGAAGAGACATAGTTGAGCGTTTATCTTTAGACGAGGGGAAATAGGTGGATATTTTATTAATGGGAATATAAGTAGCTGTTCAAAATTCTTGCAAGTTCTGAAATTCTGTAGATATATGGGATTGGAACTCAATATATTGATTCTTTGTTGTTTTGGTTTGGCTTGTAGGAGTCAAACAGATGTTGTATAGTCTTTTCGGAAAAGCCATTTAATTTCATGTATTGTTTGATAGTAGAAAGTTCTTTCTGTAAATTATGGGGAGTTGAACAATTAGTTCTAGCTTGTCGAAGTAAACATTCATGATTCCTTTTTTTTGAGAAGGATGATGAGCAGATTGATTGATTGAGAATGTAACGTCCAGTAAAAGTGGGTTTTCTGTAATCAGATGTTGTTAAATTACCTGATGGTGAGCAGATGAGAAGGATATCTAAAAAGGATAATTTGTTGTCTTTTTCAATTTCCATGGTGAACTTCGTATGAGGGTATACAAAGTATTGATTTTGGCTAAAAAGCTTTTTAGCCAAAATCAATACTTTAATATCGTTAAATTTAATAGAAAGGGGGGTAAGTACACCCTTGTACTTACCCCCCCTTCTCCTCCTATCCTGACTATCCTTTCTAGAAATACTGCACTCTTTGCACTCAGTACCAATTAGTACATCTACTTCTGATTGCCAAGTTTCACTAATGCCTACAACTTGAGGTTCCAATATATTAACCAAGGCAACAAACTCTACTCCTTCATTTGATACTCCTAGCATTCATGTGTGCAGACATAATAAATTACCTACAAACCCTTTTGCATACGCTTGTCTGTGGTATGCATGATACAGTTAGACAACTTGCAGATCTCTGTTCTTATCTATTTCCTCATTTATGTAGACATTGTTATGCATGCTGGATAAGTCCAAACGGGATGAACACATAATCATTCTCTCTTCATAATCATTTCCCTAATAATAACCATTCCCATCATTAACACAATTACCTAACATTGTCTCTCTTACATACAGATTCTCACAATTCCTCCTATCAGAATTCAGTTTATCTAACTCTCTATATTAGGTCTTATATCAGTTAATGATATTAACTATTATTAATTAATAATATAGACCCCTGATGCCAAACACATTCAAGTGTAGGCCATCCCTCTTATACAAATCCAATCTTCCCTCAAACTCATTCCACCAATCCAAAAACTTGCATCCATTTCTTCTAAACAGCCTGTGCATCGAATCATTTTCCATCATAGCCCTTCTTACTTCACTTTTCTGCATATCGAGGTAATGTACTTACATATTTTCACTTTCTCACGCTTCACTCTCTCACCTCTTCCAGCAACCCTTTCATGTCCTCTCTCATACTGACCTTATCACTAGTTAAGTCATTTGTGCTTACTACAATTATGATCTCGTTTACTTTTCTTTTTTGGTTTTGAATTGCTTGAAATCCTTAACACTCCTTGCACTGGGAAAACTTGATGTTATTTGATAGAGTCACCATACCAAACAACATCCTTAATGCAAGGAGTGTTAAGGATTTCAAGATTCTATATGATAAATATATTGTCAGTTGAATGAACGTCCCATGATGAGTCTTGTCGACTCCATGGAGGGTGTAATAATAATAATAATTATTATTATAAAATTTTTATAATCAAGTTTACTTAACAGATATTTGTTATTACACACTAACTTACCTGATTCCATGCTTTCTTTTCCATTTTGCTGCTGAATTTTTTTATTCTCCCTGTTCCTCTAAATGTCTCTTGACTTTTTCTGTAGTTCCCCATCATCTTTCTAATAATCTGCTTTGTAGTGTAGTGATCTCAGAGGTTAAATTATTTTCAATATCCTCCTTAATATCGTCTTTCGTGGAAAAAAACTTTCTTGTTCACTATTTTGTAGTGAACAAGTAGATTCTTGTTGGCATTTTGTTTCTTCTTCATTTTTGGCACCATTTTACACCTGTATTTAATATTAAAATATTACAATAAAAACAAGTATAGTCTCTGGGAAAAATCCCATGTTACTCCTCTTAAACACTATTATTATAATTATGGCTATTATAGCCTGTTTTTGTTTAGGAGTGTCCCTTATTTAAATACATTGGCTATCAATACTCAAGAGAGTATATATATTTAGGGCATTGTTGGTGAGTATAGAAGGCAATTAAGGTAGAATAAAAGAGGTGGAAAAATTTGGTACAAACCTTTTTTGATTCTACGATGTCTTCCACTTCCATGATCTCGCTGAAGGTTGTTTACAAGCGGGGGGGGGGGGGGAAGAGGGAGCGAGCATGGGGGTGTTTAGATGTGCTTATATAGCCCTACACTCATTTCCGACAAAGTTCCGAAGATGGTCACACGACCGAAAAGGTTCCACACCCTGTTAACCCTGCCCCAGTTGCCACAATAATTTTACCCTTCCTCCCCCTCCCCCCACAAAAATGCACCCTAATTCAAAATAATATATGTATACATTTATATATATATTATTAATATCAACCCGGGTTATCCAAACTTATTTTCCCGCATCTTGTATTTCTTCTATGTTAGTTAAGATTTTGGAGAAATTGTCATCATCATCATGCGTATCGAGGATTTAGGCCTAGCATGGCCTGTTCCGGCCTTAGAAGTCATCGTTGAATCGTTTAAGAGGACGTCCTGGTTTTCTTTTTCCTAATGGCTTGTTTTGGTAATCTTTCTGTTTTCATTCTTTGAACGTGTTCCATCCATTTATGTTTATATTTTTAATTTTTTCTATTACTGGTTCTTGGTTTAATTCTTTCATAATTTCTTCTGTGATCAAATAGGGTATACTTCGCAGTTTTTCTCATAAACTTCATTTCTGCTGTTGTTAAATTGTTGGAGAAATTGTTAAAAACTCATATGCAGATGAAGGCAATATTATTTGCCTTCATCTGTTTTGGATCTTCAGGAGGATTTGGATAGGCTGGAAAAAGGGACAAACGAATGTGGATGTCAAATTAATATAACTAAATGTAAGGTTATAAAATTTGGGATCCACAGATGGGATGCTTCATACTCAATTGGTGGATTCATACTGGAAGAAGTAGAGGAAGCAAGGGATCTTGGGATGATTGTGGATAGAGATTTGAAGTTCCAAGGATATATTGCAAAGGTTGTGAAAAGATCTCAGATAATTGGTGGAATGTAGAGCAAGACTTTGACTACAAGAGATAAAAGTGTGGTGATCCCATCATATAAAGCTCTGATCACATTGCATTCTGGATTTCTGTGTTCAGATTTGGTCACTGGGATTTGGAGCAGGTGAAATAACTTTGGAGAGGGTGTGGAGATGGATAACTAAAACAATATCATTACTGTGCGACATTGATTAATTATGGGGATAGACTGAGGGCATGCAGACTGCAGAGTTTGGTGGATATATGACAGGTGGGGGAGAGATTGATGACACTGAGGAAATTTTTCACATGGTACAACAAGGGACTGACCCTGGAAATTGCAAAAGGGACTAGTGAGTAAATGAGTAAGAAGTAAGTTTTTTTGCATGGAGTGATAGGAGCATGGAATTTATTGCCTGAAAAGGTGGTAAATGAGCTGACAACAGATTAGTTTAAGGAGTGGAATGATGGACTTTGTGTTGACTAAAGTTGATCTTCTTTCCACTTTTTTTCATAATGCAATCCATATAGATGATAAATATGAGTGGAGAGTGGATGTAATATGCATCCTTGTCTTACACTGAATTTTCATCAAATGATCTTCCTGTATTTCCTTCAATTCTAACTGGTGACTTGCAGCTTAAGTATAGACTATTTATTGTTCCATAAAATGTTCCATTTATCCATATATTTGTAGTGTTTTGAAAAGCTTTTCACACCTTTGCATATCATTTCCAGGTCTGTGAAATGCAAATACAGATCCTTGTTATATTCTCATGATTTCTCAACTATTTGTTGTAAAGTGAAAATTTGATCTTGAGAACCTCTATCTGGTCTGAATCTGAACCCAACTTGTTCCTTTCCAAGTTTCTGTTCCAAATTTTTCTTATCCTCTTCCCAAGTATGCTTGCATAAATCTTACCAGAATTAGTAACGAAATTGATCTATAATTATTTATCACTTTCTGCTTTATTCCATTTTTATTTAAGGGAACTATGAGAGCTCTACTTACTCCACAAATCTGGAATTCCACTTTCTCACTAGATTTCCATCTGAACCTTTATCATCTTTGATTCCTTTTACAGTGCTCTTTCTTTTATTTCTAACCTTTTTGAATAGCCTCCAGTACATTTTGCCACCTTCCTGATATTTAATTTCTATATTTTTTCTCAAGTCTTCCCATGACTTTTGTTTGGCTTAACTCTTACATTTTTCTTTGTATTCTTTTAGGGCATCTGTCAACTTATTTGTTAGGAACTTTTGGTCTTCTTTCTTCTTTTCTAGAACTGCTTTTCTTTTACTCCTTGTGTCTATCATGGCGTTCTAATTTTTCTATCCTTGTAACAACTTTCTCACATGCCTCACAGCAGAATCAGTCAGTGTTTTCTTCTGAATTGACAACTATACTCCAAGGGTAGTTCTTGTTTTCAAACTGTTTGATTTTTCTTGAATAATGTTTATATAGTTAAGTCTACAGTTTGCCTATAAAAGCTGCTCAAGCAATGTCCCCTGATCCCACAATGTTTTTTCTTCTTCTTTTTACTGCTGCTCATTCATTGAAAGTTTTGAAAAATAGTAGTGCAAAGTTTTGAAAAAAATAAAATAAATAAATATATATATATATATATATATATATATATCTAATAATCAAATAAATAAATATTAATTTAGTCTTAGGATGACTGTCTCCCAAATCTTTGGTAGATTTATACAGCCATACTTGTTAAGGTTTGGAGTATGTTTTAAGGCTGATTTTTAAGGTTGATTCCAGGAGCAACCTCTCTGACTTGTAGAAGCTTCTGTAGAGTACTTTTGTTTTTTTCCAATTGATCCTGTGTGCTGGGGTATCCAAAGCATGGTCTGCCAGACCCGACTTGCCATAGCGAAAGTGCCGGATATATTTTTTGTGTTCACTGAGGCGGATGTCCACAGTTCTTCCTGTCTGTCTGTAGTGGGCTCGATGACAAGAACAGGGCACTTCATTGACTCCTGGATGTGATGAAGGAGTGAATCTGTCCTTAGGTGAACGGATGAGAGTTGCCAATTTCACATAAGGTTTAAATATGGTGCACAGTTGGTGTTTGCTAAGCACCGTAGATATCTTTTCAGATGTGCCTTTAATGTATGGGATAGTGATAGTTTTGTTGTAGTCTTCTGTGGTAGATAGTGGAAGGGATTTCCGGGTAGCATTTAGCATTTTATCTATCTTATGGGGATTATAGCCATTGGTTAGGAAGGTGTGGTGCACGTGAGAAAGTTCAGCAGTGAGAGCAATGTCATTGGAACAGATTGTTCTAGCTCCATGGGTTAGTGTTTTTAAGATACCATATTGTTGAGAAGGGTGATGGTGCGATTGTTTGTGTAAATGCCCTTCCCTTCCTGGACACACTAATCACACGTCTTCCAGAAGGTTCCTTATTATTTTTGGTTTATAAAAAACCCACACATACAGGGAGATATTTACACAAACAATCACACCATCACCCTTCTCAACAATATGGTATCTTAAAAACACTAACCCATGGAGCTAGAACAATCTGTTCCAATGACATTGCTCTCACTGCTGAACTTTCTCACCTGTGCCACAACTTCCTAACCAATAGCTATAATCCCCATAAGATAGATTTCAGCACATCTGAAAAGATATCTAGGGTACTTAGCAAACACCAACTGCGCACCGTATTTAAACCTTATGTGAAATTGGCACTCTCATCCATTCACCTAAGGACAGATTCACTCCTTTATCACATCCAGGAGTCTATGAAGTGCCCTGTTCTTGTCATTGAGCCTACTATGGACAGACAGGAAGAACTGTAGACATCCGCCTCAGTGAACACAAAAAATATATCTGGCACTTTTGCTATGGCAAGTCGGGTCTGGCAGACCATGCTTTGGATACCCCAGCACACAGGATCAGTTGGAAAAAAACAAAAGCACTGTACAGAATCTTCTACAAGTCAGAGATGTTGCTCCTGGAATCAACAGAAGCCTTAAAACATACTCTAAACCTTAACAAGTATGGCTGTATAAATCTACCAAAGATTTGGGAGACAGTCATCCTAATACTAAATTAATATTTATTCATTTTATTTGTTTCAAAACTTTGCACTACTATTTTTCAAAACTTTGTACTACTGTTTTTTTATATATATATATATATATATATATATATATATATATATATATATATATATATATATATATATATAACTTAGATGGCACCATATTAGGACTTTAGTCTTGTGTTGCATGCTGCAATTACTTATATTAGCCCCACTGTCACACTGAATTGTGGTTGTCTAACATTTGTAACAAACTGTTTTGTGTGCTCCGAAGATGCTGGATATAATACCAGCGAAATATTAGCTTTTAAGTTCATAAATAGTTATTTTCTTATCAATCTGTGTTCGCATCCATACTGTTTAAATCCAATTCAACATGTGTGACGAACACATAAGCCTATCCACGTGTTCAAATGAACTGTGTTCCTCAGACCTAAAATCTTCCTTCAGCTATTATCAGTAAGATCCTTTCTCCTCCTATCTAATTCCTTCTGTCTTTCCTGTAAATACAATACCTCTTACATTCTTTCTCTATAACTGTATCATCTTCTGTTAACCTGATCTCACCAATGCTGATAATTTTTGGCCTAGTCAAATACAGATCAAGTCAAGCTGACTGCTGCCATAACTTCCTCTCCATTATTTCTGATACTTCTGTCATTTGTGTACATACATTTCTACATCATCTAGGACCCACAGTTGATCTTGCATAATACAATTATCAACCTATTCAGATTCGAAATCTCAGAGATTGTACTCTGCATTTCACTAGCATTTCTGCACCCATGCATTTGTCCTAGGGTTGGCTAGCCTTATGCTTGATTTCAACTCTCCTCCCCCCCCACAAAAAAAAAAACTTCTAGTTTCCCTGTTCTTGCACTCTCAACCTCTTACTGAACACTCTTTCTTTAAATGTTTAACTCCATAACCATTCAAATATAGTTCATCTGGCATATGCAAGTCCTTTCATCCATCAAATTCACTCCACATAAAATGTACACCATTCCTCTTTCACATCCCTAACAGAGATTTTCCCATTTGGTGATCATTGTCCTTATTAATTCAGCCTATGGTAGTAGACTCACTACTTTTGCAATCTTTATAATTTTTCTTCTTCTAGCTACTATTTTGTATCTTCTCTGATTCCATATTTCTCACCTTTCAAGTCATTTGTGTCTGCAAAACAATCAACTACTAACATCCTTGATCTTTGCAGCCAGGAAATATGCTTTCATCACATTTTCCTTGAGCACACCTCTTATCATAGAATCTCTATACAGTAACCTTCTTGTTATACCCAGTCTCTTTCATACTCTTCCATTCACTTTTTCTTTCATTTTCCTTCCTACTGTGCTATATACCAAACATTTCTCAAATCACTTGAGCTTACATGTTGTTCTGTGAAGGACTCCACGTAAGCATGCTATTTCTCTCCTCCTTGCTGCCATCTCATCATTCTGCATTACTTTCAGTCTTTTATATTATTTTATATTCTCGTTCAGTTTTTTCTGCCGTCACTCACTCCTTCCACTACATCCTCTACACCATTTTCACACCTTACATCATTAACATTCATATGGCAGAATGAGTACTATTTTCTGAAAAACAGTTGAAAAATTTTTCTATTTAATAGAATAAAAGAATAAATCTTATTTTATAGTCTGTAAACATTGTAAAATTTTGCATAATTCCTCACTGCAAGAGTCAATATACTTCTTACTTAATACCGCTTAATAAATATTTAATATCATTCAAAATTAATTTAAAATTCATTTTGAAATAATTTTTGTTTTCTAAAATGCTTGTATGGTTGTTTTACATAATTCTTAGACTCCCATAGGCCAAATTAATATGAGGGATGCAAGAGTGGAAGAAGTTGTTCATGTGTCTGATAGTGATGAGGAGGATCAAGATGATATGTCTAAATCAGAATACACAATTGGTATTTTTCCCAATCATCAGGGACCAACCTATTTATTAATGGCAAGCAAACAAGAAATGGTAAGCATTTTATGTGTTGTTGAAATTAACAAATGTTTACTTAGCTTATATTATTTCTACAAATTTTTTTTTGGTGTTGTAGATTGTTAATTTTTACATGTGACATTATCCTTTTGTTTCTTGATATTGAGTGTAAAAAATAAGAATAGCCACTCAGAGGATGCAAGCCCAAAGAGAGAGAGAGATGAATAGCACAACAGATGGTTAGGAAGATGAGCCTCCTGTGCAAATTAATATTACATCAGAAATTGATGATTTATAGATTTATAGGACACACCCATCCTGCACTAGAATTAAACGTTTTAATCTCATCACTATGCTTTAGGTTCATCACTTTTTAAAAATTTAAATGGTTCAGATTTTTTCTTGAGTAGAAAAGGGTTTCTTCTGAGGTAATAGCTTTTCTTTGAAGATTTATTATTATTATTATTACGTGACACCTCCAAGGAGTCCAAAGACTCATCGAGGGAGGGAGGGCATCTACTAATTAGAATTTTTCTTAGAATTAATTTAGAATTCATATTAGATATTAGATTTATTAGAATTCACATTTCCAGCTTCACTGAATGGTTTCAAAAACAAAAAATAAAACACCTACAAAACAACAAAATTTAAATCTGAAGATAAGCAGCACTGAAATACCTCTGACTAAGATTGAAGTCCAAGTCAAACTGACACTTAAAGTTTCACATAAGGAAAGTTCTTAAGACAAAAAATCATGTTAATATGAAATTGCCCAAGTGGAACATATGTAACTTGAAATATTACTGTATATGTTACTGTTACATATTTTAACCTTGGACATAGCACATTATAACCTTAGATGCTAATGCACAAGTAAACATTTTAAATAACAATGGTTAAATTGCAGATTTACTAATCTTAAATGCTATATTTTAACTACAAAATTGTGTGTGTGTGTAAAAGAAAAACACACATAAAATGTTATACCGGAATTTATCCACTAAAATGTCATCTGCTTCTTTAGGAGAAATCAAGAACGTCTTTGTTTAAAAAAAAAAAAAGAGAGAGAGAGAAAAAATATCAAAAGTGGTTAGACTAAGTTTATGAAAAAAAAAGTATGAGGACCTACCTCACTCAGGTGATCCAGGTGTAGAATCATGCATTAATGGTCAATGTATTTCATACATGTCATGATCACCCAGATGATAATCACCATGCAAGACAACCCACTATTTCAGATGAACATGTTGTGTTTGTTCAGAGACTCCTCACGGTTCATTGGTGATAAACTGTACTCTAATTGGCCCAGGAAGCTGGTATAAACCATCGAAGTATTTGGCACATCCTATAAGAGAGGCTCGGTATGTGCAAAATTTCAGCTCATTGACTGAGATACAAAAATGGTGAGCTAAGTAAGGAAAGGAGCTTGGGCAGAGGAGTGAAAGAAGTCTGGAGTTTATTCTCCTAAGTTAGCTAAAGTTCTCAAAAAATTAAAAATCCAGACTTCTTCACTCCTTTGCCCAAGCTCCGTTCTATACTCAGTTCACCTAAACAAAAAAACATAACAGAGAGAGAGAGAGAGAGAGACATCACATATGGCAGAACTGCAGCCAGTGCACTGTCTAACGTGTTCTCAGTTCTGACACTAACAATGAAAACTCTATCACTCACCCATTCATATGGAACAAATCAGAGAACATCTTTAGATGCTATGATGAGCTTGAAAGAATAATTGTGGAATCTAAAGAAATCATCCTCAATCCAGTACATCTCAACACTAACCTCAGCTATAATCTCTCTCTCTAATTGTCACTGCCCTGCTATCCAACTTTGGTATTCGCATGATCATGAATGTGTGCACGCATCCAGCAATAAAGTAGTACACGGAATGCCTTTAAATATCAATACAGTGATGTTATAATTTATAACTATTCTTTTGCAATGTTTATTTGTATTTCTCTCTTGTTCATATAGTGCACCCAATGAAGTCTACTAAGAAAGACGAAACTAGTTGTGCTTTTTTTAAAAATAACATATAGTGTTTCTATATTTTTATCTCTTGGCTTCCAGTCATTTAATCAACTTCAATAAATATATATATGTATATTATGTTTGCATACACACACAGATATTATGTATGTATGAGGCATGTTCAAAAAAAGACTGGACTTTTTAAATAGCGTGCCAACTGGCACAGAGAGCATGCTGTGGCTACTGAGTGCACCTAGTGGCAGGTTTTTGACAACAAATTACCATTTGCCCTGTTCTACTATGAGCATTTAGTTGTCCAGTTATATCTGCTGAAGTGAGCACGTGCACAAGCTGTTTGTCTGATCAATGACAAAGTGACAATGAAAGAGCTTGAAGAACAATGTATGTGTGTGAAATTTTGCTGTAAACGTGGTAAAAATTTTACAGAGACATTTCAGTTGCTTAACCAAGCATATGGGGAGGAATGTATGAGCCAAATATAGTGCTGTGAGTGATTTAAGTGTCAATGGGTGAGTCACTCACAGATTAAGGTGATGTTGGTTGTGTTTTTTTATTAGAAAAGCATCGTCCATTATGAGTTTGTACCACATGGTCAGATAGTAAACAAAGAGGAAGTTTTAGCATGTTTGAGGGATCTTGTGAGCAGGAAGAGGCCTGAATTGTGGGATGCAAGTCTCGTGCATCACTCCTCATCCGCAGTTATATGGCAAAACATCAGACATCCATTGTGCCCCATCCACCTTATTCTCTGGACTTAGTCCCAGCAGACTTTTTCCTGTTTCCCAAACTTAAAACCACTTTGAAAGGATGTCATTTCCAAACCATAGAGGAGATTCAGGAAAATGCAGTAAGAGAACTGCGTGCAATCACAGAAAGTGCATTCCAACAAGGGACAAAACATTGGGAATGGTGTATCGCCAGTAGAGGAGACTGCTTTGAATCAGTGGGACAGTGCTTAAAATATTGTAAAATGAGCAATAAAGTCTTTATAGCAAAGGTTTGCCCTTTTTTTTGAACATGCCTTATATATAAAAATGACATTGAAAGTTTGCTGCATTAATTAAAAGAGGTGCAGATTTTAACAATATTTAAATATGATTCAAGCTGAACAGTCTCGTAATATTATCAGAACTAAACATGTACCAGTTGTATATATAGTATTATCTTTAATTTGGATTTTTTTTATCCCCTTCATTTAGGATGCATGGATGTATCACTTAACAGTAGTGTCATCTGGTGATAATTTAGTTGGTACTCAGTATGAACAACTTATTGCAAGGTTAATGGAGGTTGATGGAGATGAAAGTAAGTATTATGTACTTAAATACATTGCAGATTTTGATATTTACCTTAATGACTTACAGTAATAGTTTAAATTTACATCAGTAGGATGTTATTTAATGTGAAACCTTAGATAATGATATCACAGAAAAGTATAAATTGGGTTGAGCTTTTAGCATCAAATAAATGTCAAGAAGATAGAGTGCAAAGAAAATGTAGAGAAGAGGCCACCCCTTGAAGTATTTTATTTTTATTTCACTCATAAAATATAGTTACCTTTTCATTCATTATTACTGTAGGTGAGCTGAAGGTCAGATAAAAGGAATAGTGTTTTTTTTAACTCAGTGAGTGGTGGATGAGTGGAATGCATTGCTGAAGAGGGTGAATATGAAGATGATGAATGATTTAAGATATTGGACATTTGGTACATTATGAGATAGCAGAATCCATACTCCTCTCACTTTTAGTACTTAATGTACTGGTTCTGTTTTTTCTTTAATTTTCCAATTTTTTGTTTATATTATTTTTAGCTCATAGTGGTTCAGAGATTTTAGAAGTAAAAAATATATTTTGTTGTTTTCAGAGTTAATGTAATTTCATTAAAGTAGGTACTCATGTGAATAGAAAGGTGACAAGTATATTAGTACAAGAAAAGATATGAAAGAGTTACTGGAAGAAGCAAAATAAGAAGAGTGAAACTGTAAAATTTATGTATGCTGTCTCTGATTGTTAATAGAGAATTGAGAAGAGCCATTATTGTAAATGAGTCAGTATGTGGGTTGTGTTGGAATGTTGTACAGTTAATATATGTATGGGATGAATTTGTTGGACTTTAGTATGAGTTATTGATTGTTCTTGAAGATTTGGAGTTAAGTGTTTGGCATGTTAATGAGGTATTTATTCAGTGAGAAGATGGAAGTGCAAAGTCAGGAGCACTAGAGTTATACATGGAGCTACAAGCAAGTATGTGTGCTGCATCCTGGAGCAAGTGGAAGGTGAATTTCATCTCCCAGTGTGAGAATGCTGTTCCTTTTATTGCAAACCTGAAATAGCTTGCTTGGAAAAGTTTGTACTTGGTTTCCACATCAGGGTTTTCAGATTATATAAAAATAATAAAATGAGAAAAAAAAAATCAAAACTCCTTAGCGTACCAATTCTCTAGGCATACTGCAGTCATACAACATGTTAGGTTCCAGATCACTGTCGTTTAGCAAATCACTGTCTGTTTTTTTTTTTTTTCTCCTCGCTTGTATGTAAATAAATTATTTATTTACAATATCACAAATGCAAAATGGAAAATTTAGAATAATTTTGAAAATAAAACTATTTTGAATAGCTTAGAGCAGCGTATCTCAACCTTTCTAAGCCCAAGGACCAGTAAAATGTCTTAAACAATTCTACGGCGGACCACTAAGTCAGAGGCGTAGCTGGGGGGGGGATCTGCCCCGGGCGGCACTTTTTTGGTGTTTAAGAAATCTTGCCATACTGTCAATGGCAATAAAACTATATTGTTGTTCACTTCACCCCTATTTTATTATTTCTCATTTTGCCGCTACAAATTTAGCTGCAGAATGATGAATAATAAAAGATGGATGAAGTGCACAACAACATAGTTTTATTGCCTCTGCCTTTGAACATTCTGATGCTATTTATTGTTTTTTTAAGTCTCCATTTGATTTCAATAATTTTTACTTACTTATTCAATTTTAATTTGTTTTGTTTGGATAATTAAAAAATATATATTTATTTAATTAAAGTCTGCCTGCGGACCACCTGTCCCATCATCGTTGAGAACCACCTGTGGTCCGCAGGCCACAGGTTGAGAAACACTGGCTTAGAGGAACACATCAACTAGTTTGATTATCTAGTACAGCACTTTCTCACTAAGAACTTTTATCTCTGTTTTTAACAACAGTAGTGAAGTAAGTTTAGTTTGCTGCCTATCCCAGTGTTCAAAACACCATTATCACTAAAATTTATAATTTTAATCTTAGCATGTCAGAATATAATATAAGAATGTAGGTAATATAATTGGTTTACGTGTCTTCTTCTTTTCACTGGAAGCAACAACACCCTTACTTTGAATTTGGTTTGCCATTAATAAAAAAAATAAAATAATAGTTATAAATGGTTTATAATTCGCAGCAAAACACAGAGAGATATAGCGAGCTTCACATCATAAACAGTTCACAAAAACTGTGCATTGGTTAATTCATAGGAGCGTCATATTGCTGAAACTGTTGTATGATCAAATGTGGCATACTATAAATGGGCATTGATGAGGGTATTACTGTGCTAATGTACTATTCGTTTATAATCTTTTGTGAATGGAAGTTACATTAAAAAAAATGTTGAATATAGTCCATCAGTTCTCAAATTTCAATGGGACGTTCAAGATAAGATTAGCTGTGGAACAAAATAGAATAATGCAATTTAGTTATGCTACTACTAGAAGCAAAATAAGGGTAATGGGAAGTTTTTTTTTAAATTGCTTAGTTCAGCTTGGCCAAAAGTCATAGCCAGTAGTGAGACCTGGTTGAAAGAGGATGATAAGAGTTATAGGGATAGAATGTAAGGGGTATAGTATTTACAGGAAGGAGATAGAGAAAACAAGATGCTGATGATATCAGAAGAATTGCAGCTAACAAGAGCAGATGTGCAGCAACCATTAGAGATGTTGCCCATTTGCATTAGAGATTTCACATGGGTAACATTTCTCAAACAGAAATATAGAAATAGTGGTTAATAAAGAAAGAGCCATATGGCTTCATTTCAGAGATGTAAATTATATAGAAATAGTGAATATTAAAGATTCAACATTATTTCAAAGCATATATATTTCGTACATTCAGTATGTGGAAACTCTGAAAGTTTCATAATTTTGACTAGATTGCTTATGAGGATACAATTCTCAGCATTGGAGTCTTAGCTTGCACTACTTAAAGGAACACGAACACTGCCTAAGTGTCCACCTATTCGCCTTTTATTAGTGCGTTCGATAAAGGTTTCACTGGCCTGACAGTTGTTTCAAACTGGTTAGTTCTTTTTAGAGACCAGGCAGAAACCTTAAGAAAGCAAAAACTCTCTTTCAGTATTAAAGCAATCCAATGCAGAGAGTTGTATTTTACATAAGTGAATTCTTGGTTTACTTATGTTAAATAGAGCCAAGAGCCTCTGTAGCTCAGTCCATATAGACGAAGCCCTTTGGTCGGAAAGACCTGGTTCAATTCCCATCCATGACAGGAGGAACCTTTATCTGGTTTCTTTCAACTAAAGGTAAGTTAGCCAGTTTCATACAGAGGTAGGGGCTTTTTTCACCTAGAAACTCAGGTTTTTCGTCAACCAGAACAGGCAAACCATCCCTGTGAACACACGGATTTACAGCCATGAATACTTACGACAATATGTGGAAGAGATAGGGTCCTCACCACATGTCATATAGTAAATTAACGCTGTCCCAAGTTGCTTTTTAAAAGCAAATTACCTCCATGTAATTTATCTAGTGCTGAAAACCATGTACTGTTTTCATTAAGACAAAACAGCAATATATCTATTTTGAAAGCAGATAAAGGAAAAGATGTAATGGTAATGGATAAGGCCAACTATGAGAGGAAGATAAACTGCCTTTTACAGGATACCTCCACCTATCAAGAAATTATTTATAACCCTACAAAAACACAAACAATTAAATAAGCTGCTTGATGAAGTTATTAGATAGGATCAAAATACTTTGGACAAGTTGTGCACTCATTTCGAAAGAACTTCTCGTTTATATAGTCTCCCAAAAATTCATAAAGAAGATTATCCAGTAAGACCCATCATGAATTGTATTGACTCTCCCATCTATAGAATTGCTAAATTTGTGTCACATTTATTAACTGCCATACTGGACAATCCAGATGGTTCATCAAGAATTCCACACATTTTCTTGAGAAAATCAAGGATATTCAAATACAAGGGTCAAATTTGTTAGTCAGCTTCGACATTGTTTCCCTCTTTACCAATGTTCCATTATCTGACACTGTTAATTTACTATATGATGATTACCCTCCTGATATTGCAAAGATTTTTGAATTTGTTATAGAATCAGGATATTTCAGCTGAAAAAAACAAGATTTTAAAGATAAGTTGAAGGTACTGCCATGGGTAAGCCCTCTGTCTCCACCTTTGGCAAACTATTTTTGAACCATCTGGAAGATACCTTGTTCTCATCCATTCATCCCCAACTCTCTCATTGCTTCATTATATTGATGATGTCTTTGCTGTTTGGCCTCATTCTGAAAATGAACTTACCACTTTCCTACAACAGATCAATAGCCTTCACCCATGCATTCAGTTCACCATGGAAAAAAGAAAAGGCTGGTAGTTTACCATTCTTGAACATCCTTCTTATGTGCACAGCCTCCAGTAATTTATCAACCAATGTTTATTGAAACCTACCTTTATTGGCAGATGCATTAATGAAAAGTCTGCTCATCACACCTCTCAAAAAAATTGGTGTTATCAAGTCTTTAATTAATAGAGCACATAAGGTTTGTTCCTCTCTCTCAAGCTTACAAGTACTTCTATCAAAACATTAATGGAATTTAATGGTGTTCAAATTGAAATTGAACACCATTAAATTCCACCATTCCTATTGTTGTTCAAATTAATGAACATTGGTATTATATTGAATACATGAAACCTTAAAAGTCTGGTCTGGCACAACATAGTATTGACACTAACCACAATATCCAGTGGGATGAAGCTCATCTTTTCCATGGAAGCAGGTTTAAATATGAAGCCCTTTTACATCAGCCCAATCTGAATTGGAATAATTGTCTGTCTCTCCCAAAAGTTTGGGAGATTCTTATCTTATGTAACCATCAAAAATATATTTTAATAATATTTTTAATAATTTTATTTATTAATATTAACTTCTAGCATATGGCAACAGTTTTTAATTGGTTAACCACCGACTGCTGTATGTACCTTGTATTCCCATCCCTTTGATTTGCTTCTTTCTACACACTGATGACTGTTATTTTCAGTACGAAACAGCTGTACTTTCATTTCATTAAAGTAAATTACTGTGATTATCATGTAATTTATTGTTTAAAGTTAACTCAATCACTGAGTAGCTTCCTCCTACTGTAGTCTACAGTAGGAGGAAGCTACCATAAAGCATGATAAAGGTGATGCAATACTCATTGCATTGCCTTTATCGTGCGCTTATATGTTCAAAGCTGAATTATGGATCTCAGCCCTATATGTTGATGACTTCACAATTTATTATCACCCTTGTAACATGAAGTAATTGAAAGACAACTTCAGCAGCAGTTGATTGTGTTTCTCTATAGGCTGTTAGTAATGGGTTCAGGTTTTCAACAGAAAAAAATATCTGTGTACACTTCTGTCAAAAATGCACTCTTCATCCAGATCCTGAATTAAGAATGGGACAAACTGTTATTCCAGTAGCAAGAGAAGCCAGGTTGTGGGGACTCATTTTTGACAGCAAACTTACATTCCTTGTACACATTCATCAACTAAGAGAAAAGTGTAAGAGAGCATTGAATCTCCTTTGCACTCTATCCTCTACTGAATTGGGTGCAGATTGATCTTCATTGCATTGCCTTTATCGTGTGCTTATATGTTCAAAGCTGAATTATGGGTCTCAAGTCTATGGTTCTGAAAGGCAGAATAATCTGCGATGGTTGGATCCCATCCATTATCAGGGTATACAGATAATGAAATGAAAGTACAGCTGTTTCGTACTGAAAATAACAGTCATCAGTGTGTAGAAAGAAGCAAATCAAAGGGATGGAAATACAAGGTACATACAGCAGTCAGTGGTTTACCAATTAAAAATAGATAGCTACTGGTGCCTTGTGAACATCACCCATTGATGCAAATGAACTGGCTCTATCACTTAGACAGAAACAGTTGTCTTTTAATTATGCCCTAAATATAAAAGTCTCTTCCAGATCATCCTACATGGACTCTCTCTTCTGTGCATTGGGAAGCTCAATATCCCACACGTCAGACTGCCATACATCCTTATGGTATGTGTGTTAAAGAGACTGTGCAAGCTTTTGCCATGAATGTTGACAACATTGCCTGCACCAAACATAACAGTATCCATCCATGGCAATTTGCATTCCATTGTGCAACCTCTCACTTTGTCAACTACAGAAGTCTTGTGTTCCATTATCTGTCTACCTGCAACTGCTTAATACACACAGAGCAGCCCTCTCTGATTTCCTGCCCATCGATACTGATGGCTCAAGAACTGACACCTGTGTTGGCTGTGCTGCTGTTTCCTGATGTTACTATATCCAACTAGATCCCACCTGACTGCAAGCTGTTGGCAATGTGTTTGTTCAGCATGCACTTGTTCATAAAAGAAAACTATTACCAAACACATGTAATTTATATAGACTCATTTAACTCATCACGGGCTATCTCTCCTCCTATGTATAATCCACATCCAGTGCTGTATGAGATGCTACACCTATTGTACAAAATAAAACCCCTTGATTTTGATGTTCAGTTGTGCTGGATTCCCAGCCACATTGGAATTAAGGGAAATGATACTGCAGATGCAGGCTGCTAGATCAGATCCACGTACTGTTTGACAGTACCATATACAGACTATAGACTGTTTATAATTATTATTATTATGCGACTCTTCCAAGGAGTTCAACGACTCATTGAGGGAGTGCACCTACTCTACAACTCTCTATCTCCACCAGCTACAGTGAAACGCATCATCTACACCAACGCCATCTACTGTCCACCACTAGTATTTTCACAGACAATCACAAACATCCAAGCCCACAGCGGGATTAGAAACCTGCAGCATTTTGGCTGGAGGCGGATACACTAAGTAACCATCAAAACTCAGCCAACCAGGCTGGCAATATATAAGATCAAAAATTTATAAAATCAAATCTAATTGCTCAGTGGCAGTCTTCATGACAGAAAGCATTGAAAAACAAATTGTATGACATTAAGCCTAAAAAAAATTAAGCATTGGCATTCTAATCAATGTAGAAAGAGAAGAGAGAAAGTTCTTCTTTCTAGTCTCCATTTAGGTCACAGTCATCTTACACATTCTTTTTACCAAGTGATCATGACCCTAATGTGTGTGAAAAATGCAATATGCATCTATTTGTCAGTATTCTGGTGGAGTGCTAGGATTTTACATGAGAGAGGAATGAAATTTATTCCTTCTTCTACATCCTCAAGTGCCTCTTTAAGCATCTGTTCACCATAAAGGTTAAATAATAATGGTGATAACTTACATCCTTGTCTAATTCCTCTCTTCATCAGGAATTCTCTTGTTTCCTCTCCATTTACACATACTGACGCTGTTTGTGTCCAATGTATTCTCTTTAAGATTTCCAAATCATACGAGTCACTATCAGTATTTTCTAGAATATCAAAAATCCTTTTATGTTTCACTGTATCAAATGCCTTTTCAAAATCTAGAACCCCCAAAAACACCTTGCCATCATGGTTTAGTGTTTTCTCCCCAATAATTCTTAGACTAGTTATGGCCTCTCTAGCTCCTCTGTTGGTTTGAAAACCATACCGTTCTTCATTTATTTCTTTTTTTCTATTTTACTCTTAATTCTCTCCTCCAAAATTATTTGTGCCAGAATTTTTACTGTGTGAGTTATAAGACTTATCATTCTAAAATTATTACAGTCTAAAACTCCCGTCTTTTTTGGAATGGGGATAAAAATTGATCTTCTAAACTCCTCTGGTAATTCTTGTCTCTCATAAATTCCGTTAATAATTTGCCCTAACTCTTCCATACCTTTTTCACCAATACTTCTTATAAGTTCTATTTGTATACCATCTATTCTGGGGGATTTTCCTTCTTTCATCTTTTGAATTGCTAGATTCAATTCTTCTCTCATGATGTATAATCTCTGCCCACTATTCCCTTTCATTTGATTTTCTCCTCTTTCTCTGTCTTCATACAGTTTACCTACATATTCCTCCCATCTCTGTAATATCTTCTCTTTTTCTATCAAAATTTCACCTCTTTTATTCTTGACTGCTTCAGTCTTTTGTATCTTTCTCCTTCCTGTCATCATATTAATGTTTTTATAAACACCTTTTATGTCATTTCTTTCTGCCTTTGCTGTTGTGACTTTATACACATCTAACCACTCTGCCTTTTTCCTTCTTATCTCTCTCTTTGTAACTCCCTATTCAAGTCGTTATACTGCTTTTTTTCCTCCTCTGTTTTTCTATTAACTAGCTTTTCTTCTTTTTGTTATTTTACTTAAAATATTTTCCGTCATCCATGGTTTTTTTCTTTTCTCTCTTTCCTCCTCTTTTTTGGCTAAATGTAATTCTGTAGCAGTAATTATGCTAATCACTTATAGTAATCACTTCCTTGTATATTTCTCTCCTTCATTTCTTCCTCTACTTTCTTTGTGAATTTATTCACCGTATTTCGTATTTTCAGCTGCACTATATTCCATGATTTATTTTGTTTCTTTGTAATTACTTTTTTTAAATTAATTTTCATCTTAGTTGATAACAATATATGATCTGTATTACAGTCTGCTCCTGGATATGTTGTCACATCTTATTATTTCTATATCTTTTGTTTATCAAAACATAATCATTCTGATTTCTTCTATTATTTATTTCCTCCCCTGGGGTTTTCACGTATACAATCTTCTTGGATGTTTTTTAAACCAAATATTCATAATTGTCAAATCATGTTTTCTACAGAAATCCAACAACATATCTCCTCTTTCATTTCTCACTTACAATCCATATAGCCCAACAATATCTTCCTCCTTGGAAGATGTGGCCTTGACCATAGATGGCAACACTATCAGCAAGATTTTTTTTTTTTTCTAAGTTGGTACATCGTCATGCTGGTAACAAGAGAAAAATTGAAAATACACGATATAAATATTAAGATCAGAGGAAATAATTTAGATCAAGATTATGTATATTTGGGTCAACTAATTACAGAGATTGGAAAGTGTGATAAGGAAATATTAAGAATAGCAATTGCTAGATCAACCTTCATTAGCATGAAAAGCATTCTGATCTCAAGGGAAATTTACACAAAAACAAGAATTAGGCTGTCCAAATGCTACATATGGCCAACAGCTATAGGGAGCAGAAACCTAGACAATATCAAAATGTGAAAATAAACTAAAAGCCTTTGAGGACTGGACTGTGGATCCTCGGAAGAATTCTTAGAGTCCCATGGACTACCAAAAAAACTAATTTAGAAATCTTAGAGATGATTGGAGAAGATAGGATTCTGTTGAAAACCATTAAGAAAAGGAAAACCACCTACCTTCATCACATACTAAGGCATGAATCCCCTACAAAAAACACTTCTAGAAGGAATGATACAAGGAAAAAAAAAGAAGAAGAGGAAGACAAAGAACAGATTAGATTGGAAATATTAAGGACTGGACCTTTTTGTCCTATGAAGAATGTAAAAGAGAAGCACAAAACCTACATGGTGGAAACTCATGGTAGTCAACCTCATGGAAAGAAATGACATCTGACAAGACATCTGTCATAAGCATCATTCTATCAAGTAGTTTGTTTTATACAGCTGTGTTGTCTATATCCCTTGAAATGGATAAAATTGAGTATCGTGCAGTTATAAAATTCTTTGTAAAAGAAGGTTTAATGCCAAAAGAAATTCATTCAAAGTTCATAAAAATTTATGGGCACTTTTCTCCTTCATTTTCGGCAACTAAGAAATGAACTGCCGAGTTTAAATGTGGCTGTACCAGCCTTAAAGATGATCCATGTGAAGGATGTCCAAAACGTGTAACAACACCAGAATCATTGATCAAGTGCACAATATGGTATTTGATGACCAGCGAGTCAAAGTGCGTGAAATTGCTGAAACTATAGGCATTTCAAAAGAACGTGTAGGATATATTTTGCATGAAGAATTACAAATGAAAAAGTTTTGCGCAATATGGATGCCGCACTTGCTCACAGCAGATCAAAAACACACTTGCATGAAAATCTCTGTCCAGTGCTTGGAGCATTTTAACAACAATAAAACTGATTTTGTACATCAATCAGCTGTGGATAAGACTTGGATTCACTATTACACACCAGAATCCAAACATCAGTCAAAACAGCGAACAGAAGCCAGTTGTTCAGCACCAAAGAAGACAAAGGTGGTTCCATTAGCAGAAAGGTCATAGCATCGGTGTTTTGGGATGCTAAAGGCATTTTGTTTATTAATTAAGGGTAAAACAATAACTGGTGAATATTATTCTGATCTTTTAACCAGACTAGATGAAAAAAACTTGTGAGAAAAGACCCAGTTTGCAGAGAAAAAAAAATCATCTTTCATCAGGACAATGCACCTTCCCACAAAGGTGTTTTAGCAATGGGGAAATTAAGGAATCTCCACTATAAATTGTTGGAACATCCACCCTATTCCCCAGATTTGGCTCCCTCTGACTTCTATCTCATCCCAAAACTAAAACTCTTCCTCGCTGGTCAGTGTTTTTCTTTGAATCAAGAGGTGATTGCAGCTGTAGAGAGGTATTTTGCATATCTTACTGAGAACCACTACAGAGATGCGGTAATGGCACTGGAGCATCACTGGAATAAATGTATTAGTCTTAAGGAAAATTATGTTGAAAAATAAAAATAATTTTGAAATTATAAATTCGTTTTTTCATTGTTAGGCCGAATAACTTTTCAGACTACCCTCGTATGTTTAAAAAAAATGGAATGTGAACAAGTCTGAATAATTTTCATAAAGGAAATATGTAACATACTTGGTTACTATGATGGTGTTTTGGCCATCAGAAACTGAAGTTTGCCTTTGAGTTATTAACTTGTTGCTTTGAATTTTTTTAAGTGAATATAAGAATGATTATTCACAAACAAAAAAATAACTAAATAAACACAAATCATGTTTAAAGATCAGTGTATATAATTATTTTTAAACTACTATGAACAAATAGCGATAATTGTTCCTGCAGCAGTACACTACACTCATGATCAAAGATGAAACTAGCAACAAAGCCCAAGATTATTGACAAGGCTAAATCCCAACAAGCTAGTTGAAAGACTGGTAGTTAGTTGATAGAAGGCTGTATGATATACATCAGTGCATACCATAGTGTATATTGCATAATATACATCAGTGTATATCATGCAATAGTTCCACTATAATTCTTTGCAATAATCACCACTACCATGACTCTCCACCATTGTCAACCTGATTTAATTATTCTTGCTCTTGCTTGCCATATAGTGGAAGAATTCTCTTGAATTATCCTTGGCCTGACTGACTCCTCTCATACTGTGTCTTTTCATTCTTTGCCATGGTCCTTCCTAGCCAGTCACTTCATACTCCACATACATCTCATTGCCACTGACTGTCTTGTACCTCCTTCATAACATTTTCTTTTCCAGCACAGCTTGCTTTATTTCACTGTTAATCTATTTTACTCCTACTCTGTTTCTTCACTTAACTCTTGATTTATACATTGCTTATGTCAAATACTGCCTTAAGAATTCCCATGCACTAACATCTTTTCTGCACAGCTCATCTATTCATCATATTGATGCTGGTTGACTACAGAGCTTCCCATAATCATCCACCCTTATAATTTTACATATATCCTTTTTTGGCAGTGAAACTTTTCATGTTTCACTACTTACCAGACAAGTACCTTATGATCATGTCACCAGCCAGCATCAGTGTTAATTATTATTATTATTATTATTCAGGCCCCCCATGGAGTCAAAAGACTCATTGTGGGAGGTCCTTCCTAAGAAACACAAAGTCTATCATACCACTCCTTAAACTCATTGACTATTCTCGCTCTCACCACTCCATCAGGCAATGCATTCCATGGTTCAACCACCCTCCATGCAAAAAAAACCACTCCGCAACCTCTTGCTCACAGTTTCCTTTCGTAACTTCCAGGGATGGCCTCTTGTCGTCACTCCTTCCCGCTGTTCAACCAAGCGAAAGAACTCCCCAGTGTCAACCCTGTAACCATCTCTCAACAGTTTAAAAGTCTCAATCATATCACCTATCCACCAATCTCTGCAGTCCACATTCCCTCAGCCGATCCTCATAACTATCATTGTACAGGCCTGAAACCATCTTTGTTATCCACCTTTGTACCCTTTCCACAGTTAATTTATCTCCTTCAAATCCTGGGGACCTAATCTGAGAACAATAGTCCAAGTGTGGTCTGATCAGGGTCTTATACAACCTCATTAACAACCACATCTTTTTGAAGATATAACCAAATTCAGCATTATACGACCTCAAGTTGCTTCCATCACATGATGCTTAAGACTTCCCTCAGAGATTGAACAAATTCAATATCCTTGTTCTCATACACTATCTCCTCCTTCTAATCTACATTCCTGTAATTAAAGTCTCCTATTAGGAAAACAATCAAGACAAACTTCTTGATTTTGCTCCTTCTCAACAAACAATAGCTTCTCTGAATGTCCTGCATTAAACGTATTAAAATGTAATCCATCAACCTTACACCATTCCAACTTCCTTTCAAATTCACTTCATAGATTTACAAACACTGAATTCTCTTGCCTCACACATCTTGGCCATCTTGCTATACATTATCTCTTCTCTCTTTCTCAACTCATGATTATCATATCTAAGCAAACTTGCTAATAACTTTCCCAACAACAGTATTATCCTTTACCTCCTGCGACAACTTGTTCAAGTCCATATCAACATTCATTTTTCCATCCAAGTCGTTTGTGTCGACAACTACTACTAATTCTGATGCCCACTCTATCCTTCTCTGCAAAGCATCAGTTATTTGTTTCAGTGTTCCATCAGGAAAGTATGCTTTATGTACTTTGTTATTCATCACACCTCTAATGATTTGAGCCTCCTTACTGTGCTATGTGATTATCCTTTGACTCTTTCTTCATAATGTTAACTGCCTCTTTCTCATTCCACATAAGCCCACCTCTTCTTTACATGTTTAATCTTGTATTCCAGATGCTTTATTGCACTTTTCATTTTCATCAACTCTTGCACTGAGCTCTTCTATTCTGTTCCCTTTATTGTTATTAACATTTCAATTGAATTCTGTTTATTAACTGAAACACCAGCTCTCATTGTGAAATGCTCTAATTTATCATTACACTTTTCACATGCCCAAAAAAAAAAGAAAAAAAAGGCTCTTTTTTCTACAAATTTAGTAAGATTTTCTTGCTACCTGATATTAAAGAAAGAGATTAAAGTCAATAGGCATATTCCCATTTCATCCTTAATTGACTTTAATCTCTTTCTTTAATATCAGGTAGCAAGAAAATCTTACTAAATTTGTAGAAAAAAGAGCCAACCTTGCACATCATAGAACAAGTGAATGTTTTAAAAAGTGGCAACCAACAAACAGAATAAAGAAATAATCAACAATGCAGAAAATCATGGAAAATAAAATTCTCTCAGACTGTCCAAATAAAATAACCAACTAAAATACCCAGCATTTCCTCCAAATCAAGACACGAAAAATATAATTGTTAATCTTGAAATAGGGAAACATGAGGGGAAAAAAAGCCTAGAAAATTCTGAAATTTTGAGATCATTAGCTCTTTCAAAAATAATGAAATATGGAACTGATTCAATAAAGATCTACACAGATGGCTCCAATTGGCAATTCTGGGAGTGGCCTCATCTGTGGCTCTCAAAATATAGAACTAAAAACAACCAACAGTATAGGATGCAACTCATACCATGCAGAATTAATAGACATTAACACAGATAGCACTGCAGCATTTGGATAAACAAAACCCAAAGGAATTTATATTTTTCACAGATTCCTTAACAGCCCTTCAAGTTACTAAGAACTGCTCTACTAGCCACCAAGAAATACTTAGAGATATATCAAAAAACAAACAAGCTGCATAAGGATTCCAAAACAATTTTTCAATGGATTCCATCCCATGTGAGATTAAGGGGAAATGAAACTGCAGATGAAGTAGAAAAATGGCTGCAACATCAAGTGATATCAAAGATTTTGATCTTTTTAAAACTACTCAAAAAGAAAATGTAAAAAGAACTATTATCCAGGACATGACTCACTACTGGTATTCAGCAGAAAAACCAGGAACTACCATCGACATTTCAAGTTTAAAATACTATGATCTCTCGCTTCAAGACCATGCACACAAGACCAATCAAGTTTCTTCTTCTTCATGTAGCTTCCTCAGTGAGAGGGTGCAGCACCATGTCCTTCCAGTTCTCTCTGTTGGTGGCTTTCCTTTTTGTTTCTGCATAGCCATGTGATCTTGTCCATGATCTTATATCTTCAAGCCATGTCCTTCGTTTTTTGCCTCTTGATCCTTTTCCCATAATTTTTCCTTCTAAAACTGTTAGTATCCTCTGTCCTTCTGAACCTCTCAATACATGTCCTGCCAATCTCATCTTTCTCTGGATCATTTCCTATAATAAAGATCTCTGTGTTCTCATTCTCTGTAGGGCATCTGTATTTGTCACATGTTCTGTCCATGGGATTTTCAGAGCTCTCCTAGCACAACATTTCCAATCAAGTTTAGCAATGGCATAAAAGTCTTCCCCATCTACAAAATCTGTAACATCATGGAAGCATCACAACTGCATTTACTAACTGTTATGAATCTTTCTAAATATGAACTTTATAACAACCCCAAAAAGGCACTTTATAAAATACATGAATTTGACCACTATGATCTCGTGTGATAATACCATGGTCACTCTCCTTGCAAACAATGATATTTTTCTCATCATTCCTATCCTTTGGAGGATGGTGAAGAAGGGAATGTGATGAAGAAGGGAATGTGATTTAAATATCCAAAAATGTGTGTTTGACTTTGTATTGAAAAAAATTTGAAATCAATCATAGGAAGTGATTTATTCATTGCATAATAAAATTAATATTATTGCAAAAAAGTCTTGTGGTGATAAATTGAAATCTCATGAATTAAAATCAGCTTGTACTTCAAACAGTTTTGTTTATTTATTTTTTATTTTAAATTGTTTTCAGATGTGCTAAATTGAATTGTTATAAATTACTTTTTTTTTTTTCTGTTTCACAGATAGTGTGATATGGAGACATCCTCTTCTCTTATATTCCAAAGACAATATAACCCAGCCACTAACTACATTACCGTCCGAACAACTACAGACAGAAGCTGTCAAGCTATTTAAGGTAAAGGACATTTTTTTTTTCTTTTTTTGAAATTTGAAACTCAGTCTTACATGTGCTCTGAAGATGAATTTGAAATTCTATCCTGAACACAGTACCCTGTACATCCTTGAGGGGGGGGAGGTATAGGGGTAGTACTGTGATAGTGATGCGTGAAAAGTTTACATTATTACTAACTTCCCATTGACAGTTTTCATTCAAATTGGTGTGTTACCTGCCATGACTCTAGTATTATCAGACCTTATATTTTCGTCTTCTAAGGCACTTTTAATTTCATCAGCCCACTCAGATCTTGATCCTCCTCTGGTTCTTTTTCCTGACATCAAACAACTGCTTTCCTTTCCTATTCTGTTTAAGTAACCATACCCTGAGATTAGATCTGCACATTTCCGAGTGCTTACAACATCAAACTTCTTCCTAATATCTGTATTTTTAATATAATTACCACTGATGCTATCTGTTCACTTCCCTAATGTTTCTTAGAACGCTGATATATGTGGTCTCTAGTCATTTATCAATTGTTTTAATTTCAAACCCCTAATCACCTATGAATCCTCTCCATTCTCTCATTCCTGTGAAATTGAGATAACTAAACTTTCTAATCCGTAACTAATCAGTGTGAATTTTAGCATCCTAGCTGTTCTTCAAATATTTTTGCATACTTCTCAAATGTCTCCTAAAGTTCTGCTATCACTAGTAGATCTCTTGCATCATCATTTTCTTGTATTTCAATTATTATATTGAGGAGAGAGTGATCATGAAGTCTTCATCTGGGAAGTGAAAACTACATGATCTCTTTGATAACTTAGTAGACAGATTGATTCAGTGTCATGTTATAAAAATCTAAAAGAAAAGGATGTTAATAGTGCACAGGAAATGGTCCGGCATGTTTGAAGGGAGAAGCATCAAAATCTGTGCACAGAATCAGAAACAAAAATAGTATGCAGGAGCTGTAAAACTCGATTGTAGCTTAAAAATATCAAAGCACTTTACATCGATTTTTACATAGGTCAAGTCTCATGAGAACTGTAAATAACCTTGTTTGTTTCTATGTATATATTTTGCTAAATATTAATGTAGTTAACCCTATGGGAAGTGAATGTATTTACTGTTTTAACGGTTAAAAACAGAGGCAATGTTTTGCTGCCAGAACGTTGTGTAATAGCTCTCTATGAGGGCATAAGAGAGGTTGTTTGCGAATTTTGTGTAAGAGAAAGTGCTTACAAGCTCTGCTCATAAACACCTCCAAAGTCAGTTTAAAAGGTTCAAACAGCTTTCCGCAGGCCAGCAACTTATGATCAGAAGAGTGCACAGAGAGAGAGAACAAAGAGCGGATCGAACTTAAAAGAAGATGAAAGAGTCATGCCGAATTCCTCGGGGTTTACTACCCTTAGTGCAAGGACCCGAGATTGCAAAATAAAAGGGGACTGAGCTGAGCATAAGGGGCTTCCAGTCGTCAGCAGAGAGTCATCAGAAGTCGTAACCAGAGCGGATGCAAGCTGCAGATAAGCGGAGTCTGAACCAGAGCAGTGGCGGCAGAGAACGAGGAGAGGCAAGGACCCAGTTACAAAGAGGAGAGTCCAGGTCCAGTTGCCGACAGAGGAGCCGAGATCCAAATGCCAAGAGAGCAAAGGCGAAGCGCTGTTACCAAAAAGAGCCAGAGCCAGTCGGCAGCAGTTACGGTCATTGGCGGTCAGCAGTTAGAGGCACAGTCATTGGCAATTAGTAGCAGAAGTGGCGGCAATTAGAAGCAGAAGTTCCCAAAGTAAGGATCCATAGGAGAATTTGCCCGTATGCTGAAGCCTCTTGTATATGTGCTATTCGAGTACCACAGATTGCAGTCAAAAAGCCGCCAATATCCCGAAGTGATACCGCTGTAGCAAGATACTCCTGCAGGAAGCCTAAAACTTGAGATGAAAGAAAAGCCATAAAGACTTTAGTAAAAGACTCTTGACTGAATGTGCAATACAGAGCCTCTGTAAGTTACTTCCCTTTGTATATTTTCTCTTATAATTTAGGAGATATGTTGTATATGGGCTGTTAAGAATTAGTTTAATAGTAATAAGAAGTGTCCATAAGAGAGTCAATTGGCATGTTAGAAGTTAATATCTAATTTGTAAAAATAACCTCTTTGCGAGTAAACTAGAAGTTTAATAAATTGAATTTGTAAGCAGAGAGTAAATAAGTTTTAGAGTTAAAGAGATTATTTAGTGTTGAAGTGAAGGGGTTCTAATTTTATGCTAAAGATTTTATAGATGGGTAGAGAAAGCAATCTCCCTGTCATTTGATTCATGTATATTTCATATTAATGTAAATAAATGTGTTTTAATTATTTGTTAAAAGAGTGCTGCCTGATTCTTTATTTTACAACTGCACTGTTCCTAAGTAAATCACATTAAAAGCACAGTTTTATTACTTAAGAATCACGACTGTTTGTGTAAACTTTGTTGAAGGAAGTTACTCTAGTGAGAGAGAGAGAGATCTACCGAAAGTTTTATTGAGTCTTATGCTGAATATTTGATATACTGATGGTGCAATCTGACAAATAAATTTTTCAGTGTTCATATGCATACAACTAATAAATACTGAAGGTAGATCAACATAATATGCAGTAGAGTAAGTGAGAAAGGTGTTGAGAGTTTATTTTTCGCTTGGTTAGACTATAATAAGTTTAGTTTAATCCTTTATCGAAGTGTGAACAAACAAAGTTTGCGCCTGAAAGTATCTTCAGGACTGAGGTAAGGTAGTGCAACACCAGACAACTTGTTGCAAAGGTGGAGAAAGATCTCATCACTCTTATCTCAGTATCTCCCATAATGCAAAACACATCTCCTTGCAGATATTTGTAATGCTATGCATTAAGGCAAGGGCCACTACCCATACCGGTTTCGACCTTTATTGAGGTCTCGTCAGTGGGAGCCAGGCCCAGTAGTGGAGATACAAAGACAGAAGCAATGAGACCTCTCATTGCTTCTGCAATCTTGCAGCTCCTGCAATCATTTCATTCTTGCAGCTCCTGCAAGAATGAAAATGCTATGGAATGTATATAAGGGGGAAGATGATCAGAAAGCATAGTTGAGTAAGGCGAAATCAGATTATGAGAAGAAATTAGCTGAGCAGTCCAAAGGAAATTTCAAAGATTTCTTTTGTTAGGTGGTGAGTAAAAGAAACAGTGAGTACTGAGGGCTGGGAGGTTACAGATGCAGAAGAAACAGTTACTGAATGATTGCATTATAATGGTGTTGTCTCATCCAGGCAAAGACATTATAGTGACAGATATAACGGCGAATGTTGAAAGTTTTTTCCTTGTTTCTATTATACATTTATACGTTTATTTATACATTGGTTCTATTATAGAATCAAGGTAATAAAATATTTCAACATTTTTTTCTCATCCAGATATTTTTATTAATAAGGTCTAGCACATTTTGGCTACTTATATATGAGATATATATATATATATATATGACTTCTGCATTACTTCAACCTTGGTATCTCTCGTGGGTCTGACTCCCACTGATGAGACCTGGTTAGTGACTCTGCCCATTATGCATAGCATTTTACATGTCCATAAGGGTGTGTGCTTTGCATTATGGGATAATACGCACTAAGGTGTGATGGAAGTCATTAGCCTCTATAGACAAGTAGCTCAGACATGAATATATTTCACCTGCAAAACTTTGTTTTTGCTTCTTTTGGTAAATGATTAAAACAAAGTATATAATTTCCTGGCATCTTTACTATATAACAGGGACTGATAAATAGATAAAAACTGGAGGTGATTCAGATATTGCAAAATCTTAATGCAAATTTATCCATGGAATTATATGTAATATTCGCTTATGTCTTGTACAAGGAAATAGGTAGTGCCCTTTGACCATTCTATTTAAATCCTAGGTAAGCTGGTTATGACAATGTTAGGTTAGTAAGGCTATTTTTTGGATGCATTGGTAACAATGAGTTACATTTCAGAGGGCACTTGGTATCAGCAGCCTGGAGAAATTATTTATTTAGAATGAGCCCTAATATGGAGAGTCAGGGAAACTAGATCATGTTGGGAGGAATGGTGATAATCTATGCATAAGAACTAAGATGCATGACTGTGTTAATTATACTATTGTTATTAATCATGAAAGTGTTTATGATGAAAGAATGATTGTGTGCTCTTCTGATTCTGACTTATTTAGTATGTGCAAGGATGTCCGCATATGTGAGATGTTAGATATGATTAAAGATCGATATTATATCTAATTCATCAGACTACAGAGGCAAGTATACAAAAAAGCTCAGAGGTAACTTATTGTATCTGTTGGCAAATGCTTGGAATATCAGCATTTGCCAATGGTAGGAGTTTGTTGGCTTGGTAAAGTATGTTGTGGTCTGAGATATAGGCATTAGTGATACATAAGTCTTAGGTGTAGATATATACTAACATGTATCAGATGTGAAGGACATAATTTAGGAGGGAAATAGACAGGATAAGAGAGAAAGGGATATGCTGCTGATGATACTGGATGATTTGAGTCCCTTTAGGATAGAAACTTAGATTGCAATATTAATAACAACTATCCATGTACTAGTGAGTTTATAACTATCTGGTATGAGCTGAAGTCTTAAAATCAAGTATGTGGTGGGGTGTTGTTAGTGGATCAGTTTGCTGGAGAAGATGAAATGCATCACCAAATCAACCTGATGGGTGCTAAAAAGTAATCATTATGGGTGACTTTTCTGACCATTGATTTGATAGTGATGAAATCTCATGAATAGAATGAAGTGAAATTTATTGAGCTGTTGAAAAACAACTTCCTCAACCTGTATATGACAAAAAGGAAGGTTAAAGAATGTTACGCCTGATATAGTGTTGGAGAAAGGAGGGAGGGGGGGGATTCAGTTAAAGAGATGACTTTTCTGCCTACAGTTGATGACAGTGATCATGCTGTACTGACCTGGCAAGTGACAAGTATATTGATGTTCCATTCAGATAATATTACATGCTAAACTACAAAGCAGGAAGTTATAACAAACTGAGGAGAATATGATGTTTGATTCCATAACATCAGTTGCTATTTGGGAAGAATACTGGAAAACTGCATGAGAAGTATTAAAATTACTTATGTCATGCATTGTGTCCCTAGAGTTCAAAGAGTAAATAGGATAGGAGTGAAATAGATGGCTAATCGTATTAAGAAGAGATTCTGAGAAAAAAGATGATGTCGAAGGAATACTGTGTGCATAAGGATGATGTCAGTTATGAAAATTATAAGAAGCAGCTCATAAGAGTTACAAGTATTGTACAAAAGCTAAGTCCGAATATGAAAAGAAACTGACTATGCAAGCTAAGAACAATCCAGAAGCATTCTGTCATTATGTTTCAAGTGAAAGAATGAATGTAAAGAATAACTCTACTGAAGGCCGATAGTATGCATGTGACAGATGCAGAAGAAATTATTCAGCTAATGAGTTTCCCATTTTGCTAAGAATCATCAACTGGGCACATGCAGCCTTGAGCTAAGTACCTCTTCACTAGATGTATAAACTTGTATGAGGAGGAGCAGGAGGTACTACAACCATTGCATAAACTGAATGAGAATTCAGCATAGGTGTCGATGGAATATCAGCATGGATGCTTAAAGAATGTTCAGCTGAACTGGCTATGTAATTTAAGTCTGAACACAGGGAAGGTTCCACAAGAGTGGAAAGACTATATGATAATTCCATTGCACAAGTGTGGTGCAAAGACTAATGTGTCTATGTACCTACCTATCAGTATCTCTGGGGTAGTGATGAAAGTCATGGAAAAGTTGGTAAGAGCTTAAATACAGAAATAGGTTGATGGAGAATTTGTACTTTGCAATGAGCAGATCTGTTTACTAAGGAAGGTAATGTCTGAGTATCTTGCACAAAAATGTCATAATAATGTTATGGTTAAGGTAGTCAAGGGGGGGGGGGAATACACTACTATACACTACTATTTTTTTTTTTACTTTGTTAAGATACAGCATGTTACATTAGTTAGTTGGATGTGGGATGGGATTATAAGCTATTAGCTTGGATAAGAGGATGGCACTAATACATCAAAAAGTAATATATGGGTGTGAGGGGAGGGAGGGAGGCATGAGTCTGCAAGATTTAAGGTAACTAGTGTTATTTAAGGTAAATAGTGTCTCAGGGACCAATCCTTGGTCCAAAAATAGGTAACCAAGGATGCCACTGATATACACAATGCTTATTCAAATCCTTCCATGTGATCAGTTTCCTTATTACCCTCTCTAGCTTAACATCATTAGTGCAAACCAGGATATTTGCATACAAGCATTTGTATTGCACGCTACTTGAAAAACACGCATGGAAATTCTTCTTTAAGAGATACTTGTGCTATGAAAGATTTCTTTAATTCACACGAAAAATGCAAGGAAATAACTAATAAACAATAAATAACTTGCTCACACCCACCTTATAAAGTTTCCAGGGATGGCCTCTCGTTCTCCCTGTCTTCAGATATTCTATGACAAATCTCATCGATGCTAATCTGGTAATTACCCCTTACCAACTTGTACATCTCAATCTGTCCTCATATTCCACATTCCAGAGACCAGAAACCAACATAGTCAATCGTCTCTTAACTCTCTCCAACATCTCATCAACTTTTGAAAACCTGGCAAACAAATCTGTGCATAGTAATCCATATGCAGCCTGATCGAAGTCTTATATGTCAGTGTTCTTTGCATAATTCATTGTGTTGTCCTCACATTTTAGCAAAATGTTCATGAAAATTCAAGTCCCTGTCCACCGTATGACTGGCCTTATGGCCATATGTTTGTGAATCTCACTAATGCCTGCAGCTTTTGGCCAAGTTGAGCTAGCCAATACCAAAAACTCCACACCCTTATTTCAAATACTTCTGGTATTGGTATGCATAAGCTGCAATAACCCCTTCATCACACAACCTCCCTTTCATCCTGTATTGCTTAGCCCACTGAAGTATTTTGGGTGCTACATTAAGCATCATGTGATCACTTTCCCATTTCTTCTACGCTTCTATCTCTAGGTTGTCTGGACTCATACTCACCTGCATCCTTCCCCCTAAACATTCTAGTTTTTCTGACTCTGCACTTCTGAACTCTCACTGAACAACACTTCCTCAAGACTCCTGACGCCAAACCCATTCAAAGGCAAGCCATCCACCTTGTATAAATCCTTCCATCAAAATTATTCCACACATCCACAACCCCCCCCCGCACAGTCTGCACCATAATTCAGTTGCGATCACAGCTCCCAATCTCAGCCTGCCTCTATCATACCACGAGAAGACGCACCACCTTTACTTTCTCACTCTTCTTTTTCATATGTGGCTCACTTTCATTTAAATAATTTTATCTACGTTATATATATGTGTGTGTGTTTGTGTGTGTTCCCCTATTCATATATGAATAAATGATGATGATGAATCTCATACATGAGAGGTCATGAAAGCTATAACATAACAGTGCTGCGTGTAGTGATTTGGTTAAGAAGAAAGAAGGAATCTTTTAAGTTTCTTCAAAAGCTGGGGATTGTATTCATTTGGAAGAATAGTGGAAGAAAGCTGTTCCAAAGAACAGAGGTAGATGGAATGGAAGAGAAATTAGATCAACATGTTCGAAGTTGAATTGTGTACAGATGTTGACTGGTGATTGCTCATGTCCTTATGCGATTAGAGCAAAGTGGAGGAATGGTGCTGGCCAGTTCAGTGGAATAACATCCATAAAAATGCCTCTGAAAAAATGAATGGAGTTAGTTTGTTCAAGAAAGGGTTTGCCTATAAGGTAGATTGCCCTCTTCAGTATACAGTCAAGAAATCTTAGAGGAATTTAAGGTGCATTATTGTTGGATAACCTTTATAGATATTACTGGTACAGAGGTAATAAAAGCAAAAAGAATGGTTAAATTATGATTGATCACTTTACAAAGTTATATCATTGGTGTTGGGATACTACAAAGGGAAGGACTGATGAAAGAATAAAAGTAGATGACTGGAGGTGTTTGGGATACAAAATCTGAAACTGAAAATGCTGCCATATGGTTGGAAGAGGTAGGTGAATTGTAGACTTATCAGTAACTCGGGAATGGTGGATAAAAATATTGGAAAAGTTGGTTAAGAGCACAATCTTGGAATATGATACTTTATAGCATACACTATAGCTTTTTGAAAGATGAGTCTTGCCTTTTGTAATTTACTCAATTTTTTTACAATAAAATGACATTTGGTGTGGATTACGGAAATGATTACTGGATACTCCTACAGAAAACAATTCAGAATAGATATGAAACATGGATAAGAATGTGGATAAAATCAATAATAAAGACATGGATAAGATAAACATGTTGGTATGGATAAGAGGATGACTGGTAGATGACATCAAAGCAAAGTATATGGCAAAGTGGAATTCAGTAAAAGGCAAGTAACTAGTAGTGTGCCATGGAACTGGACTTGGACCTTTGTGATTCTATTTAATTTTTTTTTTTTTTTTAATAGTATAGGGGATGATTCAAGGGAGAATATCCAGTTAGTGGCTCATGATACAAAACTGGTATGGCAGTAAAAAACGGATATAGTGATCCTGCAGGTGATTTAAAAAAGTAATTATTGGACATTTAATGTGGCAAAATGTAAGTGCATTAGGTTATGCACATCGGTATAAAAATAGTACATGTTTTATATTACACTGATGGAACTGGATTGCATTACTAAGAAATGCTGGAAATTGACAAGGCTAGGGTTTTGAAGTAATGATGAACAGGGAGCTGATGATCAGAGAACGTATTACAAAAATGGACAAAATAACTAAGACTTGAATGCTGAAAAGCACACTGTCGACTGGTGATAAAGAGATTATTATTCCTTTTTATAATGCATTCATATGGGTAACATCTGGACTGTTGTGTAAGATTTGGTTGCCTGTGTTTCTTTGGGAATATGCACTGTTGGAGAGAATTCATAACCAGATATCTTCTCTCTGATGTAGAATGAAAGTTTTTAGGGGGGGGGGGGTCATTAAGTTCATCTAATAGGCAGAGATGAGGGGTAAGATAAAAGCATGTTGCTAAATTGATTTTGATGCTGTTTAGAAGTTTCCACTTTGTGACAGGACAGAACTAAGGGTTCATTCCTGGAAATTCTGTAAGAATGTAGTTTTTATTATCAGAAACCCACACATGCTAGTTCACAAGACCTGTAACACCACAGTGTATGTATATGCTCCTACTCTTGGACTGCATGTAGGTTCCAATAATGATAATAACAATAATAGTTTCTTATTTTGTAATAGTGTTCTAAAGATGGAATTAGTTGCATTTATTAATTTATTAATTAACTGCAACACGTAAGCAGAAGTTTACTACTGGGTAGCATATTATCCTTTGCATGTGTGATCAACTCCTTTCTTAATTATGATATGTTTAACAGACAGCACATTTCTCTTTTCACAATGGTCTCCAAAAAAGAGAAATGTGCCTGTCTGGGCTATTTAATCTTCTTATTCTAAGATTATGCTATGCTATAATAAACATAAGTCTTAATCTTATGACTAAGATTATGTTATGCTATAATAAACATAAAAAACATTTTAAAAAAATTAAACATGAAAAAACAATATTTGTTGAACTTAAGCTATATCTCATTTTACATTTGACAGTCCATCCAGCTGTTTATCTCAGTGCCACTTGATACGTCAGGGATTGACTATCATGTAGCCCTGGCTCAAAATGCCTTGCAGCAGTGCCTGATTCTTCCGGAACTCCAGAATGAACTTTTTTGCCAACTTATGAAACTGACTTCCAAACACTCACACCAGAGAGTGGGAGTTCAGGTATTAGCAGATTTGTTTTCTTTGTTTTAATAAGATTAATTATTGTAGTAAGTTTTTCATCTGTATTTTATCCATTCTTGATCAAATAAAAGTTAGTACATGAAATATCTTCAAAATTAGGCTACTACTTTCTCTCTCGCGCACACACACACATATGTTGCTGAGACACGACAAAGAGAAAAACATGGGAGTCATTGGAAATGGCATCAGATCCTAAGCATCTAAATATTAACCCAAGTATCAACTTCTTTGAATACATTCTAGCCATTATTAGCCAAATGCATGCATGTGAATGCATAAACAACACATTGTACTGAACAATGCAACATACAATTAGAAATATTTTAAAATGACATCAGTCTCTTCTATAACTACAAATTGTTGTCACTCTTACTAGTTTTTACTCTTTGTCTGCTAGTTTGTATGCTTACAGCATACAAACTAACAGACAGGATTTCTTAAGGTGTAACCTTAAGAAATCCTGTGCAATTAGAATAAAATGTGTTGTTAATTCAAATAAATGTTATCATCTTACTCTGGTGTTCTGCCTTATAAACTGTTTGCTTGCTCATGATCTGGCAAAGTGTATAAGCTTATATTATATATATATATATATGTGTGTGTGTGTGTGTGTGTGTGTGTGTGTGTGTGTGTGTGTGTGTGTGTGTATGTATATGTGTATACACACAAGCAATTGATTTCACATCAAGTCACTCTACTGTTCCATAATGCTCACCCCCCCCCGTCAGGCATGTATAATGCCATGCAGTATGGGAAGGTCACTTCTCAGAATGGATACGACCTTTGTTAAATGAAAAAAGGTATAGATGGTTTCCAAAAAATATGAATGATTTAAAAGGTCATGATCAACCTGGATTGTTTCAAGATGCTCTGCTTTGGTTCACCAGTCAACACAGTGCCACACCTCAGCTCTATTCAGCAACAAGCAAAAACCCACCATTCATGTCAAACTTTGTTCTACTTGATGACACACAGGAATCTACTCTTAGGATATGCCTTCGTTGGTTCAAGGTTTCTACATCATAGATCTCCTTAGCTTCAGTAACTAGTAATATATCATTTTAGTTATCATTCTATTATAACCTCAGTCCCACTTAGACAAATTCTTCCTGATAATTTCAAATCAGCTGTGTTATGTGAGGGGAGGGGGTGGATTTAACATATGAAATTATTCATTGCACTTAACCTAAGAAGCATACTAGCATAACTATGTAAAACAGAGTAGGAAAAAAAATGATTGTGAAGAAGCCTTATGAATGAATTAGAGAAAAAATGCAGTTTTATTTAAAGAAGAATACAAGGATAACATGAGTCATATGAATTGGGTATTGCCTAGGAAATTTCTTTTTAAATAGAACCACGTGATTGAGGAATAAAAATGTGCCTTACAGTATTTCTGTTGATACTGTCAATGTTTTTCTGTAAATCTCTTTTTACAGACTTTCCATAGTTGGCATTTTATTTATTATTTACTTATTCTGATGGCAGCTTCAGTCTAAATTCTTCTATATGGAAATCTGTAATGGAATAAGTTAAAAAAAAGGTCCAGTACATTTTTGTTAGTCACTGCTTTGTGTAATAGACACTCCTGTTTTGGATAACCATCTGATTAGATTGCTTAGATGGTTACAGTATGGAGCTATAGTTTCTGCCAACAGTTCCTTGCAGCCATTATTCCAAAAAGAAAAAGGGAGAGGTGAAGGCAGGAGGTGAAGTTCATTATCTACTTCTTATCATTTGAAATACCAATAAAAAGATATTAATTTGTCATAAATATTGATCCTTTCTTTGTTGATGTTGTTGACATTTGTGATATATAAGTACCGTATATTATCACATATAATGCGAAAAATTTATGGTAAAAAATACTACTTAAAGTTAGGGGTTCGCATTTTATGCAGATCCTAAAAAATATAACATCTTATTAGACTTGCACACGCAATATATACTACCTAATGCCTATGCAACCAAATCTACTTGACCCACTCGCATTCGGCGACCGAATGCGCATCGTATCTGCGCATGCGCTCTCCATCGCCGAATGATAGAGCACAGTGAGATAGATTGAGCACAGTTAGGTATATCGGTTTAACCACAGTTCATTTTAAATATTATTCGTTAAACAAACCTAACCTGAAAATGAGCCAACAGAAACGTAAACGTCCATCTTTTGAAGCAGGATTTAAATTGCGTGTCATGCAGTTTGCAGAAGAACATAATAACAGTGTTGCTATGAGAGAATTTGGTGTAGCAGAGAGTAATATTAGACTTTGGCATAAGCAAAAAGACAGTCTTGAAAAAATCCCCAAAACGAAACGTGCCCATCGTGGAGATGTAGCATCCTTTCCAGAACTCGAAGAAGAGCTAAATGAATGGATTTTGACGCAACGACAAGATTGCATTATAGTAACAAGAAATGCAATTCATTTTCGAGCTCTGCAACTCAAGAATGGTAAATTTAAGGACACATCAGGTATTTCATCTTTTCTTGCTTCACCTGGGTGGTGCAACAGATTTATGGAACGCAAAGCATTAACATTACGACACCGAACAAAAATTGCGCAGAAGTTACCAAAGCAGCTTGAAGAAAAAGTGCAGTCCTTCCATAAATTTATCATAAAATTACGGAAGTGTCACGGATATGAACTTTCCCAAATTGGCAATATGGATGAGATGCCCATGTACTTTGATATGCCTGGGAATCGAACAGTAAACTCAGTTGGTGAAAAGGGTGTCTTCATAAAAACAACTGGACATGAAAAAACGCATTGTACGGTTGTTCTAGTATGCATAGCAGACGGAACCAAATTAAAGCCAACAGTGATATTTAAAAGGAAGAAAATTCCGAAGCATATGAAATTTCCACCAGGTGTAATTGTTCGTGCCAATCAGAAAGGTTGGATGGATGAAGAAGATGTACAATTGTGGCTGGATCAAGTATGAAACATATGTCCAGGTAGCTTGTTACGTCAACAAAGCATGCTAGTCTGGGATATGTTCGGGCGCATTTAACAGAGGCAAACAAAGAGAAAGCACGTGAGCTACGTACAGACCTAGCAGTCATACCGGGTGGTCTAAGTTTCGTTTTGCAGCCACTTGATGTCAGCTTGAATAAGCCATTTAAAGATCACTTATGTGAAAAATGGAGAGAATGGATGTCATCTGGTTTGGTGAAGATGACAAAGGGTGGGAATTTTCAGAAGCCTGAGATCACCCTAGTCACAGCTGGGTTAAAGAAGCATAGGATTCGATACCATCTGAAATGATTCATCGCTCATTTCTTAAATGTGGAATAAGTAATTCAATGGATGGATCCGAAGATCACATCATATACGAAAGCGAGGATGATGCACAACAAATTGGAGAGCATGAAGACGATGACGACAACTGCTACACTGATGACACAATCCCTACAGATGAATTTATAAATGAAATGTTTGACGACTCAAAAGATGAAGAAGAATTTAAAGGATTTTGACATTTTGTTTCAAAATAAATATTTCTTTCGTTAATTCGTATTGTATTATTTATAATGTTATGGAACAAGATTAACAGATCGCATTATACATGGACATGGCATTTTAGGGCTAGTTTTCAAGCAAAATTTCTAGTTTGCATTATACGTGGATCACATTATACGTGATAATATACGGTAATTGCAGGAATAACATTCTTTAAGGTTGCTTGCCCATTACGGGATGCAGGTTATTAATTATTAAAGGATGAGCAAATATTGTACATTCTTTACTAGCTATCTAGTTGGTAATTCTACCATGTATCCAAAAAGAATCTCATGGATTTTTAGAGGATCTCTTGATGATATTATCCCAAAAGAGAAATTGGACAAAGTGTGCCATGTATGATTTAAGTGGACATAAGGAGAATGTAAGGGAAAATATTAGGTTATTGAGGACAGTGAAATATAACAGTATAGTGAGAAAGGTTGTCAGTGTGTTGCCGAGCTATGACAATGATGAATTGACACGAAGAGCTAGAATCATTAATAGTATGCTAACGGAGTGTGTGAGAAGAAAGGAATGCACTTTGTGGATGTTTGGCATGTATTTGAAGGACGAATTGAATTATACAGACCTGAATGAACTGGAGAAATTGTTCTTAGATGAAAGTGCAGTGTGTGATGCAAGAGATTAGAAGTAAGAGATGAAGTGAAATATCAGGAGAGTGGAATTGAAGAGAGAGAGAGAAAATTACTTGGCAATGGAATCAGTGCTTGTGTGCGAGATGAAGAGAGAATGGGCATTCGAGAGGAACAGGGAGCCGGGGTAGACAGGCTCCCTGTCTACCCAGGCATAGGGATGTGGCATAGGGAAAGTGGATGTTGGAAGTAGCAGTAATGTATGTATGAGGTGATCAGCTTAGGAATGGAATAGATTGGGACATGAGTGGGGAAGTTGAAACTGAGCAGATATATGTGGTAAGCGGTGATAAAGGTGATTCAGCAAAAGCAGGTGTGGTGGGTAAATCACAACCAACAAGTGGCTTGGGTAAGACTGGTTATAGACCTGAATGTAATATGCTATGTTTACTTACAAATGCCAAGAATATCAGAAATGAGAGAGATGAAATGGTTTCACTTAGTGAGTTTATCCTCCTCGAAATCATTGGAATAAGTGAAATTGAATGAAAATGATATCCTAACCAGAATAGAAATGGAAGGGTATGGTGTTTTTTGCGAGGATAAAAAGGACAAGGAGAGAGAGAGAGAGTACTGCTGATGATGATAGCAGGAGAATTATGTCCACATAAGGTAGATATTAAAGAGGGAAATAGTGGCAATGAGGTGGAGGTCGACTAGGAGACATTTAATTGGATGTTGCTATAGGCAGGGAATGTGGAGGGTGGGTATGATGAAAGGTATAAACAACTTCGGTTAGTGAAAAAAGAAAGGATGATTATTATAGGCGATTTTAATTATGATGGTATAGATTGCAATGAAGAAATAGCATTTGGGAATAAGGAAAATTAATTTTTTGAGTTCTTTAAGAGACAGCTATCTCAGGCAGAATGTAAAGGAGGGCATGAAAGGATTGAGAGTTTTGGATCTGATTATTTCATCAGCACATATAATAGTGAGTGGGATTTCACACTTTTCTGAAGTCAGTGAGAGTGATCATGAAGTAATCCCCTGGTATGCAGACTTCTGTAAGGAAAGGATAAAAAGGATATATGTTGAAGTACAAGACTTACTGATGATTACTTACAAGAACTACTGGATTATAACAAGCTAAGGAGACTGCTTGGAGATATAGCATAGAATGAGGAGCTGAACAGTAAGAAAATAACGATACAAAATTAATAACGGAAAAAACTCACGTACAAAGATTATTTAATAGTATAATTTTTGCCTGTGTGTCACAGGCATCTTCAGTACATTGAGCTCAAATTAAACAATAACTGATAATTCCAAAAAGCGCCACCTAAGTAGCTGGTGTAAGATAACTAAAAAGTTATGTACAAGGCATCAGTGAACGTATAGCAAAAGTTTTAAAACCACTGAATATTTTTGTTGCCTTTCGACCGTTTAGAAAAATCTCCACCTTTCTCACTTGTCCTAAGGACAAGCTTCCACATCTTAATCATCCAGGTGTCTACCAGATTCCGTGCTCTTATGGATTATCTTATTTCGGACAAACGGGAAGATCTGCCTCTATTCGGCTAGAAGAACACCAATCTTATATTGAATACTTTATCACGTTCGCTGTCACGCTATTTTGGCATAGTCTGTTCCCGTACGCCGAGCAATTTCAATTCTTCAAGGTCAGTACGGTAATCTCGTTGCCGGATATAAGCGTCATACGAGTATACTCGTAGTTGGCTTGTGCAGAGCATATACCATCTATGAGAATACACAGTTTTGATGCTAGCTCCACAAGCCAAGCATTTTCACTTCTTCAAGGTCAGTACAGTAATCTCGTTGCCGGCGGTAAGCGTCATATGAGTATACTCGTAGCTGGCTTGTGTGGCTGGTTTACCAACTACGAGTATACTCGTAGTTGGCAGCAAACGTGTTAAACCTGAAAAGTCTGGACTTGCAGAACATGCCATCTTCACTAGACACAGAGTTCATTGGAGAAAGACGAGTTCTTCACAAAAGTCAGTTTCTCATGGAATGCCTTTATAAAGAAACATGTGAAACTCTACTTCATTCTCCTAACTTAGACAGATCCGACGGCTTACATCTATCCCCTTTATGGGAGATAGTACTTTACAAATCAGCTAATCTTTCCTAACTTTTTATTGTATTGATATTTTTTTTTATTTATTTATTTTTTTTTATTATTATTATTATTATTTTTTTTTTTTAAGGAAAGTTATTGACCTTTTTAGTTATCTTACACCAGCTACTTAGGTGGTGCTTTTTGGAATTGTCAGTTATTGTTTAATTTGAGCTTAATGTACTGAAGATGCCTGTGACACACAGGTGAAAATTATACTATTAAATAATCTTTGTACGTGAGTTTTTTCCGTTATTAATTTTGTATCGATATGTATACTCGCGGTATACCTCTTTTAAAACTTAGTAAGAAAATAAATGTACAAGATGAATAATGATAATAAGGAGTTACATGAAGAGTATAAAGAGCAAGCCAGGAGAGTGACACAGTAAGAACAACAAAAGTGCAGTATGAGCAGAAATTGGCAAATCAGGTGAGGAAAAACACTAGAGTTTTTTTTACGTATGTGCCAAGTACAAGTAAGAATGATTATGGTAACTGTGAAGAAGACATTGTGGAGGTATTCGTTGATCAGTTTATAAGGGTGTTTCATTTCATCATCGTGAAATCGTGAGAAACTTAAGTGTAAAGGATATAGTAGAGGATGGCTTAATTGTGAGTGAGTCAGAGTTATATGAGGAAATAAATAAAGTTGATGTCAGTATGGTGATAGGATTTGATGACATCACCATGCATCCTAAGGGTATGTTCCAGGGATTTGGCACTTATTAGACAGGCAGCATTGGCATGCCTGTTTAATAAGTCTTACAACAGCACAGATTCCAAGAGAGTGGAAAGAAGGTAAAATTGTTCCACTGCATAAAGGTGGTGATAAGGCTGTGGCTATAAATTATGGATTGGTCTGTATATTGGGAGTTATGATGAAGGTTCTAGCGAGATTGGTGAGAGGTAGGATACAGAAATGGGTTGATAACAGCAGTATTCTCTGTGGTTGTCAGCATGAGTTTGTTAAAGGGAGATCAAGATCATGTTTTACTTATGTACTATAACAAGGTGAAAATTTTCTTGGACAAGGGAGATACATATACAGTGGTATGGTTAGATTTGCAAAAGCTTTTAATAGATTACCACAGGACAAGCTTTTAAATAAACTGAAATGGATGGGATTGGATAACAGACTTCTGAATTCATTCGGTATGTAGTTGTCATGTACCAGAAAGTTGTATATGGAGTGCATTATCCTGAAAGAGGAGGAAAGTAGTGTACCTCAGATGTCAGTTTTGGGACCATTGTTGTTCAATTTGTATCTTAATGATATTAGGATGGGTTTAACTAGTGATATGCAGCTGTTTACAGATGATGCAAAATTGGGGAGAGCAGTGTGGAGTCAAGCAGATGTTATCTCCTTACAGGAGGACTTGAATAGATTGCATGAATGAGCAGGTAAGTGGAACTGTCATTTCAGTATTGGTATGGAAAAAGTTTTGAAATTTGGTATGCAGTAACGGGGTGCAAAGTTTACTCTTGGTGGGGACACTTTAAAGGAGGTAGAGGAAATGAGAAATTTGGGAGTGGTGGCGGATGAGGACCTGAAATTCAGGGGCCACAAAGCACAAGTTGTGAAGATGTTACATTGAATAATGGCAGTGATGTGGAGGACCCTGACCTGCAGAAATAAAGAGGTGTTGATACCATTGTGTAAGGCCTCTTATGGATTATTGTGCACAGATCTCACCGGGTTTTCATGGTGACAAGGATATGTTAGAAAGAGTCCAGAGAAGATTCACAGAGGCAGTCAGTGGCAGAATGTGGAGGAAGAGGACAGAATGACAGAACATAAATATCAAATATCATAAATGTTCATGTGAATGCCAAAGTTGGATGGCCATGCAGTGAGAATCAGAGAGATTATAGCTGAGGTTAGTATTGGGATATACTGGATTGAAGACTATTTCCTTAGATTCCATAATTCTTCTTTCAAGTTTGTCAAAGCATCTAAAGATGTGCTCTGACTTGTCCCATTTGACTGGGTGAATGATAGAGTATTCGTTATTAGTGTATGCAGTATTTAATCACGTCCTTAATTCTGCTAGCACTAATGACAAAAACTCTATCACTCACCCAGTCAAATGGAAGAAATCAGAGAACATCTTTAGATACTATGACACACTGGAAAGAAGAATTGTGGAATCTAAGGAAATCGTCCTCAATACTAACCTCAGCTATAATTTCTCTGATTGTCACTGAGTTGCTATCCAACTTTAGCATTTACATGATCAAGAAAGTATGCACACACCCAGCAATAAAATAGCACATGAAATGCCTTCAAATGTCAAATACGTTGCTGTTATAATTTATAGGTATTCTCTCAAAGTGTTTGTTTGTATTTCGCTCTTGTTCATGTAGTGAATTAAATTAAGTCTTCTAAGAAAGGCAAAACTAGTTGTGTAGTTTATTTTCATAACATCTAGTATTTCTATATTTTTTATCTATCGGCTTCCAGTCATTTAATCTACTTCAAATATACCTTTACATATATATGTAATGGTATATTTGAAGTATTATTGGTATATATATATCTTTTTTTTTTTTTTTTTTGTGACTCCACCTGGGAAAACTTATTTACCAATAGTCAATCAGCATCTTGGGTGGGCTGCTAATGTATTTTTATATTATTTATTTATTTATGTTAAGTAATCTGGAAACCCTGCTCTAGAGAACAAACATGGAACTATTTTAAGCCACTTCAGGCTTGCTATAAGTAGGGCAGTGCTCTTACATATATGCTGTTCTGATCTCAAATATACACTGTTCTAAATATCTAGAGCATTATATCTTTAACCTCCTTCTCCCCAAACCTTCTTTGGCTTTGTTATGCTTATAACATTTTTTCAGTTTGGAATTCTTCTTTATCTAGTTCTCAGGTTTTACTTCATTCATTTATCCATTAAATTTATCCAAAATCATAAAATATTGATTGAAATGAGTTAGTATAAGGGAATAAAGAGAACAGAGTTCTTGAGGGCAACTCTTTTAGACAATTTTAACCTTTAAATATCTATGCTTTTCATTAAACTTTATCACTGTGGTTATTGTGTTATTTTCATTCTTCTCTTAGACAATGTGTGATGTAGGACACACAAGAGTTGAGACCCTTAGTTATGATCATAACATTTATTTGATTGTGAATATGGTTCTTATCTTCCTCCAGGTGGTGAGAGAGACCATAAGGTGATCACTTGGATTGTAGTCAGTCATATAAAAAAATATGTGAGGAAAGGATATTTGTTAACCGCAAGGGCATTGATTGGGAAAAACTCAGGCAAATGGAGCTATGATATGGAAAGAGAAGATGAGCAGAAAGGAGATTATGTTTGGACACTGATGAAGAGATATTTAATAGCTGTGATGGTAGAGTGTATTCCAAAGATTAAAAAAAAAAAGTTATATAACATAGAGCAAAACGAATGACTAAAGTAATTAAGAATGCAATATGAAAAAAGATAGCTTTATAAAGGTAGCATAAGATGAAGTGTAATAATCAGTTACATAATGAGTACAAAGAGCATCCCAGGAAAATGACTCGGTTGGTAAGGACAGCAAAGGTGCAGTATGAATACAAATTATCCAATCAAGCCATGTAGAGGAAAGAATGATTATGGAAGGTTGATGTTATTAAATGAAAATGGTAGAATTATCACTGTTTCAAAAGATATAGTTCAGGTATTATTATTATTATTACATGACACCTCCAAGGACTCATAATGGGAGGGCACTCTACTCCACTCCATTATATCTAACCATCTTTCTTACTACTTAATTCTCTTACTCCATACAACTACCATCAATGCCATCTATTGTCCACTACCACCACCAACAATATTTTTGTCTGCAAATTTCGTGTGTGCTGAAGACTAATTTGCCTGTACGTGGGATAAAAAACCCTGCTACCTCATATTAGATTGACTAACTCACCTTCAAATGAAAAAAGCCCATATAAAGATTCTTCTTCTTGTAACAATGAGAATCAAATTTAGGTCTTTTTCATTCAAAGGGTACAATATACAGTCATTCTTCCAACTGCACTATGGAGGTGCTCATTCAGTGGGCAGTTTATCAGGATATCTCATCCACATGAATATGAATGATTCCTGAAGAGCTTGAGTGTGGAGGGTATGGTGAAGGAGGAACTGATAGTGAATGAGTATGTTATATAAGAAATTAAGTAAAGATGATGTTAATAAGTCAGTAGGACTTCACAATGCGTTACCGTGTGATTTGAAGGAATGCTCTGAGGAGTTCATTACACCCTTGGCATACCTATTTAACATGAATCTTGCAACAGGGCAAATGCCAGACGAGTGGAAAGAGAGTAAAATTGTTTCATTTCGTAAAGGAGAAGACTGAAGCTACAAATTATAAGCCAGTCTGTGTGTCTGGGGTTGCAATTAAAGCATTGGAGTGGTTGGTGAGGGCTAGGATTCAGAATTTGGTTGTTAATAGTAATATTCTCACTGGTGGTTAAGGGGAGGTCATGTTTAGCAGGCTACTTGTATATAACAAGGTGCCAAATTCACTGAATAAGGGAGATGCATATACAGTCGTATACTTGGATTTTTCAAAGACTTTTATAGATTTCCACACAACAAGCTGGTAATTGAATTGAAATGGATGGATTGTATAAGAGACTAGTGAGTTGGATAGGTAATTGACTGTCATATAGTATCGGCAGGTTGTTCTTAGTAGTACCCCAAAATAGGAAGGCCACTAGCAGAGATCATAGGGATCTTTTTTATGATCATTATTGTTTAACTTCTATGCTAATGATATTAGGACAGGCTCAACTTGAGATATACAGACGATTCACTTGGAAGAACTATGAGAAATAGATGTTTTGGCCTTATAAGAGAATTGGAATTAACTGTGAAAGTGGAACTGCCAGTTTAATGCTGTGAAGGATAAGGTCTTGAAATTTGGTAGGCAAGAATGAGATGCAGAGTATACATTTGGTGTGGAAATTTTGAAGGAGGTGGAAGAGATGACAGGTCAGGGAGTGGTGAACAGTAACTTGAAATTCAGGGGGTTATGTTGGTAAAACATCTCAACAGATTATGGCAATGATCATGAGAACCTTGACATGCAAAAAGCAAAGAAATTGTGGTCTCATTGTACAGTATGGCACAAAAAAAAATGTAACTGAACTTCAACATCCCCCTTCAGTACATGTTCTATGAGATATGCTGCTTGACTACATGCACATTAACAGAAGAGCATGTGTAGAGTCTATGCCAATTACATTTAACTGTAGCAATGGTATTGACATTGGAAGAAAAGATATTTATATTGTTATGCATTATTTTTGTTCACACGGAGTTTGTACAGCAAATGGTGAAAGCCTACGACATGATTGTGACTAGTCTGTTCACCATTTCTGTAAGCATGCCCCAAGCAATAGTAGTAAACTTTAAAGGTAGCTGTGGCATGACTATAAACAACAAATTACATGATAAACACAGTAATTAACTTTAATGAAATGAAAGTACAGATATTTTTTACTGAAAATAACGGCACATCATTATCAAGAATTCTACACATTTTCTTGAGAAAATCAAAGATATTCAAATAAAGAGTCAGATTTGTTAGTCAGCTTTGATATTGTTTCCCTCTTTACCAACATTCCATTATCTGACACTGTTAATTTACTATATGATGATTACCCTCCTGATATTGCAATGATTTTTGAATTTGTTATACAATCAGGATATTTCAGCTGGAAAAACAAGATCTATAAACAGATTGAAGACACTGTATTCACAAAGGTGGAGACAGAGGGGCTACCCTTGGGTAGTCCTCTGTCTCCACCTTTGGTGAACTATTTTTTGAACCATCTGGAAGATACCTTGTTCTCATGCATTCATCCCCAATTCTCTCATTAGTTTCATTATGTTGATGATGTTTTTGCTGTTTGGCCAAATTCTGAAAATGAACTTACCACTTTCCTACAACAGATCAATAGCCTTCATCCATGCATTCAGTTCACTATGGAAAAAAGAATAGGCTGGTAGTTTACCATTCTTGGACATCCTTCTTATGTACACAGCCTCCGATAGTTTATCAACCAGTGTTTATTGAAAACCTACCTTTACTGGCAGATGCATTAATCAAAAGTCTGCTCATCACACCTCTCAAAAAAATTGGTGTTATCAAGTCTATAATTAATATAGCACATAATGTGTGCTCCTCTCCCTCAAGCTTACAACAAGAACTTCTCACTATCAAAATATTAATTGAATTTAATGGTTACAACCTTAATTGACTCCTATGTTCCAATGCCTCAGGATTCTTCAACAGACCGTAGGGTTCTAGTCCCTTATATTTCTGGTATTTCTAAACTGACTAGTAGAATTTTGAAGTATCACCTTATTCCCACATATTTTCCTATCAACAAAATTTCTAATCTTTTGCCATCCACAAAACTGTCACCTCTGTCATTAGCTGGCATTTACCAGATACCTTGTGAAGATAATCTGACATATTTTGGACAGACAGGCCGTTCTATGGAAAAAAGAATTAATGAACATCAATATTATATTGAATATATGAAACCTCAAAAGTCTGATCTGGCACAACATAGTATTGACAATAAACACAGTACATGGTGGAATGAAGCTCGTTTTCTCCATAAAAGCCATTTGAAATATGAATGCCTTTTCAAAGAAAGTTGTGAAGCCTTTTTACATCAGCCAAATCTGAATCAGAATGATTGTTTCTCTTTTGCCCAAAAGTTTGGAAGATTCTCATTTTATGTAACCATCAAAAATAATTTTTAATAATATTATTTCTTAACATTAATTTCTAGCATGCGGCAGCAGTTTTTAATTGGTAAACCACCAACTGTTATGTGTACTTTGTATTCCCGTTTCTTTGATTTGCTTGTTTCTACACACTGATGAGGTATTGTTATTTTCAGTATAAAATATTTTTACTTTCATTTCATGAAAGTTAATTACTCTGGTTATCATATTATTTGTTGTTTAAAGGAATAGTGTTATTATTGCCTTAATTGAGAGTTTCTGACATACTGGGAGTGTTCTTCCACAGATTTCAGAGACTGTAACACTTGCTTCAGCAAGTGTTACAGTCTCTGAAATCAAAGTCAATGTCAAATAGCAATAAAACTTGGAATACCAAGGCAGTCACTAGAGAGTATCCTTAAGGAGCTGGGTGCCTTTACATTACATATGCGGGTGGGCAGTGTTTAACAGCAATGGATTATGTTGTATAGTGTTAATACTGTGTACGCATGCTGGCCAGTGTCTATGGAGATCCGTCATTCCTCCATAATGTCTGGTTCTTGGATGAAGTGCATTTCCCTCTAAGCGGTCTTGTATACAGATAAACCTACAGGATTCTTGGTTTCTTGAGACCTGAATTTGTCCAAGAGAAATTCTCTCTTCACAGTGAGAAGGTCACCACATGATGTGCAGTTTTTGGCATGGCATAGTTGGACCCTACTTCATTGAAGAGGGTGGTGTAACTGTGACCTTTTTTTTTATGTTGAGCTCATACAAGAGAAGTTGGTTGAGCAACCTATAGTACATTAATACCATATATGAGTAGTGGATTGGGAAAGGAGAAACTTGTTTACATTTGATGTTTAGCCTGTATATTGTATTCCTCGGAAACGCATCAGGGGGAAGACTGTTCCACAATATGCAGTAGCATGGATGAAGGAGGAGGAAAAGAAATTTGTTCTGTGGGTTTCAAGATACTGAGAAGGGATGTTGAGAAGCAACTACACGTGTTCCAAAAGGCCTAGTACTTTGTGTGTTTGGTGGGGGGGGGAATTATTGATGCTATTTCAGATGAACATTTGCCATGGAAATATTTATAGAATGCACAAATTGCCGAAACCAAATATCTGTACAAAAATGGGAGGACTAAGTTGGTAAGAGATGGGTCATTAATCAGTCTAATTGCTCTCCTCTGTATTCGTCAAGCATTTCGAGAGAGCTCTTAGCAGCCCCACTCCAAATGTGAGAGCAGTATTCAATAGCTGAGCAGATATGTGATTTGTTTAAGGTTAACAGCTGTTAACTTTAAACAAATAATTAAATAATACCCTTCCTTTGTTCACTAATCCAAGTTGTTTATACATTTCTTCATCATCATAAATTCATAAATTCTTACAATGCTCTATTGTTGATTTGTACTGTACCTCTTTCTTAGTTGTTTAATTTCCTTAATATTTTGTAGGCTATGTCTTGTCTTCCATAATAAGTTGGTGAGAGTAATATTAGTGTTGAAGACATTTTTCATCGATTAAAAGGAGACAAAAGTAGAACAAGAAGCTATTCCTGCCTGATAATGAGAGTGTAAGGAACAGATTCTTTTCATGGATAGTAGTTGGTGAATGGAATGCATTGCCTGAGTGTGTGTTGATTGTGGAAACTGCGAATGAATTTAAGGCACAGTTCGATGATCTTTTTGCATTAGTGCATAGTCTTTTGATTCCATGGAGGTTTCATGTTAATGATAATAATCAATGTGATGTCACATTAGATTTTTTCTCATGAATGCGCACTCATGTATGGGTATGAATGTATACACTCATACATACCCATACATACATACATGTATGGGTATGTATGAATGTATACACTGCTAAGAATAGCCTAAACATGAATGCATTATATAATTAGGTTTAGACCCTGTTTGTTAATGATACATTTTTAATTTAAGCTATAAAAACTATTAAACTAATTTAAGCTATTAAATTATCATTTAAACGTGAATGATAGTTTTTTTCTAGAATTGTTTTAAATTAATTATTGCTTGATTACAGTTCAGCAGTAATGGAAAGCATACTCATGGATAGTATTTGCCCATCCTGTTTCAGTGATTTTTTTTTTTTTTTTTAGAAAAATTTTCTGCTATATAAAATAATCCTTGACTCTTAAATTATCACTTTTTTGTTTTTAGCAACTTCTACTGTGTGCTACTCAGTCTCTTTTCCTGTGTGATACTTCTTCTACAGAGAAAGTTTCTCCGACCTCCACATGTCCTCCTGACAAACCACCACCCACGGAAAGCAAATTGAATCCTCCACCATTTGTATTTGTTCAAGGATGCCAGCTATTAGCTTTGGCAATTTCCCTTTTTCTACCAAAAAACAGAACATTGTGGTATCTCAGGACCCTTATTCAAAGGAATGCTGATCCCAAGTAAGAATATTTGCAATAAACAATAGTCACTGGAGTTAATTCATTTCATTGTATTAAAGCCTCTTATTGGAATAATCAGCCATAACAGCTGTTGCCTTTTGAGCTTCTATAATCTTATATATGTATGTGTGTGTGTCTTTGTGCTTAAAATTATTAACACCGAGAAATAATACAAGAGATTTATTAAGGTTTCACTGCTAGTTTCATTGAAAATACCGACTTCATCAGGTGAATACAGTACCATGGAGAAAACATCTTAAAAATATATTGTACTTTAGACAAAACAGAGTTTAGAACAAGTAGTAGTTGTGTTCGAAATTGAGTCCAAGCATTAGTTCTGGCATGAAGCACTGTGCATGTAAATGATATCATGAGTGCGCCAAAACTGGATTTCAGCGCTATGTGAATTGGACAGGCTGTAACTGAGATTGCTGTTTAGATGGGCAGGGTCGAGAGCTATTTCTTTGCATTCCAAGATGCATCTTTCTAAGCATTTATGGATGTTTGAAGTTGTCATCCTTCAACATTGGTACTGGCCGAGAATAAAATCTGGCTGGATAGGACACCAGCACGGACTCTGTTATAAGGCATGTCACATTGGTGTTCTTTTAGGTGGAGAGAGATGGATTTTTCTGTCTGGCCATAATATGGTTTGCTGCAGCTTCAAATGATTTTGGATACTCCTGGGAAGGAACTGAAGAAGGTTGTATTTTACTTTAGGTTGACTGAGGTAAGATCAGAGTTTTGGAAAGGTGGAAAAATGTGTTTTAACATTTAAATTTCTGTAGGATTTTCGCTAGTTTAGGAGAAAGAGAACTTATATACAATAAGGAGATGTAGGCTGTTGGGTTTGAGTTATCTTCATTACTATGTTGATTACATACACTAAAAATATCGATAATCATCTTAGTGTACGTAATCAACATAGTAATGAAGATAACTTTTTGCTGTTAGGTGGCATATTTTGTGAGTAGAGCGGATTTATCACTCCAGAAGGATAAGTAACTTTTTTTTTTAAACCTAACCCTTTCTACATGTTACAGATTACATTTATTTGGTACAATGACATTTCAAAACACACAAAAGGAAATTAGCAAATTTTCATCTTTTCAAAATGACAATTTTTGTTTCTTTTGGTAAATGAGAATAAACCTTTTAAGGAAGCCATATTTCTGCTTCCCATGGGCTGTATATAAACATATTCTCCGATATATATATAAGAAACACAAAGCAAATAAAGATTATATGGCACAAGGGTTTTATGAAGAAGCACTTTGACCTTATTACTTTTTTGAACAGTACACTAGAATAAATGTTCTAGGCATCAGGTACATCATGACAATACCTTAAAAATCCTGTGCAGCTTGCTCTTTTCTTCAAAAAGACTCCTCACCATGAGGACCTGGATAGCTTCGACTACTACCATTACCAATATTGTAAGGAAATAAAACTGATTTACTCTTGTAAAATTGTGTTCTTGAATATTTCTATCATGTGCTTCAATGGCATGCATCTGATCCTGAAAATGTTTTATTTTGTTCAGGTTATCTTTCACCTTATTGTCTGAATCCTTAATTTGGTCCATTGTGTCATTATATACAAGCTCAGGAGGAAATTCTAAATCCATGTTTTCCCACTGGTCATCTTCATTCTCTGCCTTTGTATCCACATATATTTCAAAATATATAGTCTTTGTAGAGAAATGGCTAAAACTGTTATCAAAGCATAACTTGTGATCTCCTGCTTCTTTAACTTCAAAATTGACTCAGACAAGCAGTTGACAAGACAATTGACTCAGACAAGAAAAGACAATTGCAAGCAGATGTATAGCATCTGCTTGTCTGTAGTTCGTAATCAGTTCTCTATCTTTAGGTGAATAAAAGCGAAAATTTATCTCAAATTCTTGATTAATTTCTACATCTCCAAAACGTGCATCGACTACCTTGTTCTAAAAGTATCTTTGCCGGTATTTTGAAGATGACCAGTTGGAAAACATGGATTTAGAATTTCCTCCTGAGCTTGTATATAATGACACAATGGACCAAATTAAGGATTGACATTTTCATATTTGATTTGATAATATTAGGTTAACTTATTGTAGTTTTTGTTTAAAACAGGTTGGGATTGACTGAGCTATTTAGTTTGTAAGTAAAGAATTGTTTAATTGTTTAAATACTATATTGTTGATATGACACCAATGCTACGAACAATGGCGGCAAAGACCACATTGGTGAATGATTTGAATTTGTAAGATTTTATTCAGTGCAGTGTGTGTGTGAAATGTACTCATCAAGAAAATTAAAGGATATGTGAAAGGAAATTGAAACTGGAGAGAGAGAGAGAGAGAGAGAGAGAGAGAGAGGGGCTGTCTGTTAAGTGTTTCAAAAGTGAGTGTCTGTTAGGTGATGAGAATGCAGAAAATGGTAGTAGAGTGGACAGTACTCATGGTAGGATGGAAAATGATGTTATTAATGCTAAACATGCAACTGTGGAAATGGAGAAAAATGAAATGGATATTAATAAAGAACTAGCACAATTGAATGTTATCCTTCATATGAAAAAGAGCAAAATTGAAACTTGCAGAAGCAGCAAGAGATTAGCAGGGCTTATCAGAGAAATAAGCAGCTGGTCTGAAGGAATAGGAATACTAAAGACCAACTGAGCAAACAAAAAAAAAACAATTTAAGGAGAAAATTATGTATGGAGGCCCAATGATCAGAGGAGTACTTAATGAAAGTGTGACAAAATCTTGTTTCCCAGGTGCAGAAATTCATGATAATGGTAATGCCATCTGGATGCAAAAAGGTAAGTTGAAGGAAATTATTGTCTTGGTTGGTACAAATGATTTGAATGGTGAGAAGTATTCTGAGAGGAGGATGTAAAGGAGTTGTTAGAAGAGACAAAACTGAGTGAGAAGATGAAGATTGTAAGTCTCCTATGATAGAGGCAAACTGAGGAGGATGACATTGGTATCCAATGAGTCTATATGTAGACTGTGGATCCACAAATCCTACATCATAAGGAATGATGTAGGATTTGTGGATCCGTGGTCTGTGTTTGACAGAAAGAAGGTTTTTACAGTGCTGATGGACTGCATCTAAATGGTTTTGGTGTTATGTGTCTAGAGAGAGCTTTGTTCACCGAGCATGCTGAAACACAAATTCAGAAAAACTTAATCAATTAGGGTGGAAGCAAGCAAGTTGTGTGAAAGCACCCATGACGCAAGTAAGTGTAATAATGAACAAGTGCAGAATCTAGTTTCCCAATCAAAAATATTGAATAGTGTAGTCATTTCAGGAAGTAAAGGTTGGTGGGGCCTAAAGGGATGCTGCAGTTTCTATATACTAATACCAGAACTATCAGGAACAAGAGAGAGGAGTTTTGGGCATTGGTTATTGCAACGTCACCAAAAAAGTTATAGGCATTAGTGAGACTTGGCTAACAGCAGATGATATACTTAAAGGAATAGAATGTGAAGGGTTTAGTATTTTCAGGGAAGGTAGGATGGAGGGAGGAGTACTGCTGATGATATTAGATGAATTGCAGCCAAAAAGAATAGGAGATAGGTGGGAGGGTGGCTATTTATTTGAAGCATTCTCATGTGAGATTAAGGTCAGTAAGACAAAATATACAGTTGTTGTTACTGTAGCCCAGGGAGTTCAACAGTTGATCTGGAAGACATGCCTTGCCAAATTGGTATAATAAGTACAGGTCAAGTGATTATTTTGGGGGACTTCAACTATAGGGATATAGACTGGAAGGAAGAAAGATCATGTGGCAGGAAGGAAATAGAATTATACACCTACTAAGAGATAATTACTTAAGACAGCATGTGATGGCAGAGAATAGAGGTGTGAGAGTATTGGAGCTGGTCATAGGATCAGAACAGCTATCTATAACCAAGGTTACCATATTGCCTCTGATTGGTGAATGTGACCATGCAGTCTTGACTTGGGAGATTGTAAAACATGATGAATATTCTGTCAAGAAAGGGTATATGTGGAACTACAAAGCAGGTGATTATGACAAGCTTAGGAAGAAGCTTAAATCTGTGCCATGGCAAAAAACACTGCAGGGTAAGGATAGTGCATAGGATATAGTTAAGAGTCATCTAGAGGAAGCAATATTAAATTTTATATCTAAGGTAGAGCCTCATAGCTTAGTCAGTATAGACGAAGCCTGGTCTTTTTCAACTGAATCTGAGTTAACTGGTCTCATACAGAGTAGGGGGGTTTTTCACCTGGAAACTACAAACATTAGAGACCTCCAGGAATAAGGAGTAACCAACCTATTCTGTAGGATTTCGGCTCCGAATACCTACACGGGAAAATGTGTAGGTCTATGCATGAGCATAAATTAGAATGGGATATGACCTACGGTAAGGAGGGTTAATCAGATAGCAGTTAGATGGATAAATAATATCATTAAGCATGAGCTGCAGAAAAAGAAAATGCTATGGAAAATATATAAAGAGAAAGGTAACTAGCATGACAAGGAAGGCAAAATAATCAGATTAGAAGAAAAATCGCCAAACATGCCAAAGGATATCCCAAAGAGTTCTTTCATTACGAGGCAGGTAATAGGAAGAACAACTATGGAAGATTAACTTTAATGTGAGGAAAGAGAAGAAGATTAAATAGTTCCATTACTGAATGACTACTTTGCAAGGGTATATCATCCTAGTGGGGTTACTGCTTTAATATATTGACAGACACTAATGTTAGAACAGAGACGGATGAATTGGAGCTTCTTTGGATATTGCAGAATCTCAATGTAAATACAGCTGTGCTAGGATTAAATGGGATATCAGCTGGAGTTTTGAGAGAATGTGCAAAAAACTGGCAATGCCTCAGAATAGAACCTTTAAGTTTCCGCTCTGGTAGAGTTCCAAGGGAGTGGAAAGAATGCACAATAATTCCCTTGCATAAGAGAGGTTTTAAGACTACAGTAGCATATTATAGACCAATCGATATCTCGGGTGTGGTGGTAAAAGTACTAGAAAAGTTAGTCAAAAAGAGAATTCAAGAATGTGTAGATAAAAACATGATACTGTATAAGGGTCAACATAGCTTTATGAAGGGTCGGTCAAGCCTTAGCAATTTACAACTTTTTATAACAGAGCAATAGCTGAGTTGGATAAAGGAAATGGTTACACGATGATTTAGTAGTGCATAGGATATAGTTAAGCATCATCTAGAGGAAGCAGTATTAAATTTTATACCTAAGGTAGAGCCTCTGTAGCTCAGTCAGTATAGACGAAGCCCTTTGGTTGGAAAGATATTTGCAAAGGCATCTGACAGAATACCACATAGAACTTTGTTATGCAAATTTGAACAAATGGGGATGGATATGACACTGGTTAGAGGGTGGCTGCTAGTCAAATATCAAAAAGTGGTATATGGAGGGACAGAATCGAACACATTAACATGTAGAAATAAGTAAGTTGTTATTCCTCTTTATGAAACCTTGATACATCCACATCTGAATTACTGTGCTCATGTCTGGTCTCCTAGGGCAGCGCTTCCCAAACTGTGGGCTGCGGTCCCCTTGGGGGGGCTGTAGGTCTTGTTGAGGGGGCCATGAAATAATGAAAACAAATTGAAAATGTTTTAAGACTAAGTAGATTTTTTTTATCTTAAAAGAGACATATTTAATTTTTATTATTTACTATTTCTTTTTTGTTATTTTTTATATTTTAATGGAAAAAAATCACCCATTTTTTTCACAAATTTCACAAATTTTGCTTTCTGCATATATCGATGCTTAATGAATATTAGTAAATATATGCTTATTCATATAAGTTTCATTTCGAAGCAGAAATCTAAGAATTACAGTTTCAAATATTTCACTTGATATTGACTTTTTGTGTAGCAGTATTGAAACACATCCATCACGTTAAATTGTTATTAAACTTCTTTTACGTTTTTAATTCTTTCTTTATTACTAATCGTTTTACTTTCATGTGTTTGTACTGCAAATGTACAATAACATATACCTATATATATATATATGAGATAATGTAAGATGCTAAAAATGTAATATTTGCATTTGATTTTTGCAATATTCGCTGTGTATGTTTTGTATTGAATATAAATACAATAAATATTATAATAATATGTCTATATTATGATTTTTTTTGAGGGGGCTGTGAAATATTTTAATTTTTCAAAAGGGAGGCCCTGACATCCAGAAGATTGGGAAGCACTGTCCTAGGGTTCTTGGTGGGGGGGAGGGGGTGGGGGGGGATTCAGAGGCTAGTGACGAAGATGGTGATTGGCCTGTGGAATGTTCCCTATGAGGCTAGATTCTAGGTGTGTGGTTGATAGGAGAAAAAAGGGGGGGATATGATAGAAACATTTAAGTTGTTTAAAAGGTTTTATAGGATAAATGCAGAGGAAATATTTCAGCACTTGGCTAGAGGGTCCAGAACAAGAAGTCATCCCTGGAAGTTGAATAAAGGTGTGGTTAGTAGGTGTGTGAGGACTAGATTTTTTGCGTAGAGAGTTGTGAATGAGTGGAATGGGTTGCCAGCATCATTTGTGAGTGTTTTGTCTGTTAATGGGTTCAAGGAGAGATGTGATAGATTCTGTGGATAGATTGGGTCTCCAGTGATGAGTCTTCGGACTCCATGGAGGTGCCTGTTTAATAATGATAATAAACACATTATAACCATTGTCTCCTCAGCATCCAAAATATTAGGATCCTCTTTAGTTCAAGACATTAATTCACTCCAAACAGCTATTAACTCTGTACAAATCACAAATCCACTCATCCATCAAGTTCACACATCTGGGAAGATGCCTCTAAGAACTCACTACAAATACTCGATGCAATACAGAGGAGAGCAGTCAGACTGATTAACAACTCATATCTTACTTACTCCATCCACTCTCACACAGGCATCTAGTATCTACTGCATACATCTATAAATATTTCCATGGTAAATGTTTAGCAGATCTATCACAATTAATCCTCCCCCTTCTCTCTCTCTCTCTCTACCAAATCCACTGAAACACATGTAGCTACTTCCCAACATCTCTTCACAGTCATACTCATAGAACAACTTTCTCTAACTCCTTCTTCGTTCCTACTTTTGCTTTATTGTGGAACACCTTTCCCTCCCATGTATTTCTGAAGGAATACAGTACACAGGCCTTCAAATACAATGTGAGCAAAGTTCCTATTTCTCGATTCTCTTTCCATGCATGGTACTAATATACTATAGGTTGAGCAACCAACCTCACATGTATGGATCCAACATAAAAATAAAAATAAAAAAAAAAAAAAAGGAGAAGAAGAAACAGCAAGTGAGGGTGAAAAAGATATGAGAGATAGTATGAAAGAAAAAGTAGAAAATGTAAAGAATGATGAAATGGTAATGATATATGGAGTGTGATTATGTGAGGACAAAGGGTAAAATGTAAGATAGAATGTAGGGGAAAAAATGCTGCAAAGAGTATGGCAGAGAAGCATAAGAAGTGAGTTTGAAAGAGCAAAAGAGGGAAAGTAGAGGCAGTTTTGTAAGGAAACTTCCATGTTAGGAGATGTGCTTGAGTAGAGCATGATGAAATCATGTTTTCCTGGGACAAAGATTGAGAATGTTACTGATGCCATTAGAATATAGAGAGAGGAAAATGAAAGAGATTATTCTTATTATTAAGAGAGACCCCCCAGAGAGTCAGGGCCTCATCAAGGAAAGCGACACACTGTCTGCACCATCTGTCATCCTTATTCTTGAATTCATTCACACTGCTTGCAGACATCCAGTAGCAATCCATTCCAATTATGCCCCACTATTAGAAAAAAAAAAAAAAAAATAGTTTTCACTCCCTTCTTGACGGCATTTGTTTTCAACTTCCAAGGATGTCTTCTCATCCTTTCCCTATGCCCCATAAAATGAAAAATTCCATCACCTGAAATCCTGTATGACCCTTTTCAGAAATTTGTAAATCTCAGTCATATCACATCATCCTCTTTCTCTTGTTTGCTAGTGTCTGCCGTCCACAAATTCTCTCTCTCTCTCTCTCTTTTTCTTTCTTTATAATCAGTATTCTACAATCCTTATATCATTTTGAACACTCTCCTTTGCACTCTCTCTCCACTGTATCAATATCACAATGGAAAGTATGACACTAGACCTGCACAGAGTTGTCCCAGTGAAGTTATATCAAAGCCTTGTAAAGAGGCAAAACTTCTTTATAAGTCAAGGTTTGTTTCAGCATTGCTATTATCCTCTGAGATGTATTTGTAATTTTTTCTATATGGCCCTTGAACTGCAACTTCCTGCATACTAAAATTCCAAGATCAGTAGCCTGATCAGTTTCTTTTAGCATATTCCCACCAATATAATGACATTGTCTGTCTAATCAGATCTTATTGTATGACTTTACATTTACTAAGGTTGAACTGATGGCCATATTCACATGCCCACATTTCCTACTTATTCAAATCATCTACAAGTATTGAATATCAGCTGCATTCCTGATTACCTTACCTAGCTATACATCATCAGTAAATAGCTGTATGTTACCCATCTAATCCTTCCCAGTGTCATTAATATACAGATTGAATAACAAGGGATCATGGACTGATCCTTGTGGTACACCACAGGTTTCCTTAAATCTTGTAGACTCACATCCCATATATACCACTTTTTTTTGGTATCTGTATATCAGCCTTTCTCTTATCCACACCAATATTTCACAATCCAATCCCATATTCTCCAGTTTATGTAACAGTCTTCTGTGCTTTATTCTGTCAAAAGCCTTAGCAGACTTCAGAATTATTGTGGTTTATCTATTCCTCTTATATAACTCAATGGGATCATTATTAAAACTGTGACCAAGTTTCTACAAACATGACCTTCCCTCAGTAAACTCATGCTATTCGTTACAAAGTAGAGATTCTGTGAACTTTTCTAAAATCTTAAAAATCACTCAAGAGATACTGATTAGTCAATAGTTGGATACATCAGTCTTTGCACTACCCTTGTACAATGGGATTACCATATATTCTTTTCACTCTTGTGTAGTCTTACCTGTTCTGAGACTCAAATTTTATAGCTTGTTCAAAGGAATAGCCAGTCCAGCTGAACACTCTTTTAGCATCCATGCTGATAGCCCATCAGTCCCTATTACCAAATTCTTATTCAGTTTGTGCAACAGCTCTAGTACCTCCTCCTCATACACGAGTTTCTTTATCCAGTAAGGAGTTAACAGTGAGCATAATGTTGCATACACCAGGTTGACAGCTTTTAGCAAAGTGGACACTCATTGGGTGAACAATATCTTCTGTATCTGTCACCATTACACCATCTGCATTCTGTACAGTTATTCTTTCATATTTGTACTTTTTTATATGCAGAATTATGATAGAATTCCTTTGGGTGGTCTTGAACTTGGAGAGCCAGTTTCATTTCATACTTAGACTTAGCTTTCTGTAAAACAGATGCAACTCGACTCAACTGTTCCTTATAATTTTCATAACTGAAATCATCCTTATGAACACAGAATTGCTTCCACATCATCTTTTTCTTACAGATCTCTTGCTTAATAAGATTGCACATCCATTTCACTCATACCCTGTTTATTCTTTGAACTTTAAGGACATATTCAATATTGCATCATTTAAGTATTTTTTGAATGTTTTCTGTGCACTGTCAATATTCTTCCCTTCCACCAACTGATACCATAGTGCAGAACCTATCATATTCCTCAGTTTGTGATTATTTCCTGCTTTTTAGTTCAGCATATAACCCTTTCTGAATAGAGCATTCATTAACTTAGGCACTTCCCAACTGGGTACTGCATAATCACTGTCACCAATTGGAGGCAGAATTGTTATGTCTTTAACTGGAATCTCTCCCCCCCCCCAACACTATAATCAAATGTAACACTCTTTGACTTGAAGTTCCTTCTGTCACAAGATGTTTGAAGTAATTATCTCTTGCAACAGCTCAATAAATTCAGTTTCATTCTTCTCATGAGATTTTCCAATCAATGCTTGGGTAATTAATTAAAAAATACCCTATTAAGAGTATTCTTTTCATGCCTATCGTCTTTATTTGGTGATGCATTTCTTCACCACTAGCAACCAATCTACCAGGTCTGACACTACCCCACTATATATAGAAATACAGTAATACACCGTAGCAAATACAAATTAGAAAGACTATTCATGGAATCAGCCTCAGCCCTAAGAAACTCTCCAAACCTCAACAAATTTGGTTGTATGAGACTACTCCAAATTTGAGAGGCTTACATCAGCAGACCTTCAGCCCAACGGCCAAGAACAGCTACTTAGCCCGCTAGAGGGCACCAGCAGGACTTCTAGGAGAACGATAGCTTCACATCTTCATTCTCAGTTACTGTGTTGTAGTGCCTGCGTGCACGTGCCTTTTTGTAAGTTCCTTTTGAAAATGGCAATGTGATGTTGCCGAAATATCGGAAATATTTATTAAAGTATAATTTAATTTTTATTTGGATCTACGTTGTTCAATTCCCTAAGTGATTTAGAAATACTTGCTGACATCTTTCCAGAAGACATTAGAAAACTATTCGATTTCGTAATACACTCTGGATATTTCTTATGTCAAAACAAATTTTACAGCCAAGTAGAAGGAACGGCCATGGGAAGTCCTCTCTCTCCTGCTTTAGTCGACTTTTATATAGAACATCTAGAAAAAGTCCTCTTCTCATCTATTTTCCCTCAACCATCCTTTTGGGTAAGATATATAGATGACATCTTTATTGTATGGCCACACAACAAAGACTCCTTACCTTCTTTTTTAAACAGTATCAATTCCTTACATCATCGTATAAAGTTTACTATGGAAATGGAAGAAAACAACCAGTTATCTTTTTTAGACGTTCTCCTCATCCGGTCACCTTCATATACTCTTACAACTACAGTTTAGGAAACCAACGTTCACAGGTCGTTATATTCTTAAAGAATCAGCCCATCATCCTTGAAAAAAACAGGAATCATAAAATTTCTTATGAGAAGATCCAAAACTAATTGTTCTGCTTCTAATTTTCTACAGAAAGAACTTTCTACTATCCAACAACACATGAAACTCAATGGCTTTTCCGAAAAGAGTACTCAACATCTTCTCGATTCTTATAATCCACCACAAAACAACGAAGATTCAATACGTTGAGTTCCAATTCCTTACATCTCCGGGATTTCAGAACCTATCGCAAGAATTCTGAAGAAATATGAGTTAACAGCTACGTATTCTCCTATTAACAAATTATCTTCCCATTTTCCTTCTCCTAAAGACAAATGCTCAGCTATATCTCTTCCTGGAGTTTATCAAATTCCCTGCAACTGTGATCTCTCCTATTTTGGACAAACTGGATGTTCTCTTGAAAAAAGAATCCAAGAACATGAATCCTCCATTCATCACAACAAACCTGAAAAATCTGGATTGGCTCAGCACGGGATTGAAACTAACCACAGCATCCTTTGGTCAAAAACTCGCCTCTTACATAGACCCCATTATAAATTTGAACGTTTATTCAAAGAAAGTGTAGAGGCCTTACTCCATCATCCTAACCTGAATCGAAATGACTGTATATCTATATCAAAAATCTGGGAAAGTCTAATCAGGATAACTCATTAATTCATATTAATTTTATGTTATTTAATATTATTAATTAATATCTTTATTTCAATCATTTCTCTGCTTAAAAATATTCCCTTTAATACTTAGTGATATAACATCATGTGTCTTGTTCTATTTTTAAATGATCTCTTGTTAGTATTCCACCGTGTATTTTTTTTTTTTAAACTATTCTTGTAGTGCCACTGAAGATGGTCTGCTATTTCCAGACTGAAATATTTGGTTAATTAAATATCTTTCTTGTGTTTACGTGCATATATTATTCTGTTAGTAGTATTACAATCATAGGTCTGAACTCTAACTGGATTCAAGACATTTTATATCATTAGCAGCATGCCTGCCTCCTCTCCTATCATGTCTAGGGTTCCTAAAAATACTCTACCTTTTGCACTCAATACCAGTTGGCGTGTCTGCTACTAATAGCCAGATCTCACTAATGGCTACATTGCCACCTACAATCTTAGGTCCTAACGTATTGGTCAAAGCAACAGACTCTCTTGCTTTGTGTCTAATACTCCTTGCATTCATGTGCAGACATATATTAGTTACCTGCATGCTTTTTTGTATACTCTTGTCTGTAGTCTTTGTGACTCATTTGGAGAACTTGCAGATCTCTGTTCTTATCTAGTGCCTTACTTATTGCAGACATCTTTGCACATGCTTGATAGGTCTGAATTGGATGAATACAAAATCTTTCTCTTCTCATAATCATTGCCATGGTAATGTATATTCTCATCATTAGTCAGTTACATAACATTGTCGCTCTTACACACAGATTCTCACCAATCCTCCCATCATAATTTAGTTTCCCTGACTCTCTGTGTTAGGTCTTATACCGAGTAATAATTTTTCAGGACTCCTGATACCAAAAACACATTCAGGTGCATGCTGTCCATCTTAAACAAATCCATTCTTCCCTCAAACTCACTCCACACACATCCAAAAACTCTCATAGGCTACACCTCATTTGCCATCATAGCCATTCTATCATATAATTAATTTCTATCATATCTAGGTAATATACTTACGATTTTCACTTCTCACTCTTCACTCTCACTTCTTCCAACAACCCTTTTATATCTTCTCATATTGAACTCATTGCTAGTTAAGTTATTCATATCTACTAGTTAGCATAAGAGAATCTAGCATTAACCAAGGTGTCAACATTGCCTCCAACTGGGAGAGTGGTTATGTGATCTTGATCGAGGAGATTGCCAGACATGTAGAATTTTCAATTAACATGTTCGCTGCCATGCTCCTCAGGCATAGTTTGTTCTCGCACACCAAGTGCTTTCGCGTCTTCAAGGTCACTACGAGTAATCTCGCAGCCAGCTTATCAGACAGAATTTTGTTTCATAAGCCAACTATGAGTAATCTCGTATCACCTGCATCTTCAAGGTCACTACGAGTAATCTCGTAGCCGGCTTATCAGACAGAATTTTGTTTCATACACCAACTACGAGTAATCTCGTATCACCCCCACCTATATATTACATGTGCTGATGACAGTGTTTATTGTGTCTAGTCTCTAAAAACTTTCAGTTTCGCCATGACCAGTAAAAGAAAACTTACTGATAAAGAATTAGAAGTTTACGCTAATATGAGCGATGCTGAATTTAATGAATTCATCATCGCAAATGGAAGGATAAGAGGGAAGTTCTTTCCATTTCAAATATGCACAAATTTGAAATGGTTGAAGCGAAAAATCGGAATGGTAAAATTCAATTAAAACCAAATATCGTTAGGGACTATAATTTGGGTATGTCAGGCATCGATCTTTCTGATCAAATGCTTTCTTACTATTCTGCCTTACGAAAGACAATTAGATGGCCAGAGAAATTGGCAATATGCATTTTTGATATATACATTCAAAATGCGCATAAATTTTATAATATAATTACTGGAAATGCAATGATTGCGTTAAAATTTAAAGATCAATTTATCTCAGTTTTTGTTGGAATGGATGAGCTTGCAGCATCACAGAATATCAACAGGATTCGGGATCTTCATTATTTGGAAATTTTACCACCTACAGAAAAAAAGAATCGCCCAACAAAGTCATGCCGAGTATGTACACGAAACAAACAACGACACAAAAACACATTATTATTGTCCTGTTTGCCAGGAAAAACCACCATTGTGCATGGAAAATTGTTTTAACGTGTATCATTCATAATTTGTATAAATTGGTTTTTATTTTATTGATTTCATTTTATTATTTTTATTGATTTTATTAGTTTTAATTTGATTTACAAATTATGGGTTAACTCGTGCTTGGCATAGGAGGTCATAACGGTAATCGACATATGAGTATATTCGAAGTTGGCTTCTGAGGCACATATATAATAAACTATATTTTATCTGAAATTATTTCCCTTCTACCAAGCCCCCAGATGTGCTTTCCACTTTATTCACAAGTGAAGGGTCCAAGTTAAGGTACTTATACTAAGGGTTAACTCATGCTTGGTATAGGAGGTCGGTAATCAACATACAAGTATATTCGTAGTTGGCTTGTGAGGCTCATATACCAACTACGAGCATACTCATAGTTGGCACCGAACGTGTTAAGAAAAGGATTGTGTAGAATTCCAAGCAGCAAATTATGAAAAACTAAGGTTCCATCTTGGAGCATTGCAAAGGAATTAGAATCTCTAGGGGAAAGGTGTTAGTAATACATGGAAGATAGTCAACAGGTTTTAAAGAAACAGTATCTGACTGTCAAGAAGATAAAGCAGTGAGGAGTGAGATGGATATATATATAGAGGGTGTATAAAAAAAAGCAATTAGTAGGCTCATGAGCGCACAAGTCACAAGCAAGAAAGGTGAACAGACTGGTAAGAAAGCATGGAATTAGACGCATATCAGTGTGCATTATGAAAATGTGAAAACAAAATGGAAGCTCTGCAGAACAATCTGTTTGACTGAAATCTTAGCTTTGCAAACCAAGACATTTTACTGAAATCTTAGCTCTAGGGATATGCCAAGGAAATTATTATTATTAACATCTCTGACCTCCATGGAGTCAGAGATTCATGGTGGAGGGAGGTACACAGTATTGCACACAATGCTCATCAAATCTTGCTTTAAACTAAGTCAATGTTCACTATATTCACTATATTCACAACACACTCAGGTGCATTCTATCACCAACCACTCTCCATGCAAAGAACCTACTCCTCTGCTCACACCTTCCTTATACAGTTTCTAGCGATGGCCTCTTGTTCTACCCCCTCTCCCATTCTATGAAAAATCTCTTCCTTGTGAACCTAATAACAACCCCTGACTAACTTATATGTCTCAATCATATCTCCTCCCCCTCTTCTTCCTATTCATGAGGCTCTGCAACTTACATTCTCTCAATCTGTCCTCACTCTCCACATTCTAAAGATCATTGATCACCTTTGTGAATCTTCTCTAGACTCCTTCCAACATATCCTCGTCACCATGAAAAACCCAGCAACCAAATCTGTGCACAATAATTCATATGAGGCCTGATCAAGGTCTTATACAGTGGCATCATAACCTCTCTATGTCTGCATGTCAAGGTCCTCTGCTTCATTGCCATTATCTGATGTGACATCTTCACAATTTGTGCAATGTGGCCCCTGAATTTCAGGTCCTTGTCAACCATCACTCCTAAATCTCTCATCTCCTCTACTTCCTTTAAAGTTTCCCCACCATACATCCCATACTTTGCATCCCATCGTTGCTTACCAGGTCTCAAAACCTTACACTTTGCAACATTGAATTGACAGTTCAACTTACCTGTCCATCCATGCAATCTATTCAAGTCCTCCTATAAGATCATAACATCTGCATTGCTCTCCCCAAGTTTCCATCATCTGCAAACAGCTGCATATCACTACTTATACTCAGCCTAATATCATTAATATACAAACTGAACAACAATGATCCCAAAATCATTAGTAGTCACTAGTTGTGTGTTTTGGGATCATTGATCCCAAAACACACAACTAGTGACCTTCCTCTTTGGGGATACTGCATTCTTATATACAACTTTCTGATACCTATCTGTCACCCAGTCACTAATCCAACTCAGAAGTCTGTTTTTAAATCCCATCTGTTTTTCAATTTATGTACCAGATTGTCGTGTGGCAGTCTATCAAAAGTTTTTACTAAATTCAAGTATACCATATATGCATCTCCCCTGTCCAAGGTATTTGTCATCTTGTTACAGTACATAAGTACGTTAGTGAAACATGATCTCCCTTTAACAAACTCATGCTGATACAACAGAGAATACTGCTTTTATCAGCTCATTTCTGTATCTTACTTCCAACAATCTTTCCAATACCTTCACCACAACCCAAGATATACAGACTGGCCTATAATTTGAAACTACAGCCTTATCACCATCTTTATGCAGCAGAACAATTTTACCTTCCTTCCAATCCCTTGAAACCTATTTTGTTGCAAGGCTTTTATTAAACAGGCATGCCAATGCTACTCCCAATTCCAAATGGAAAGAAGAAAAAAAAACAATTCCGTTGCATATGGAACATTTTTTTTTCATATTATCCTTTGAAATTGTGCCTATTGCTCTAGTAGTGTGTTATTTATAATCAAGTGAAATATGACATAATCTAGCTAATGTATTGGCTATAAATAATAAAATAGATATATCTCTGTTAAAAATAATGAAGTCTCTCTTGGATAAGAAATTTCAAATCCAACATAGAATATGCAGACATGTGTAATTCATTTATTTATTATTTAGGTTAGAAGCAGGAAAATACTTCATTTTCTGTCAGCGAGCCCTTAAGAGGGCACTTGCAAATGGAGGAAGGGAGTGCCATCCGTCACGCATGGAAGTGCTCAGTATTCTGCTCAAAAATCCATACCACCACTCTCTTCCACACAGCATACCTGTTCACTTTCTTAATGGGACATACCAGGTACATTCAACGTAAAATAACGAAGTGCTTATATTGACTTTTTTTTTATTGATTTTTCATTGTTTATCCAAATTATTATTGTTTACAAGAAAAGCAAAATCAGACAAAATTACCAATTTTTATAGATAAGAGATGCAAAAATTTTCAATAAGAAGTTACACAAATTTAAAAGCCAGTACAAATCAAGAACTTGGAATACGGGCTATCATAGTGAAAGCAAAGTACTTTAATGACATCAGAAGAAAGGATATCATAATATAACCAAAATGAACCTGGACTATCAAGCAGACTAAATAACATCAGAATATGGCAATGTATTGACTGAATGAAGGGAGCTCTATTCTAGATATGAACATCAGAAGGATTAGAAAATATTGGCTTATGTTAAGCTTATCTGAAGAATTGTATTGATGTTATTGATATATATATATATATATATACATATATATATATAGTGTAAATTACTAATGATGAAATAACTAATTGCCAAACTTCCAACTACATACACACTGTCGAAAATCAAACTGAGGAGGACAAATACTGATATTCACAAAACAAAAAATTCATGAGTGAAAGAAATCAACTGTAAATTTAAATATGCTGAAAACATTTGCATTGAAATAATGCATGAGGTTAATATGCAGCAACTAATATTAAATGCTATTTATAGGCTGCCAAACTTAACACATTAGAATTTTTGAATATGAATTAAATAGTTGGCTTTCATGCCCTAGAACCATGTCCAACTGAATATTTAATAGTAATTGGTGATATAAATATACACATTGCAAATATAAATCACAGCAACAACAGCAGACACAATACTTGAACTTGCTGTCTATGTATAATCTAATCCCATCAGTTTGGATGAATTTATGATTGAGAGAAATTATTATTATTATCCTAAGATCCCATGGAGTCAATGACTTATCTAGGAGGTCCCTTTGTCATACACATTTCATCATGCCTTGCCTTAAAACATTCAAATTCTTTGCAGACACCACACTCTCAGGAAAGGCTTTCCAATCATTCACAACTCTGCATGCAAAAAATCTGCTCCTCATTCCCTTGTTCACATTCTCTTGATCTCCCACCAATTTTTGAAAAACCTCTTTAACATTGATACTGTAACAGCCCCTTACCAACTTGTATCTATATCATATCACCCCCCTCTTTCTCCTATCCAAATTCACTAGACTCTGTAAATTGCACCTTCTCAACCTTTCCTCATATTCAACATTCCAGAGATCATAAATGACCTTAGTCTATCACTCTGAACTCTTTTCAGCATCTCCTTATCCTTTTGAAAACCAGGTGACCCAATCCATGCACAGTAGTCCATATGTAGTCTAATCTAGGCCATATATATACAATGGAACAAGAATCTCCTTACTTCTACAAGTCAGTATCCTCTGTATCATCTGCAGAATTTGTTGTGTTGCTCTCACAATGTTGGCAGTGTATCTTCTAAATTTTAGATCCTTATCCACAATCATCCCAAGATCTCTTATTTCCTCCACCTCCAACAATATATCCCCACAAAGCATAAATTCTGCATCCCATCTTTGTTTCCCAAATTTTTAAACCTTACATTTTTTGACATTGAACTGTCATCCCACTCCTGTGCCCATTCACTGAATCTTTTCAAGGCTTCTTGTAAGACTAGAACATCTGCTCTACTCCTTGTAGTTTATCTGAACTTTGCATCATCTGCAAACAACTGGATAACCTCCAAGTCTCCAAGACTCCATCCAAGTCTTCCCCGTTATCATTAACACACAGGTAAAATAGAATAGCGTTTGTTGAAAGTTATGATTTACTGGGATCTAGAATGAGAAATGATGGCCAATGTGAAGATGAAATAAAAAGAATGATAGCTATGGGGAAAAAAGCTGTATTAAACCCTACGAAATTATGAAAGATAAAGATGTTAGTAAGGCTACAGAAGTTAGAGTTGTTCAACTAAAGGTTTTTCCATTAGTGATGTATGGATGTGAGCCTCTAGCTCAGTCATTATAGATGAAGCCCTTTGGCCAGAAAGACCTGGGTTTGATTCCCATCAGTGACGTGAGGAACCTTTATCTAGTCTCTTTCAATGAAAGGTTAGCCAGTCTCATATGGAGGTAAGGTTTTTTCACCCAGAAACTCGGGTTTTTCATCCCCCAGAACAGGCAAACCGGTCCCATGAATACACACATCTACAGACATAGGACACACCAGGAAGTATAGGGCCAACTACCTTATCCTTGAGATGGTTGCGGTTACAAGAATATGAAACCTCAACACCATGAAAAGGTAGTAGAGGAGGATTAAGAAAGAAAGATATGTGGGTGTGAAAGCTGAATCATTAAGAAGAAAGTGAATTGATTCCTTTGAATTATGGACATATAGGAGACTATTAAGAATCTCACAGACCACAAGAATAATTAATAAAAAGGTTTTAGAGAATATAAAGATGGAATGTTCCTTAGAGACTATGATCACTTTACAGAAGTTAACGTACTTTGGGCATATTATGCGAGCAGATGAATTTGGAAAAAGCAGTTGTATTATGGAAGATTGACAGCATGAGAAGGAGAGGAAGACAGCAAAAGAGTTGGAGGAATAATATAAAGGAACTTACCAACCTTACAACTTGAACTTATAATTAGTGAAAGAAAAGATGAGAAAGTTAGTGAGAAGAAGAGACTTTGTTAACAGGATCACTGAGTCAGAGACGATGTGGCATCGTTTCCAATTTGCCATCACTTCTCATGCTAGTGAAGAAATATAAATGCTCTCAGAGCTTCTTGTATAGTTCCTATAAATAAACAGACACCACCAGATAACTAAATGGCAGTAATCATAAAATGTAAACTCACAGATCATTATTTCGTGGTCTTAAATGTACAATATCCTGGATTCTGAAAAACAAAATCAAAAATAAATAAAGAAAATAGATCAGGAAATAAGAAAAATTAACTGGAAATAAATTACATTACCATCCTATAGATAGGTTCTACACAGACATTAAACTCACACTGGAAAAAATAAATAAATCTCCAAAGAAAATCAAAATACACACACAATCAATCAAAATAATTAGATAGCACAAACATAATTTGAGATGTACAAAGAAAGGATGCTTTAAGGAAACAAAGTAATACCCAAGTAATGCAGCTTGCAACACAGATAAAAAATGCAAAAAAAAAAAAAAAAAACTATTGAAACAAAATAACCTCTCCATCGAATAGTGTAAAAAGAAATGTGATATCTGATTTAATGAGATGCTGAATTATAAATCCATAAAGCACAGCTTCCTAAAACTGGAAAAATCTTTCCAACAGCTAACAAATGATTTCAATTAGTACTCTGTAGGCTCCATTTTATAACTACAGCAAAATGATTCCTATATTCATAAAATTTCTTTGTCAGTCTTATAGAACCCCTTTGGTAAATTGGAAAGTTTCTTTAACATCTTCTCTTTTCCATCTGTCATCTAGATTTTGCAACACACACCATTCTATCCTCATAGGGAGCATTCCACACACCTGTCGCTAGCTTGGTCACTATCTCTAAATCCTCTCCACTACCTGATCCCCAGGAAATCTAGGTGATGAAATCAGTGCATAGTAGTCAAGACATAGCTAAATCATAGCCTTAGGTTATTATTATCCTGCTAAAGCAGGGTAATAACCTTTCTATTTTTATTTGTTACCATGTTTTTTTTTCAGAATCTAAGCAATCCTTTGAGTTGTTTCACCAATTACTGCAATATGTTTGCCAAACTTCAACCACCTATTTATCATTATCTGCAAATCTGTAACCTCATCAATTTGTTGCTATCCAGTATTATTATGTGATATACACTATGTAATCTTTCTATTCCAACGTGCATACCGTACATTTTGCAACATTAAATTGACAGTCATCATCCTTCACTCTGCCAATTTATTTAAATCATCCTGCAGGATATCTGCATCACTGTTATCAACTATTTCCATTTCCAGTTTATCATCAACAAACAATAAATCACCCCCTTTAATTATTCTCCATATTTATATACAAATTAAAAATAGGGGCCCTAGTACAGAATCTTGAGTCACTCCTTTAGTCACCCTCATTCTCCTAGATTTTACTCTCCATTATTACTGTCTGGTGTCTGTCTGTCACTCATCTCCTTATGCATTGCCACTACCAGCTTCATATCCATTTTCATTTGCCCCAATAATGTAATAGTTTTCCATGTGGTGTTCTGTCATATACCTTTGCAAAGGCCAGCAGGTCTAATTCTGCTGTTACTCTGTTATAAAATGGGAGTAAATGACCAAGCCAGGAACTATCTACCTTTGACATAGTTATGCTGCTCACTATAGAATACCTTATTCCCCCCCCCCACACACACACACATTCCTGGATTTTACTTTTAGCCAAACTCTCAAGATATTAATTGGTCTGTAATTTGTTCCTTCTGTCTTTGAGCCACCTTTATATATTGCAACTCTCTCTCTCTTCACTCCCTTGGTACCTTGCCAGAGCTGAGACTTAGAACAGTTCCATTAGTGGCACTGCCAGTTTGCTTGCATGTGCCATCCAGTCCCACTGCTGTATTCACATTGATATTTTCTCACAATATGTAATGTCACATCAGCAACTGCAAAATCTCAACCGGATGATACATCCTTGAAAAATAATGACTTAGTAACTCAACTGTTTCTTCATCTTCTCTCCTCTTCCTACCACCAGCATTAATTAAAGTTATCCTTCCATAATCATTCTTCATCTTACTTGCTGTATAATGAAAAAACTCTTGTGGATTTTATTTGACCTGCTTAGCTAATTTTCTCTCATAATGTGATTATACTGATCACCTTTTTCTTTATATTTCTTTCACAATGTTTTTTGCAGCTCCTGCTTTGTATTACTACTCATCCATTTAACCCCCCTCCCTCCCTATTTAGTCTGTAATTTTCTCCTTCTGTCTTTGAGCCACCCTGGGTATGCAGTTTGATATTGCTTCTCTCAAACAATTCCTGACCACTTCCCACACACACACACTACTAACATTCTTTCCTTGTAGTTTCTTATGTTACGGGAACTCTCCAAGTTTCTTCCGATGTCTGTCATAATAAACAAGTGGAATAATAAATTCCACTTGTTTAGAAACCTCCTAGAACAAAACTACATAATCACTTTCCTTGATCAGAGGCAGAGTGTCTAGCATGGTTATTGATACATCTTTTGATGCTATGTGAAGCTTGACTATCTGCAGTCTAACTACCCAAACAGTGAAGTCATCTTCTTAGATGACTGTAATGCTCTCCACTCCAGCTGGCTTCTCTTTTCCAGTTCTACTAAACAAACTGGAAAAGATCTAGTACTTGCTGTATACAATGGTCTTTCACAAATCATCCATCTACCATCAAGATAATCCTCAACATTCACCCAACCCTTGAACTTTTCTTAGTCAGTTTTCCTTTTGTATATACTGTAAAGATATACCTCTTGCCATACCAGAAACATTGCAACCATGAATCATTGCCTTGTTGTCTTTTTGCCATAAAGGCATAAATAGCCTACATGCCAGTTTTCCTTCTGTATGCAACTTTTGAGAAGATGGGTAGTATCTTCCCAAAAGTTGCACACCACTAACACATATCCAAAACCAAGTAATTTTGTTTTGATGCTGTTGTATGCTCAGTTGGCATCCACACAAAAGAGTAAATTCGCTTATTTTATCTTTATATTCCATATTTGAGAGTCCCAATACCATCTTAGTCGATTTTCTCTGGATCCTTGCCAAGATAGGGTGCAAGTTAGCGTAGCAATAGTTTTGAGCTCTGATAAAAAAAAGTGTTTTGAATTAGTGTATAGTATGGCTCTTTGTCACAAATGGTGCTGCATTTTTTTCAGTTTGGATACAAGTGTCCTTCAGTGGTGCTATTGTTGAAATTCTTTTGCTGTTTATATTGTGTTTGTTGTACTACTTGTTTGTTGTACTACTTCAGCTTCTAAAGATGATGTTCATAAAGAAACGTACGTCAGCAGCGCAGAAGGCTACTGTACGAAAGTCTGGCTTTGCCTTGGATTTTTTGCAGTGGATGCATTGCAAAAACTGCTATATGCACGCACTGAAAAATGAGAAAGATCTATAGAATGTTTGGGTAAATGAGAAGAAGGAAAGCATTAATGTATGTGAAAAGTGTCTGGATAGATTAGAGTGATTAGAAATGGGAGCAAACATCAGGACCATAGTAGAAGAGCTTCAGCAGGAATTAATGAAAATGAAAAGCGAAACAAAACATCTGGAAGAGGATATTAAACAGCTAAAGGGATATTGGTTGATGATAAGGAGGAGGAAGTTAATGTTATAAAGAAAAAATCAAAGGATAGTCGTATATTAATGTATGGGGACTCAATCATTAGAGGTGTGATTACTAATCAAGTGCCCAAAACATGTTTTCCTGGTAAAACAATGAAGCAAATAACTGATGCGTTGCAGAAAAGGAAATACTGGGCATCAAAATTGGTAGCCGTGGTCACAAATGACTTAGTTGGAGAGGAGAAGAAGAAGAACGTTAATAGTAACTCGAGGAAGTTGTTGCAGCAGGTAAAGAAAAATAGTGTTGCTGGGAAACTCATAGGCTTGTTGCCCAGATATGATAACAGTGAATTGAGAAGGAGAGCAGAGATAATGAATAGTAAGATGTCTGAGTTGTGAGGCAAAGGGGGCTCAATTTGCAAATCTGTGGAGGGAATTTGAACAGAAGTTCAAATGGTATAAAGCTGATGGATGACATCTGAATGGATTTGGTGTTGGGCATTTAGAAAGGCTATTGTTTTCTGAGAAGGCACAGAGTCAAGAAGTTAATGTAGCAAATGATCAGAGTCTACCTGTGAAACAGGATAGCACAAATCAACAGATTGCACAGCAGGAAGAAGAGGGATATGAGGTTGAAGATGTGGTTGCAGCTGCACAAGGTGATGGAGTGCATAAAGGTGAGGACGAGACAGTTAAGAATGGAAATCACAGTCAGGATCAGGGAAACGGGAGTGGTCAAACCGAAAAGAGAAGTGTAGTATAGCAGCTAGATTAGAGAATGTTGGTGCTGGTATGATGGCCTCAAACACACAGCCATTGTTAAGTTTATACACAAATGTAAGTAGTATTCGAAACAAGAGAGCTGAGTTTGTGGCATTGGAATAAGTGAAACTTAGTTGTGTGAGGAGGATGTGATGTCGGGAATAGAATTAGAAAGATATATAATTTTCTGATAGGATAGAGATGTGAAAAGAGTTGGGGGAGCGCTGCTAATGATTGCAGAGGAATTGTGTCTGCAAAGTGTGGAAGTAGATGGTGCATGCACAGATTTTGAATCTGTTTGCTTTGAAGTTGAAATAAACAGGTTAATATATCTGATAGGATGCTGTTATAGGCCAGGGAATGCAGAGAATACACCAATTGTGAAATTTTTAGGCAAATTAATTGGGCATGTAAAAAGAAGATGATCCTGATGGGAGATTTTAATTATAGGAATATAAACTGGAAGGAGGAAAGAGTGTATGGGAACAAGGAATGCAAGTTTGTGGAATTTTTGAGAGATAAGTATCTTAAGCAGCACGTGATTGAAGGAACTGGAGGCTTTAATGTTTTTGATTTGGTGATAACTTCACAAGATGAAATTGTTGGTGAGGTGTTGACACTGCCACCAGTTGGTGAGAATGATGAGGTACTTATTTGGGAAGTGATGAAACAAGAAAAGGTTACTGCCAAAAATGGATACACGTAGATCTATAAAGCAGGTGATTATAGGAAGCTCTGTAGTCAGTTATTGGGTAGATGAGCTGAGTGGAAAAGATGTTGACAATGCATGGAAACTCATAAGGCAGTATCTGACAAAATCATTGTATGACTGCATGCTGAGAAAAATGTTAAATGAGTAAATAGAGTGGTAGTAAAATGGATGAACAGTGAAATCAAGCAAGCTGTGCTGGAAAAGAAAATGTTATAAAAGAGGTGTAAGACAGTTGGTGGTGATCAGATCATAAGGTGCAGGCTAGAAAGGTGACGAGCATGGTAAAGAAGGAAAAGGTGCAATATGAGAGGAGATTGGCTGGTCAGGCCAAAGTTAACTCAAGGGAATTTTTTCACTACATGGCAAGCAAGAGGATTTCTCAAGGGCTCACTTTAGTGAGTACGGGCATGGCAAACCCGAGGTACCTGATGCTGGACCATGCCTTACTTCATGTAATATATATCTGTTATATTATTCTGTAGACTGGTCCCTCCTCTTCTTTCTTTGTTTCTTTCTCCTCTCCTTGCTCCTTCCCCCTGATGCTATTAGAGTATTCGAGGGCTAGGGGTGAGTCTTTCCTATCTTGCTAAGTCATTTCGTCTTATGCAGCCACCGAAGGAGGCAAGCTAGCCTCAATAGGTGCCGGACCCAAGCCCGGATAAATGCGAGGGTTGATGTCAGGAAGGGCATCCGGTCGTAAAACTTCAGTGCCAACTCAAACTATGATTATGAGTTGAAGAGAAAATGATATAAGGGCTAGGGCGTACCCCTTAAGCGACGCGCAGCCACATCGCCCTACAGCTGTGAGAAGTGGACGAGGGCTACCGCATCAAGGGCGGGTGCGGTTAAAGAAGCGAGCCCAGCAGGTGGAGAGGATGTTGCAAGTGGGAACACTGAATGTTGGAAGCATGACTGGAAGGGGAAGAGAGGTGGCAGACATGATGAGGAAGAGGAAGTTGGACATTTTATGTGTGCAGGAGACAAGGTGGAAAGGGGGAAAGGCAAAGGAACTGGGAGATGGATATAAATTGTTCTACTCTGGAGCGAATAACGAGGGAAGAAATGGTGTAGGAATTGTGGTGTGTGGCAGAATGAAGGGTGAAGTACTGGACGTGGGCAGAAGGAACGACAGGATCATGCGAATGAAATTGGGTCTTGGAGAAGAGCGGGTGGTCGTATTATGTGTATATGCCCCGCAAGTTGGCTGTACAGCAGAGGAAAAAGATGAGTTCTGGAACGTGTTAGATGAAGAAATGAGGGAATTGGAAGAAAATGAGATGGTGATTGTCGGAGGAGACTTGAACGGGCACATAGGAAGACAGAATAGAGACTGTGAAAGGGTGCATGGTGGCCACGGAGTGGGAATGATGAACCAGGAAGGAGAGAGGGTCGTGGACTTTGCAGTAGCATTTGATCTGGCAATTGTGAACTCGTTTTTCTTCAAGAGGAAAGAACATTTGATAACATTTAGAAGTGGTAACAACAGCTCACAAATTGACTACATTTTGACTAGAAGAAAACATCTTAAGGTTGTGACAAATTGTAAGGTAATTCCAACAGATCAAGTAGCACAACAACACCGACTGCTGTGCGCAGACTTTAAAATAAGATCGAAGATAAGAACTTCTGGTTGCCATGGGATGAAGACAATTAAGTGGTTTCGCTTAAAAGAAGAAGTGTGAGGAATCGTTTTAGGGAGAGAGTGTTAGAGAGGATTTCGGATGGACTGGAAAGTGTACAAGATTGGTGGAAACATAATTCAAAAGTAATCCTGAGCTGTGCAATCGAGGTGCTTGGTGAGACATCTGGAAAGATTAGAGAGCAGAAGGAGGGTTGGTGGTGGAATAATGATGTACAAGTGGCAGTGACGGCTAAGAGGAAGGCAAAGCAGAAGTGGGATGAGTCAAGAGTGGAAGAGGACAGAGAGGTGTACAAACAGAGAAAGCAAGAAGCCAAGAGAGTTGTGGCACAGGCGAAGGCCATGGCATATCAAGATCTGTATGATCAATTAGAAACAAAGGAAGGACAGAGAAAAATTTACCAACTAGCGAAGTGTAGAAATAAAGCAGCTAAGGACATCTTACATGTGAGGCAGATCAAAGATGCTGAAGGAAGAGTATTATGGAGGGATGTGGACATAAGAAACAGATGGAAAATATACTTTGAGGGACTTCTGAATGAGGAAAATGCAAGGACTCGCAGAGGAGATGGTCAGCCTTCTGAGGGAATGGTGCAGAACATCAGTAGAATGGAAGCGACGGAGGCCATGAAGAGGATGAGGAATGGAAAAGCGGTGGGCCCCGACAGAATTCCAGTGGAGGCATGGAAGGCACTGGGGGAAGAGGGAATTGACCTGCTGTGGGACCTGTTCATGAAAGTTTGCCAACAGGAAAATATACCCGAGGAATGGAGGGAGAGTACTCTTGTTCCCATCTACAAGGGTAAAGGGGATGCACAAGAATGTAAAAATTACAGAGGAATAAAGTTGATGTCCCACACAATGAAGATCCTAGAAAGGGTTCTTGATGGTAGATTGAGGGAGGAGGTGGAGATTGCAAAGGAACAATTTGGCTTCATGCCTGGTAGATCAACAACAGATGCTATCTTTGGGTTACGACAGATGATGGAAAAATATCGAGAGAAACAAAGGGAGCTGCATCTGGTATTTATTGATCTGGAGAAAGCATACGATAGAGTGCCAAGGCAAGAAGTCTGGAGGTGTCTGAGGGAGAAGAAGGTACCGGAGAAATATGTCAGGTTGGTGCAGGAAATGTACAGAAATGTGAAGACAAGTGTTCGGACCTGTTTGGGACAGACAGAAAGTTTTCAAGTAACAGTTGGCTTGCATCAAGGGTCAGCATTAAGTCCATTTCTGTTTAACATTGTGATGGAGGTAGTGACGGAGGAGGTGAGAAAAGATGCACCTTGGACAATGTTGTATGGAGATGACATCTTGCTGTGTGTAGATTCAAGAGAAGAAGCGGAAACTAAACTGGAAAGATGGAGAAAAGTACTGGAAGAGAGAGGTATGAGACTGAGCAGAAGTAAGACAGAGTATATGTGTTGCGCAGTGGGTGGTGGCCAGGAGACAGACCTGGAGCTGGAAGGAAATGTCATCAGGAAGGTGAGAGACTTTAGATACTTAGGTTCGACAGTGGAAGAAGATGGAGGAGGTGAGAAGGAAGTGGGATGCAGGATACAAGCAGGTTGGAGGAACTGGAGGGAGATGGCTGGAGTGTTATGCGATAAGAGGGTGCCGATCAATCTGAAAGGCAAATTCTATAGGACAGTAGTGAGGCTAGCTATGACGTATGCTATAGAAACTGTGGCCCTGAGGAAAAATAACATTAGCAGAATGGAAGTAGCAGAGATGAGAATGCTTAGGTGGATGTGCGGTGTGACCAGAAAGGATCATCTGAGAAATGACTATGTCAGGGGAACAGTGAAAGTTACGAACTTAGGAGCGAAAATACAGGAGGCAAGGTTGAGATGGTTTGGTCATGTGATGAGGAGGGAGGACAAATATGTGGGAAGAAGGGCATGCAGATGGATGTGCAAGGAAGGCGGAAGCGTGGGCGGCCAAAGAAGAGATGGAGGGAGCTGGTAGAAGAGGACTTGAAGATGAAGAACTTGAATGTGGTGACAGCCCAAGACAGGAAGGTGTGGAGGAGACTCATAACAAACAGTGACCCCACTTAAGTGGAAGAAGCTGCAGAAGAAGAAGAAGAATGGCAAGCAAGAGGAAGAATAATCATGGCAGACTAACATTGGTGGATAGTCATGGCGGCAGACTAACAGCTGCAAAGGATATAGTGGAATTATTAAACGAGCACTTTATCAGTGTATATCATACTGGTATAAATTATCTGGTACAATATATAGAAGAGAGGCAATATTAGGAGAAGTGAAAGAAACAGAGGTGTATCAGATGTTGCTATGGTCAAGGCCAAGAACTTTTTAGACCACCCTCGTATAAGTAATATCTCTTTAATGTCACAACATTATAGAAATATTATGTCAAGAACATATTCATTATGATTAATATGTTTTTTCCCAGATCATCAAGTAGGTGAAATCACTCCAGAATGTGATAGTTACCATATTCTGGACTTGATAGCTACAAAGAAGCACCTCACCAAGAGAAAGGTCTGTCTGTCCTCCACAATAATATCAGAAGGTTTCATAGATGGGCTTCTCTGCAGACTAATACATCAATATCATTCTGCAGAGAAGCCCATCTATGAAACCTTCTGATATTATTGTGGAGGACAGACAGACCTTTCTCTTGGTGAGGTGCTTCTTTTGTGTAGAAGACAACTACTGCTTCTTTATTTGTTTTGCCTTCACTTAAGACAAAACAAATAAAGAAGCAGTAGATATTACATTTCAGATTTTCAACAATAAAAACACTTGATGAACAAAACAAGACACTGGAAAAATAATATTTACTAAACAAAATTTAGTGGTAAAGGAGATAAAATATAAATTAGAACATGATGCAAAACATTTATATTGAAATAAATAAACTGAAATTGTAATTATGATATTAAAGATATGGCATATGGGGCAAAGAAAATGAAATTTTTAAGTTTTTCGGAGGTCACTGTGAGAATTATCCATGTTGAATTTGATCACTTCATGAGATAATGATATTATAAATGGTATGTTGAATCTCCATGCTGCTAGTGAGAGTTACCATGAGGTGATTGCCTGTATCACATCCAGCCATATGAGGACTTCTGTGAGGATAGGATGTATATGACACATAAAGGCTAAATTGTCATTTCATGCCACATGGAATGAGAAGTGAGATAGAAAGGAGATCATTGCTGCTACTTGGTCCTGGATTGAGTTGGGTTGTTTTCAATTAGAGCTGAAGCAACCAAATCTATGAAGCTAATGCCCTATGTCTGCTAATTGTGTTCAGATGGCCTGTTTTATTGTTATTATTATTAACATCTAACCTCCATGGAGTCAGAAATTCATCGTGGGAAGTGCACACTGTTGCACACAATGCTTAATCAACTATGCTTTAAACTGATTCAATGTGTTTACATTTACAACACACTCAGGCAATGCATTCCACTCACCAATACTCTCCATGCAAAGAACCTATTTCTCACTCCTCTGTTCACACCCTCCTTATACAGTTTCCAGTGATGGCCTCATGTTCTACCTCCCTGCCCCCCCCCCCCCCCACATTCTATGAAAAATCTCTTCGATGTACCTGATAACAACCCCCGACTAGCTTATACGAAGGGTGGTCTGAACCATAGATGGCAACACTATTGGCAAGATTTTTTATTCTTAGTAGGTACATCTGCCATAAGCATCCAGGTGAAATTGCAAGTCATTCTATCAAGTAGTTTGTTTTATACAGCTGTCTGAAGCAAAAGTGCTGTCTGTATCCCTTGAAATGGATAAAATTGAGTATGGTGCGGTTATAAAATTCTTTGTAAAAGAAGGTTTAACGCCAAAAGAAATTCATTCAAAGTTGATAAAAATTTATGGGCACTCTTCTTCTTCATTAAGAAATGGGCTGCCGAGTTTAAACGTGGCTGTACCAGCCTTAAAGATGATCCATGTGAAGGACGTCCAAAACGTGTAACAACACCAGAAATCATTGATCAAGTGCACGATATGGTATTGGATGACCGGTGAGTCAAAGGGCATGAAATTGCTGAGATCGTAGGCATTTCAAAAGAACATGTAGGATAGAATTGCAAATGAAAAAGATTTGCGCAAGATGGATGCCACACTTGCTTACAGCAGATCAAAAATGCACTCGTGTGAAAATCTCTGAACAGTGCTTGAAGCATTTTAACAACAATAAAACTGATTTTGGGCGTCAATTTATTACTATGGATGAGACTTGGATTCACCATTCCACACCAGAATCCAAACAGCAGTCAAAACAGTGGATAGAAGCCGGTTGTTCAGCGCCATAGAAAACAAAGTCAGTTCCATCAGCAGGAAATGTCATATCATCGGCGTTTTGGGATGCTAAAGGCAATTTGTTTATTAATTATCTTGAAATGTGTAAAACATTAATCGGGGAATATTATTCAGATCTTTTAACCACACTATACGAAAAAATTTGTGAGAAAAGGCCCAGTTTACAGAAGAAAAAAATCATCTTTTATCAGGAGAATGCACTTGCCCACAAAGGTGTTTTGGCAATGGGAAAATTAAGAGAATCTGCACTATGGATTGTTGGAACATCCACCCTATTCCCCAGATTTGGCAACTTCTGACTTCTATCTCTTCCCAAAACTAAAACTTTTCCTTGCTGGTCAGTATTTTTCTTCAAATCAAGAGGTGATTGCAGCTGTGGAGGGGTGTTTTGCAGATCTTACTGAGAACCACTACAGGGAGGATGGGATAATGGTTCTGCAGCATCGCTGGAATAAATGTATTAATCTTAAGGGAGATTATGTTGAAAAATAAAAATAATTCTGAAATTATAAATTTGTTTTTTCACTGTTAGGCCGAGAACATTTCAGACCACCCTCGTATGTCTCAATCATATCCCCACTCTTTTTCCTATTCACGAGGCTTTGCAACTTACTTTCTCTCAATCTGTCCTCGTACTTCACATTCCAAAGACCACTAACCACCTTTGTGAATCTTCTCTGGATCCTTTCTAAAATATATCCCGTCACCATGAAAACCCGATGATCAAATCTGTGTACCATAATTTATATGAGGTCTGATCACTGGTATCGAGGCCTTATAGAATGGTATCAAAACCTCTTTATTTCTGCATGTCACGGTCCTCCACATCATTGCCATTATCTGATGTGATATCTTCACAACTCATGCAGTGTGGCCCTGAATTTCAGTCTTTGTCCACCACCACCACCCCAGATATTTTGTTTCTTCTATCTTCTTTAAAGTTTCCCCAAAAAGTGTATAATTTGCATCTGATGTCACCGATCCAATTCAGAAGTCTGTTATCCAATCCCATCCATTTCAATTTATTTAACAGCTTGTCATGTGGTAGTTTATCAAATGCTTTTAGAAATTTAAGTATACATCTGTATATCCATCTCCCTTGTTCAGGACATTTTTCACCTTGTTATAGTACATAAGTAAGGTAGTAAAACATGATCTCCTTTTAACAAACCCTGCTGACAACCACAGAGAATACTGCTTTTATCTGCTCATTTCTGTATTCTGTTTCTCAACAATCTCATTGCAACTCCAGATATACAGATTGACCCATAATTGTAGCCATTGCCTTTTCACCACCCTTATGCAGTGGAACCATTTTACCTCCTTTCCACTCTCTTGGAATCTGAGACAATTGCCAAATCCCTGGAACACCATTAGGATGCATGCCGATATGTCATCAAATCCTATCACCGTATTGACATCAAGTTTATTTATTTCCTCATATAACTCCTGCTCATTCAGAATTAAGCCATACTCTCCTATGTCCTTTACACTTAAGTTTCTCATGATTTCATGCTGATGAGAAGAAATACCCTTATAAATTGATCACTGAATACCTTCACAATGTCTTCTGCAGCAGTTACCATTCTACCATTTTCATCCATTAACATCATCTTACCATAATCATTCTTCTTTCTACTTGCCACCTATCTAAAAACTCTCTAGGGTTTTTCAGGTCTAAGGACCTGAAATTCAGGGCCAGACTGCACAAGTTGTGAAGATATCACATTGGATAATGGCAATGATGTGGAGGATGATTCAGGTGATTCTTCACCTGATTTGCCATTTTACTCATACTGCACTTTTGTTGTCCTTAATGAGTCAATCTCCTGGCTTGCCCTTTACACTTTTCATGTAACTGATTATTACCATTATTCGTCTTGTTCTGCCTCTAAAGTGCCTTTTTTCTTCCCTAGTTCATGCTTAATCCCCTCATCCATTCATTTTACACCTATCTTATTCAGCCTTTTTATCCCTTTGGAGTACATTTACAATTGATGCTGTTATGTATTTCTTTGTCAGTTCCTAAGCAGCATTTATTTCCTTACTGCTCAACTCCTCATTCCATTCTATAGCTCCAAGCTGTCTTCTAAGCTTGTCATAATCACCAGCCTTGTACTTCCACATATATCTTTTCCTCACAGAAGTTTGCATATGGCTAGCCACAACCCAGGTGATCACTCTCAACAACTGCAGAAAAGTGTGAAATCCCACTGGCAATTACATCCTCTGATGAAGTGATCAGATCTAGAATTCTCGATTCTCACGTGCCCTCCTTTACATGCTGCCTCAGATAGTTGTCTCTCAAAGAACTCGAGACATTCGTTTTCCTTATTCCTAAATGCTATCTCCTCATTCTAGTCTATACCACCATAATTAAATTCACCCATAATAATCATTCTTCCTTTGTTCACTAACCCAAGTTGTTTATACGATTCTTCATACCACTCTCCACATTTCCTGTCCTATAGCAACATCCAACTAAATATGTATTCCTGTCAATCTCCAACTCACACCACACTGCCTCATAACAGTTGCCACTATTTCCCAGTTTGATGTCTTTCTTATGTGGACATAATTCCCCTGCTATCGTCAGCAGCACTCCTTCTCCTTTCTATCCTCGCAAAAAGCACCATACCCTTCCATTTCTATTCTTGTTAGGAATATAGTCTTCATTCAACTATTTTTCACTTATTCTAATGATTTCAGTGCAAATAAACTCACAAAGTGAAACCACTTCATCTCCTTTATTTCTGATATTCCTGGCATTTGTAAATAACACAAGAGTTTACTTTTAAGTTTATAAGCAGTTCTGCTCAAGCCAATTGTTGGTTGTGATTTCCTCATACCTGCCCTTTCCCAATAACTTTTATCACCGCTTACCACATATATTTGCTCAGTCTCAACTTCCCCACTCATGTCCTAATCTATTTCATTTCTATACTGATCATCCCCATATATACATTCGTTGCTACTTCCAACACCCATTCTCCCTATGCCATGTCTCACTAGTACTGTTTCCATTGCCAAGCACTTCTTTCTCTTCAGTACTACTCTCCTGATCTTTCACTTTATCTCTTACTTCTGATCTCTTGCATCACCTACTCCACTTCCATCTAGCAACAATTTGTCCAGTTTACTCACTCCAAAGCCATTCCAGTTCAATCCATCATGTCTGTAAAATTCCATTCTCTCCTCAAATGCATGCCATACATCCACAAACTGCACTCCTTTCTCTTCACACAGGATGAAAAATCCATGTTTCTGGGAGGGAAAACCCCTGTTCTTCTATATGAGACTGGATAACTCATCTTTATTTAAAAGATATTGATAAAGGCTTTTCGCATTCTAGAGGGATTTCAAACCCAAGTTTCTTCAACCATAGTGTAATGATAGTAGCTTGGGTGCTAAACAAGAAGTGATTAACAACAGCAATTCTTGGATGCATTCCAAAGATCAGGAGATTAAGTAAAGTGGTTGTAAAATGGATGAATGAAGAATTCAAGCATACAGTTTTAAGGCAGAAGACGTAAAGGATGCAATGTAAGATGAATGATAATAATCAGTTGCTTGTAGAGTACAAAGAGTACTAGACCAGGACAGTGACTCAGTTGGTAAGGACAGCGGGAAACGAGTATAAAAAAAATTGACAAGTAAGTGCAAGAAAATTTGGGTGTTGGTTTTATATTTTTCCATTAGAAGAAAGAATGGTTATGGATGATTTTTTTTTTTCTAATTTCACACTTGAAAGATACACGAACCTATAGCACATTAGTGCTGTGTATAGGGTGTAGGTAAAGATTGAAAAAGAAGAAATCTGTTGATATTTCTCTTGAAGAGCTGAAGATTATAGTTGTTCGGGAAACACACTTGATGAAGGCTGTTCCAGAAGACAAATGTAGATGGAATAAATGAGGAAGAGGAGAAGCAGGTTCATTGTGTTTGTGGTTGGTGAAAAGGGATGTTGGAAAGCTGTTGGTTTAAAAATCCCAACAAAAAGAAGAGGAATGATGTTTGCCAGTTCACTCAAGCAGTAGATTGAAGTGAGTTTGTAAGGGAAAGGTCTTCTATATACTGAATTTTCCTCCTTTGGATGGCATCAAGAAGTTTGGAAGTTTAAGATACATTACTTCAAATATGTGAACAGTATTCTAAGAATGATGGATTTGTATAGGATTAGTAGATGGCTGGCTAGTAAATTAGCATCTTGAGCAGAAAAGAATACCTAGTTTTTTTTTAGAAGCTGAGGAAATTATCGATGTGATGTGTTTATGCTAGGAGACTAGGGGTAAATATCAGTCCGAGGAGAGAGAGAGAGATATGTGGTCTTGTCTGATGATTTGTGCATTGGGAGTAGAAGGTGAGTCAAGTTCCTTTTTATGAGATAAAAATCAGGCATACATTTTGACTGTACTGAAGGTGACCATGTCATCTGCTCTACTTGAACAATTGTATGAAGATCTATGCTTAAAGCACTGGTTAGAGATGATCTTGGAGCTTGGGATGTCTGAGAACCACATGGTTTGTCAAAAGAGTAGGATGAATGGTAAAACTGTGAATAAAATGGCTGGTAATTGAGAGTAGATTATTTATGTATAAGAGAAAGAGGGTTAGTGATATAACAGGGCACTGAGGCTCCTATGTTGGTGGCATAACTCAAAGAGAAGGTACCATCCAGCATGACACAGTGAATGACTAGAGAGAAAGCTGGCTATACAATTACAGAAGGTGATAGATAAACAGAAGGAAGACAGTTTGATGAGTGGGTCTCAATGCCAAACATGATCAAAAGCTCTGAAAATATCAAGAGCAACAGTACGTTTTCCCCGAAACTTTTCATGGCATATGTTCATTGGTAGGTAAGGTAGGCTACGAAATCAGCTGTGGACTGACAGAATCCATACTGGTGGTTGCTGATTAACTGGTAAACCTGTAGGTGATGAAGAAGTTTTGACTGTTGAAAACTTTCTCCATTATTTGGAGAGGAATTAGGTGATGGCAATTAGGTGGTAGTTGGATGTCAAGCTTTTATCTCCCTTTTTTGGTGGGATAAGTGTTAACATATAGAAGATTGAAGAAATGATAGAGAAACGAGAAATGTTTGCTTTGGAATACAACAACAGAGTATGACTGAAGAGATGTTATTGTGACCACTCTTTAGTCTCCAGGTGTAGTATTATGTTTCGTTTTTGACTGAAAAACTACAGGCCACATACTGTGCTCATTTCCCTATGGTCTATCCCTTGGTCTACATAACTGGTATAAAAGGAGGAAGCAATTTGCCTTCAGCATCTATGCAAAAATTCTTCTAACAAACAGGAATCATAACAGCAGATGTACATATGAGCTCAATGTGCAAGATTTTTACCCATCTTCTAATACCAGTCTTCTGTGAAGAATGATGGTGTGATGAGTGAACATATTTGCCATGTGGAATTTTCAATTTATCATGAGCCAACCTTTACTGGTAGATACATTCACTCATCCTCACATCATTCTTCACAGAAGAAGATGGGTATTATCAAGAGTCTTGTACATAGTGCTCACACAATCTGCTCGTCTGATTCCCTTTTGTTAGTTAGAACTGAAAGAAATTAAAAGCAATCTGATGTGTAATGGACACAACAAAACTACCATTCAAAATATTATTGATAATTATCACCCTTCTACCAGACTACAATACAACGTGAAAAGAATTTCAATACTCGAACTTAAAGGAACCTCCAAACAAATATAAACTTTCATGGATGGGGGAAACATAATAAAAAAAAATAAATAGCATGGTTTCTTTGCAAATTTGATCTATATGCTTTCTTCAAACCTAGTGTTTCTTCAAACACTAGGCATAGAGTTCTTTGGGAACAGAACTTTTGATGGTCTTTTCCTTGAAACATGAAATACTATAAAAGTGTCCAAACTCACTCTGATCGGTTGACTGCGTGCCAATCTCTAAGTTTTGGGAAGTGATTGTTATTAATTGTTCACAATTTCTTTTTAAATTAATAATTATTTAAAATTATGCATTATCTGCAAACTTTACTGTTGTTCCTTTGAACTCCAGTAGTGTAATCATATACTTCAGCTGCAATTGAGACACGATCTAGTATGTGCATGCTTTCTTGTGACTTGTGAATATGACTTCATGGAGAGATTCAGAGCAGTTGATGATGGGGAGGAGAGACTGACTGTAAGTGAGCAAGAGGTGTTTGGGGAGTTGAGTAAACTAGATGTAAATAAGGCTGATAATATATCACCGCGTATTCTGAAGGAATGTACCAGGGAGTTGACACCTGCCTTGACATATTTTTTTAATACGAGTCTTGCATTTGGTCAAGTTCCTAAGGAGTGGAAGGAGGGCAAGATTGTGCCACTTCATAAAGGAGGTGATTGAACTCAAGCATCTAACTATAGGCCTATCTGTGTGTCAGGTGTTGTGGTTAAGTTGTTGGAGAAGCTTGTGAGAACTAGTATCCAGAGTTGGGTTGACAATAATGGTGGTGTTTGATGGACAGCATGGATTTGCTAAAGGGAGGTCATGTTTTAGTAATCTACTTACTTATTACAATAAAGTGACTGCTTCCTTGGACAGAGGAGAAGGATACACAGTAATATACTTGGATTTCGCAAAGGCTTTTGATAGAGTACCTCATGATAAGTTGACAGTCAAACTAGAGCAGATGGGGTTGGATATTAGATTAATGCACTGGATTGGAGACTGGCTATCTGATAGGTGCCAACAAGTTGTGTATGGGGGTGCGATATCCAGGAAAAGGAAAGTCACTAGTGGAGTACCTCAGGGGTCTGTTTTAGGGCCATTACTGTTTAACTTGTATATTAATGATATTGGCAAAGATTTGGATGGAGATATTCGGTTGTTTGCAGATAATGCAGAGTTGGGATGAACCATAAAGAGTAGTGAAGGTGTTGTGGCCTTACAAGAAGATGAATAAATTAACTGATTGGGCATGAAAATGGGGATGTGAGTTTAATGTTGCAAAATGTAAGGTTTTAAAATTTGGAAAACAAAGATGGGATGCAGAATTTATGCTTGGTGAGAATATATTGTTGGAAGTAGAGGAAATAAGAGATCTGGGGGGGGGATAGTGGATAAGGATCTAAAATTTAGAGGACACATCGCCAAAATTGTGAAGACAACATGAAGGCTTCTAGGAATGATGCGGAGGTCACTGACATGTAGAAGTAGGGAGATTCTTGTTCTGTTGTATAAGGCTTTGATTAGGCCGCACGTGGACTATTGTGCCCAGATTTGGTCACCTGGTTTTCAGAAGGATGAAGAGATGTTGGAAAGGGTCCAAAGGCGACTGACTAAGGTAGTTTCTGACCTCTGGAATGTCGAGTATGAGGAAAGATTGAGAAGATGTAATTTGCAGAGTCTGGTGGACAGGAGGAAGAGGGGAGATATGATAGAGACCTACAAGTTGGTAAGGGGTTGTTATAGGATCAATGGTGAAGAAGTTCTACAGAGAATAGTGGGAGATCAGGGGAGAACCAGAGGTCATCCCTGAAAACTGTATAAAGGGTGAGTAGGGGAGTGAGAGGCAGGTTTTTTTCGTGCAGAGTTGTGAATGATTGGAATTCCTTGCCTGAGAGTGTGGTGTCTGCAAGGAGTTTGAGTGTGTTTAAGACACGGTATGATGAGATGTGTGTGTGATAAAAGGACCTCCCAGATGAGTCTTTGACTCTGTGAGGTCTTGGGGTAATAATAATAATAATAACTCAGTTTTTCACTTTAAAAGGCCTAGAATAAGCATTTAAACTTCTTGAAAAAGCTCAAGCAATCATTGAATCACAAGATTCAGACTTTGAATAATCTAGGAAATTTTCCTACGAAATGAATATTGCTTCTGCTTGCTATCAAGCTATTTTAAATGAAAAGAAGTGAAAGTCGATGAAGCAGATGGCACTCAAGGCCTTCTTTGAAAAAGAGATGCACTGAAGCTTCCTAATATATCTCGTACTACCTTGATGGCTGCCATTTCACCCATTGATATAGAAATTAGCTAATTTTTTTTTTTCAAAGAATCGTTTTTAATTTAAACTTTTTCTTATGTTAGTTTTTAAGTATGTAAATATTTAGCCAGTAAAGTCTTTCCTTATCATTTAATATTCATTTTATATATTTCATCTTACTAATGTAACTCTTGCTCATAGCATTATTTCTAAGGCAAATAAACTCCCACTTCATGAATTCCTGATTTATGAACAGTCACCAGGAACCAATTAATTCATAAAGACGGGAACTACCTGTATTTGAAGTATAAAAAGCCATCAACAATCTGAAATATGGAAAAGCAGCTGGTGTAAATGATATTCAACCATAAATGCTCAAAAATGGAGCTATAAAAGTTTAGTGTGGCTACGTTGTACAATTCAGAAGACCTGGTCAAATTTTGGATGATTGGAGTAGAGCTTTCATAGTACACATCTATTCCTGGATATATATTCAGTTATTCTTAAGAAACATCTAAGAAAAATTGTGGAAGAAAAGCTTAGAGAAAACAAGCTAGATTCAGGCCAGCTAGGCGTTGTCATGATAATTTTCACTTGGAGATAAAAATTGGAGACATCATGAGAATATGACAAGGTGGCCAGAGAAAAGCTGTTCAACATGCTACAGCTATAGGGTGTAAATGGACCTTATATCAAGCAATACTTAGTCTCTGTTTGAGTTGTAAGTCAGCTATTAGAATTGAAAGAGGTACATGAAGATGGTTTGATGTTAAATCAGGTGTGAAACAAGGGTTACATTATCTCACTATTATTCATGATCTTTCATCATCTGTATGGATCACATTATGAATTCAGTGCAAGTCTGCAGGTTTCCCTGACTAATTTGAAGAACTACTGTCATAAATTTGGGATGAAAATTACCAATGAAAAGACAATCTGCCCAGCCACTGCAGTTGTTTCTGTGATGATATTTTCTTGTGTTCTAGCAATGGTCAGATTTTCCTTCTAACCTTGTCATTATGTGTCCAGTATATGGTATCTTCAAAAGTTTTCTGTAGCACTTCATCTCAAAGGCCAATATGGTTTTCTTATCTTCCTTTAGCAATCTCCAACTTTCACAGCTATATAGTAAGACAGAGTTAACAAGGGTATCGATGAGATAGAGTCTTGTAGCCAGCGGTATTTTATTGTCCTTCCAAATTGGCCGTAATCTTTAAAAGGCACCAGTTGCTTTAGCAATGCATCCTTTAATGTTATATTCAGACCAGCTATCTCTGTTGTATGCTTCCCAAGTATGTGAATCTTTCTACTTCTTCCAATTTTTCATTATTAACTGAAATTTTTATTATTATTATTATTATTACATGACACCTCCAGGGAGTCCAAAGACTCATCGATAGAGGGCACCTACTCCACCACTCATTACATCATCTAACAACGAACAGCACTACTTTTCACCATCTACACCAATGCCACCTACCGACGACCACCGCTAGTATTTTCTCAGACCATCACAAACATATGTGCCCACAGCGGGATTCAAATTAGTGTACCTACAGCGGGATTCAATTAGTGTTGAATCCCGCTGGATTCAACACTAATTGAATTGAAGGATGAGTGGTTAGTGTACTCTATGAAAACAGTCCAACCTGGCTGGTCTGTTTTCATAAAGTTATTGCCTGAAGACATCATTTTTCATTTGTGATGCTGATCTTTTATCCATAATCACTAAGTGTCTTAGAAACTCTATCTGTTAAATCTGGTAACTGATGTTCATTCTCTGCTATTAGGTCAATATCATTGGTGAATGTAAGATTATTGATTTTTTTTTTTTTTTGCCACTAACTGTAATTCCAATACCATCGTTTTCCAAGATTAAGTTTATTATATATTCCAAACAAAGGTTAAAATGCATCAGCGAAAGTATGCAGCTTTGATGTACAAAGCCTCTTTCCATTTTGAAAGGCTTGCTGAAGTTGCCATTGATTTCTATTAACATTTCTGAGGAACAGTAAAGAGTTTTAATTAGGAATATTTTATTATATTATCAGCTCCATATTGATTCAGAATTCTCAACAATGGTTCATGCCACACTGAATCAAAGGCCTTCTGTATATCTAAAAAATTCTGACAAAGTATTTTGTGTTCAATATATTTTTCTCCAATGGGACATATTGTAAATAAATGATTTATTGTACTCCTGTTTTTACGGAATCCTACTTAGCTTTGTGAAAGTATAGTTTCTATTTTCCTCTCAATCCAAACATCCACATACCTGTTATTCTTTTACAGTCTTGTTGATTATATTGGTTGTCCTATTTAGAGTCACGAAAGTATTTTTCTACTTTCACAGGGAAATACTCCTCTCATATTAAAAATGCTCTGAACTTCAGAAACAAAGCTAGTGAACTTCATTTGAGCTGTTTTCGTATTGCAATTATGTAGTATCCCCTCTTCACCGACACATCTTTATCAGATGCCATTGATTTAGAATCCATATGTTGAGGCTTAAGTGCTGTGAGGACATCATGTTGGAGGCTTAATGGTATATTTAGCACTTGGAAAGGATTAAAACTGATTTTAATACTTCCAATATTTTGTCTCAGTCACTGACACATCTTCAGGGATTACAAAAAATTAATGTAACGCACACACTCAAATACAACACAATACTAAGTCAAATACGTGGGTGACTTTAAATTCCTATCTAGGTGGTGTGCCCTCTATGAGTGATTGTAGGTGGCCTAGAATGTAAGGTGGGATCTCTGATAATTAATGTTTCCCTATTTTTGAAAGTTTAATGCAACCATATTTATTTAGATTGGTTGATTTTTGGAGCTATTAAGATCTCAATACATTATGGCCATGCTTTTTGTTCTACAGATGACCTATTACATAAAGAATTCATTTACATCCAATCCAACTGTCTTCACATATGGTGTCAATGAAGCCTTTATTAACAAAAGCTTTTGAACTATAGAATTTCTTCCTCCTCTGCTCAAGAAGAAGAAATTACTCATATTCCACTTCCCTTATGCTAAAGGAATATGTGAAATGTATTGCAAAAATTTTAAAGCCATTGTGAACAAACTTTGACCTTACTGAATATGCCATCTGTACTAAACATAAGAGTCCTCTGGAATAACACTAAAATCTTACATAATAGCAGATGCTGATGGCCTTCATTTATGGTGAAATAGTACTATTTCAGTCTACTAACATATCCTAATTTATTTCATGTATTTATTTATTTTTATTTTTAATTAGGAATTAATTAATCATTTGTAACCTTACTAAAGCTATTGTCAGGGGCAGCTCTTGCATAGGCACTGCTGAACTGCATCATCCCCAATTTTTCTCGATATCTAAATATATTTATTAATTTATTTATATTTGCTTGTGATATTTAATTTTATCATCAACAATCCTATACAATTCTCTTATTTTGTATAAAAAATAATAAAAATCCATCTTGTAGCACTGTGTTTACCAGTGTCATATTGCTACACGCGCAAGCATATGCACGTCTTAGTGAGATGCGAGCTATTAGCGTAATGCAGTACTGTCTGTTGCGTAGTTCCACTGTTGTTTATATGCAGTTTGAGACAAAGGAATATACTATTAAGCCTCCAACATGATGTCCTCACAGCACTTAAGCCTCAACACATGGATTCTAAATCAATGGTAGAGTGTTCGTAGTGCTTATCGTGTTTACTCCATCTCTTTAAATATTTGGACATTGCAATGAAAGACATAACATTTGTTATAGTTTTTATTTTAGAACATTATTGGGGTTATGATAATGGATTTCATTTTTAAGTAACTTTGAATTACAGCAATCCCTCGATTAATGCGCCCCCGATTAGTGAGTAATTTTTTTTCGATACCCAAATTCGATTAGTGCGCCTATATACATCTTAAAAATAAATGTTACAGATTTTAAAAATTTTCGATCTATACATTTTTTATGGCTAACTATTTAAAAAATCACTCACTAGGATGAAATAATTTAGTTACCGATTTCAAACATTTCACAAAGTTATTTTTAATGGCATACTACACTAACTCCATGTACACTATGTTCCAAATTTACTGCCAAAATTTATGTCGTCTGCTTTACATAGCATTTTGCTGATCATATAACATGCAATTGTTTTCCTTACTTTTTTTATTTTAAATTATTTTCCTAACCTCATGAGTAAAAGAATTAGTGAGCAAAAAATAGAAGTGTGAAAATGATTCGAAAAGTAATCTCATTGGAAGAAAAACTTGATATAATAAAGAAAAATGAACAAGGCGAGTCCAGAGCAGAGATAGGACAAGAACAAAAAAATTGGTGAATCAACTGCTGAATACAAAGAGAAAGGTAAGGCTGCTTCAAGTTCATCATGCATGCCCTCGAAATCAAAGTATTATAATGATTGAATTAGAGAGACATCTTTTTACATGGATCGAAGATTGTAACCAAAAACAGATCCAGCTAAACACTGGCCTTATTAAATCAAAAGAATTGTCATTTTGTAACCTGGAAAGAAAGGGCTATCAATGATGGAAAAGAAGAAGAATTCCACGTTAGTGCTGGGTGATTTGAGCATTTCAAAAAGAGAAATAGCCTACATAATGTTCTAATCACAGGAGAAGCTACAAGTGAAGATAAGGAGATATCCAGAGATTTTGAAGAAAATTGTGTAAGAAGGAGACTATTGTGTTCAACAAATATTTACTGCTGATGAAACCGGCCTTTTTTTTTTTTGGAAGCGAATGCCTTCCAAGACTTTTCTAGCCAAATCAGAGAAATTTCATCCTGGTTATAAAGTTGCAAAGTCGAATGAAATTACTCTAGCAATATGCGAGCCGTTTGGAAGCACATTCTTCCACATTGTGCAAATGATTTTAGAGGCTTTTCAAATTAATCAAAGTTAATTAAATCTCATTCTGAGAAATTGAATGAGTCCGATCTGCTAAATTTAGATGCACAGCAGGAAGATCCTGAAGAATATGAAGAAAATGTAATCACTGACAAGCCCAAAGAGGTTTCACAGAAACAATTTGAAAATAGTTTTCGTACAATCAAAGTTTTTAAGCAGCAATGCTTGGAAACTGATCCTGGTGAAGAGAGAACCAGTAAAATTTGCAAAAGACAATAGGGCCATAACGTCAGTTGTATGAAAAAAAGATATAGAATGCCTGCCAAACTATGTTAGCTGAATTCTTTGTTAAGAAGCAGAATAATAAATTTATATTCTGAATATATTTTTATTGTCTTTCAGCTTCATGGTTTCCTTTAACTAGGCTCTGAGACATTCCCTAATTCTTTTATAAAAAAAATTAAGGGTCAAAAAACAAATCTGAGGAACGAATTATACATTTTCCCATAGGTTATTATATTTGATTAGTGCGTTTTCCATTAATGTACCTGTTTTAAAGAGCGCACTAATCGAGGGTAAACTGTATAATTTTATCGATAATAAACAATATTTTTTCATGAAACAAAACAAGAAGAATATATTTTACTTTTAAGTAATTTTGAATTATACCAAACTGTGTAATTTTATAGATAATAAACAATATTTTTTCATGTTTAATTTTTTTTAAAAATTTTTACCATAATTTTGATATTTTATCCAAACACGTATACACTGTACTTACAGTGTGTATGTATATTTCGAAAGTTGCAGAACCCCCACGATTTCAAACCACGAGCCGCCACTGGCTATTGTGATGCATTTTAGAATTTTTGTGTACTATATTCTTTCATATTTTTAGTTGAGCAGCATAGTATATAATGAAAACAAAGATTCAAAAATGCACCACAAAATATCTTTTATATTCTGTGGTTAGTGTGGGTCTCTGTGATAGGTCTTAGGATTCTATGGAGATTTTCTTGTGCATTAATAATAAATTGGACATTATACAGAACAATACGTAGTCTGTATTTTAGTTGTAAATCAGCAGTTAGAATTGAAGAATGTACAAATAGTACATTCTTCAGTTCTACAGATAGGTACATCAAAGGTGCATTCTGTCTCTACTGTTTATTCATTATCTGTATGGATTATCATGAAAGAAATTGTACTAAACCTGATATCAAAATTGGAGATGTTAATTCCAGCTCTTTACTTTATGATGGTGTCATACTCGTCAATAAATCCTCTATTGGTCTTCAAGAATCCTTAACCAAATTGAATAACTGCTCTACACATTTAGCATGAAAATCAGCAATAAAAACACAAAGATTATGAAAATAAACAAGAACATGAAAAACATCAGTTACATTCTGAATATAGAGAACTTATAGAAAAAATATTTCATCTATTTAATGCTCTTTTTTTTTTTTTTTTTGTGAAGATGGCCAATTAAATATGAAAATTGAAACAAAATGGTTGAATAGAGGTATGAGAGTTGTGAGAAAAATTTGGGGAGTGAACAGCATCAGTGGAACAATCATCTTAAAAATAAAGATATTAGGAAAAAACTTCAATATTCATTCAAGGATGTGTGAATGGAACTAGTTTAAGGTGGTATGGTCACTTAAGCAGAATTAGAAAAGAAAAGTTAGCGCTGGCATGCTAACTTTCTCTGCAAGTTAGCAGAGAAAGATCATGATCTAAGTGATGCAACTGGAATTGCCTTAAAAGACTAAAATATAAGTTCTGGCAATATTAGAATCCTGACATATAACAGACTAATACAGAGGAAATTGTTGATAGGAAGTTTGTAATAATGTGCGCTTATCATATTGTATTATCTTCAGATAATGTATATCCCTTGCAAGCATGTATCAGGAGTTGGATGGTGATGATGTTGATTTTTATTTTAGTGACGAAGTACTTGCTTCATTGTAGAACATTCAGTTAGATAATGATTACAAGATGTTTTAAATTAAAGCATGCCTATTCAGAGCAATCTGTAGAGAGAACCAGGATGAAATACTCTCAAACTTTGTGAGTATCCCAACCAGATCATGGGGAAAAGATTTTGACAATAATATAAAAAAAAAATTAGTTCAAAAATGACTGACAGGAAAAATACGGTGCTGTGGATGGGAAAAAATGACATTGTAAACTGGATGGTATATGATTTTAGAAGATTCAGTCATTGACAAATGAAGTTATTCAGTGATGTTTATTTCATAAAATAATGAAATACAAAAAACATATCCCATAGAGCTGACATGCTGCATGGAAAGGATACAAAAACATATCACATAGAGCTCATATGCTGCAAGAAATGCAACGATTCTAACATACCCATCATATTATGGCAGTTAGCACAGGTCCTGTGTGATGAGTCTTAGGATTTTGCAGAGATTTTTGTGCATTAATAATCATAATTTTTAATGCTTTATTATGTCTTAGATAAATTACATACATATAACGTAAAATTTAAGCAATGATACTACATTTTCTCTCATGTGACTAAAGAACAGATTCTAATTTATATCATTATAATATGCATAATGTGCAGTTGATATAACAGCATACTTCATGTATTAATAGTAATAATATTACTATGATGATAATTTACTATTGTAGTTCACAGTTATACAAAAAAATATGATTGCATATTAAAGTTTACATTTTTTTTTTTTTAAGTTTGACAAAATATGATCATGCAGAGTATGTACAATATGTACAATTAACATATCTTATTTTCTATTTAGTACAAACATATAGTAAATAATAGTAATAATAATAATAATTTTTATGAATATACATTTCACAGAGAGATTGTTATTATCATTCAGGCTATTTATAGTTATATGGTTAACACATTGCAATATGTTTGAAGAGTTCAGCATTAGTGAAATAACGGCAATATTAATAACAACTATGATGATGATGATAATAATCATAAATGGGACATTATACAGAGTAATACATGGCCTATACTTTAGTTGTAAGTCAGCAGTCAGCATTGAAAAATGTGCAAATAGTACATTCTTCAATTCTACAGATAGTACATCAAAGATGCATATTGTCTCTATGTTATTCGTTATCTGTGTAGATTGCCCTATTAAGAAAATTGCATTAAATCTGATATCGACATTGGAGATATTAATTTCAACTCTTTACTTTATGATGATGGCATGTCATACTCTTAAATAAAGACATCCAGATGATCATTGGAGGAGACATTGAATGTTTTGGCCTTCATGCAGGTCCAATAGATGATACCACCATACAGCATTTCTACAGCAGAACACAACTGATCTGTCAAAAGGTTTTGCACATGATGTGCGATTTGGTCTTTCAAATGTTGTGAGATGCTGAAACTGTTCGACATGTCCTGATAACGTGTGCATGCAGGTCATGGATCCAGTTTGATGAATTTCAAACTGGATCCATGACCTGCATGCACATGACCTGCATGATCTCAACAACTGCAGTTGCAACATCTTCAATCATTTGATCTCTTCCTGGTTGCTGTCTCTTCTGCCTATCTCTTCAAATCGATGTGACATGCATCACACTACACTTGGTGTCACTGGGCTTTTTCGCAAAGTCTTCAGTCATCCGTATTCACAAAGTGCTGCTGAAGCATTTTCCTCATTCTATAGATGCACCTTACAAGCATTGCTTGCAAAGCAATGTGATGACACTGCATTGCTTTTCACTTTCCACAGTTTTGCATCATCTGCAAACAGCTGCATATCATTAATATACAAATTGAACAATAGGGTCTCAAAACTGGCCCTGCAACACACTGCTAGTGTCTTTCCTCTTTCAGGATACTGCACCCCTATATACAACTTTCTCATACCTATCTGATGGTCAATCACTGATCCAACTTGGAAGTCTGTTATCCAATCCCATTTCAATTTAATTAACAGCTTGTCATGTGGCAGTCTGTCAAAAGCTTTTACATAATCAAAATACGAGGGTTGTTTGAAAAGTTTTTAAATTTCCAATAGACAGCGACACAATTCGTTCATTCATACCAATGTCGACACATATCGTCTTTTTCATGATCCCTGGCAAAATTTTTGCATGTGCGATGCATAGTTCTCGTTTGACAAACATTTAAAATTACCATGTTCACATTTTTCATAAAAATGGAGAAAAACGAGTTTTGTGCAGTGATAAAACATTTTTATTTGAAGAAGTGGATGGCCATGCAGATCAAAGCTGAGTTAGATGCAGTTTATGGGGACTGCACCAGCATTAAAAACTATTGATTTTTGGATAAACGAGTTTAAACGTGGTCGTAAGTCCATCGAAGATGAAGCATGCTCTGGATGCCTGACAGAGGTCACTATGAAGGAAATGATTGACAAAATCCATGGTATCGTTATGGACCACTGAGTGAAAGTGCATGAGATTGCTGAGATTGTAGATATCTCAACTGAACAGGTGTATAATAACTTGCATGAAAAATTGCATATGAAAAAACTGTGTGTGATGGGCCGTGATTGTTGACTGTTGATCAAAAACGCATGTGAAAAGAATTTTCAATTCAATGTTTGGCGATGTTTAATCGTAATTTGCAGGATTTTTTGCATCGATTCATGGCTGTAGACGAAACTTGGATCCACCACTACACACCTGAGTATAAGCAGCAGTCAAAACAGTGAACAATGCCCAGTGAAGAGTTTTGTCAGCTGGGAAGGTGATGGCCACTGTTTTTGGAATTCCCAAGGAATTATCTTGATAGACTGTTTGGAAAAAGGTAAAACAATAACAGGAGTCTATTATGCATCATTGTTGGACTGTTTAAAAGAAGAACTGAAGAAAATGGCCAAGATTGGCACACAAAAAAGTGCTCTTTCATCAAGACAATGCACCGTCCTACATATCAGCCATCGCAATGGCAAAATTGCACGAATTGAGGTTCGAATTGGTTCCACATCCACCATATTCTCCAGACTTGGCCACCATGTGACTTCTTCTAGTTCCCAAACTTAAAAATTTGGCTTGGTGGGAAAAACTTTTCTTCAAATGAGGATGTCATCAAGGCTGTCAATGACTATTTTGCACAATTTGACAAATCCTAATTTTTAGATGGGATAAAAAAATTGGAAACTTGCTGGACCAAATATGTAGAACTCGATGGATGGAGACTATGTTGAGAAATAAAGGTGATTTTTTCCAAAAAAATGTGTTTAACTTATTTTTTTACCAAACTTTTCAAACAACCCTCGTATATTACTGTATATGCATCTCCTAGTCCAGTGTTTCTCAAAGTGTGGTACGCGTATCCCATACGCGTACCACACTTTGGTATGGCAATTTTCGGCTATGCATAATTAAAGAAGTCATTATATTTTTCAACAAACAATGCAATTAGAGACAATCGGGATAAAACGGAACTAACTAATGAATCACATCCCCTCTCCAACAGAAACTTCTATATAGACCAAGCAAAACCATATGTTGCTGGTGGAACATATGGTTTTGCTTGATATCACCCCTGTCGTTAATGTGTTAAAACTAAGAAATATGTAGTGAATGTGTTTCAGATATTATGGAATTCGGTTGAAGGGAATTAGCATTTCAACTCAACTGTTAAACTGCTAATTTGTCTTTGGTTCGCACGATCTTTTGTTAATACTGCACCAATCATATGCAGTTCTTCGCTGCTCTACATACTCAAGTCTTGTAAATTACTGGTCATTTTTGCTTGAAATAATGGGAAAGAAGATGACGCTATTTGGGTAGGTAACTTTGATGATGCACACAAAGAAACTGTTCTCGATGCCAAGTGATATCGAGTAAGAGCTTCTTGGCAAGTTGCACCATTTTCAGTTTTTTTCTGAAAACTTTAGTTTCCAAAAATTCCCACATGTATCTCGCAACACAATTTTTTAGCTTTAATTTTGGGAAAAAGTTAGAGTTATATTTGAGTAAATACGATATTTTTTTTAGCTTTCAAATTCTTACATGTATGGATCATTGGTTAAAGATTGGATTTATAAAATCCCCAAAAGAGAGCAATATAGCAAATACAAGTAGCTGTAAGCAACAAGAAAACGTTGATATTGCATCTGGATCAAATGAAATTGATAAGAGTGTGTCGTCTGACATATCTAGAGAACCAAAATTTAAAAATAAATCATATTTTTTTGTTTACATGAACATATAAATTCAAATAAAATAGATATTTAATTTTAATTAATATTTTAAATTAATTCATTAATTTTTTAATTAATGAATTTTTTTTATTAATTAATTAGGGGGTACTCGGTAATAATGAAAATTTTAGAAGGGGTACGCAGATATCTGAAGTTTGAGAAACACTGTCCTAGTCCAAGACCTTGTTATAGTACATAAGTAAGTTAGTAAAACATGATCTCTCTTTAACAAACCCATGCTGATAACCACAAAGAATACTGCTGTTATGAAAACCTATTTATGTATCTTACTTCTCACTAATCTCGCTCTCTCTCTCTCTCTCTAGTACCCTCACCACAAGTCCAGATATACAGATTGGCCTATAATATGTAGCCACAGCCTTATCACCACCTTTATGCAGTGGAACAATTTTACCTTATTTTCACTCCCATGGAACTTGTGCTTTACAGGCATGCCAGTGCTACTACCAAATTCCTGGAGCATACCCTTAAGACACGTGGTGATGTGTCATCAAATCCTATCACCTTATTGACATCAAGTTTATTTATTTCCTCATATAACTCCTGCTAACTCACAATTAAGCTGTCCTCCACACTTGTTTCTCATCATTTCACCGTGATGAGGATGAAACATCCTTATAAATTGATCAATGAGTACCTCAACTATGTCATCTGCAGCAGTTACTATTCTACTATTTTCATCCATTAACATCATCTTACCATAATAATTCTTCCTTCTACTTGCCACATATTGAAAAAACTCTTTAGGTTTTCTTCTTTTCCTGATTGCTAATGTCTACACTTTTGTTGTCTAACTGAATAACTCTCCTGGCTTGTTCTTTATACTCTTCATGTAACTGATTATTACTATTATTCATCATGTACAGTCTCCAAAGTGCCTTTTTCTTCCAGATTTCATGCTTTATCTCCTCGTTTATTCATTTCACACCTACAGAATACATTCACATTGATGCTGTTATGCATATCTTTATCATTTCCCAAGCAGCATTTATTTCCTTACTGCCTAACTCCTCATTCCATGCTGCCTCTTAATTTTGTCATAATCACCAGCCTTGTACTTCCACATATATCCTTTTCTCACAGAAGTCTGCAAATGGCTAGCCACAACCCATGTGATTACTTCATGATTACTCTCACTAACTGAAGGAAAGTGTGAAACTCCCCACTCACAATTACATCCTCTGATGTAATGATCACATCTAAAACTCTTAATCCTTGTGTGCCCTGCTTTACATTATTATTCAGGCCTCCATGGAGTCATTGTGGGAGGTCCTTCCTAGGAAACACAAAGTCTATCATACCACTCCTTGAACTCATTGACCAATCTCTCTCTCACCAGTCTACCAGGCAGTGCATTCCATGGTTCAACCACCCTCCATGCAAAGATACCACTCCTCACCCTCTTGCTCACAGCTTCCTTTCGTAACTTCCAGGGATGGACATGCTACCTGAGATAGATTGTCTCTCAAGAAATTCATTTTCCTTATTCTCAAATGTTATCTCTTCATTCTGATCTATACTGCCATAATTAAAATCACCTATAATAATTATACTTCCTTTGTTCATTAACCCAAGTTGTTTACACATTTCTTCATGACCACCCTCCATATTCCCTGGCCTATAGCAACATCCAACTAAATATGTCTTCCTGTCAACCTCCACCTTACACCACACTGCCTCATAGCCATTGCAATTTCCCTGTTTCATGTACACCTTATATGGACATAATTGCCTTGCTATCATCAGCAGCACTCTGCCTCTCTTGTTCTCTCCTTGTGAAAAACATCATACCCTTCCATTTCTATTCTTGAATCAAGACGATATCCCACTAGGATATCGTCTTGATTCAACCATGTTTCATTCACTTATTCCAATGATTTTGCGATGAATAAGCTCATTCAGTGAATATGTCTCATTTCATCTCCTTTATTTCTGATACTTCTGTTATTTGTAAATAAACATAAAATACACTTTTACTTCTATAACCAATCTTACTCTAGCCACTTGTTGGTTGTGATTCCCCCCACCACACCTGCTCCTTGCCCATTCACCTTTATCACTGCTTACTACTTACATCCACTCAGTCTCAACTTCCTCACCTACATCCTGATCGTCTATGCTGATCATCCCTATACAATATATTCAGAGATATACAGGGTATTTCAAATTAGAGTGGATGTTGGAAGTAATAGCCTGTATATCTCTTGTGTTTCATGTTATTATTTTGAACGTGCGGAATATGTTTATGTGTATCAAACCTATCAGGATAACTGTATTTCTGGTAAACTACATTTATAAAAACTAAGTGGTGAAATCTATATTAAAAATAAATAAAAAAACTCATTATTGATGTGGATCACAGATGATGCCGATGTGGAATAAATTATTCTTAAGTTATATAATGCTGCTTCTAAAAAATCCTTGAAACATTCTTGATTTTCCTTCAATATACAAAGAAGAAAATGGAGCTGGTTTTCTAAATGGAATATGTTTCATGAATGTACTGACTTCAGATGAATTCATGATTTAGCACGGGGGTGCCAGCAAAGTGGTCGATATCAACCCCTAGGGATCGATGTGGTTATCCAAGCGGTCTAGGGGTCAAAAGGGGTTTACATTTTTAATGTTCTTTATAAATTTCTTTTAAGTATTTTCTTTAAATTTCTTTAAATATTTCTTATCAAGAAGCAATAATGAAGTAAAAGGATGAAGGAATTATTATTTTTAAATTGAGAAATTTATTATTGATAACATTTAACCATGTTTCATTGACCCCGCATCATGTTAAATGTTTAACATGATGGGGGGTCAATGAGGGATCAAGGATTCCCTGAAGGGGTCGATGATCTAAAATGTTTGCTGACCCCTTATTTAGCAGCATAACCCAGTATAATGAAAGCAACTTACTCTGATGAATCTATGACTCCATATAGATTTGTTAATAATAACAGTATCTGGAGATGTGCATCACAGATGTTGTTATTATTGAATTTGTAAATTTTACTCTAATATTGAAACTTTTACGTGAAATATAATGCTTAAGAAGACCTAGCTGTGTTTTTATGTATGTAGGTTGTAGGTTTTGATGGCTCTACAACAGTTGAAGAATTTATTCAGACTTTAAATACAGAAGTTGGCATTAGGGACACCTGTCAGTCAGGCTTCTGTTTGTTCAGTGATGATCCAATAGAAAAAGATATTGAACACTGTTTGCTGAGTTCTTCAAAGGTAAGTGTTATATTATTTTGTGTATCATTCTGTTGATTTAATTATAATTACAGTTTACTTACAAATAGCCTTTAGTATATTATTTCATGTTTTTATTTGCTTTCAGCTCTGTGATGTTATCTCACGATGGGAACAAGCTCTTAGGGAAAAACATTTAGGAAAATTTGAGAACACTCGAGTTATCAAACTTATGTACAAGAATAGGTATATCCACATTATTAATAACAATTTTTATTTAGAATTTTTTTTTTGTAATTTATAATTATATGCTGTATTTTTTTAAATTATGCAATGCGTATATATATCTAATTTAAAAATTCTTTGTAGGTTTTATGCTTTAAACAAAACACATTATGGTACTTTTACTTTTGTGGAATGACAAGTGGACATGTTACATAGCATTTAATAGTAATCTCATCCTATTCACCTGAAGTGCATTGGAAAGACCTATATTGAATCCTGTCCAGAATGTGAAGAACCTTGTAATTGCTTTGCTCCCAAAAGTGAGTGAGTTAGTCTCATAAGCAGGTGATAGGTTTTTTTTTTTTTTTTTTTTTTTTTTTTTTTTTTTTTTTTTTTTTTTTTGAAAAAAGTTACACGATCCAGAGGAAATGAGGAATCTTGGACTGTACACAATGACCTAAAATTAGAGACACATTGCTAAATCTGTGAGTACATCACAACAGATTATGCGGTGATGATGCAGAGAATCACAACAGAAGTAATGTGGTTATTATTTCATTTGATAAGGCATTAATCAGATTGCATATGAATTACTGGCAGGTTTGTTTGCTTGATTTTTTGGGGGATGGAGATATATTGCAATGGGTCCAGAGATGATCGACTTAGGTATTTTATGGTCTCTGGAATGTTGGATATAAAAATTGAGGAAATGCAGTTAGTAGATCCTCGTGGATAGGAATAGAAGTAGGGAGAGATATGATTGCATATAAGTTGGTAAGAGACTGTTACCAGAAATTAATGTGGAAGAAATTTTTCATAGAATTGGGGAAGTAATAGAACATTATTGGAAGTTGTGTGCAAGTAAGCAGTAGGATTTTTGTGCAGATTGGTGAGTTGAATGTTTTCCCACAGAGAGTGTATAGAAACTGTGACTAAGTTCAAGGTTTGATGAGCTCTCTGTGTGTGTGTGTGTGTGTGTGTGTGTGTGTGTGTGTGTGTGTGTGTGTGTGTGTGTGTGTGTGAGAGAGAGAGAGAGAGAGAGACAATGGAACTTCCCACAATTCATCTCATATCTCATATGTGGTCTGATGGTAATAATAATATTGAACGAGACTTGTATCTGGGAAAGAGATTGTAAAAGGAATAGTAAAAAAGAATGTTTTGCCTCTTTACAAAGCCTTGATACGACTGCATTTAAATTATTTGTAGATTTGGCCTCCTGGGTTCAGAGGAAATAAAGAAGCTGAGGAAAGGCCTCAAAGAGTTACAAAGCTAATATTGGATTATATAATGTAGGTTACAGTAAGATTATAGACTTCTATCATATCATCCCTCTTTCTCCTGAAAGGATTAATGTCAGGATATCAGTTAATGAAATTTTTCATTATATGAAAGATAAGGAGAAAGCAAGTTGCATCTTCTATGAAAGTTAAGTTTGCATGCAATTAAGAAATGGGTTAGAGCTATATTTTTCTCTCACAGAACTATTAGTGAGTGGAACATTGAATGTATGACCTCCCTTGATGAATCCATAGCTCCCTTGAGATCTCTGATGATGATAATAATAATAAATAATAATAATAATAAATATAATTCTGATTTAAATACCAATAAAGTAAAATGCCTCTCCCAGTTTCAATAGAACTGAAACCAACATGTAATTGAAAATATTAGTATTGCCATGTATTTGTATTTTTATTTGGAAATATTTATTTCCAAACAAAATAATTAGCATATTACTTTTATGTTTTAAATTTCTTAAAATTATTTTTAATGAATTACTTTGTAGGTTATGCTTCAGACAGCTTCTCAAAGCAGAGACAGACAAAGAACGCATGTTAACAGCATATCAAATTAATGAGGAAATAGTCCAGGGAAGATTTCCTCTTAGCAGTGAATTGGCATTGGAATTAGCTACTCTCATGGCTCAAGTAATTATTGACTAAATATGATGTAGAATAGTTAAGAATTTCAAATATGCTTTCCACTTATTTTTTTAGTAAATCAGTGAGTTCATCAATAATTTTTTTTTATACTTTTGCTCAAGTTTATAATAACTTTCAAATCTGTATGCAGTTATCAAATTATATAATATTTAGGATAAAATGTCAGTACATTATGGAACTTTCTGTGAAGTAACACATAAAAAAAAACAGGAAGATAATTTCTTATAAAATATAATATACAGTGTCGTAGCTAGGGGGGGTGCGGAGGGGGGCGGTCCATCCCGGCCAGCACTTTTCACATGAGACAATTTTATTTTTCGACGATTATTCTATTTATGTTAACTTAATAATTTTATTACCTAATTAATAATTAGTTTTCAACAACTATACTTAGAACTAAAATAAACATAAACATAGTGTTTTAATTTCTTTCCCTACGTCATTTTGACTTTTTTGTAGTATTTTTTGTGTGTATTGAGAGTGGCGGAAAACTCAGGGACCGCCCCGGGTGGCAAAAGCTCTAGCTACGCCACTGATAATATATATATATATGTTTTACTATTATTATATTATCAGACTTCCATGGAGTTTAAGACTTATGATGGGAAGTCCTTACTGTTCTTTACTCACTGGAGACAGTGTATTCCTCATTCTCTTGCTCACATGCTTCTTATACAATTTTCAGGACCTCTTGTTGAACCTTGTCTTCCTCCTCCTTGAATTTCTTTCATATTAATCTGGTAAAACACTTGAACAACTTATTGTACAACCATATAACATCTATTCTTATCCATCAGGCTCTTCAGTTATTCTGTTCTAAAATGAATAGTCTCCTTCTCTGAACCCATTTCCTCAATATCTTCATCACCTTGAAATTTGGGCATTACCTATGCGACCTGATATCCATATATGACTGTAACCCTCTTTACTTCTGCATGTCAACATCCTCCTCTTCATCATTGCCATAATCTGTTATCATCGTCATAATTACAGCAGTTGGTCCCTAAATTTTAAGTCCTGGTCCAACAAAATCTCTAGCTCCATTATCTCCTTCAAGAGAGTTTCCCACCAGTTATATGCCCTACATTCCTTTGCCTTCCAAATTTCAAACTCTACACTTTTCACAGTTATACACAGTATTTGGATAAAATGATTACTTTTTTCTGACCTCAGTGGAATCATGAGTCTCATCTTGGGAGGTCAACTCTAAACAGCACTATATTGTACTACTCCCTCAACTCATCCACCATATACACTTAATACCACCCTCTCAGGAAATACATTCCATACTCCTCTCACTCTTGCTGTAAAAAAACAAAAACAACAACAAAAAAAAACTTACCCTCTTACTACTTCCAGGGATGGCCCTTGTGCTTGTTCCTTCTCCTTGTTCTACCATGTGAAAAATATCCCTAGTATCAGTAGGTGGTTTTTGGTATTGAGACCACATTATAATATTAAGAGTTTATTAAAAATAAACATTTAAAAAAAAAACCGACAAGTTTCATGCATTGTAAAACTTACATCATCAGGTACATAAAAGTTTTACACAACAAAAGCTTATTGACAATTAATTACATATATTAGATGTTTTTTAGAACTTACAACTATTAAACAAATTGATAAACCAGAATACAAATGATATATTCCTTACTGTATGCATGTTGGAACATTGCTAGTTGTTGTCACGTTCCGTGGTTCATGCATGCTATATCCTAGGTCCATGGCAGTTAAATTTTGGATGAAAGCAGACACACTTGATGTAAAATCAAGCCTTAATTTTTATTGCACTGTGCAGGGATCCTAAGCATTTGCGTGACTTTTTTAAATTATCTTGTGAAACAGTTATTATCAATATATAGCAATTTTGTTTGTTACCAGAGTACTCGATGGCCAGTAGTGGTTGTATGGAATGCTAAACCTGATTTGTGCTCCCTTCTTTTTTTGACATCTTTTACATGTTCAGACAAAGGTAGTTTTTGGTATTGAATATATTTCGATATATTTCTACTGCCTACAGAACTGCTTAACCATACAGAAACCTATATCTGCATCGATAATATCAATTTGCTAATAACAGCTTAAATAACCCAGTCATAGCTCTTCCCTTTCTTCTTCTAATCACCAAATACTGTAGTTTCAGTCTCCACTGTAGTCTTCAGTCTCTTCAACAGTGTACAGATCTCATATCATTTTCATTATTCATCTTTGCATACTGTCCAAGGTTATATCATCCACTTCGATAGAAGATGGCACCACATCTTCTTATGGTGCCATCTTCTATTGAAGATCAGCAACCATCTTGGCGAACAACATTCTTGCATTAATCTGAGTTCTTGCATCAACCAAGATATTCTTTTTCTTCCTCTAACTCCTTTGCCATCAATTTTTCCTACCAAAATAGTTTGTAGAAGTTTGTATTTGCCGTTTCTCATGATGTGGCCAAGATATGATGTTTTTCGTTTCTTGATTGTTTGTATCCGATCTTTGACTTTGCCAATGGATTTTAAGACATCTTCATTGGTGATTTTTTCTGTCCATGATATCTTTAGCATTCTAATTAATTGGTTTTCAGGGAGCTCTGAAAGCTAAGTATAATTTTGAATGAAAATTAGAATATAGGTTAAAATCATAATGAAATATTGTCTAATTTTGGTAGCTTGTTGTGTCTGTGTGATTTTGGTGTGAATTCCGTTATTTAATTCAGTATTTAACGACACGTTTCATAGATTTGAATATGGCGCCAATGCGACGTAAAATAATGGCGTCCAAAAATACGACGCCATTGTTCAAAAACTATAATGTGAGAGAATTTGTCCAATGTGATGTGTGTGGAATGTATGCATTCCCGAATGAGGCTGGAGTTTGGATTGAAAGTGATAGTGGTGGGAGAATGTGCAGAAAGTGTAAGCAAAGTGAGGAGTTGAAGTATGTGTCAGGTTGTGAGACAGTTATGGTTGAAGAAAGCCAGAATGAGAGTGAAAATAGTGGCTTGATAGGAAATTGCAATGTACTAGATGCCAATGAGAGTGCTGATCTAAGAAAGAGTGAGAGCAACTATACAGAAAGAGAAAATGATTTGAATGATAAAAAAAAATGAGGAATTATTTGTAGGAAGTGAGATCGCTAGGTTGCACGCAGTGATACAAAATGTGCAGCGGCAATTAGAGCACCTGTGTTTCAACTCCATAGAGCAGAATGGACCAGATGTAGCATTTTGGAATTCAGCATCTGACTTCTATGTTTAGATCTTTATTACAGAATAATGTTCTCATTTTCATGAAGGACTGCCACACAACTTCAGTGCTTGTCTTTATATCTATTTTGGGTCCCACCTTTCATTAAGCCAGCAACCAAGATATTTATACCTTGACACTTGATCGATATTTTTCCCATTGAGTGTCAGTTTCATTGATGAGGTTGGATGTTTGCTGATGACCATGTATTTTGTCTTGTTGATGTTTATATTTATTCCCATTCTTTGGCTTTCTATGTATAATCGGTCAATGAGTTATTGTAAATCCATGATGTTATCTGTAATTAGCACGGTCTCATCTGCATATCGTAGGTTGTTAACAATCTTTCCATTTCTTGTGATTCCTTCTGGACATTCTTCTAATGCCTTTTTAAAGATTACCTCTGAGTATATGTTGAACAAGAGTGGTGAGAGCATGCATCCTTGTCTCACTCCTCTTTTGATATCGATATCACTGGTGGTAATGTTGTCTTATTGAATGGTAGCTGATTGATTCCAATAAAGATTTCTTATGTCTTTTTTTATCTAGCCCTATTTGTTGAATGACTTCTATTCAGTTAGTGTGTCTTACTTTGTCGAACGCTTTTTCGAAATCTATGAAACACATAAAGACAGATTTTTGTTTTTCTGTGCATTTTTGTATCAATATTTGGGCACAGAAAAGGGCCTCTCTAGTACCAAAACCATTCCAAAAGCCAAACTGCATTTCACTCAGTGTTTCTTCACTTTTTCTATAGATGCAATTCTGAATTACTTTCAAAAATATTTTTAATGTTTGGCTCATTAGGCTAATAAGTCAGAAGTCGCCACAGGAATTCGCTTTGGGTTTCTTTGGGATAGTGATAAATGTAGATTTGAGCTAATCTGGTGGAAGTTTCATATATTTTATTGAATAGATTTTCAAGAAGTTTGATGTTATCTGGTTTATTAATTTTAAAAATTCTGTTTGCACAAAATCTGGTCCACTGGCTTTTCCTGTTTTACCTGATCTTACACATTCTCTATTTCACATTTCAGAATTGCTGGTCCTTAAATGTTATCTTTTATATTTATTGGCTTCTGTCTAGTATCATTGAAGAGTTCTGTTACATATTTTATCCAAATCTATGCTTTATTCTCTTCTTCTAGAACTATTTTTCCACTTTTGTCTCTTAGAGACACTATTTACTTTTGTCTGAATTTTCTGGAAATTTCATTAATTTTCAATCTTGGTATTTAAATGTTTCATTCAATTTTCCTTTGCTTCTTTTATTTTTTTCTTGATGATGTTATGTGTTTCTGTATATTTGGCTAGGTCTTTGTTTTTGTACATTCTTCGTGTATCAGTAAGTGAAAGAATCTCATTTGTTATCCATTCCTGTTGTTTTATATTATTCACGTGACCTACTTCTTCAATACTTGTTGTTATGATGGCATTCTTTAAGCTATTCCAAAGAGATTCCACGATTTCATTTGCTTCTTTGTTTAGTCTGTTGTAATCACAGATTAAGCTATGTCTTGGTGCCTTTATTTATCTTTGGGTCTTTTAGTTTTTCTACATTAATTTTCTTTTTCTTCTTTTGTGATTTTTTGATTGATTTTAATCTAAGACATATTTCTGAAACTATGGAATTGTGGTCTGATTAGATATCTGCTCTGGGATAAGTCTTTGCACTCTTTATACCAGCGTTTCCAAACTTTTCCTATGACGGCACACTTCACAAATCCTGAAATTTTAACGAAACATCTTGATTATTTTGTAATGTATTAATTAATAATATATATTAAAATATGGAAAAGCAGCAGGAGTAGATGATATTCGACCATAAATGCTGAAGTATGGTGGTATAAAAGTCTTACAGTGGCTGCACTACATAGTTCAGAATGCCTGGACAGAGGGACGAATTCCCGATGATTGGAGTAGAGCTCTCATAGTACCCATATATTATTATTATTATTATTATTATTATTATTATTCAGGCCTCCAAGGAGTCAAAAGACTCATCGAGGGAGGTCCTTCCTAAGACATAAAGTCTGTCAAGACTCACTGAGGGGAGGTCCCCCCCTGAGAAACACAAAGTCTATCATACCACTCTTTAAACTCACTGACCGTTCTCGCTCCCACCACTCCATCAGGCAATGCATTCCACGGCTCAACCACCCTCCACACAAAGAAACCACTCCTTACCCTCTTGCTCACAGTTTCCTTTCGTAACTTCCAGGGATGGCCTCTTGTCATCACTCCTTCCCGCTGATCAACCAAGCGAAAGAACTCCCCAGTGTCAACCCTGTAACCACCTCTCAACAGTTTAAAAGTCTCAATCATATCACCTCTCCTTCTTCTATCCACCAAACTCTGCAGTCCACATTCTCTCGGCCGATCCTCATAACTATCCTTGTACAGTCCTGAAACCATCTTTGTCATCCGTCTTTGTATCCTTTCCACAGTTAATTTATCCCCTTCAAATCCTGGGGACCAAATCTGAGAACAATAGTCCAAGTGTGGTCTGATCAGAGACTTATACAACGGAATGATAACCCTCTTATCTCTGCAGGTCAGTGTCCTCATAATAGCAGCAATCCTCTGTGTTACCTTCACCACCTTTGCAATATGTCCCCTAAACTTCAGGTTTCTATCAATCATCAACCCCAGATCTCTTGTCTCCCCTACTTCCTCCAGTATAACTCCTCCCATAGAGTATGCAGCATCCCATCGATGTTTCCCAAACCTCAAGACCTTACATTTTGCTGCATTAAACTGACACCCCCCTTCATTTGCCCATCTATCTAGCTTATTTAAATCCTCTTGCAGGGCTACCACATCTGCACTATTACTAATAATCCTTCCCAGCTACGCATCATCTGCAAACAACTGAATATCCCCCTGCAATCCACTGGCTATGTCATTGATATAAAGGTTAAACAATATAGGTCCTAGTACTGAGCCCTGTGGGACCCCACTTGTAACCCTCTGCCTCCTGGAAACTGCTCCGTCATACACAACTCTCTGATACCTATCAGACAGCCAATCCTGAATCCAGTTGACCAATCTGACATCCAGACCCATGTGCTGCAACTTAAATATCAGCTTATCATGTGGCACCCTGTCAAATGCCTTTGCCAAGTCTAAGAAAATTGCAGTATATGCCTTTCCCTCATCTAATGTTCTTGTAACTTTATTATAAAAGGCTAGCATATTGCTAAAACAAGAGCATCCTTTCACAAATCCATGTTGATTCTCACAGATAACATTACCCTCATCTGCCCAATGCTGTACACGGTCCCTCACTACTTTCTCCAAGATCTTAACAACTACTGATGATACACAGACTGGCCTATAATTAGACACTTCCAGTCTGTTACCACCCTTATGCAATGGCACTATCTTACCTTCCTTCCATTCCCTGGGCACCTTTGCCAAAGCCAGACTTTCATTGAAAAGCCACGTTAAAGGTACTGTCAATTCCCTAGCATATTCTCTCAAAACTCGTGGCGAAATACCATCCAGTCCCACAGCTTTACTGACATCCAGAGTACTCAGTATCTGAAACACACTCTCCTCCTGTACCTCCAGACCTCGTACCAGTCCTATCCCTCTAGCATTAAAACTGACTCCTCTAGGATGAAATACTCCAATAAAGTGTTCATTGAACAATTCCACTATGTCCTCTGCATCAGTCACTCTATTCCCATTTTTATCCCACAATATCATTCTTCCACAGTCATTTCTCTTCCTACTGGCCACATAGCTAAAAAATTCCCTAGGATTTTCTTGGGATCTTAGGGCCAATCTCCTCTCATATTCCAGTTTCGCTTTCCTTACCACACTAGTCACTCTTCTGGCCTGTGTCTTATATTCCTCATGCATCTCTTCACCTATCTCCTTATATCTCTTCCATAGCCTCTTTTTCGCATGCAATTCCTGTTTAATATTGTTTGTCATCCACTTTACTCCAAATTGCGTCCTCTTCTTCACTCGTGGTATACAACTTACCATTGCTGATAACAAATATTCTTTCACAATTTCCCACGCACTGGTGATATCCCGGCCTTCCAATTCCTCCCTCCATGAAACTTCCCGAAGTTGACATCTAAGACTATTATAATCACCTGCCTTATAATTCCACATAAGTTCCCGTCTCTTTGATACTCCTGCATGTCTATTCATTTTCCAAGTCAACACCATATGGTCACTCTCTCCAACTGGTGGGAGAGACGTCAACTCAGTTATTATCAACTCTTCTGATGCTATAACCAAATCCAAAATTTTTGAACCTCTTGTTCCCTCTGTTACATGTTGCCTAAGACATTTGTCCCTCAAGAATTCTAGAAATTCCATTCCCCTATTGCTACATGCATCTTCCTCTCTCCAATTTATACTACTGAAGTTAAAATCTCCCATAACAATCATTCTTCTTGCACTTGCCAAACTTAGCTGTCTAAACATCTCCTGGTCCCCATCCTCTGTGCTCCTGGGTCTGTAGCAACACCCCACTAAATATCCTGTCTTGCCTACCTCTACCTCACACCATACGCTCTCAAAATCATTTGTCTCACTTCCTTCCAAATTCTCCACTCTTAGAGGACATAGGTCATCACTTATCATAAGCAGTAAGGGAAATAAAACTGAATGTGAGAATTACAGAGGTATATCCCTACTGAGTGTTCCTGGTAAGATATATGCAAGTATACTTGAGAAACGGTTGAGAAGAATTGTGGAAGAAAAGCTTGGTGAAGAACAAGCTGTATTCAGGCCAAATAGAGGCTGTCAGGATCAGATCTTCACTTTACGCCAAATAGTGGAGAAATCATGGGAATATAACAATGATCTATATTTAAGTTTTGTCGATTTGGAAAAGGCATATGACAAGGTGCGAAGAGAGAAGCTATTCAATATGCTACAGTTATATGTTGTCAATGGGGCATTATATCAAGCGATACTTAGTCTTTATTTGAGTTGTAAGTCAGCAGTTAGAATTAAAGGAAGTACAGGAAGATGGTTTAATGTTAAATCTGGTGTGCGACAAGGATGTACATTATACCTTGTTTTATTCATTATCTATATGGATCACATTATGAAGGAAAGTGGTATTAAACATGATATCAAAATTGGAGATGTTAATGTCAGCTATTTGCTTTATGCAGATGATGTTATACTTCTAAATAACTCCGCTACAAGTCTGCAAGATTCGCTGACTAAATTGAATAACTGTTGTAATAGATATGGTACGAAGGTCAGCAATAAAAAGACAAAGACAATGAAAATAGGCAGAATCATTGAAAATGTCAACTGTGTTGTGAATGGAGAACCTGTGGAACAAGTAAAACATTTCAGCTACTTAGGCACGATTTTTACTGAAGATGGTAAATTAAATATGGAAATAGACAACAGAATCAACAAAGCTGGTATGGTAGGAAGTCAACTGAATAAATTCATATGGAATAAGAGAGAAATTAGTCGGAACACTAAATTAGCTGTATACAAGAGAGTGTTCAAACCAGTTTTAACTTATGGATCGGAGAGCTGGGTCAGAAGTAAAACACTTGACCAAAGACTAGGGACCGCAGTTATGAGAGTCCTGAGAAAGATTAGAGGCGTGAACAGATGGCATCAATGGCAATATCATATTAAAAACGAGGATATTAGGAAAGAACTTGACATTGTCGGCATCCAGGAATGCGTTAGCAGAGCTAATCTCAGGTGGTATGGTCACTTAAACAGAATGGGCGAGGAAAGATTAGCAAAACGACCCAGGGGAAGACCAAGCTATGGGTGGATTGATACGGTACAAAGTGCCTTAGACGATAGAAATATAAGATCTGATAATTTTGGAGTCTTGACAAGTAACAGACTGATTTGGAGGAAAATTGTAGATAGGAAGTTAGTAATGGTGTAAATTTTTCATTTTTCATGCAGTACTATCATATCTTGTACACCCCTTGAGGGTATATGGCAAGAATTTGATGATGATGATGAAAATTAGGTTTCATAACACAGCTAAGAAACCTGCCTATTTACATGCACAAACAATGTGGCCAATAACTGCTGCATTACTGAAAAATGAAAGTCACCTCTCATGATGATGATGATGCATGTGTGTGTGTGTGTGTATGTTTTATCAGTTAAGGCTATTAACTGATATTAACACACACACACACACACACACACACACACACACACACACACACACACACACACACACACACACACACACAAATTTATTTCCTTATGGAACAAAGTCAAACCAAAATAAGGAATGACTTGTTAACATTTAAGAATAGTCATTAACATTGCGAAGAGTTAAAGTTTATATCGTTGATTAAAAAAAAAAAAAATAGCATGCCTGCCATATTCATAGGATCAGACTGAAAAAACTTCAGTTTCAACTGTTGAGAAAATGTTGCTTCACAGTGTTGAAGTTATGTGAAACTTAAATAGTTGGAAAAAATATTGTGTAATGTGGTGCTGGAAAAGAGGAAATGAGGACGATATAAATGTTGAGTTGAGATTAATTTCTTATCCATTTTGTTGAAAATAAAATACTGTTATTATCATTAAACCTCCATGGAGTCAAAATACTTAGGTCTTACTGTCATATACATAATTCATGCATGTGCTAAAAATGAGTTAATCATTTCAGCACTCATCCACTACTGTCCATGCAAAAAACTCACTCACTACTCCTCACTTCCCCTATTTACACTTTCACTATGCAGCTTCCAGGGACAGCACCTTGTTCTTTCTCCCCATTTATTCTTCTATTTTGTGAAAAACTTCAACATTAATTTGGTAATAACTCCTGACCAACTTATATGCCTCAGTCATATTCTCCCCCCTTCTTCTTATCCATTAGACTCTGTAAATTCTATTTTCTTAATCTTTCTTCATGCTTGACATTCCAGAGACCAGAAACCACCTTAATCATCTCTTAGCTTTTCTAGCATCTCCTCATCCTTCTGATAACAAGGTTACAAAATCTGTGCACAATAATTAATATGTAAACAAATCAAGACATTTTCTGATGGAACTATAATATTTACTTCTACATGTCGTTGTCTTCCATTATTGCCATAATCTGTTGTGCTATTCTCATGATATTAACAATGTATCCCTTAAATTAGGTGTCTACAGCAGAATGTGTTCTCATCCAAGTATAAAGTATTTTGTTGATAAAATGCATTAAAGGGCATATAACCACTTGATACTGATTAAGTGCCCTAAGTGTGCATCTTCTGTTTAAGAGAGAAGATACAGGGAACATCAGCTAGATAAACAGCTAATAGTATAACAGCAGAACAACAACAGATGAGGTGATATGCTTCAAGAGAACAATAAACAAGTAAGATATGAAATATGTATTATTGGAATGAAGTATCTAGACCTCTAAGAAATGCATGTTTGGTAGTAGCCTTTCATTGTGTCCACAATAGTGATTTAGTACAATTAACAACAAACAAAGCAAGGTCATCCATATGCATGGCCTTGCTTGAGGCTCTAGCTGGAATTTTAAGGGTCCCAAACAATGAGGGAGGAGCCCCGAGCACTGTACCATCTCAGATCCCACCCACCTTGGGAAAAGTATAAGTACAGTCCTTTTCAGAAGGTTCACATAAATGAACATACATGGTCACATCTGTGATGTTGTGCTTCTCCTCAATTTCTAGTTACATTTTATCCAAAATGGCCCATATCCATCATATTCTTTACTCTTTACTACATAACAGATATAAAGATATAAAAACATTTATTTTTATTCGTTCACTAATTTCAGTGTACATTATCTTCTTTTTTTTTTTTTTTTATGTGGTTACCACTGATGAAAGGTTATTACTAACCTTTTGTCAGTGGTAGTACATACCTATAGTACATTTGTACCATGGGCAGCCTAAGGATTTTTTTTTTTTCCATTTTAATGTTTTTTTTAAATTTATTTTTACAGGATCTGGAAACCCTGCTCTAGAGACCAAACATGGAACTTTTTCAGCCACTTCAGGCCTCCAATAAGCACAGTGGTCTTGCACTGGGCATAATGAAATCATCTTCTACCTAAAGACAATCACAAGCATCTACGACCTGTTGGTTGGAGAGTGGGTAAGCTAACCGCTCAGCCAACCTGCTGGTGAGTTTTTTTTAATTTATTTATTTGATTTTTATTGCACAAAGACATCAAAGGTCATATGCACCAGGACATAGATCACAGCAGTACATATGGTAATTGGTTAGTAGAACAATCACAAACATCCATGCCCTTGATGGAATTCGAATCCACAGCCTCTTGGCTGGAGAGCAGACACGCTAACTGCTCAGCCAACCAGGCCAGCAAGATAGAACTTTGAACTGTTCATTATTAAATTAATACTGCTGACTGCTGTCTCACTGCAATTCAGGATATAACATCTTCTGAATCACATTGACACAGTAGTACATAGTTTGGTTCAAACTATGTACTACTAAAATAATAAATAAAAATATTTTAGGTATTATTTTTGTCTTCCTTAATAATTATGTTTGTCATTTATTGTAAATTTCAATTAGATTGAATTTGGTGACTACAATGGTGAGAAAGTGAGAGGAAGTGGAGTACCACCTGCCAATCCTCAACATCACGTTCAGCAAACTGCAGAAAAGTTCTATCCACAGAGATATAGAGATATAAAAGAAGAGAAGTAAGTAGAGCAAAAATTCATTTAGTTTCTGTACTTTATAATATATCTCAGCCCATCTTCCCTGTAATTTCTGCTTCTGTGAGTGATCTAAACTATAGTAACCAATTTATACTTATTGAGGAGAACTGTGAGTGGCATCCTTGTTTATTATTATTATTCAGGGCTCTGTTATTGGTACTGGCAATTTTCTTGCATTTTTTTAACACAGGCTGATATCTCATCTAATCCAATGGCTGTACTCATATTGAGATTTTGTGATATCCTAAACATCTTCAGCTACCTTTGTTCTCAAATCAATAATATGGTATACCCATACTAAGAAATGACAATATACTGTATATTACTATTATTATTCCCTACCTCCATAGAATCATAAGACTCATTGTAGGTGGTCCACCAACACAGTCTGTTGTACTCATCCAATGTTTCACCACCCTCTCAAACAATGTGTTTCATGTTCCAACAACTCTCCATAGGAAAAAAAAAACTTGCTTCTTATTCTCTTACTTTGCAGCTTTGAGGGATGCATCCTTTTTGTCCTTGTTCTCTCCCCAAATTCACTATGAAAATATTCCCATTGTGAGTCTGGTAAATATCTAAAATATTGCTCAACAGCTTAAATTTCTCATTCATGTTCCCCCTTCATCTTCTCCTTTCCACCAAACTTTAGTCTGCATGTCCTCAATCTATTCTCATAACTAATATTGTACAGTTCTGATAACATTTTTATTATCTTCCTCTGCACCCTCTCCTTTCATCCCATTTAAATCTTGATGACCATAGTAATCCAGATGTAGTCCCAACAAAGCTTTATATAATGGAACTACCAGCCCTTCATCTCTGGTAGTCACAGACCTCTTGAATACTGCAGAAGTTTTACAGCAGAGTCCATATGAAGCATCTCATTTTTGAATCACAAATTTCAAACTTACATTTAGCTGTGTTGAACTGGTAATCCTTCCCTTTGTTTGACCACCTTCAAGTCACTCAAATTCTATTTAAGAGCTAAAACATCAGCACTATGACTAAGAACTCTTCCAAGGCTTACATCATCTACAAACAACTAAATATCTCCCTCTAGTCCAGGTGATAGTATCATTGACATAATGATTGAAACATTAATGGTCTCAGTATTGATCTCTGTGGAACTACGTTTGTAATCTTCCTGCTTCCTGATATTGCTCCCTAATATAAAATTCTGATATCTGTCAGAAAGCCAGTTATCAATATAATCCACTAACTTGATCTACAAAATCATGTGTAGCAACTTAAAAACCAGATTGTCATGTGATACCCTCTCAAATGCCTTTGCACAATCAAAAAAAAAAAAAAAAAGACAGTGTATCCCTTATGCTTATCCACAGCTCTTATTACTCTATTGTAAAAGACAACCAGATTACTCAAACAGGATTGTTCCTTAACAAATCCATACTGATCTGCATAGATAATGTTTCCTTCATCTGTCCAGTTCTTATCAGTTTCTCCAAAATCTTAACAATCACAGAAAAAAAATACAAACTGGCCCATAGTTTGATATCTCCATTCTACCAGTAACCTTATGCAATTGCACTGTCTTACCCTGTTGCTCTTTCCACTCATCAGGAACTTGCTCCATTGCATAACCTTCATTAAACACTCAGATTAATGGCACAGTGAGTTCCTTAGCACATTCCCTTAAACCTTGGCAAAATCCACATCCCCCCCCCTCCTCCTTACTGATATTAGAGTGTGACTATTTGGAATACACGTCCACTTCTAATCCTTCACTCCTCCTTATTCCTCTAGGAATAAAGCCTCCTTTACCAAGATGGAACACACTAATAAAGGGATCATTAACTAACTCACTCAGTTATGTCATCTGCCTCTCCCAATGTGCTATGTCCATCCAGCCAGGTAATCCATCTCCAGTCATTTTTCCTCCTACTGGCCACATAGCAAAAAAAAAAATCCTTCGAATTCTGCTTATATTATTTCAGCACTAGTCTCCTCTCATATTCTAATTTTTCTTTCCTTTCTATGCTAATCACCTTCCTAACCTGCAATTCCTGTTTGATTTCCCTGGTCATCCATTTTATCCAAATCGCTTTATTTTCTTCACTTGAGGTATACAATCTGCCATTACTGTTTTCTTACCTACTTTCTTGCTCACTACTGACCTGTCTTCGTTCAAGTTCTTTCATCCATTGCGCTGCTTCAAGCTGGTTTCTAAGTCTGTAATAGTTGTCTAATTTATAATTCAATATAAGTCTGCTTTGATATTTCTGCATGCCTCTTTATTTTCCAATCAGGACTACATGGTTGCTCTCACCAACTGGGGCAATAATGACATCTCAGTGCCCAAATAGTCTCTCAAATAGCATTAATCTCTCTCTGTGTTTATATGTAATTCACATCTTGCATGCAGCTCTTTTCTTGCCTCAATCTACACATTCTCATTATTATCTCATTCATTATCACTACTCTTTTTTCTTTCTGCATTATCATACCAAGACGATCCACTTGCTATCTTTCCTCTCACACATTTCTGCTACTGCACAATCCCAGATTTCTTGCTACATGATTCATGCTATCTGTCAAGTCATTCATACCAACAATCACTGTCATCTCTTCTATTTTCACCTCACTTCATTGCCATTGCTACTCTATTATTCTTCCATGCAAATGCTCTTCTAGCACTCTACTCTGCACTCACTCCAAATCACTGAATCTCCATACATGACATCTCACAGCTTCATTCATTCTTAAGTTACTGTCATCCCTGATCCATTCTGCTTCCATTCTCCCTTTTCTCTTTCCACCACTTTCTCTCATTTCTTTCTCTATCCCTTGCTCCCACACACTTAACTTTTTCCAGTTGCTAACCACTAGTCTCTTAAGCTCTTCATTCAATCTCCTCATCTCAGTCTTCATACTTTCCATTTCCTCACTTCAGTTGTTCTGTTTTTCCCCTCCATCCATCCTGCTTTGGCCCAATATTCACTCATGCAATCATTGCCATTCATGAAAACCTATCCCTCTGCCACATCACACCACACTGTCCAAGCACAAAGCTATAGACACTTCTTTCACACTCTCTTCATCCTTCAACACACACTACTTGCTATCCAAAAGTGGCACCCATTCATTTCATTTCCAGTTCACTACTTCCACTGCTGCTAAAGCCTGACACAATAACACTCAAACTACTATCTCCACACACACACACACACATACGAGGGTGGTCTGAAAAGTTCTCAGCCTAACAATAAAAAACGAATTTATAATTTCAAAGTTATTTTTATTTATCAACATAATCTCCCTTAAGACCAATACATTTATTCCAGCGATGCTCCAGCGCTTTTATTCCATCCCTGTAGTGGTTCTCAGTAAGATCTGCAAAATATCCCTCTACAGCTTCAATCACCTCTTGATTCGAAGAAAAACGCCGACCAGCGAGAAAGAGTTTTAGTTTTGGGAAAAGATAGAAGTCAGAGGGAGCCAAATCTGGGGATAGGGTGGATGTTCCAACAATTCATAGTGCAGATCCCTTAATTTTCCCATTGCCAAAACACCTTTGTGGGCAGGTGCATTGTCCTGATGAAAGATGATTTTTTCTTCTGCAAACAGGGTCTTTTCTCACAAATTTTTTCATCTCATCTAGTTAAAAGATTGGAATAATATTCCCCAGTTATTGTTTTACCCTTTTCAAGATAATTAATAAACAAAATGCCTTTAGCATCCCAAAACACTGATGCCATGACCTTTCCTGCTGATGGAACTGACTTTGTCTTCTTTGGCGCTGAACAACCGGCTTCTGTCCACTGTTTTGACTATCCATAGTAATAAATCGACCACAAAATCAGTTTTATTGTTGTTAAAATGCTTCAAGCACTGTTCAGAGATTTTCATGTGAGTATGTTTTTGATCTAGCACGGCAACCCATCCTGCGCAAAGCTTTTTCATTTGCAATTCTTCGTGCAAAATATATCCTACATGTTCTTTTGAAATGCCTATAGTCTCTGCAATTTCACGCACTTTGACTCGCCGGTCATCCAATACCATATCGTGCACTTGATCAATGATTTCTGGTGTTGTTACATATTTTGGACGTCCTTCACGTGGATTATCTTCAAGGCTGGTACGGCACAATTTAACTCGGCATCCCATTTCTTAATTGTCAAAAACAAAGAAGAAGAGTGCCCATAAACTTTTATCAACTTCGAATGAATTTCTTTTGACGTTAAACCTTCTTTTACAAAGAATTTTATAACCGCACGATACTCACTTTTATCCATTTCAAGGGATAGACAACACTTTTGCTTCAGACAGCTGTATAAAACAAACTACTTGATAGAATGACTTGCAATTTCACATGGATGCTTATGACAGATGTACCAACTTAAAAAAAAATTACATATATATTCTCTCTCTCTCTCTCTCTCTCTATATATATATATAATATATATATATATATATATATATATAGAGAGAGAGAGAGAGAGAGAGGGAGAGACATAATTTGCTATTTCTTTAATCCTGACTGCTATGCATTACACTGATGATATGTTTGATATGTTTCCAATAGCAAAATATGTGTATAATCTGGCAAACATTAATAATTAGAACTAAGTTATTCTATTACTTTGGATCTATACATGAAAGCAGTCAGTATATATCAGTGTATTTAAAAGCTCTTATGAGATGCTATATTATAGATTAGACTATTTTGCTTGATCCTGGGTGTGTGATATTTGTTGAGAATAAAACAGGTAATTATTAGTTTAATTATTAAATTCATTTAAACTTGTTTTACAGACAGTTATTAGATGAAATCCATGAAAAATGGATGTTACTGAAAGGACGAAGTGTTGTAGATTGTGTCCGTATCTACCTCAATTGTGCTCGAAAATGGTCATACTGTGGTGGAAAATTATTTACTGCTAAGGTAAGATCTGAATGTCTAATCTACTCATTAAGTTATTTTTCTGTTTTTTCATGAAAAACCACTAAAACTATTTGAATACTGACAGAAGAATTCCAACTTTGCAACATTGGCAAACAGCTGCATATCACCATTCAAACCTTTGTCAATATAACTGACAGTTTAAACAGCATTAGCCCCAAAACAAACCTTTGGAGTACAGCACTTTTCTTCTTCTTCTGGAATATTGCTTCTCCATACACACTAATCCATTATCCAACATCTATCCATTCTAGTTTAATCACCAGCTTATCATACAGTAGTCTAGCAAGGGCTTTTGAAAAATATAAATAATGTATGCATCTATCTCTCTCTCTTTCATGCATTTGTCACCTCATTATAATTATTTATTGAATTCCACTCATTCTATTCCATTCAAGCACTTTCCATGCAGAGAACTTACTCCTTTATTCTGTGAAATTTCTTCCATGTTAACCCGATAACTATTGTCCAATTTATGTGTCTCTGCCATATTCTCTCTCATCCTCCTCCTATTTATGAGGCTTTGCAAATTGCATTCTCTCAATCTTTCTTCATACCCCACATTCCAAAGAACATTTACCACCTTCATGAATTTTCTCTGGATCCTTTATAACATCCTCATCACCATGAAAACCAAATGACCAAATCTCTGTACAATAATCTATATGAGATAGTATAAATCAAAGATACCAAGAAATTATATTCTTGGTTTAATCCAAGTGTTGCCCCAGTCTTGAAAATAGTTGCACCTGAACTATTTTCAAGACTGGGGCAACTTGTATAAAGAAGCTAATGACTTCACATCACTTGTTTTAGTATCCCATAATGCAAAGCACATCTCCTTGCGGACATGTATAATATTATGCATTATGGGAAGGGTCACTACCCTTCCCACTACCCACTAATATAATTTCTTTGTACCTTTAATTTATGGTATAACCAAGTGGAAAAACTTGCAACTGTCTCTAATCCAGAGTTTTTAATATTAAGTTGTGATACCTTCTATGCATTCTATACAAAAATATGACTTCTGCATTGCTTCAACCTTAGTATCACCTTTGGGTTTGGCTCCCATCGGTGAGACCTCAATAAAGTTCGAAACCGGGCTGGGTAGTGATCCTTCCCATAATGCATAGCATTATACATGTCTGCAAGGAGATGTGTTTTGCATTATGGAATACTAAGGCAAGTGATGTGAAGTCATTAACTTCTTTATACGAGTTGCCCAAGTCGTGAAAATAGTTCAGGCACAAACTTGTTTGCTTAAACTTGGATAAAGAATTAAACTAAGAATATAATTTCTTGGTACCTTTAATTTATAGTGTAACCAAGTGGAAAAACTTGCAACAATCCATGAGACCTGATCAAGGCCTCATACAATAGAATTATAACCTCTTTATTTCTACACATCAGGGTCCTTTGCATCTTCTTCTTCTGCAGCTTCTCCCACTTGAATGGGGTCACTGTTGATAATGAGTCTCCTCCACATCCTCCTGTCTTGGGCTGTCACCACATCCAAGTTCTTCATCCTCAAGTCCTCTTCTACCAGCTCCCTCCATCTCTTCTTTGGCCGCCCAATCTTCCTCCTTCCTTGCACATCCATCTGCATGACCCTTCTTCCCACATATTCGTTCTCCCTCCTCATCACATGACCAAACCATCTCAACCTTGCCTCCTGTATCTTCACTCCTAAGTTTGTAACTTTCACTGTTCCCCCTCACATAGTCATTTCTCAGATGATCCTTTCTGGTCACACTGCACATCCACCTAAGCATTCTCATCTCTGCTACTTCCATCCTACTGATGTTATTTTTCCTCAGGGCCACAGTTTCTATAGCATACGTCATAGCTAGCCTCACTACTGTCCTATAGAATTTGCCTTTCAGATTGATCGGCACCCTCTTATCGCATAACACTCCAGCCATCTCCCTCCAGTTCCTCCAACCCACTTGTATCCTGCATCCCACTTCCTTCTCAGCTCCTCCATCTTCTTCCACTGTTGAACCTAAGTATCTAAAGTCCCTCGCCTTCCTGATGACATTTCCTTCCAGCTCCAGATCTGTCTCCTGTCTGCTGCCCACTGTGCAACACATATACTCTGTCTTACTTCTGCTCAGTCTCATACTTCTCTCTTCCAGTACTTTTCTCTATCTTTCCAGTTTAGTTCCCGCTTCTTCTCTTGAACCTGCACACAGCAAGATGTCATCTCCATACAACATTGTCCAAGGTGCATCTTTTCTCACCTCCTCCGTCACTACCTCCATCACAATGTTAAACAGAAATGGACTTAATGCTGACCCTTGATGCAAGCCAACTGTTACTTGAAAACTTTCTGTCTGTCCCAGACAGGTCCGAACACTTGTCTTCACATTTCTGTACATCTCCCGCACCAACCTGACATATTTCTCCGGAACCTTCTTCTCCCTCAGACCCCTCTAGACTTATTGCCTTGGCACTCTATCGTATCTCCAGATCAATAAATGCCAGATGTAGCTCCCCGTTGTTTCTCTCAAAACTTTTCCATCATCTGCCGTAACCCAAAGATAGCATCTGTTGTTGATCTACCAGGCATGAAACCAAATTGTTCCTTTGCAATCTCCACCTCCTTCCTCAATCTTCCATCAAGAACCCTTTCTAGGATTTTCACTGTGTGGGACATCAACTTTATTCCTCTGTAATTTTTACAGTCTTGTGCATCCCCTTTACCCTTGTAGATGGGGACAAGAGTACTCTCCCTCCATTCCTCAGGTATATTTTCCTGTTGGCAAACTTTCATGAACAGATCCCACAACAGGTCAATTCCCTCTTCCCCCAGAGCCTTCCATGCCTCCACTGGAATCCTGTCGGGGCCCACCGCTTTTCCATTCCTCATCCTCTTCATGGCCTCCGTCACTTCCATTCTACTGATGTTCTGCACCATTCCCTCAGAAGGCTGCCCATCTTCTCTGTGAGTCCTTGCAATTTCCTTAATAAAAAGTCTCTCAAAGTATATTCTCCATCTGTTTCTTATGTCCACATCCCTCCATAATATTCTTCCTTCAGAGTCTTTGATCTGCCTCACATGTAAGATGTCCTTTGCTGCTTTATTTCTACATTTCGCTAGTTGGTAAATTTTTCTCTGTCCTTCCTTTGTTTCTAATTGATCATACAGATCTTGATATGCCATGGCCTTCGCCTATGCCACAACTCTCTTGGCTTCGTGCTTTCTCTCTCTCTGTACACCTCTCTGTCCTCTTCCACTCTTGACTCATCCCACTTCTGCTTTGCCTTCCTCTTAGCTGTCACTGCCTGTACATTATTATTCCACCACCAACCCTCCTTCTGCTCTCTAATCTTTCCAGATGTCTCACCAAGCACCTCGATGCAAATTCGAGGTGCTTGGTGAGACAGCTTTAGGCTTACTTTTGAATTATGTTTCCACCAATCTTGTACGTTTTCCAGTCCATCCGAAATCCTCTCTAACAACCTCTCCCTAAAACAATTCCTCACACTCTTTTCTTTTAAGCGAAACCACTTAATTGTCTTCATCCCATGGCTTCCAGAGGTTCTTATCTTCAATCTTATTTTAAAGTCTGTGCACAGCAGTCGGTGTTGCTGTGCCACTTGATCTGTTGGAATTACTTTACAATTTGTCACAACCTTAAGATGTTTTTCTTTTAGTCAAAATGTAGTCAATTTGTGAACTGTTGTTACCACTCCTAAATGTTATCAAATGTTCTTCACTCTTGTAGAAAAACGAGTTCACAATTGCCAGATCAAACGCTACTGCAAAGTCCACAACCCTCTCTCCTTCCTGGTTCATCATTTCCACTCTGTGGCCACCATGCACCCTTGTATGGGTGCATGGTGGCCACGGACAATAGCAATAATAGTAATAACAGATAATAGCAATGATGCAATTTGCATTATTGCTATTATCTGATGTCATAATGAGTAAATAGATTGCTAAAATATGACCTTCATTTAGCAACCCATGCTGTCCATAAAAAAAGAATGTTGTTGTTATCAACCAAGTTCTGAATCTTGATCCTTACTAACATTTTGATAACTCCGCTCAATACACATTGGTCTGGTATCCGGAGAGTTCATCGAAAAGGCAATTCATCGAAAGATAATTCATCGAAAAGCAATTCATCGAACGACAATTCGTCGCAAATGCAATTCATCGAAAAAACAGTTCACCGAAAATTTAAAATTTTCGAAAATGTTATGAGAAAATTTGATCCATTTTGAACAAACCCTGAACCGTGAATAAGGGGACTACAATGCTACTCTCATAGGGAAAAATTATAGAACAATATGGTTCTTAGTCTTTCTTGTCCGATAACTGTTTCATGTCTGTTCATGGGACTGATTTGCCTGTTTCCAGAAGAAAAGCCCAGCTGCATCTATATTATGCCTGCTAACTTACCTTTAGCAGAACAGGACTGATAAAAATTATGCATAAATGGGACCAACTACACAGGTCTTTCTAACTAAACGGCTTCGTTTTTACCGACTAAACTATGAGGGCTTCATTATTATTATTATTGTTGCTAGTAGTAATATGCGACTTCCATACAGCAATTATTATGGGATGAATTTTACTCAGATTCGCTATTTGAAACTTTTACAAGAAAATGTCGAACCGTTCCAGTTTTCAGTTGAGCTATATTCAGGGAGACAATGAAATAATGTGTCCAAATTATGTACTGTATTACAAAAACTCTCTGACTTAAATGACTTAGTAGAAGTTGTTGGTACAAGAAGCTGTCTGTATAGTTCAGTTTTTGTTCTAAATTGATTACTTTTACCATAACATTATCCAAAATTTAAAATTTTCGGTGAATTGTTTTTCGATGAATTGCATTTTCGATGAATTTTCTTTCGATGAATTCGCTTTTCGATCAATTTTCCTGTAACCCATTGGTCTATAATTCAAAATGTTATCACCTCTTTTTTTTTTATGAAGCTGAAAAATGTTGCCTCCCTTTCTACTACTTTGGAACATGGCATAATTTAAAACTCATTTAGAAAGGTATATATCAAAGTTATTCACGCATTATCTCAAAATGTGTGATATATCATCAGGCTCTATAGCCTTATTAACATCTAGTTTACTCCGATTCTTCATATACCTTCTGCTCACTCACACCATCAGTACCTTCATCCTTTCCACTACACTCAAGTTCTGCATGATGTCTCATTCATGAGGATGAAATAATACCTTCATGAATTGCTCATTTAATATCTCAAGTACATCTTCCACAACAAATATCATTCTACCATTTTCACCAGCAAGCATGATTCCTCAATAATAATTGTTTCTTATACTGTCTGTGTAAGAACTCCCTAGGATTTTTTTTTTTAGTCTCATTAGCTAACTGCAGTGGACTTTTGCTGCCATTACCAAGTTAGTCATCTTCCTTGCTTGATTTTTGTCCTCCTCTTGAAACTAATTATTATGATTCAATGCTGACATGAAGTCACAAGACTCATTGTAGAAGGCCCATCCTAGGAAACACAGTCTATCATACCACTCCTTGAACTCATTGACTGTTTTGTGCTTTTGCCACTCTATCAGGCAATGCATTCCACAGTTCAGCCACCTTCTGTGCAAAGAAACCATTCCTCACCCTCTTGCTCACAACTTCCTTTCGTAACTTCCAGGGATGGCCTTGTCCTCACTCCTTCTGTTCCACCAACAAAAAGAACTGTTTTGTTTGGTGGAACTCTGTATCTACCTCTCAACAGTTTAAAAGTCTCAATCATATCACTTCTCCTTCTTCTATCCACCACATTCCCTCAGCCTATCTTCATAACCAACATTGTACAGTCCTGATACCATCTTTGTTCTCTGCCTCCTCATGCTTTCGATGGTTAATTTATTTGCTTCAAATCCTGGGGACCAAATTTGAGAATTATTATTCTCAAGTGTGGTCTGATCAGGGCTTTCCTTCTCAGTATTGCAGCAATCCTCTGGGTTACCTTCACCACCTTTGCATTACGTTCACTGAATTTCAGGTTTCTATCAATCATCACCCCCAGATCTCTTTCCTTCCCCACTTCTTCCAGTACAGTTCCTTCAACAGAGTATGCAACCTCCCATCGATGTATCCCAAACTTCAAGACTTTACATTTTGCTGCATTAAACTGACTTCCCCATTCATTTAGCCATCTGTCCAGTTTATTCAAATCCTCCCGCATCTATAGTATTACTAATAATCCTTCCCAGTTTAACATCATCTGCAAACAACTGAATATCTTCTTGCAATCCACTGACAATGTCATGGATATAAAGGCTAAACAATACAGGTCTCGGTACTGACCCATGCTGGACTTGTAAATCTGCCTCCTTGATACTGCTCTTCCATACAACAACTCTCTGATACTATCAGATAGCCAATCCTGAATGCAGTACACTAACCTGACATATAAACCCTTGTGCTCCAACTTAAATATCAGTTTATCGTGTATCTCAAATGCCTTTGTAAAATGCGATAAAATGGCAGAATATGCCTTGCCCTCATCAACTGCTATTGTCGCTTTGTTATAAAAGGCAATCATATTACTAAAATAAGAATACCCCCTTAACAAATCCACGTTAACTCTCGCAGATAACATTACCCTTGTCTGCCCAACACTGTATCTAGCCCCTCACTAATTTCTTCAAGATCTTAATAACAACTGATGAAAACACACACTGGTCTATAATCCACCCTTATGCAATGGCACTATCTTACCCTCCTTCCACTTTACTCCTTGGGTACTCTTCCCATGGCCAGACTTTCATTGAAAAGCCAGGTCAAAGGAGCTGTCAGTTCCTTAGCATATTATTCTTCCACAATCAATTCTCCTCTTATTATTTTCACTCATCTTTTTCATAGAAGACCTCATAGGGCTCACCACCACTCAAGTGATCACTTTATATTCCTTTCCTAAAAGAAAAAAAAAAAAAAGATTACTTCATAGTCACTCTTACTAACTGGAGTAAGATATTATACAGCGTTTATAATAATTTCCTGATGAGATAATCCAATCCAATCCAATCCTTGATTTTCATGTGCCCTCTGTTACATTCTGCATGAAGTAGCTGTCTCTCTTAAATCTTGAGAAATTCATTCTCTCAGACCACAGATACTGTATATTTATTTCAGTCTATATTACCATAATGAAAGTCACACATAATGATCATTCTTTTCTTATTTGTTAGGCTAATTTGCATATACATTTCCTTCTCACTGTCCTCTACATTATAAAGTAACAGCCATCTAGATATTTTGTCCAGTCCACTCTTACCTCTCACCATACTGCCTCAAAACCATTGCCACTATTTGTCCCTTGCATCTTAAATGGCATAGATTTTCTGATACCATCAATAGCATTTCTCATCCATTTCTGTTCTGGCTGTTTTCATGAAAAACATCATGTTTTTCATCTCTATTCATGTCAGGATCATCCTCATCCATTTACATCTCACTTATTCTGACAATTTTTGGATATATTATTATTACATAGCACCTCCAGGGAGTTCAAGGACTCATCGAGGGAGGGCACCTACTCCACAACTCTCCATCGCCACCACTCAACACATTCATCATCTACACCAACCTCATCTACCGCCAACCACCACCACCACTAATATTTTTCACAAACATCCATGCTCACGGTGGGATTTGAACCCGCAGCATTTTGGCTGGAGAGCAGATATGCTAACCACTTGGCCAACCAGGCTGGCATATGAACCTAATCATTGCAATAGTTTCTTCCACACAGTAGTTACCACATTTCTCACATAGTGTCTTCCTGTTCAACAGGGCCTCCCCATTTTCATGTCTGTTGTGTTTCTTCTCTTTCTCTCATTCTCTTCACTCCTACCTCCTGCTACTCACCTCTCAGTTGACAAGCTCTCCTACCCTTCTTTCTTGCTCTTCAACATCACTTCTTACTTCCTTGGATATTTTATTCACTGCATTCATTACTCTTCCTTACATAAACAATCTTTCCAGCTGACTAGTACTTAAACCATTTAACCCAGCATTAGTAAGGTGGGGTGTCACAGACCCCAAAGATTTTAAATTGATTATAACTTTTTAACAATGCATGGTAGTGAGTCATGCCTCAGTATAGCTTCCCCTCCTGCAACCCGCTACTTGACTCCATAGACGACAGGCTGTTGTGCCCAACAAGTTTAGTATGCAGAGGTGTAGTGTGCTGGTCTCCACCAGACCTCACCTTACCAAAAGTGTGACTATATTTACTTCCGAAACGTAAGTTGTTTTCATGTATATTCTACTAAAATATTATCATTACTGCTGTGTCTTCTATGTTTTTACATACCAACTATAAGCAAATATGTTTTCGTAAATATTTAGAGGGTATTTTGAGAATAATATCTTTTTTTTACCAGATGAAGAGCCATTTAGCAGAGATGATGATAGTGAAATTGATTTAGAATTTGTCAGCAATCATGAGTCTGATCCAGAACAGGACTGTGAAGAAGAATCCACTAATATTGATTAAAGAGATATGGATTTCTATAATACACTACATTATTTGGATGGGTCTGTGGGACCCCACCTTACCACTTTTGTTACATTTTCCCACCTCACCAGTGCCTGGTTAAATGCAGTCTGCATGTCTTATGCAGTTCAGTCTATCCCTCAAATTCATTCACAAAATGTGCTCCTTTCTCCTCACATGGCTCTGCTAGCATACCATTTATGATCTTCGCTCTCCATCTCAACTCCTCACTATCATATCTGGTTAATACCCTGACTACCCTCTTCCTACCACACTTTTATCTTTTTACTCTCCTCAACAACCTACTGATATTCATTCTCACATTTATCGTTACCAACATAATCATTCATTCCTACTACCACTACCAAACAATTTGCTCACTTGTCCCCATATCCAACATTTCATTCACACTGTTCATTTTGCTTCTAAGAAAACAAACCTTTATACAGCTTTTCATTTTTCATTCATCACATATTTTATTTTCTGACTTATCTTCCTGAGATTGAAAATTTGATCCTAAGTGCCTTTCTTTGATCAGAAGCCACAGATTTTCTTTTTTATTTTCTATTCTAAGTCTTGTCTAGCTTCTGGTGTCTGCACATAAGTTTTTTCCTTCTATACTCAGTAGCATTGACATCTAATGCTGGACCTGGGGAAAAGAATTCACTAGGCTCTCTGAAGTGGGGTTAAAAAAATTTAATTTATTTTATTTTCATTTACAAAATAAAAACTTATTATTTTGTAAATGATAGGAAATCTATCTTGCCCTCCCCCCCCCCTTATCAGGGCTGGCTATACTAAGGAGTGAAATGCCTCTTTAGTTATGCTTAATCTGTTATTCGCTTATATATATATATATATATACATAGGCTGTTCAATAAGTTATAAGACTATATTTATACAGAAAACAGATTACCTTTAATCGTCATCATTTACATGGTCTTTTTCGAAGTAACTACTGTGAGACACGATGCATTTGTCCCAACATTGCGTCCACTTCTTAAACACATGTGAAAGTCTGTTTTTTGAGAGTTCTTTCAAAACCGCCTCCACAGCTTTTACACATGCTTTGTTGCTTTCGAAATGGCGGCCTCTTAGTGGTTTCTTGAGCTGAGGAAACAGCCAGAAATCGCACGGTGCGAGATCAGGACTGTATGGAGGGGTGTGGTAGGATATCTATGTTGTTCTTCTGCAAAACGTCCACTACACCACCAGCAATATATGGCCTTGCATTATCATGGTGCAATAAGAAGCCATTCTTCAGCAATGGACGCTTCCTTTTGATGTGCTGTACCATTGTCCGTAAAACATCCGCATAGTATGAGCCGTTTACAGTATTCCCAGGTTCTACAGTGTGTTGGTAAACAATGCCTTCATAGTCAAAAAACATTATGGTCATAACTTTACCAGCCGATTTTAGAGTTTTTGCTTTCTTGCGGGTAGGCGAAGACGGATGCTTCCATTCACTGCTTTGTTGTTTCATTGTAGGGTCATAGTGATACAACCAAGCTTCATCTGCAGTAATGATGCGTTTTAAGAAGTTGTCGCCTTCTTGTTCCAGTCTTTCTTTCCATTCTGTGCACACATCCACTCGATGCTGCATTTGCTCCGGTGTCAAGAGTTTGGGAATCCATCGGGCTCAAACACGTTTCAGTCCAAATGTTCAGCCATGATTGAGTGAACACTTCCCACAGAAATATTCAGGAACAACATGCAACTGGTGTACTGTAATTCTGCGATCCTCCTTGATGATAATCGCTGCTGTGTTGATCATTGTCTCTGTGATGGATGTTGAAGGTCTTCCCTCACGTTCAAGATCTTCCACATTTTGCCTTCCTTCCTTAAAAGTTTTATGCCAGCGAAAAACACTTGTCCTCGACATTGCTTCATCGTGGAAAGCTTCGCGTATCATGTTAAAAGTGTCCGATGCCAATTTTTGCAAACGCACACAAAATTTAATCGCATAACGCTGTTCCAAGGACGCTTCCATTTTGACGACTGGTCGTGGCTCGTAGGCGCGCCGAAACAAGCTTGCGTTTAGTCACGTGACACTCTGGAACATCAGCCCGTATACGCCATCTATCAACCTCTTTTGTTAATACAGACAGCAACATTTCTTTATTCCACAGAAATTAATATTGTGATGAGTGGTTTCGCGACAGTAAAATTAGTCTTATTACTTATCGAACAGCCCTCGTATATATGGAGACAGTGATTGAAATATTCCAATATCTTGTTCTCTTCTTTTCAAGGAAGCCTTAACATGCTTAGTGATGACATCTCACCTGAACATCATACTTGAACATTTCAGAAACTCATATTGTGTTCTTGGTGAATTTTCTAAATAGCTATGTCCCTTTCCTCTTTCTGAATGTCTTATTAATAAGTGAAAAGTATTCTTTTCATCTGTGCATAATAAATTCTTGCCAACCTTGTTTCCTTTGAGCTTTCCTCAAATATCTTTTGTTTCTAGGAGGATAATGGTCTTGACATTCTCCCAACTTTCTTCTAATTCATTCATGTATTTCTGTCTCCTAGTATGTTGATCTTTTCTGCTATTTTTTCCTGGAACATTTCTTGGTTCTGCTTCATTTTTAGCATGGTGACTTTTCTGTAGAGTTTCTTATCTGCATCTATTTTTGCTTCTTTTCCTGTATTACCACTCCATGCCAAGAAAATAGTAGTCATTACTTAGTTCTTCTCATCCTCTCCTCACCCTAACATCTTTTATGCACTACATAAAATGCAGGAGAAAATTACATAAAACAGCATGTCATGGAGAGGACCAGGAGTTTGAAAGTGTTGAATCTGGTAATAGCATCAGAATATGTATTCATAACCAAAGTAGATACTCTGCCTCTGATTCAGGACAGTTGCCATGCAGGCTTGTTGTGAAAAAGAGAATTCCACATGTTGCTAAACATGTGGAATTCTCTGTCGAGAAAGGGTTTATGTTGAAATATAAAAACAGTACAAAGTGCAAAAAAGGGATGACTGGTATGGTAAGAAAGGTCAAAGCAGTGAGAGAAAATTAGCTGAGCAGGCCAAAGTAAATTCAAAAGAGTTTAATAGTCGAGTTGCAGAGTGATCACTTTGCAAAGTTATATCATCTAGATGGAGATTTTGCAGTTATGTGACAGAGACTAAGTGAGAATTGAGATAAATGAACAGGAGGTGCTCAACATATTGAAAAAAAAATCAATATGAATACAGCAATATTCACATTGATTTTGAATACTAATTTTGAATAGGAAACAATTCTCATGCACATCATGTTGACTGACGTGCATGAGAATTGGCATTGCATCTGATGGAGTTGTTCAAATAAGTCTCATTTCTGGCAAAGTTCCATTACATAAAAGTAGCTACAAGACAGAAGTAGCAAATTGTAGACCAATTAACATCTCAAGAATGCTGGTTAAATTATAAGGAAAAGTTGGTTAAAGGTTAAAATCTAGTCATGGATGGGTAGGAATATGATATTCTATGGCAGGTGGCATGACTTTGTAAAAGGTAGTCCTGCCTTAGTAATTTACTTGCATTTTGAAATTGATTGACAGCAAAATTAGATAAGGGAAATGGCTGTACCATGATAATGCAGGACATTACAAAGGCATTTGACAGAATACCATATGGAAAATTATTAGAAAAGTTGGAGAATATGGGAATGAAGCTGGCAGCATGAATAAATGGGTGGCTGACAGAAAGCCACCAGAGAATAGTATATGTTGGAGTGGAATTGAGAAGAATGAGAGTGACTAGTGGAGTTGCTCAGGGTTCTTTACTGAGGTCACTACTGTTTAATTTGTATATTAATGATATATGGAAAGATTTGGGGGGGGGGGTATTCAGTTGTTTTGCTGATGATGCAAGACTGGGGAGAGACAGGATGGTTGATGATTTAAATAAATTGGCATTGCATGCAAAGGATAATGACACAGTTTAATGTTGTGAAATGTAAGTCTATGTATTTTGGGTTGGTGATAGGAAGGTGACTGAAGCAAAAGAAATAGTTGACTTGCAAACTTAAGTTGCAATGTGATACAGAGGTTGCACAATTTGTATCACATTTGATAATTCTAGATTGCAGGAAATTGATGATACTAGGGACTTGGGAGGTAATGACGGGCAGAGTGTGTTCAAGTTCAGAGGGCATACTGCAAAAGTTGATAAATATCTCAAAGAATTACTTGGATGTTGAAAATCACAGTAAAAATTAAAAATAAAGAGGTTGTTATTCCTTTTTAGAAGGCTATGATTCAAATGCATCTTGACTACTGTGCACAGATTGGTGTCTTGGGTTTGTTGGAACCAGGAGATGGTGGATAAGATTCAGAAACGAGTGGCTAAGCTGGTGATAGCTCTGTGGAATGTTTCTTATGAGAATAGGCTGAAAGTGTGTGGGTTGGAAAGTTTAGTTCATAGGCAGAAAGAGGAACATGATAAAAACTTATAAGTTACTAAAGGGATTCTATAATATAAATGATGAACAGAGCAAGAACTAGAGGTCATTCCTGGAAGTGGTGTAAGAGTCTGATTAGTAAGGGTGTGTTAATGAGATTTTTTTCTTGGAGATTGGTGAGTGAGTGGAATTGATTGCCAGAATTAGTTATGAGGGCTCTGATAGTGAATGATGATTTAAAATGGTTTAAGGATAGGTGTGATAGGTATTCTGTGTATTAAGGTTAGTATGGGTCTTCCACAATGAGTCTTCTGACTTCATGGAGATACCTGATAATATTAACAACAATAATAATAACTTCATTCTTGATAATCACAGTGGATATTGACTTTTCATTTCTCCCAGGTTCTACTGTAGCATATCTATGCATATTTTTGTGTATAAATGTGTTATTTATGTTGGTTAGCAATGGAAAATCTTAGCAATCTTTTCTATGTTCTGTAGAAGATTCTTCACTGTTATTACAGTGAAATTAGACAGGATATTTAGTGGGGTGATGCTACAGACCCAGGAGCACAGAGGGTGGGGAACAGGAAATGTTTAGAGTTGAGTTTGGCAAGTCCAAGAAGAATGATTGTTATTGGAGATTTTAACTACAGTTGTATAAATTGGGAAGAGGAAGATGAATGTAGCAATAAGGAAATGGAATTTCTAGAATTCTTGAGTGACAAATGTCTTAGGCAACATGTAATAGAGGGAACAAGAGGTTCAAGAGTTTTGGATTTGGTTATAGCATCAGAAGAGTTGATAATAACTGAGATGACATTTCTCCCACCAGTTGGAGAGAGTGACCATATGACTTGGAAAATGAATAGACATGCAGGAGTATCAAAGAGACAGGAACATATGTGGGATTATAAGGCAGGTGATTATAATAGTCTAAGATGTCATGAAACTGTCAAGATGTCATCCTCCCTCCATGAAACTTGGGGAAGTTTCATGGAGGGAGGAATTGGAAGGCCGGGATATCATTAGTGCGTGGGAAATTATGAAAGAATATTGGTTAGTAGCAATGGAAAGTTGTATACCACGAGTGAACAAGAGGACACAATTGGGAGTAAAGTGGATGACAAACAATATTAAACAGGAATTGCATGCGAATATGCCTGTCTCCTTATAGAAGAGATATAAGGAAAAAGGTGAAGAGAAGATGCATGAAGAATATAAGACACAGGCCAGAAGAGTGACTAGTATGGTAAGGAAGACGAAACTGGAATATGAGAGGAGATTGGCCCTAAGATCCAAAGAAAATCCTAGGGAATTTTTTAGAATTGTCCAGTATGTCACTGTTCTGCTCATGATTGCTGTAATTGTGTTGTCTCCCCCCTTCACTGTTCTCATAATGTGACCCCTAGCTTCCTGTCCACGAATTTTCAAGACTTCTATCTCCTCAACCCCCTTCAAATATGCAAGTTTCCATCCTTGCAGTCTGAATTATAAAATTTTACACTTCACAACATTGAATTTATAATCCACTTGGCTTTGTACACTACCTGCCAATCAAAATCTTTCTATAGTACTACATCAGTTTGCCCATCATAGATGCTTAGGTTGTATCATCTGCAAATATCTGTTTACTCCCCATTAAACCTTTCAAAACTTATTTTGCATATAAATTTAACAGTAATGACCAACATTATACCCCCCTCAAACACTTTTCTGGATAGCATTTCCCCCTCCCCTCCCCCCACACATGTAGACAAACAACTTGATGAGGAAGGACGGGCATCTGGAGAGATTGCTGTTCTGAACGAGTCGGTGTGTCATTGCAATGCAGGTAAACTAGAATGCCCAAGGTGGATGGTAGTATGGGTGGCCTCTTGTAGGAAAAGGTACTTGGGAGAAGGGGGACAACATCAGGTAACGCTGAGCCCAGGAGTCCAGAGGGGATAATGCTGGGTATAGAAATAGTGGCATTTTTTGCATCCGGAACAAAGGAGAGGAATTGGTGCCGCTGATAGCATCAGCGTGGCCAAAGATTATTGGGATCACTGAGACATGGTTGACAGAAGAGGGTATAATAAAAGGAATAGAAGTAGCAGGGTACAGCATTTTTCAGCAGGATAGGAAGGGAAAGCGAGGTGGTGGAGTACTGCTTATGATAAGTGACGACTTATGTCCTCTAAGAATGGAGGCTTTGGAAGGCAGTGACACTAATGATTTTGAAAGCATATGGTGTGAGGTAGAGATAGGCAAGACAGGATATTTAGTGGGGTGTTGCTACAAACCAAGGAGCACAGAGGGTGGGGACCAGGAGATGTGTAGACAGTTGAGCTTGGCAAGTGCAAGAAGAATAATTGTTATGGGAGATTTTAATTATAGAAGTATAAATTGGGGAGAGGAAGATACATGTAGCAATAAGGGAATGGAATTTCTAGAATTCTTGATGTATAAATGTCTTAGGCAACATGTAATAGAGGGAACAAAAGTTCAAGAGTTTTGGATTTGGTTATAGCATCAGAAGAGTTGATAATAACTGAGATGACATTTCTCCCACCAGTTGGAGAGAGTGACCATATGACTTGGAAGATGAATAGACATGCAGGAGTATCAAAGAGACGGAAACATATGTGGAATTATAAGGCAGGTGATTATAATAGTCTTAGACATCAACTTGGGGAAGTTTCATGGAGGGAGGAATTGGAAGGCCAGGATATCATTAGTGCTTGGGAAATTGTGAAGGAATATTTGTTAGCAGCAATAGTAAGCTGAATTCCACAGGTGAAGAAGAGGACACAATTTAGTGTAAAGTGGATGGCAAACAATATTAAACAGGAACTGCATGTGAAAAAGAGGCTATGGAAGAGATATATGGAGACAGATGAAGAGTAAATGCATGAAGAATATAAGACACAGGCCAGGAGAGTGACTAGTGTGGTAAGGAAGGTGAAACTGGAATATGAGAAGAGATTGGCCTTAAGATCCAAAGAAAATCCTACAGAATTTTTAGCTATGTGGCCAGTAGGAGGAGAAATGATTGTGGAAGAAATAGTGTGGGATAAAAATGGGAATGGAGTGACTGATGCAGAGGACATAGTAGAATTGTTCAATGAACACTTTATTGGTGTATTTCATCCTGGAAGAGTAAATTTTTAACACGAGGGATAGGACAGGTTCGAGGTTTAGAGGTGTAGGAGGAGTGCGTGTTCCAAATACTGAGTACTCTGGATGTCAGTAAAAGCTGTGGGACTGGATGGTATTTCACCACAAGTTTTGAAAGAATGTGCTAAGGAACTGACAGTTCCTTTGACCTGGCTTTTCAATGAAAGTCTGGCTACAGGAAAGGTGCCCAGGGAATGGAAGGAAGGTAAGATAGTGCCATTGCATAAGGGCAGTAACAGATTGGAAGTGTCTAATTATGGGCCAGTTTGTGTCATCAGTGGTTGTTAAGATCTTGGAGAAATTAGTTAGGGACTGTATACAATATTGGACAGATGAGGGTAATGTTATCTGTGAGAGTCAACATGGATTTGTGAGGGAGTGCTCTTGTTTTAGTAATATGCTAGCCTTTTATAATAAAGTTACAAGAGCAGTAGATGAGGGAAAGGCATATACTGCCATTTTCTTGGATTTAGTGAAGGCATTTGACAGGGTGCCACACAATAAACTGATATTTAAGGTTGCAGCACATGGGTTTGGATGTCAGGTTGGTCAACTGGATTCAGGATTGGCTGCCTGATAGGTATCAGAGAGTTGTGATATGATGGGGCAGTTTCAAGGAGACAGAGGGTTACAAGTGGGGTCCCATAGGGCTCAATACTGGGACCTATATTGTTTAACCTTTTTATCAATGACATTGTCAGTGGATTGCAGGGGGAGATTCAGTTGTTTGCAAATGATGTGAAGCTGGGAAGGGTTATTAGTAATAGTGCAGATGTGGTAGTCCTGCAAGAGGATTTGAATAAGCTAGACAGATGGGCAAATGAATGGGAATGTTGGTTTAATACAGCAACATGTAAAGTTTTGAAGTTTGGGATACATTGATGGGAGGCTGCATACTGGATTGGAGGAGCTGTACTGGAGGAAGTACAGCTCCTCCAATCCAAGAGGATATGAAATAAGCAGTGACCACTTCCTTGTTAAAATAAAATTAAGATTACCACCTAAATGGCTACAAGTAACAAGAACAGAAAGAAAAATTGAAACATTGGTTTATAAAACTAGACTATTGAATGACACAAATGTACAATGGCTATATGAACAAAGAATTAACCAGTATCTAGATAAAATAAAACAAAATGAAGAAATAGAAATAGAATGGCTTAATATAAAAACGATACTAAATGCAGCAGCAAATGAAAGCTTAGGAAAGACCAAAAAATTCAATAAAAGAAAAAAACTGAAGATCTGGGATGATACAATCAAAGAAATAATCAAAAAGAAAAAAGAAGCCTATCACAAATGGTTAAGCAGTAAAAGATTAGAAGATGAAATAGAATATAAAAGAATAAGAGCCATAGCTAAAAGAGAAGTCAGAAAAAGACATAGAGAATCATGGAATAAATTTGTTTCTAATTTAGAACATGATTTATATAAAATAAGACCCAATGTATATAAGATTTTGAAACACCTAAATGCAGATACCAAAGAAAACATAAAATTAAACACTGAATTGAAATTAGAAGAATTTCTAAATTACTACACAGAACTGTGGACAGACAAATATTTTAAAAAAGACGACTGGCAAACAATTAACGAAAATGAAAAGGAAATAACTGAAGAAGAATTAGAAATCAGCCTGAAAGAAACAAGAAACGGAAAATCACCTGGAGAAGATAAGCTAGGTTCAGAACTATATAAATACGCAGGAACAAGATTCAAAGGAAGACTCTTATTATTTTTAAATAAAATTTACTCAACTGGTATCCCCCCAATAGAATGGAAAAAAGCAATTGTGATTCCTATCTTTAAGAAAGGTAATAGAGATGACCCTAAAAACTATAGAGGTATCAGTATACTAAATTCATGTTACAAAATATACAGCAAAATCTTAAATAACGAACTAATGAAATATTCTGAAAACTTTATTCTAGAGGTACAAAATGGATTTAGAAAAGGACGATCATGTATAGACCCAGCCTTCTGCCTAAAATTAATAATAGAGAAAAGAAGAGAATATAATTTAGAAACACATATTGCATTTATTGACTTTGAAAAAGCATTTGACAAAGTTAAAAGAAACATATTATTTAACATATTAAAAGAAAGACAAATACCAAATAATATCCTAAAAGCTGTCACAAGTATATATGAAAATAATCAAATACAAATAAGATTAAATCATGAGCTATCATATACAAGAGAGATAAACCAAGGGGTCTGACAGGGATGTCCCCTCTCAGCAACTCTTTTTAATATCTACTTAAATGAAATAATAATAAAATGGAGTAAAAATTTACATCAAGGAATTAAACTTTCACCTACAGTTAACTTAAACACTCTCCTCTTTGCAGACGACCAAATAATAATTACAAATTCTGAAGATAACTTACAGAAAGCTATTTTAAATCTAAATGAGATATCCAAAGACTATGGTATGATAATATCAACAGAAAAATCAAAAACTATGGCCTTTAAAGGACAAGATCCAGCAAGAACTAAAATAGTATTAGATAACAAGATAGTACAGGTGAATTCATTTAACTACCTAGGATGTATGATCACTTATGAAAATGAAAAAGATATAAACATAAAAATTGCAAAATATTTAAAAATAACAGGAGTAATTAACTCTATATTTAAACCAAACCTAGTTCAAAAACAAACCAGGCTAAAAGTATACAGTATATTAGCCCTACCGGTCTTAATGTATGGAAACGAAATCTGGACAATAAAACAAAAAGACAAACAAAGATTAACAACAGCAGAAATGAAGTTTATGAGAAAAACTGCAAAGTATACCCTATTTGATCACAAAAGAAACGAAGATATTATGAAAGAATTAAACCAAGAACCAGTAATTGAAAAAATTAAAAAATATAAACATAGATGGATGGAACACGTTCAAAGAATGAAAACAGAAAGATTACCAAAACAAGCCTTAAAGTACAAGCCATTAGGAAAAAGAAAACCAGGACGTCCTCTTAAACGATTCAACGATGACTTCTAAGGCCGGAACAGGCCATACTAGGCCTAAATCCTTGATACGTATGATGATGATGTACTGGAGGAAGTAGGAGAGACAAGAGATCTGGAGGTGATGATTGATAGAAAATTGAAATTCAAGGGACATATTGCAAAGGTGGTTAAGGTAACACTAAGGATTGCTGCAATAATGAGAAGGATGCTGACCTGCAGAGATAGAGTTATCATTCCGTTGTATATGACCCTGATCAGACCACACTTAGACTATTGTTCTCAGATTTGGTCCCCAGGATTTGAAGGGGATAAATTAACTGTTGAAAGGGTACAAAGGCAGATAACAAAGACAGTTTCAGGACTTTACAATGTTAGTTATGAGGATCGGCTGAGGGAATGTGAACTGCAGAGTTTGGTGGATAGAAGAAGGAGAGGTGATATGATTGAGACTTTTAAACTGTTGAGAGGTGATTACAGGGTTGACACTGGGGAGTTCGTTCATTTGGTTGAACAGCAGGAAGGAGTGATGACAAGGGGGCCATCCCTGGAAGTTACGAAAGGAAACTGTGAGCAAGTGGGTGAGGAGTGGTTTCTTTGCATGGAGGGTGGTTGAACCGTGGAATGCATTGCCTGATAGAGTGGTGAGAGCGAAAGTGGTCAATGAGTTTAAGGAGTGGTATGATAGACTTTATTTCCTAGGAGGGTCCTCCCTCGATGAGTCTGTTGACTCCTTGGAGGCCTGAATAATAATAATGTAGATGATACAAAAGCACTTCATTTTGGGTGGATTTGAATGGACTAGCAAGATGAGTCACCAAATATGGGATATCAGTTTGATGCCTCTAAATGCAAAATTTTGTACTTTCTATTTAGAGATAAATAAGAATTTGTATAGAGAAATATTGTGTATTACTGATTTATTTTTTCTTATCAATAGCTTAAAACAGGAGACCAGGCTACTGTATGGTTAATAGTAACAGAAGATAGTATAGCCCTTTTAGACTTTGTTACTATGGTAAGTGTTGACAAATATATTGTTAAATACAAGTATAATAAAAGTTTTTCAGATTTCCAATATATATATATCTGATGTTTTTATTGGATTTTCTAAGAATAATGTTTTCCGAGTTTGCATAAAAATATTTCAGCATCCTACTACAGAATCTCTTTGGATTAAGAATCTCTTACTTAATGGTATTGCTCTGCTTCTTCTCTATGAAAGGGTTTGTTGGATCAACAGTGAATTTGTGATGAATCAGAATTGAAAATATTCAATTCTGATTATTGCCTGAATGACAATAAAGAAAGGAAAAAGACCTAACATGCTTCCTCTTAGTATCCAAAATTATTAACTCAAAGAATAATAAATATCCACTTTTTATTTTATAGTGAAGTAAGCAAACTGTTTGCTGTTGAAAATTTGGCCAAGATAACTCATGCCAGATGGTTGCAGTTACTTTCAAAACTTCTAGCATTGTCTTAGTACTGAATTACTTAAAAGTCGTGAACTTGGCTTAGTAGCCTCACTTCTATTACTCTTTTCTGTTAAGATGTTGCTAGTCCTGACAGCTTTTTTTTTTTTTTTTGAATTGTTGGTTTTCTTATCAGAGTACTTCAGAATACTATGGAAACTGATATTTGAAGTTAAATATTTTTCTTGAGTAACTCTTGATTAATGCATAATTTATTATTATCATCTAACTTCCATGGAGTCAGAGACTCATCGTGGGAGGTACACACTATTGCACACAATGCTCATCCAACTGTGCTTCAAACTGATTCAGTGTATCTACATTTGCAACAAACTCAGGCAATGCATTCCACTCACCAACCACTCTCCATGCAAAGAACCTTCTCCTTACGTCTCTGCTCACATCCTCCTTATACAGTTTCCAGCGATGGCCTCTTGTTCTACCCTCCCCCTTTCCCATTCTATGAAAAATCTGTTCCATGTCAACTTGATAACAACCCCTCACTAGCTTATATGTTTCAATCATATCACCCCTCACCTTCCTCCTATTCACAAGACTTTGCAACTTACATTCTGTCCTTGTACTCCACATTCTAAAGACTACTGACTACTTTTAACCATTACACTCAAATCTCTAATCTCATCCACTTCCTGCAGTATGGCCCCATTGACATTATATTTTTACATTATAGTACACCTTATATTTCTGCATTCGAAAATGCGACACCTTGCATGTATTGATATTAAAACTACAACCCCACTCCTTTGTCCAAGTAAAAAGTCTACTCAAATTTTCTAAAGGGAATTAGCATCATCAGCAAACAACTGAAGATCCCCAGTCAGTCCACACGAATTATCGTTTACAAATGAGTTAAACAGCAGGGGCCCAAGAACAGAATCCTGGGGCACACCACTGGTTACTCTCATTTTTTGAGACACTGCTCCATCATACACAACCTGATGGTATCGTTTATAGAGCCAATCTCTGATCTATCTACCAATATACTATTTATTCCTCTGTAGCTTGTACCAACTTATCAGGTAGTAATCTATGATAAGCTTTTGTGAAGCTTATCAAAAGCTTTTGCAAAATCCAAGAATATCATTGTATATGATTCATCCTTATCTAACACATTTGTTACCTTATCAATGCAAGTAAATGATGAAAACAGGACCTATCCTTTACATATCCATGCTGACCATCATAAAGAACTATGTCCATCACCCAATATTGTATTCTATTCCTTACCAATCTCTCCAACACCTTGACCACACTCAGGATTTAATCTTTTTTTTGGGGGGGGGGGGGGAGTTGAGCAGACAATTTGAGAATACACACTATACATTGCATACGCCCTGACTGAGAATCTGCAATGATCGCTAATTCATAAGTAGCATAGAAATTGAAAACACAACACAACATAAATTTTAAAAAAATTTTAATTAGGAAAAGATTTTCGCAAAATTTTCTAGTGTTTTTTTCCTTTTTCTTTGGGCTTCTTGTCCCCCTCCCCCCACTGGGTGCACCACTGGTTATACAGACTGGTCTATAGTTGGAGACTTCTGTCCTAGAATCATGCTTGTGGAGTGGAACTATTTTGCTTTCTTTCCACTCCTTAGGATCCCTACCCACTGCAAGACTTTCATTAAATTACCAGGTCAGGGACCAAGCCAACTGAGGTTCACATTCCTTAAGAATATGTGGTGATATGCCATTCATTCCCACAGCTTTATTAACATCTAACCAACCAACATCTAATACACCTCTGATTCTTTAACTTCCAATTCTCCTAATACTTGCCTCTCTTCTATGTATTGCACAGCATTATTTACACCAGTAAAGGGAATTAGCCAATATACACTGATAAAGTGCTCGTTCAATAATTCCACTATATTCTTTGCAGCTGTTATTCTGTTGCCATGACTATCCACCAGTGTTAATCTGCCATAGTTATTCTTTCTCTTGCTTGTCATATAGAGGAAAAATTCCCTTGAGTTAACCTTGGCCTGACCAGCCAGTCTTCTCTCATACTGCATCTTTTCTTTCTTTACCATGCTCATCACCTTTCTAGCCTGTACTTTATAGTCTTCATGGGTCTGATTGCCACAAACTGTCTTGTATCTCCTCAATAATATTTCCTTTTTCAGCAGCTTGCTTGATTTCACTGTTCATCCATTTCACTCCTACTCTATTTACTTGCTTAATCAGTTTCAACTTTTGAGGTGAAAAAGTGAAGGGGTATTCATCATAGGCACTGAGTAGTAGATGGATGGAAGAGAGTCTGATAGTATTAAAAGAAAAAAAGATAGATAGTAGGAAAGATTAAAAAACAGAAATATGATATTATAAAGGGACTGAAATGAAAACACTTCAGCTCTATATTATCATGCTACAGGCTATTTTTTAACTCTTTCAATAGTCTCATGCAGCTGAAAAACCAAAAAGACTAACTGGAACCAAAATCCAGAGATGACTGGTACCCAGGTGAGATGTTATCATATTGTTATTATGAATAGCCTCTCATAATAAGAATAGCTACACCTCAAACATTTTTTATCTCCTAAGCTGCTTTTTACTAAATGCAGTATTATCCGTATTATCTTACCTTATGACACTTTTCGTTTATGACCAGTGTCCATTTATATGACATAACGTTTGCTCATACAACAGTTTTAGCAACATGATGCTTCCATGAACAACTGATACTCAGTTTCATGAACCGTTTGTTTTACGACATCATTAATTGCTGTGTTTTGGTGTTTCGCTGCAATTATAAACTCTTTGACTATTATTTTATTGTTGTTAATAATGGCAGATAAAAATCAAAATAAGGGTACTGTTGCTTCCAGTGAAAAGAAGAATCACAAACCTTAAGAATAAAAATATTAAATTTATTTACAATGATGTATTGATCACTGAGGTAGCCTGCAGGCTAAACTTACCTCCACTGACATTGTTACAATTGTTAAAAACAAAGAAAAAGTGAAAAGTGCTACATTAGTTAATACTACATTTATATGTCCACCCACATTTTTATGGATAATTCATCACATAAACATTTTTCACCAGAAAATTCATCACTTGAAAAATTCTTCACAAGAAAAATGAAATAATATCGTTTCTGATAGTTTTTTTTCTTTACCATTTATTTAACCACCCAACCAGCCATGACATGTATACACATTAATATATGATGGATATGAAGTGTAGAGGAGTGATGTATTTTATCTATATTGACGGCAATGTGGTTAATTAGATTTCATTTAGCTTTTATATAACATTTTTATTCTATATAAATTGAAATTAATAGTTTGTATTTTACTGATTGGTGAATTCCTTAATTTCTGTTTATTTAAAATTGTTTTTCTTACTTAGATACTACAGGCTCTGTATATTTGATATTGATTTTTTATACAAAACTTAGGTGGTTAGGGAGTAAAGGCACCAAATTGAATATTTATTTATTTTTATAATAACCTTTCACTATTTTGGCACTTAACCACCTTACCGGCCATTATGGATCAAATACGCATCCGCATTCACTTCGAATCCATCATATATTTCAATGTAATATCAAAGGTATTACAATTTTAATAAGCACTTCGCATCCATGATAACTTGAACATCTATAGACGTCTTGGCCGGTAGCATGGTTAAGACACTCATCCAGATGTGATTTTTTAAAATTATTCTTTCTTTATTCATTTATTTTTACTGAACTAATTCAGAAGATAGGGTGCTTTTGATTATAGGATAGGATGCCAGTGTATTTGAGAACTGACTCCATTTTTCCTGCATAGTAAAGAGATTTTGAAGACTATTATTGTTTTACAGGACTAGTTTAAAATTATATGGGCACCTCTGATTATTATCGTCTTCTTGGCTTTGCATATTAGGCAATTGTTTGCCTGTAACATTTTCAAGGGTTTAAAAAGTCTTCTCCTCCTGGGTCTTCCTCTTGATCGGTGTCCCTTTGGTTTATATTTCCAGGCAATGTTTGGCCATCTGTCCTCATTCATTCTTTCTACATGTTTTTTTCCAATTCTTTCTATAGTTTGTATTGTTTTGTATTGTGTTGTTTTCTTATTTCTTCATTTCTTGTTTTGTCTATTCTTTTATGGCCTCGAGCGGTCTTAGGAACTTCATTTCTGCAGCTTTCACTTGTCTTTTATCTCATTCTCCCCAAGTCCGTGTTTCATTGCCATATTTCAGAATTGGTTTGGCTATTATTTTATATAGTTTTATTTGGGTTCTTCTAGACCTCTGTATACTCTGCAATTTCTTACCAACTTCTTTAGTTTATGGCCCAATATTATATAGTCAGTGATGCTTTTATATCCTGTGGCTTCCCATGTATATTTATGTATATCTCTATGTTTAAATAAGATTATTATCTGATTATTACATTAAAGAAAATTATGATAAAATTACATCAATCCTTTCATGTAAGTTTTTAAAATTTGGGATCCATAGATGGAATACTTCATATTCACTTTGTAGGGTTATGCTGGAAGATTTGGCAGAAGCAAGGGATCTTGGGGTGATTGTGTACAGAGATTTGAAATTCTGAGGACATATTGCAAAGGTTGTGAAGACATCCCAGAAAATCGCTGCAGTATTGAGAAGAACATTGATCACGAGAGATAAAAGTTTGCTGCTCCTATTGTATAAAGCTTTCATCAGACCACATCTGGATTTCTGTAATCAGATCTGGTCACCAGGATTTGAAGGGGATGAAGTAACCTCGGAGAGGAGCAGAGATGGATAACAAAAATGATATCAGGACTGTACAATGTTGATTATGAACTTATATTGAGGGCATGCAGACTGCAGAGTTTGGTGGATAGAAGGTAGTGAGGAGATTTTCATAATGAGGGAAAGGAGCAAGGACTTTGGCAACTTCCAGGGATGGCCCTGGAAGTTGCAAAAGGAGGTGGTGAGTAAAAGGGTAAGAAGTAGGTTTTATGCATGGAGTGGTAGGACCATGGAATGCATTGCTTGAGAAGGTGGTAAACCTGCATACAGTGGATGCTTTTAAGCAGTGGTATGATAGACTTTGTGTTGACTAATGTTGACCTTTCATGATGAGTCCTGTGATTCCATTGAGGTCAGGAAAATAATAATAATAAAAAATAAATAATAATAAATTTAATAAATGGACGACCCGACTTAGGGCATTCCGTACTTACAAACGGGCTCCGAAGACTTCTCATAAGGATAATTAATAATTAAATAATTATATTAATAATTCAGGAACCAGTTTCTTTTGCACATGTAAACAAATCCTCACATCACCGCTTTATTAAAGCAACTCTTCCCGTTATTTGGAAGTCAAATTTAAGGGCCTGGGTCACACTTGCCATGTTTGAAGATTGGTTCTTGAACTGTTTTATTCCTGCTGTGGAACGTTATTGTTCATAAAAGAAAATTCCCTTTAAAATTCTGCTTGTAAAACAGAATCAAATCCTGATTCTCCAGCACCAGGTCCATCCTCTCTAGCACTATCTTCATCATCATCTTCTGATTAATGTTAGCCTACCTTGCCTCAGAAATGCCACTTCCAGTAAGCAAGACACTGATGCAACCTTTAATATTTTTTTTTTTGAAATTTCTCCTATCTCTTATCTAAACTTTTTGTATGCATTTGTTTTTATGTTCTGTTTGTTTGAATTAAAAGAAAGAGCATAATAGTTGCTATAACTTATTATTACAGTAGAGGGGTATTATTAATTTTACAGTATTACACTGTATTATTATTGCCATATATGAGCCATTATAGTATTGTTATTATTATTATTACCGCATATGCGCTGTTCATCAGAGATCCGAGTTACATACAAATCTGACTTTCAGATCTTATATATCTATTTTCAAAGGCACTTCTTACAGTATTAATCTGCCTAGAACTTGGTCTTCTTCTTCCTGTACTCCTGGCAGGAAGAAGACTTCTTTTGCTAACCTTTCTTCTCCCATTTTGTTTAAGTGGCTGGAGATTAGCTCTACTAACAGATTCTTGAATGCTAACAATGCCAAGTTCTTTCCTAATATCTTTATTTATATATCTGTGTTATATATTTATAACTCTTATATCTGTGGCTCCAGTCTTTGATCAAGTGTTTTATTTCTAATGCTGCTCCCGGATCCATAAGTTAAAATTGGTTTGAACACTGTCTTCTATATAGATTGTTTAGTATTTTGACTAATATCTCCCTTTTTTTTTTTTTTTATACAATGAAACCTGTGGTGAATTCATCACTAAAAACACACATACTAACCACAGTGATAAGTTTTAATACATAAATATTTCAGGAAGGAAGAAGACTTCTGGCATTTATTTATTTATTTATTCAAATCATCCTGTAAACTGTCTACATCACCCTGATTAACAATTACACTACCCTACTTTGGATCATCTCATCCATTTTATATGTAAATATAAAATTTTTTAGTGATAATATCTCCCTTATTCCATATAAATTTATTCAGCTGACTTCCTACCATACCAGCTCTGCTAACTCTGATTTCTATTTCCATATTTAATTTGCCTCTTCACTAAAATTTGTGCCTAAATAGCTGAAATGTTTTTCTAGAGGTTTCCATTCAGAATGCATCCGATGCTTTCAATGTTTCTGTCTATTTTCATTGTCTTTGCATTTTTATTGCCTGATTGTCATACCAAATTTATTATGGCAGATATACAGTTATTATTTTCTGACCTCCATAGACTCACAAGACTCATCGAGAGAGGTTAATACAAAAGTCTCTCATATCACTCCTTAAACTCATCCACTGTATGCACGTTCACCACCCTTTCAGGCAATGCATTCCATGCTCCTACCACTACACACAAAAAAATTTACTTGTTTTTTTTCTTCTCACTTCTTCCTTTTGCAACTTCCAGTGATAGCCTCTCTTCCTTTCTCTTTGCCCTGGTTCTGTCATATGAAAAATCTCAGTGTTAACATGATAATAACCCTGCAATAGCTTAAATGTCTTGAACATTATCCCCTCTTTTGCCTTCTAGCCACCAAACACTGCAGTCTGCATGCCTTAATTTGTCCTCATAATCAAAATTGTACACTCCTGATATCGTTTTTGTTATCCATCTCTGTATCCTCTCCAATGTTACTTCAAATCCTGGTGAGCAGGTCCAATTGCAGAAATCCGGATGTGGTCTGATTAAAGCTTTATACAATAGAGCCAGCACACTTTTATTTCTTGTGGTCAGTGTTCTCCTCAACATTGCAGCAATTCTCTGGAATGTCTTCACAACCTTTGCAATATGTCCTTGGAACATCAAATCTTTATCGATAATGACCCTGAGATCCCTTGCTTTCGCCACCACTTCCAGTATGTATAACCCACAAAGTGAGTATGAAGTATCCCACTATGGATCCCAAATTTTAAAATTTTACATTTCATCATCATCATCATCAAATTCCTGCCATGTACCCTCAAGGGGTGTACAGGATATGACAGTACTACATGAAAAATTTACATCATTACTAACTTCCTATCCACAATTTTCCTCCAAATCAGTCTGTTACTTGTCAAGACTCCAACATTATCAGATCTTATATTTCTATCGTCTAAGGCACTTTGTACCGTATCAATCCACCTATATCTTGGTCTTCCTCTGGGTCGTTTTCCTGCCAACCTGGCAGAGAACACTTGTTTTGCTAATCTTTCCTCTCCCATTCTATTTAAGTGACCATACCACCTGAGATTAGCTCTGCTAACGCATTCCTGGATGCTGACAATGTCAAGTTCTTTCCTAATATCCTCATTTTTCATATGATATTGCCATTGATGCCATCTGTTCACGCCTCTAATCTTTCTCAGGACTCTCGTATCTGCGGTCTCTAGTCTTTGGTCAAGTGTTTTACTTCTGACCCAGCTCTCGGATCCATAAGTTAAAACTGGTTTGAACACTCTCTTGTATACAGATAATTTAGTGTTCCGACTAATTTCTCTCTTATTCCATATGAATTTATTCAATTGACTTCCCACCATACCAGCTTTGCTGATTCTGTTGTCTATTTCTATATTTAATTTACCATCTTCAGTAAAAATCGCGCCTAAGTAACTGAAATGTTTTACTTGTTCCACAGGTTCTCCATTCACAACACAGTTGACATTTTCAATGATTCTGCCTATTTTCATTGTCTTTGTCTTTTTATTGCTGACCTTCATACCATATCTATTACAACAGCTATTCAATTTAGTCAGAGAATCTTGCAGACTTGTAGCGGATTTATTTAGAAGTATAACATCATCCGCATAAAGCAAAGAGCTGACATTAACATCTCCAATTTTGATATCAGGTTTAATACCACTTTCCTTCATAATGTGATCCATATAGATAATGAATAACAGAGGGGATAATGTACATCCTTGTCTCACACCAGATTTAACATTAAACCATCTTCCTGTACTTCCTTCAATTCTAACTGCTGACTTACAACTCAAATAAAGATATAATGCTTGATATAATGCTCCATTGACACCATATAACTGCAGCGTATTGAATAGCTTCTCTCATGGCACCTTGTCATATGCCTTTTCCAAATCGACAAAACTTAAATACAGATCTCTGTTATATTCCCATGCTTTCTCGACTATTTGTCGTAAAGTGAAGATCTGATCCTGACAGCATCTATTTGGCCTGAATCCAGCTTGTTCTTCACCAAGCTTTTCTTCCACAATTCTTCTCAACCGTTTCTCAAGTATACTTGCATAGATCTTGCCAGGAACACTCAGTAGGGAAATACCTCTGTAATTCTCACATTCAGTTTTATTTCCCTTTTTATATATGGGTACTATGAGAGCTCTACTCCAATTATCGGGAATTCGTCCCTCAGTCCCGGCTTTCTGAACTATGCAGTGCAGCCACTGTAAGACTTTTATACCACCATACTTCAGTATTTCTGGTCGAATATCATCTACTCCTGCTGCCTTTCCACATTTCAAGCCTTTGATGGCTTTTTCTACTTCAAGTATGGATATGTATTCCCGACTGCATGCCTGGTCAGTGTTTTTTATCACTGTGCTGTCATCACTGCTTGTTTCATTTAGCAGTTTTTCAAAGTAATTACTCCATACTTCAAGGATATCTTTTTCTCCTGTTTTCATGTCACCTTTATCATCTCTAACTCCTTTTACAGCACTCTTTCCTCCGTTCCTAAGCTTCTTCAACAACCTCCAGAATATTTTGCCACCTTCTTGATATTTATTTTCTATATTCTTGCCAAAGTCCTCCCATGACTTTTGTTTAGCTAGTTTTACACACTGTTTAGCTTTCTTACATTTGTCTCTGTATTCTGTAAGAGTAAAAGCTGACATATTTGCCAGGAACTTTTGATATGCTTTCTTCTTTTCCTTCACTGCCTCTTTAACTTCCTGTGTCCACCAGGGAGTTCTGATTTTTTTATCCTTGCACACAACCTCACCACATGCCTCTCTGGCAGAATCAATCAATGTTTTCTTCAGAGTTTGCCACTGAATCTCCAAGGTTTGATTCCTGTTCTCAAACTCTTTTATTTTATTTTCAATAATCTTTCTGTATTTTAGTCTACAGTTCACATCTGAGAGATGCTCAACTTTTATTCGCTTTAAAGCTTTCTTACATGTTATTCTTTTCAATATGAAATTCAATCTTATCCTGCTCAAGACTAAATAGTGATCGCTTCCAATTTCAAATCCTCTGTACACTCTGGTGTCCTGCACCAGGGAGAAAACATCACTATCAACAATAACATAGTCAATGAGACTTTTCTTATTCCTAGCCTCTTCTCTCCATGTGAATATGTGCACATTTTTATGTTGGAACATGGTGTTAGTAATAACCAGTCCATGTCCTGAGCAGAAATCCAACAGATATTTGCCATTATTATTAGCTTTGCTCTTTTCTCCAAATTTTCCCAAAATATTTTTATATGTCTCACAATCATTTCCTACTCTGCTATTTAGATCCCCAACAAGGACCAACTTTTCCTTTTTCATTGTGTCAGTTGCTTTTTCTAAAGCGTCAAAAAATTCATCCACTTCTACCTTAGTAGACCCTTCTGTGGGACCATAGGCACACAGAAGGGTCTAATAAGTCTCATTGTCCAGTTCCCCATTCTCATATTTGCCCACATTACTCTACTTGGGACTGACTGCCATTCAAGAAGATTAGCCTCATATTTTGTGTTGAATACTATGGCTACTCCTTCTTTTCCTTGATTGTCATTGCCTGAATATAACATTTTGTATTTATTGCTCAGAAAGATCTCACCAGTTTTGGTCTTTTTTGTTTCAGTCACCCCTATTATGTCGATCTGGTACTTATCTAATTCCTCAGCTAGCTCCATTTCTTTGCCATTCAGGCTTCTTACGTTGATAGTACCGATCTTTAACTCTGGTGATGTTGAGTTGGGGTTTGTTTTCAGATTTGTTCCAGTAGCTGACTTTTCGCTGTTCGCCCTGGTTCCCTGGCAGAAACAACGTGGGCCTTGTTTAACCAGGCAACGCCCCAGTCGGCATGAAATTTTGTCATGTTGTACCATCATTTTTTATTTTGGTTTAACCAATAAGAATACAATTTGGTCGGCTAAATCCCAGATTGCCAGCCCATCCTCATTCGTTCAGTATCAAAGTAGATACCCAACAGGGTGCACCACGAGAAGGTGAGGATTGGACATTAGGTCAGAAGCCCTGGTCGGTTCTCCGCATTCCTTTAAAGGCTATGTGGAGGTCTCCTCTCAGTTATACAGCTTTGACCCTTAAGCACCCCAAATTTTATATTTAGATGCATTAATCTGACATTTCCATTTATTTGGTCACCTTTCCAGCTTATTGAAATCCTCTTGAAGAGCACTATTACTAATAACAACCCTTCCAAGTTTCAAATCATTTGCAAACAGCTGAACACCCAATCATCTCCCTGTAGACCTGTGACAATATCATTGACATAAAGATTGAAGAGCAGTGGTTCCCAGTACTGAACCCTGTGGAACTCCACTTGTAACCTTCCTACTTCCTGATGCTACTTCCCCATATATAACTCTCTGATATCTTTCACAGAGCCAATCACCAATCCATTCCACTAACCTGATATCTAAACCCATATGTTGCAACTTAAAAATCAACTTGTCATGTGGCACCCAGTCAAATGCCTTTGAAAAATCTAAAAAAAAAATGACAGTGTATGCCTTACCTTCATCCATTACTGTTGTTACTTGTGAAAGGTTAGCACATTACTAAAACAGAGTGCCCTTTAACAGAACCATACTGGCCTGCATAAATAATACTGCCATCATTCTGCAGACCCATGCTGGATTTATTTAGACTTTCCTTTCTAATGTGATCCATATAGATGATGAATAACAGTGGAAATAATGTGCACTCTTGTCTCAGACCTGATTTAACATCATTTAACTGCTGACTTACAACTCAAATATAGACTAAGCATTGCTTGATATAATGACCCATTTACACCCTATAACTGTAGCTTCTTGAAGAGCCTTTCTCTTGGCACCTTAACATATGCATGTTCTAGATCTAGGAAACTTAAATACAGATCATTGTTATATTCTCATGCTATCTCATGGGAATATGACAATTTAAAATATTTTTAAAGTGAAAATCTGCTCCTGACATTCAGCTTATTCTCCTTCAGGTTTCTCTTCCACAAATTTTCTTAGCCATTTCTGAAGTATAAGTAATCATAAGTATTCATAAGAGAAGTGAAAAAACCAATTCCATGAGGACTACAAAGACAAGGCAAGGCAGGTGACTTGGTTGGTGAGGTTAGCTAAAGTGAGGTATGAACAGCAGTTAGCTAATAAAGCCAAAAAGAATCCTAAGGCATTCTTTCGATATGTAGCCAGCAAAAGAAAGAATGATTATGGAAGGATGACATTGATTGGAGAAAATGGTATAAAGACAGCTATTGCAGAAGGTGTGGTGGAGATACTTAATGAGCAGTTCATACAGATCTTTCAATCTTGTGAATGTGACTTCATGGAGATATTAAGAGCAGTTGAAGATGGGGAAGAGAGATTGACTATAAGTGAGCAAGGTGTATGGGGAGTTGAGCCAACTAGATGTAAATAAGGCTGTGGGACTTGATAATATATCACCACATATTCTGAAGGAATGTGCCAGGGAGTTGATGCCTGCCTTGATATATTTTTTAATAGGAGTCTTGCACTGGGTCAAGTTCCTAAGGAGTGGAAGGAGGGTAAGATTGTGCTGCTTCATAAGGGAGGTGATAGAACTCAAGCATCCAATTATAATCCTATCTGTGTGACAGGTGTTGTGGTTAAGTTGTTGGAGAAGCTTGTGAGAACTAGAATCCAGAATTGGTTTGATAACAATGGTATTATCTTTGATGGCAGCATGAATTCACTAAAGGGAGGTCATGTTTTAGCAATCTACTTACTTACTACAATAAGATGACTGCTTCCTTGGACAAAGGAGAGGGATACACAGTAATATACTTAGATTTTGCAAAGACTTTTGATAGATTACTGCATTATAAGTTGATATTCAACTAGAGCAGATGGGGATGGATATTAGATTAGTGCATTGGATTGGAGACTGGCTATCTGATAGGTATCAGCAAGTTGTGTAAGGGGGAGCAATATCCCAGAAGAGGAAAGTCTCTAGTGATGTCCATCAGAGATCTGTTTGGAAATTTGACATTTCTAATGCTATAATATTAGCATTGAAATACATTCTACAAAATAGATTGCACTTAGGCAATGAGATTAATTTGGCAAATGAATTGAGAGAAGATTTGAATGGGGATATTCCATTGTTTACTGATGATGTGAAGTTGGGATGAACTCTGGGGAGTAAAGCAAATGTTATAGCCTTGCAAGAAGACTTGAATAGATTGAGTAAATGGGCATGGGAGAGGGGATACCAGTATAATGTTGCAAAATGGAAGATTTTAAAATTTGGGAAACAAAGATGGGATGTAGAATTTATGCTTGGTGGAGATATATTTTTAGAGGTGAAGGAAATAGATGTTGAGGTGATAGTGGATAAGGATCTATAATTTAGAGGACACATTGCCAAAATTGTGAAGAGAACACAACAAATTCTGGGAATGATTCAGAGGACACTCACTTAAAGAAGCAATTCTGGTTCTGTTGCATAAAGCCTTGATTAGGCCACATATGGACTACTGTGCACAGATTTGATCACCTGGTTTTCAAATGAATAAAGAGATGTTGGAAAGGGTCCAGAAGAAATTGACTAAAGTAGTTTCTGATCTCTGGAATGTTGAATATGAAGAACAGTTGAGACAGTGCAATTTTCAGAGTCTAGGTGGATAGATGAAAGAGGGGTGATAAGATAGAGATGTACAGGTTGGTAAGGGGTTGTTATAGGATTAATGTTGAAGTGGTTTTTCCTGAAATGGTGGAAGATTAGGGGAGAAAAAGTGGTCATCCCTGGAAGCTATATAAGGAGGGTGTGAGCTGGAGAATGAGAAACAGGTTTTTTGCATGGAGAATTGTGAATGATTGGAATACATTGCCTGAGAGCATAGTGTCTGCAGAGAATTTAAATGTGTTTAAGTCATGGTATGATGAGCTGTGTGTATATTACAAAAGGGACCTAATAGATGAGTCTTTGACTCCATGTGGTCTTAGGATAATAATAATAATATTTTCATTCCAAATTGTTTTACTATAATGTTTATTATATATTTACTCTTTGTAAATTGTCTTCCTTATCTGATATTATTACCTGATCATCTGCAAATAATAGCATATTTATTTTATTATTCTGGGAAAAATCTCTACCTGGGTTACTTAAAGTGTTCCACTGTATTAATATTTCACTAAAATAAATACAGGTATCCCTTATTAATGTGGTTTTGTTTAACACGGGATTTGATTAACACAGCAAAATTAATTGCGACAATCCCTTTATATATGCAGCAAGAGTTTTAATTAACATGCCTTTAATTAATAAACAAAATGTCTTTAGCATCCCAAAACATCAATGCCATGACCTTTCCTGCTGATGGAAAACGACTTTGTCTTCTTTGACGCTGAACAATTAACTTCTGTCCTCTGGGGTGTAATGGTGAATCCGAGTCATCCATAGTAAAAATCGATACACAAAATCAGTTTTATTCTTGTTGAAATGCTCCAAGCACTGTTCAGAGATTTTCATGTGAGGGCGTTTTTGATCTGCTGTGAGAAAGCACGGCACCCATCTTGTGCAAAGCTTTTTCATTTGCAATTCTATCCTACACGTTCTTTTGAAATGCCTATAGTCTCAGCAATTTCATGCACTTTGACTCATCGGTCATCCAATACCATATCGTGCACTTGATGAATGATTTCTGGTGTTGTTACACATTTTGGATGTCCTTCACGTGGATCATCTTCAAGGCTGGCATGGCCACATTTTAACTCGGCAGCTCATTTCTTAATTGTCAAAAACAAAGGAGAAAAGTGCCCATAAACTTTTATGAACTTCGAATGAATTTCTTTTGCCGTTAAACCTTCTTTTGCAAAAGAATTTTATAACTGCAAGATACTCAATTTTATCCATTTCAAGGGATACAGACAACACTTTGGCCTCCGACAGCTGTATAAAAAAAAACTACTTGATAAAAGTACTTGCAATTTCACATGGATGCTTATGACAGATGTACCAACTTAGAAAAAAAATCTTGCCAATAGTGTTGCCATTTATGGTCAAGGCCGAGAACTTAAGAGCAACAGCTCATCCAGGTTATGATATGTATAAAGTTATGTGTACATCTATATAACATAAATATATATTATTATTATATTATAATATAATAACATAATAAAATCCTAGGAGACATGCTGATATGTACAGAAAGAGTTGCATAACATTAATTAGGTTTTGGAACAAAATAAAACAAAGTAGTTAAATAGCATTTAAATTTTTACATTTTACACATGACACTGGATCTTTGAATACAAATATGCTAACACCAATAATTTATATACAATTATTTTGAATAGAGCTTCCTCATTTCTATGAGAAGATAAATATTTTTTCATTAGAGTTCTGTATTTGTTTGGGTTGGTTTCATTTCTTATTGTTAAAGGTAGTGTATTGAATATTTTTGGTAATAAGTATAATCAGGGCTGGCGGAAGCGGGCATTCAGTGCATGCGGGCGGCGCTACTATGGGGGCACTGCCGCCAGGGAACGGTTCATAAGTTAATTTTTAAGAAACAAAATTTTTATCACAAAAACAAAATAATTCTTAGAATGATCAAACACTGAATAAAAATTTTTAAAAAATATATATTGCCGCCTCTTTGATCAGCCGGCTGTTTACACTTTTGCAGCTAGAGCAGGCTAAATGCTTGCCTGCAGAATGTTGTGTCTACTGCAGTCTATCTAAAGTGAAACGGTGAACAGTTTTTATGCTAGTTAATGTTAGTTTTATGTTAGTTTTTATGCTTGTTGCTAGTTAACCAGTCATATGGTACGCATCTCAGTAGGCTACTGACAGTAGCGCAGTGCGGACTATTATTTCGTCTCTGTGTCGTGTTGTGTAATAATTTCTTGTGGGTATAAAATAGAAATGGAATCAAAAATTTTTAAAAAAATTATCCGGTGCACAAAATCATAAGCGTCATGCTGCGAAAGAAGCAGATATTAAGAAACAAACTGGGGCTCTTAATAAATTTGTTAAAATATTAAAATATTCTGATGCAGATTGTAACCAACTCGATACATCAGAAATCAGAGTTGAAGAACCGTGCACATCATCCAGTTTGCATGAAGGTACTATTGCAACTATTGAACAAGATAATTGAACATGATTTAAGTGAAAAATAGTTAGAATTTAGTCAATTACAACAAGATTTAGTTGTAGTTTACCACGAGACTAACACATTGTTAGTCTCTGTAAATTTAGAAGATCCAGGTGAATGGGGAAATATTGATGAAAAATTACGAGTTGTTTTAATTGAAATGGGGCCTGTTCAAAATAAAAATATAATATATCCCAGAGATACATACGGTCGTAAATTTGGCGACACGTATTATAATAGAAAAATGGAAAACAGGAGTTCGTGCCAAGAACATGGCTCATTTATCCCAAAACTTTAAATTCTGTTTTTTGCATTTGTTGCAAACTTGTTGCACCTACTGAATCAACTGAATCACCCACTGAGTCTTGTAGAAGGTTATAACGATTGGAGAAATGTAAGTACAACTTTACATAGACATGAGACTAGTTTAACTCCATGAAAAATTTCTTAAAATGGAAGGGACTTGATAAAAATTTAAAAAAACAAAACTACTATTGATTTCCAGACTCAAAGCATGTATGAAATGGAAAGGAAACATTGGACGAGTGTTTTAGAACGCTTGATTGAAATAATAAAATTCATTGGTAGCCAAAATTTAGCTTTTCGCGGATCATCTGATAAATATATGAAAGAAATAACTGCAATTTTTTAAAATTAGTTGAACTGTTTGGGAAGTTTGATCCCGTTATGGAAAATCATGTTCAAAGGGCCCTACAACGAAACAATAGAGTACGCTGTTTGAGTAAAGACGGTCAAAATGAAATATTGGAAACTTTAAGTAACGCAATCAGGGATACAATTTTATTATCAATTCTAAAATCTAAATATTATTCCATAATTTTAGACTGCACACCTGATGCAAGTAAAATAGAACAAATGACCATTATTATTCGCTTTGTTTCCTGTGATAGTGGAATTGGCAAGATCAGGGAAAACGTTTTAGGTTTTGCAGATATATCAGATTCCACAGGACGTGGTTTATGTGCAACAGTAATGGAACAACTGGAAAAATGGAACATTCCCATTGAAGACATGCGAGGTCAATGGTATGACAATGGAAAATATGAAAGGGAAAAAATTGGAATCCAAAATTTGCTTTTGAACAAAAATCCTCGAGCTTTTTACGTGCCATTTGCTGCTCATACTCTAAATTTAATCATTAACGATGTAGCCAAAGTGAATGCAGATACAATTAGTTTCTTTGCAATTATTCAAGAAATATACATTTCTTTTCATTCTCTTACAAACGTTGGGCAATCCTATTAAAGTTCGTAAAAAAAATTAACATTGAAACAGCCATCAGAAACGCGATGGGAAAGTAAAATTAATGCAATCCGCCCTCTACGATATCAGTTAGGAGAAATTTTCGATGCACTTTTTGAAATTTTAAATAATGAAAATTTGAATAAAGAAACTCAGCATGAAGCACAAACATTATGTGCTAAAATAAAGGACTACAAATTTATTTGCTCTCTTATAACTTGGTATGATTTACTTAACAGAATAAACTCTGTGAGTAAAATGCTTCAAGACAAAAATATGAACATTACACTTGCTTTATAATCTATTGAAACTTAAAAATATTCTTACAAGAGTATCGATCAGATACAGATTTTAAATAAGTTCTAAAAACGGCAAAATAACTGAGTGAAGAGGTGGATGGAGAACAAGAATTTAAAACTGGTATGGAAGTTCAACAACGAAAGAAGACTCGACAATTTGACTCCGAGCATCATGACGAAATGCCACAATCGCCAGAAGATAAATTTAGAGTGAATGTGTTTTATACACTTCTAGACATTGCAATGTGTTCGTTAATAGAACGTTTTGAACAACTAAAAACATATGATAATTTCAATTTCTTGTGTAGATTACTACAAATTAATAATGGAGATTTATGAAAAAATTGTGACGATTTAGAGATTCCCTTGAAGGATGGTGAAATAAAGATGTAAATGCAATAGAACTATATGACGAGTTATGTGCTTTCCGGGATATTTTTCGGAAGGATAATTTAAATATTCAAAACCCTTTCGATATTCTTAATTTTATTGTGTCCAATAATTTATCTTTCCTTAACTTTTCAATTGCTTTAAGAATACTATTAACCCTACCTCTTAGTGTAGCGAGCAGTGAACGTTCCTTTTCCAAGTTGAAATTGATTAAAACCTACTTAAGAACAAGTATGCCACAAAAAAGGCTTGTTAGTTTGGCGTTAATAGCTTTTGAAAATGATAAGACCGTTATTTTTAATTTTGTGAATATGAAATCAAAAACCCTAAAATTTTAATTCAAAAAATTTCAAGTATATTTATGTAATTTAATTTATTTTCTGTTATTCTGTAAAGATGTTATTTTTTGAATACTTATATTAAATGTTCTAATTATTTTCTGAATTCTTTTCTTATTTTCTCATCTATCTTGAGTTTCTTTATTGTCCTAAAAGATAGTTTCACTTATAAAAATTATTAAAAAATTTTTACAAGTTACTAAGAATTTAGTAACTTGTAAAATTAAAGAATTTTTTAAACTTTAGTTCAAATAAATTTTAACTTTAATTAAAATTCATTTTAATTTTGTTAGCTATTTGGATCAGTGAGAACTCTATAATCCCTGTATCATTATATTCAACGATTAAAGTGAAGTGGCTTTATCAAAATTTACTTTAACTTTTGAGAATTTTTTGAATATTCGGGTTTCTAACGATTTCAATTTTTTAACGATTATCCTTCCTGGTCAACAACCCCGGTTCGTTACATTTAGTGAGCGAACCAACATGTGACTGTTTTCTGTCAAAATTAATTTAAGAAATTTCAAATAATTTAAATTTTTATTATCTTAAAAGAAGCACACACGCCCGGATCGTTACAGGGGCACTTAGATAGAAATTGCATGTGGGCGGCATAGACCTTAGCTCCAGTCTGCTGAGAATCATGGATATTTATATTAATTTCTGACTGCACCTCCATTTCCTAAGATTGGTACAAAAAATTATGGAAACTTCCGGCAAACTATGATTTAACCAAATTTCAAAATCTCAAAAAAAAAGTCTCAACAGTCGTGGCATCTCTCTCTAGTATGATTCTAGTGATTACTCGCTTACAGGCTCGGTTTATTTCAGATCAATGCATTGCAATGAAATAAGATTAGTCAACAAATTTTTGTAAAAATTCAAAGGACTTATTTAATGAATGCTAAGTAACAATTATACAATACAAAAGGTACATGGAAACTATCCTGTTGAATTTCAATTCAATCAAATTCAAGCAGTTTATCTAAATACCTCTTATAACAAACATCCTTCTGATTAATTTATCAATTAATCAGCAGGATGTTTGTTATAAGAGTTTTGATAAAACGTTTCTTGGAAAAGTTTTGATAAAACTTTTCCAAGCTAATATCTCATATGCCAAATCCTCTGGTATCACAACAATAACAAGATATTAATAGCAAATACCCTGATTCATTAAAATACATGTCAATCCTTTCCAGTCACTCAGTTAACTTATGTTACTAAATTTATCACATGAATTTTAGTACCTTAGTTTAAACTGCATCTATATTATCAGAACATGTACATTAATTTATCAATTATATCAAAACACTGACTTAACTATTTACAAGTTACAGATCACTTAAAACCCATGTAACTCTTCAGGAATTACCATACTCTGCTCTACACATAACTATTAATTTCTATGACAAATAGCGCATTAGTTATTCTCTGGCTATCCTATCCTAGAAATCTCAACAGTCAGTTATATCTTTCTTACAGCACACGTAACTTATAACAAATGATATCACACTCACGTGAAATGTTCTATTGATGCATCGGCTATTTCTATCAGTCATGGCATCTGATGTTCCTAATTTTCACTCCGGGCTTTAGGATCCTTAACCTCGAAGTTCACAGAGTACCAGCGGCTTCGTCGGGTCAGCAAGCAGGGTGCGAGGGACAACTTTCCGGTGTGGAAATTCGGGCGAGATTACGATTGTCGGCTTTTCACAGACTCTGTAGGAGTGGAATAGCATCTGGACATTTGGTTTTCCCTCCTTGTTCGCCTCGGGACATCCATGCTTTTTAGACTCGAACAGCTTTATGGCAGATCGACCTCCTGATTCCTTCCATCAGATTCTCTCCGCATCTGGGCAGCAACTCCTCCTGGTTCACTCACTAGGTGACTATCTCTCTGGGTGTCGATTCCTATCACTCCCCAATTCCTTACTTATATCTCCCTCATATTCCTTGCCTTGGGTTCAGTTTTGGATCCCCCTTACAATATCACGTGATAGCTTTTTTCTCGAACTTTCGCCGCTATCTCCTTTTATGTTACTAATCCGATAGTGGATTCTGGAACTTTCGCTGCTATCCTCTCTTATGTTCTTAATCCCATTCGGTCAGCCTGCAGAACTCCTGTTTCATTTCACTCGTTCCTTTCTGCTCTGACCTTGAAGGCCACCTGCGACTGACTATGCAAAAAGGAATCAAATGGCTTCCCGACTGCTCCGTGTTGCCGTTGGCATTTTCAATTTTACATGCTTTGTTTTGGTAAGGAATAAACTAATTCCTGTTGGGTTGTACATATTCTGTAAACAACACTAAGAGATAATACGATAAACATATTTACACGTTCTCTAGGTTTGACCTTCAGTAAAAGGTTAATGCGTTAGGCCAGGGGTAGCTAAACTTCTTTTACCGTCGACCCCCTCTATTTTACTATTACGTAATTATAATAGGACAAGCAAAAAAGACGCTTATGTGAGTTAGAGTGTTTATTTTATAGTTACAGTGTTTATTGTATGTATAATATAGTATATATTATTATATTGGCTTAATATCAAAGGGATACGTTTTTGTTTTTGACGTTCTTCTTAACATTACATATTTGATAGGAGGGATAAATAATATATAAAATATAAAATTTAATTTAGATAACAAAATAGCAATAATACAATCTTCCTTATATATATATATATATATGAAAATAAGACTTTTATTAACTTAGTATACAATTTACTAACGTTGTCAATGTGAAGGGTGTGCTTCGTGACTCTTAACAGATTAGCGATGTTGGGTTCAAAATTAGTAAGTTTCAGCCTTAAATCGCCATGGAATTCTGTATCTAGCTTATATATGGAATTAACATGGCTGAAATCAGCTTCAATCATGTACGAGCTTGGAAATGCAAGCAAAAAGGGGAGTACCACTTCAGAAAGTTTTGGATATTTTTCTAGAACATTTATATTCGTCCAAAAGTAACTTAAAGTCCTGTTTTTAAAAAGCGTCTTAGTTTCAAGATCACTGACAATTCAATAAGTTCATCTTGAAAGTTACATTCGATATTTTCAATACCTCAGAAAATGGCATGAAACCCAATCTGTAATGTGCATGTTTTCAAAATCTGCAAAGCGCAATTTAAAATCGTCGCTCAAATTTTGAAGATGTTTTGTGTATATTTCTAAGTCTTCATCTTTTACTTCCAATTGCCGTAGATTTGAAAAGTACTGAAAATATTTTCGTAACAATGATGATTTAAATAAGGATAATTTAGCTTGGAAGCCTAAAAGAATCGTCCGAGCTTGAATAATCTTGATGACATCTTTACCTTGTAGACGGGTCTGTACGTCATTAAATTTTGAAAATAAGTCCGCCAAGTAAAAAATATGATTCTTATTTCTCTTCAGTTCATCACTCAAAAACAAATTAACAACTGTAAGAAACTCTAGGGTTGAGTCGAACAACTCAACAAATCTTTGTAGACTTGCACCTCTAGACAACCATCTTACTTCAGTATGGAAGAGTAATTGGTTTGAAACTTAATCATTTTTTTCATAAAGTTTGGCAAACAATCGCGATTTAAGAGGATGAGCTCTAATTTGAGTAATAGATTTAATACACTCTTAGAGTATGATGCAGTTCGTCACTGAGAGTTTTTGCCACCAAATGGTTTTGGTGCAATACACAGTGAATAGTACGTACACTTTGAACTTTTTCTTTCAGAAAGGCAGCGAAACCTCGATAACGGCCCACCATTGCAGGTGCACCATCTGTGACTACTGCTGTTATATTAGTAAATGGAATATCACACTTATTTAAATATTCCTCCAATCACTGAAAAATTGTCAACCCCGTTTCATCACTTTCAAGATATTTTGCAAATAAAAATTCGTCAATAATTTGATGTTTGGTTTTACTATAATATCTTACATAAGCCATAAGAATAGAAGAACTATCGAATGTAGATTCATCAAGTTGGATGGAGAACTTACTATTTTTGAGTTCTGATACAACAGTTTTTTCTACATCTTCAGCCATTTCACTAATACGCTTTTCACAGTATTCGCACTAAAATGGTAAACATTTTAAAACAGAGCTAGAATATTTTTTCATTATGGTTTCGATTAGTTCTTTGATTGCGGGTATAACAATGTCCTCTGCAGTTGTATATGGTTTTCCTTTTTTTGCTATATTAACAGAAATATTGTAGGAGGCTATTAATCTTTGTTTATTATCAGCTTCGGCAGGTGCTTTCATAAATGATTTTATAGTTGATCGATGTGTGTATTTCTCTTTCAGTTCTTTAAAAAAGTCAAGATCTTTATCTTTCTTATCGGGATGGAGTCTTTGAAGATGATCTTTCATTTTTGATGGTTTCATTGCATCGTTACTAAAAGTTTTTTTCACAAAGAAGACACATAGGCCTCGTGTTGTTTCTTAATAAAGCAATAAACCCAAGTTTCAAATATTCTGACGAATATTGTCTGCATTTCTTTTTAGCATCTGAAGCTGCCATTGTGGTTACTGGGGTTGTAACAAAATAATTAAAATTGAAGTCAGAAAGCAAAAGTAATAAGTCTAAATAATATACCTACTCACGTATTTCTATAGGATGTACAAAACTACCAGCCCTGCTCAATTCTTCAACATAGAGCAGTTTAGTTTGTGAATGAATAACGATTGAATATGCATGTTGATGAATTTTAGAACATTAACGCTCACTTGTATGTTGATGCGCAAAAATGAGACTGGGATCGAATACGTGTAAGTATAAGTAAATAAGCAACCATGCACGTGTTGCAATCTCGCTGCCCCTGGGTGGGAACCACCGACATCCGTTTATTGGTAATTATGTCATTTTGGCCTACTTGATTGGCCTCCGTAACTATTTTCATGACCTTGCTCCATCTTACAAGACCTATTCATGTCACTATTCCCACGATTCACTCTTAATTGCATTGTCATTCAAGATGGAGGTAATTCAAGTTAACTGAATTAAATATTACCCGTACAATGATGTCTTATATTTTTCTATCGATCCCTGAGCCCGAATCGACCCTAAACAATGTTATATTGACCACTTTGGCTACCACAAAATTTAAGGTGTAAAGTACACACCTTAAATTTTGCAGACTCACGCTGCCATATACCACTTTTTGATGCTGTCAATCAGACATCCTCTTATCCACATTAATATTTTATAATCCAATCCTGTATTCTCCAATTTATGCAACAGTCTTCCATGCTGGATCCTGTCAAAAGCTTTAGCAAAGTTCAAAAAACATCATAGAGTATCTGTTTTCCTTGTCTAATGCAACCATAATATTAAAATGTGAGTAAATTGCTCAAATATGATCATCTCTTAATAAACCTATGCTGTTCTTTGCAAAGTGTAGATTCAGTGTCAAGCCTTTTCTGTATGAAAGCTCTTACTAACTTTTCTAAAATCTTCACAGCCATTCCAGAAATATTGATATGTCAATAGTTAGATACATCAGCTTTTGAATTACCCTGGGGCAATGGTATTACAAAAAACATTCTTTCACTCATGTGGAATCTTCCCTGTTCTGAGACTAAACTTATACAAGGGTGGTCTGAAAAGTTCTTGGCCTAACAATGAAAAAACAAATTTGTAATTTTAAAATTACTTTTATTTTACAACATAATCTCCCTTAAGACTAATACATTTATTCGAGTAATGCTCCAGCACCATTGTCCCATCCCTGTAGTGGTTCTCAGTAAGATCTGCAATCACCTCTTGATTCGAAGAAAAATGCTGACCAGCGAGGAAGAGTTTTAGTTTGGGGAAGAGATAGAAGTCTCTTCTATCTTTTTCATTGTTAGGCCAAAGTTCTTGGCCTAACAATGAAAAAACAAATTTGTAATTTTAAAATTATTTTTATTTTACAACATAATCTCCCTTAAGACTAATACATTTATTCGAGTAATGCTCCAGCACCATTGTCCCATCCCTGTAGTGGTTCTCAGTAAGATCTGCAATCACCTCTTGATTCGAAGAAAAATGCTGACCAGCGAGGAAGAGTTTTAGTTTGGGGAAGAGATAGAAGTCAGAGGGAGCCAAAACTGGGGAATAGGGTGGATGTTCCAATAATTCATAGTTGGAATAATTAAGAGATCGGAATAATATTCCCCAGTTATTGTTTTACTCTTTTCAAGATAATTAATAAACGAAATGCCTTTAGCATTCCAAAACACCAATGTCATGACCTTTCCTGCTGATGGAACTGACTTTGTCTTCTTTCGCTGAACAACCGGCATCTGTCCATTGTTTTGACTGCTGTTTGAATTCTGGTGTGTACTGGTGAATCCAAGTCTCATCCATAGTAAAAAATCGATGCACAAAATCAGTTTTATTTGTTGTTTTAAGGATACTTGCGACATAAGACTGAATGATATAATCACGTAATCACAAGAAAGATATTTATTTAACCAAATATTTCGGTCTGGAAATAGCAGACCATCGTCGGTGGTATTACAAGAACAGTTTAAAAAAATATACAAGCTAGAATACTAACAATAGATCGTTGAAATTAGAACATGCCGCGTGATGTTATATCACTAAGTATGAAACGAAATATTTTGAAGTAGAAACATGATTGAATTTGCTATTAAAAAAAAAAAAAAAAAAAAAAAAAAAATTAATGAGTAATCTTGATTAGGCTTTCCCAGATTTTTGATATAGATATGCAGTCATTACGATTCAGGTTGGGATGATGGAGCAAGGCCTCTACGCTTTCCTTGAACAAACGTTCGAACCTGTAACGGGATCTATGTAAGAGGCGCGTCTTGGACCAAAGGATGCTGTGGTCAGTTTCAATCCCGTGTTGAGCCAAACCAGACTTTTCAGGTTTATTGTGAAGAATGGATGATTGATGTTCTTGGATTCTTTTTTCAAGAGAACGTCCAGTCTGTCCAAAGTAAGAGAGATCACAGTTGCAAGGAATTTGATAAACTCCAGGAAGAGATAAAGTTGAGCGTTTGTCTTTAGGAGAAGGAAAATGAGAAGACAATTTGTTAATAGGAGAATACGTAGCTGTTAAATCATATTTCTTCAAAATTCTTGCGATAGGTTCTGAAATACCGGAGATATAAGGAATAGGTACTCGACATATTGAATCTTTGTTGTTTTGTGGAGGATTATAAGATGTAAGAAGACGTTGAATACTTTTTTCAGAAAAGCCATTGAGTTTCATGTGTTGCTGGATAGTAGAAAGTTCTTTCTGTAGATAATCAAAAGTAGAACAATTAGTTTTGGCTCTTTTGATGAGACATTTTATAATTCCTGTTTTATGACATGGATGATGGGCTGATTCTTTCAGAATATAACGACCTGTGAATGTTGAAATATTTAAATATTTAAATATTTAACCTGAAATATTTAACCAAATATTTCCAGACCGAAATATTTGGTTAAATAAATATCTTTCTTGTGATTACGTGATTATATCAATCAGTTTTATTGTTGTTAAAATGCTCCAAGCACTGTTCAGAGATTTTCATGTGAGTGCGTTTTTGATCTGATGTGAGCAAGTGAGGTACCAATCTTGCACAAAGCTTTTTTCATTTGGAATTTTTCATACAAAATATATCCTACACATTCTTTTTAAATGCCTATAGTCTCAGGAATTTCGCGCACTTTGACTCATCGGTCATCCAATACCATATTGTGCACTTGATCAATGATTTCTGGTGTTGTTACACTTTTTGGATGTCCTTCACGTGGATCATCTTCAAGGCTGGTATGGCGACGTTTAAACTCAGCAGCCCATTTCTTAATTGTTGAAAACGAAGGAGAAGAGTGCCCATAAACGTTTATAAACTTTGAATGAATTTCTTTTGGCATTAAACCTTCTTTTAGAAAAAAATTTTATAACCTCTCGATACTCAATTTTATCTATTTCAAGGGATACAGAACACACTTTTGCTTCAGACAGCTGTATAAAACAAACTACTCGATAGAATGACTTGCAATTTCACATGGATGCTTATGACAGATGTACTAACTTAGAAAAAAGAAATCTTGCTGATAGTGTGTTGCCATCTATGGTCGAGGCTGATAACTTTTCAGACCACCCTCATACAATCCAATCAAAAGCATAATAGTCATTTGAACACTGATTATTTAGCATCTGTGCTCATATACCATTAGCCTCTATTCCCAAAGTCTTATTAAGTTTATGCAGTAACTTTGGTGCCTGCTCCTCATACACCCTAGTTTCCTTATCCAGTGAAGAGGTAGCATCGAGCTCAATGATGCTTACACCCAGTTGATAACGCTGAGTTCCCCCCCCCCCCCCGCTAAGGGGGCCTTAACATTAGACAAGAAATCAATGGACAAGTCATCCAGCGGTGCACTGTTTGGGAGGGGGAGCAGCCCCATCCAGACACCAGCTAAGGGGTTTATAAAATAGTAATAATAATAAAAAACACTCTCAAATACCTGGTCCCCACTATAGCAAACACTGTTATAATAAATTTGATCATTATAACAGACAACTGAAATTATTATGGTAAACATCTGTCAAACTTTGCTTTCAACTAATTCACAGTCATGGCACCCACAACAGACTCTGGCAACCCATTCCACTCACTCACCACTGTACAACCAAAAAATCTAGTTCAGACGCCCTTGATAACTACACTCTTACTCAGTTTCCAAGAATGGCCCCTAGTTCTCCCAACACCAGACATGTTCTGAAAAATTTCCTTTGTATTAATCGTGTAAAAACCTACTACTAATCAAGCCTACTACGGTCAAACAGGAAGAACTGTGAATATCCGCATCAGCGAACATAAACGATACGTCCGGAAATATCATTATGGGAAGTCGGGCCTAGCAGACCATGCTCTGGATACCCCTGCACACAGGATCAACTGGAAAAACACAAAAGTACTACACAGAAACCCATATAAATCAGAGAGATTGTTCTTAGAGGCGACAGAAGCCCTAAAACACACTCCAAATCTCAACAAATATGGCTGTATCAACTTGCCGAAGATCTGGGAGACAGTCATATTAAGAAAAAACTAGCACTTTTCTAGGACTCTAGTAATATATGATAGCGGTTTTTTTTTTTTTTTTTTTTTTTTCAGATAGAGGGCGCCAAAATCAGGACTCTAGTCTTTGTGTTGCTGCTACAATTTTGTTGAAATACACCAGTCTCGCATATTGTGACAAACAGTGTTTTTGTGCTCTGAAGATGCTGGTTATAATACCAGCGAAATATCAGCATCAAGTTAATAAATTAATTATTTACTTAGTTTCTGTGTTCTATTATACCGTTAAAATAATAAACAACATGTTCGACGAACACATAAGTCTGTCCACACGCTCGTGTAAAAACCCTTCAGTAATTTGTATGTCTCAATCATACACCCCGTTTTCTGCATGTCAACCAATTTCTGTCACCCACAAATCTTCAACCTATCCTCATGTAGTTCATTCCATAGACCTGCTACCATCTTGGTCACTCACCTTTGGATCCCCTCCACCTCTTCATCAGGAAACCCTGGCAGCCAGTTCTGCACACACAGTAGTCAAGATGGGATCTTATCAGGGCTCAATTAAGAGGAACAATAACCTGCTTTTCTCTGCTTATCAGTGTATTCTTCAGAAATCAATTCATTTGATGAGCTGCTTTAGCCAATTTTGCAATGTGCCCTCTAAGCTTTAACTCCCCTATCCACTAACACACCCAAATCTCTGGCTTCTTCAATTTCCTGGAGTACAGTTTTGTCAAAGTGGTATACAGTTGGTAATCTTTTCACTCCAAAATACATAACCTTACACTTTGCCACATTAAACTGACATCCATTCTTCTTTGTCCAGACTGCCAATCTATCCAATACATCCTGTAAAATTTTAACATCATCTATATTAACTATTGCTCTACCCAATTTTGCATCATCGGCAAACAACTGAATAATTCCTCTCAGATCCTTTTCTATATCATTAATGTAAAAATTAAATAGCAGCTCAAGAACAGAGCCACTATTCATTTTACTCTCTGATATATCTTCATCAACCACCCTCTTATTCATTTCACCAACTTTATATCCATCCCCATGGGCTGCAATTTATTGATTAGAATTCCATGCATTATACTGTAAACTCCTTACCTTTATCCAGCTCAGCTGTCACTGTATTATAAAACATGAGCAAGTTATCGAGGAACGACCCACCCTTCACAAAACCATGTCCCCCCCCCCAATACGGTATCCCATTTCTGTCTATCCATTCCTGTATTGCTCTTGACCAACTTCTCCAGTACCTTGACAACAACTCCTGATATGCTGATTGGTCAGTACTTTGCTACATCAGTTTTGGAGCCTCCTTTATGCAATGGAACTATTTTCCCCTCTTTCTATTCCCTTGGGACTAACCCAGTAGTTTTATTGTTGTTATTATGGGCAACTCCAAAGAGTCCTTAGACTCATCGAGGGAGGCACAAACATCGTCAAGAACTATTCAGCATTTGCACAGTATCTATCATGCTTTGCTTTGAACTCATTCACAGTCATGGCACCCACAACAGACAGCTTATTCCACTCATTCACCACTCTCCAAGTAAAAAACCTAGTTCTAACACTTTTTCTCAGTTTCCATGGATGACCCCTGGTTTTCCCACCACCAGACCTGTTCTGAAAAATTACCTCTGAATTAATCTTGTAAAAACCCCTCAGTAATTTGAATGTCTCAATCATATCACCCCTTTTCCACCTATCAACCAATTTCTGTAACCCACAAATCTTCAACCTGTTCTCGTAAGGTTCATTCCATAGACCAGCTATCATCTTGGTCACTTGCCTCTGGATCCTCTCTACCTCCTCCCATCAAGAAGAAACCCTGGTACCCAGATCTGGGCACAGTAGTCAAGATGATGGGGTCTTATCAAGGCTCGATAAAGAGGAACTATAATCTGCTTGTCTCTGCTCGTCAAAGTATTCTTCAGTAACCAAGTGATCCGATGAGCTGATTTAGCCACTTTTGCTATGTGCCACCTAAATTTTAACTTCCTATCCACCAACACTCCCAAATCTTTGGCTTCATCAATTTCCTGGAGTACAGTTCCACCAATGTGGTATACTGCTGCTAATCTTTTCACCCCAAAATGCATAACCTTACACTTTGCACATTAAACTGACATCCATTCTCCTTAGGGCAGTCTGCCAATCTATCCAAATCATCCTACAAAATTTTGACATCGTGTATTCACTATTGCTCTACCCAACTTTGCATCATTGGCAAATAAATGAACAGTTCCTCACAGACCTTTCCTATATCCTGTATCCTTTATAGTTAGAGGGAACTGCTATATCATTTCCCATATCAGGGCTAAATATAGCTTGAATGGACCTCTGAACTATACTTATCACCAACATACAAAATATGTATTACTTTATGTTAAACATGTGTATATACTGAAAATGCTCACAAATCATGAGCTAAGAATTATAATAATCTATTTTATTTACATAAGCAGTTTTAAAATAGAGGTGGATTTTTATTAAGGGGATAAAAATTCCTTTATTGTTTTTCAGCCAGTATGCCAAACTCTAAGATCAAAAACTACGATCTAAGCATTTCGTGCCGACGAACTATCGGCGAATCCAAGCGTAAGTGACCACTTGGTAGTACCACACCAAGGCAACTTGATGCAAAGGTGGAGCAAGATCCCTCACTATTCTTGATATTTTCTCATAATGTAAAAACACACAGTTCCTAGGAGATGTAATACTGCTTTACATTATGAGGTAAGTTCTTTTCACTTAAAACTTTGATATCTTCTAGGTCTAGCTACTCACTGATGAGACCTCAAAAAAGGTTGAAACCGGTCTGGGTAGTGACCTCTCCTCATAATGTAAAGCAGTATTACATCTCCTAGGAGCTGTGTGTTTTTACATTATGAGAAAATATCAAGAATAGTGAGGGATCTTGCTCCACCTTTGCATCGAGGTGGTACTACCAAGTGGTCACTTATGCTTGGATTCGCCAATAGTTCTTTGGCATGAAACGCTTAGATCGTAGTTTTTGATCTTGGAGTTTCGCATACTGGCTGAAAAACAATAGGGGATTTTTATCCCCTTAATTTATCAACTTCGGCAGAAAAAAATATCCGTTTGGCTTTTCTTCTTAATTATAGAGGTGGATTTTCTTTCAGTTTTGTGACTTCATAGAGGTTGGTTGCTGTTATAAAGAACTCTTTATCTGCCTAATGTTTGTCTTTGTCCTAACTGACTTCAAACACTAAATCATCTCGGAAACAAATCCTCTGTTACATAATTTGATATCTTCAAAAACCAAGCCCCTTTTGCATGTTTGTTCCCATAAAATTAGTGGAAATGTTGTGATAATCTGTCAGTCTTGCCTCTTTATTACATCAAATTTCAGTCTAAATTTTTCCAAATTTCAAAATTTTGGAAAAATCAGTAGATCCATTAACCATGCTACCAGCAAAGGTGTCTATAGCCGTCAGAGTTATCGTGAATGTGAAGTGCATATTATAATTGCAATACCATTGATATTACATTGAAATATATGATGGATACGAAGCGTATGAAGATGCGTATTTGATCCATAATGGCCGGTAAGGTGGTTAAGCAGTAAAATGACTTTTTAAGTCACTTTACTTTCAGGATAATTAATATAATTTTATTTTATAATAACTATCATTATGTCAATAAAAGATCAATAAACGTTAATTCTAATTAAAGTTGCTTTATATTTTGTAAACATGTAGTCTTTTTCGAAATATATATCAACTGTAATATGCATTCATATCATTAAAATTATTGAATATACAGTATTGAAAGTTATTCACTTTGTCCTTTCTTTTAGGCTTGCACGGTGATCCGAATGCATTTTTGGAAATTATGGAGACAACTACCGTGTTTGAATAAAAACTTTAGTTTACTATTACTAAAATTTTTTACAATTCGACGTTTAGACCTTTATGTCAAGGTCATCTTCTGGAGCGTACAAATATACACAAGAAACAAGCTATACTACAATCATACTGGTTCGTTAAAGACACTGACTAACCGCTACCACAATTGTTGGCCTGACCTCTGGTGGAAAAAGAAAAAAAAAAATTATACATCAACGCTAGAGTCCTATTATTTGTGTTGTCTACTATATACATATATTAACATCATTGCAGCCAGTTGGAGTGGAATGGTTTCTAATAATAGCAGATTGGCTAGTGTCCTGACTTATGTTGAATCTTTCAAATTAGGTTGGCTGAATGTGTGCCATCCAGATCCTTGGAATTTTCATACCATCTTTATTGTTGATATTTGGGTGGTTTATCAGGATTTCGCAGGATTCTTTAAATTTTCTTTCGTACCATGTTTTTGTGCGGTGTAAGGAGCAGGTGCTTTTCCAGTTGATTTGGTGTAAGGTGTTGAGTGCATGGTCTGAGAGGCCTGCTTCACCATAATGGTTATATTTAATGTGTCTAATGTGTTCTTTCTTGTGTATAGGGATTGTCCGTCCTGTTTCACCAATGTACGGTAAGTTACAGGTGCAGCGGATGCAATAGACTCCAGGATGTGCTAATGGGAGGAGAGGATCCTTAGAGGAGCTGAATATGGTTTTAAGTTTAGTGGGTGGTTTAAAGGTGGCATTGAGGTTATAATGTTGTAGGATTCTGTTGATTTTTTCTGATAACCCTTTAATGTATGGGATGGCTATGGTTTTACTGTAATCTAGATTCATTTTTGTTGTGGTTTTATAGAGTATTTTATTGACAGTGTTTTTGTTATAGCCATTGTTTATGAATGTGTCACTAATGATTTTTAGTTCTTGTTTCAGGGCTTGCTGGTTAGAGCAAATAGTTGTGGCTTTATTTTTTAAGAGTGTTTATGACTCCATATTTTTGTGCTGGGTGGTGATATGAATTCGCATGTATGTATTAGCCCGTGTGTGTCGGTTTTCAGTAGACCGTGAAGGATAGATTGCTTGAAGGAAGACGTGTAACTAGTGTGTCTAGGAACGGGAGCGAATTTTGGTTTTCGATGGTAAATTGTATGCGTTCGTGTTGTTTGTTTAGGTGGCTGAGGAATGTGTTTAGCGTTTGTCGACCGTGCGGCCAGATCGCGAACACGTCGTCGACGTATCTGAGCCAGATTGTCGGTCGAAGCGTGGCAGAATCAAGAGCCCTTTGCTCAAAGGTTTCCATGTAGAAGTTCGCGATTGGGGGGGAGGATAATGGTGAGCCCATGGCCATACCTTCCTTTTGTAGGTAGAATTTGTTTTGCCACACGAAGTAACCAGACTTTAGTACGTGGGCAAAGAGGGCGGAAATTTGTTCTGTAGTAGGAGAATTGTGTCATTGATGGGGACATTAGTGAAAAGGGCAGAAACGTCAAAACTGACTAATAAGTCGTCTTTGTCGAGTGTTATGTTTTTGATTATGTTTATAAAGTGTTGTGGTTTTTTTTTTTTTTTTTTTTTTTTCCACCAGAGGTCAGGCCAACAATTGTGGTAGCGGTTGGTCAGTGTCTTTAACGAACCAGTATGATTGTAGTATAGCTTGTTTCTTGTGTATATTTGTACGCTCCAGAAGATGACCTTGACATAAAGGTCGAAACGTCGAATTGTAAAATTTTAGTAATAGTAAACTAAAGTTTTTATTCAAACACGGTAGTTGTCTCCATAATTTCCAAAAATGCATTATTCACTTTGTGCAATAGTTTTATCAAATTATATGAATTATCTTTGTTTTTATGTAGCAATGTTTAGTCCGTTATCCTTATTCCGGAGTCATGACCTTTGGTGGTTGTCGAGATGATTTTATGTTGGTAGTGTGTCCATTAGAAACCGAGGGTGCTAGAACAGGCAGTCAAGTTACTGAAAGACTTCTTTTTGCAATGCCAAAACCTAAAGTAAGATATTTTTGTTTCTGTAAGCAATTCAGTTGATTGAAATCATTTTTTTTTTAATATTGTTCTTATAAATTATATAAGCACAATATTGTGCTTATATAGTCAATGTATATTCTATGCCAGCAAAGGTTGGTCAATTAGTAGAACCTCTGCTACTAATGGCTCAGCAAAAAGTTAAGCAAGTTTGAGTGTGGTTAGTAGTTGGAAGGGATGCAATTGTTCGATGCCGTTGCCACACTCTCCCTCGATGAGTCTTTGGACTCCCTAGAGGTGTCACATAATAATAATAATAGTCAAATATTGTCAAATTATTATTATTATTATTAAACAAGACCTCATGGAGTCAAAGACTCATCTAGGAGGTCCTTTTATCTCACACACATCTCATCATACCGGGTCTTAAACACATTCAAACTCCTTGCAGACACTACACTCTCAGGCAAGGCATTCCAATCATTCACAACTCTGCACGAAAAAAACCTGCCTCTCACTCCCCTACTCACACCCTCTTTATACAGTTTCCAGGGATGACCTCTGGTTCTCCCCTGTTCTCTCACTATTCCCTGTAGAACTTCTCCACCATCGATCCTATAACAACCCCTTACCAACTTGTAGGTCTCTATCATATCTCCCCTTTTCCTTCTCTCCACTAGACTCTACAAATTACATCTTTTCAATCTTTCCTCATACTCGACATTCCAGAGGTCAGAAACTACCTTAGTCAGTCGCCTTTGGACCCTTTCCAACATCTCTTCATCCTTCTGATAACCAGGTGACCAAATCTGGGAACAATAGTCCATGTGTGGCGTAATCAAAGCCTTATACAATGGAACAAGAATCTCCCTACTTCTACACGTCGGTGTCATTCCCAGAAGTCTTTGTGTTGTCTTCACAATTTTGGCGATGTGTCCCCTAAATTTTAGATCCTTATCCACTATCACTCCCAGATCTCTTATTTCCTCTACTTCCAACAATATATTCTCACCAAGCATAAATTCTGCATCCCATCTTTGTTTTCCAAATTTTAAAACCTTACATTTTGCAACATTGAACTCACATCCCCATTTGCTTGCCCAATCACTCAATTTATTCAAGTCTTCATGCAAGGCCACAACATCTTCACTACTCTTTATGGTTCGTCCCAACTTTGCATCATCTGCAAACAACTGAATATCAACATCCAAATCTTCGCCAATATCATTAATATACAAGTTAAACAGTAATGGCCCTAAAACAGATCCCTGAGGCACTCCACTAGTGACTTTCCTTTTCCTGGATATTGCACCCCCATACACAACTTGTTGATACCTATCAGATAGCCAGTCTCCAATCCAATGCACTAATCTAATATCCAACCCCATCTGCTCTAGTTTGACTGTCAACTTATCATGAGGTACTCTATCAAAAGCTTTTGCGAAATCCAAGTATATTACTGTGTATCCTTCTCCTCTGTCCAAGGAAGCAGTCACTTTATTGTAATAAGTAAGTAGATTACTAAAACACGACCTCCCTTTAGCAAATCCATGCTGTCCATCAAAGATTATACCATTGTTGTCAACCCAACTCTGGATCCTAGTTCTCACAAGCTTCTCCAACAACTTAACCACAACACCTGACACACAGATAGGCCTATAGTTTGATGCTTGAGTTTGATCACCTCCTTTATGAAGTGGCACAATCTTGCCCTCCTTCCACTCTTTAGGGACTTGACCAAGTGCAAGACTCGTATTAAAAAAATATGTCAAGGCAGGTGTCAACTCTCTGGCACATTCCTTCAGAATACGTGGTGATATATTATCAAGTCCCACAGCCTTATTTACATCTAGTTTACTCAACTCCCCAAACACCTCTTGCTCACTTACAGTCAGTCTCTCCTCCCCATCATCAACTGCTCTTAATCTCTCCATGAAGTCACATTCACAAGATTGAAAGATCTTTATGAACTGCTCATTAAGTATCTCCACCACACATTCTGCAACAGCTGTCTTTATACCATTTCCTCCAATCAATGTCATCCTTCCATAATCATTCTTTCTTTTCCTGGCTACATATCAAAAGAACTCCCTAGGATTCTTTTTAGCTTCATTAGCTAACTGCTGTTCATACCTCTCTTTATCTACTCTCACCAACCAAGTCACCCTCCTTTCCTGGTCTTTGTAGACCTCATGAAATTGGTTACTTCCACTTCTCTTATACTGCCTCCACAATGCCCTTTTTCTCTGTATTGCATGCTTAATCTCTTTATTCATCCATCTCACACCTACCTTATTTAACCTTCTCACCCGTGGTATACATTTAGACATTGCATCCACTAAATATTTTTTGAAAATCCCCCAAGCTGCATTGATCTCTTTTCCAGCTAACTCCTCATTCCATGCTACACCTGCAAGCTGTCTCCTGAGCTCTTCATAATCACCCCCCCCCCCTTGTAGTTCCACGTATACCCTTTTTTCACAAGGGTCCTTGCACTGCTGGCAACCACCCAAGTAATCACCTCATGGTCACTTTCACCAATTGGTGGATGATTTGATACCTCATTGATAATTACATCCTCCGATGAGATGACCAAATCCAAGACCCTTAATCCTCTTGTGCCCTCTGTTACATACTGTCTGAGGTAGTTATCCCTCAAAAACTCAAGAAACTCATTTTCTTTACTTCCAGTTGCTATATCTTCATTCCAGTCTATATTGCCATAATTAAAATCACCCATAATGATCACCCTTTTCTTATTTGCTTGGCTTATTTGACTATACATTTCACTATCACCACCATCCACATTACCAGGTCTATAACAACATCCCACCAAGTATTTGATTCTATTCACCTCTATCTCACACCATACTGCCTCAAAACCACTGGCCCCATTTCCCTCTTTCATCTCTACCTTGTATGGACATAACTCTTTCTCTGTCATCAATAGCACTCCCCCTCCCTTTTTACCCCTTCTATCCTCACGAAACACATCATATCTTTCCATCTCTATTCCTGTCAGGATGTCATCCTCATCTAACCATGTCTCACTTATTCCGACAATCTCTGGGTGCACAGACGCAATTAGTGCAACATTTCATCCGCCTTGTTTCTTATACTTCTAGCATTGGTATACAAACACAACAACTCATTTCTGGATCTACAGCTAGTTCCACGGATACCACTCACTCGATGTGATCTCTCCATGCTGGACTGAGGCCATTTCCCTTTCTGCTTCTTCATTTTAGAACCCTTTGCAATTCCATCTGTTTCCTTTTGATCTCTGATCATCCCATTACTTTCCTGCCTACACATGCTCTCACCTCCTCTTGGAGCATCCACCTTTCTCACGCTGTGTACCCCTGTCCACCCTGAGCCTCCCCGTTTCCCTGCTCCTCTTGCACACCCATTCTCTCATTTTCTATACTCATACCACTCACTTCCCCATTCATTTCCACTCCTTCAATCTCTCCTGTCTTACTCTCCTGCTCTTCCACATCACTCCCCTCTCGATCTGATTCATTCCCTCTATTCACTTCTCCACTTTCCAGCAGCAGTCTCTCCAAGCGACTCACACCATAACCACTCAAATGCAGTCCATCGCTCCCATACAGCTCACTTCGTCCCTCAAACTCATTCCACACATTAACAAACTGTACTCCCATCTCCTCACACATTTCAGCCAGAATATCATTCATAATCCTTGCTCTCCGCCTCATTTCACCACAATCATACCTAGGCAACACACTGACCACCCTTCCTGTCACACTATTCTCCTTTATCTTTCCAAGCAGTCTCCTGGCATTCATTTTGACATGCTCTTTGTTCTCTCTCAAATCATTTGTACCAATTAATACAATTAACTCTTTTGCTCGTTCCCGCCTCAATCACTCTACTCATTTTACCGCCTGGAAAACATACCTTGTGCATTTTATCCTCTAGCACACCTTTAATAATGGAGTCGCCATACAACGCCACTCGCTCATCTTTTGTTAACTCTTTCATGCCATCATGATTTATTTTAATAGTTTTGACCTGCATTCTCTTAATTTCATTCTGCATCCATTTCATTTCTTGCTTCATCCAATCCAGTTCACCTTCTGAACCTCACGACACATTCACTCTATCATTAAATCTTTCTAACTTTCTAACTCTCGACACCCTCTTCTCACTTTCCCTCTCATTCATCCTTCTTTGTTTCCGTACTTTTGGTTCAACATACGTCCAACTTTCACTGTCATTCTTCTCACTTTCACTCTCACATATCTTTCTTTGTTTCCGTACTTTCGGACTAACATGCGTCCAACTTTCGCTATCATTCTTCTCACTTTTACTGTCATTCATCTTTCTTTGGTTCAGTACTTTCGTTCCAACATGCGTCCAACTTTCGCCATCAGTCATTCTTTCGATTTTTTTTACTTGCGATTTCTGCATCACGCCATTTCTACTTTCATTCGTTCTCTCAATTTCGTTTCTTTCCACCTCACTTTCGTCCCTTTTAACATCCGTTACGGTTGTCAAATCGCTCTTTTTCTTTTTTCTTGATTTTTTAACATTTTTTCACCTGTCTTTCTCACTATCCTTCTCTTTCAAACGTGCACTCGCGACACAATCGGTACTAGCACTTTCTGTCATCAACTTCATATTTGCATTCATCAATTCCTCGTTCAGGTCACATTTCGCAAACACCCTTCTTCCATCCGCACTAAACATCCACAAATCATTTATGTAATCGAAGGAATACATATAACAGACCTCACACTTAACGAACCGACTGAAATCCAAATTAAAATCATGGAATGACAATGCCGCCGCCATTTTTTTTTTTTTCTCTGCAGGTTACTAGGTCTAATATTTACGTTTTCGTATTTAGTTTAAGCAAGAAAAAAAAAAACCCACACTAATAATATCGGTAGCGTACAACGTTTACAGCCGCTCTTACTTAAACAATTACGCATATATACTTAATTATTCATAGTAAAACTTATCTGAATCAGGAGCTATTCAAAACACGTCCGTAGCGCTTGACCCACTAGCGCCCTCTCCAAATCCTGACAAAAGGAACTTAGATGTTTTCAGGTGAAACTAATTTAAGTAATCTTCAATGAGAATGGCAGAAACATGTATTTAAACTTGATGTAAGAATTTTATGCATATTTGAAAGATTCTTTCTAGAAATTTGCATCTTCTTCTGAAGGTTCCATACATCAACAGATATTGTTTCAGATTTTACAAAAATATGGAAGACTGTAATTCCAAGATTTTCTTTCTTATCCTCTTCCTCTTCACTTACAGCCTAGTGACTTTTTTCTTTTTTTTTTTTTTTTGTTGTAAGTAAATGCATATTACTTAAATGGATGAACTGTGTCTCTTTGACAATGTCTATACAATAATGATGAATTAATGGATTATAGGAAGATAATGCATACAGGCAAATTACAGACAAAAAATATCGTTGGTGTTGATGGTAGTTTTGTGTAGTGGGAGAGTTAAGTATTAGGAGAGATGGTTAGATGAGTGGAGTGAAGGTTCCCTCCTGTATCACATGATAATAATGATAATAATTGCTGGCCTGGTTGGCTGTAGTGGTTATCGTAACCACTCTCCAACTAAATAGGCTATTGGTTCAAATCCCACAGTGGCACAGGTGTTTGTGATTTTTAGATGGTTCTGGTTCTCCTGTGGATTTGATTATTCTGTCAATAGCAATACTTCCCTGGTGTGAAACCAATGCCCTACTTTTTTGGTGGCCTTGAAGTGACTTGAAAAAAGTTCCATGTTTGGTCTATAGAGCAGATTTTCAGACTGTAAAAAATCAGTAAAAATACAAATAATAATAGTAAAATTAATTTTAAAAAATATAGAAAAAGCTTTTGCCTATTCATGGTTCTAATGTACTGCAAACTACAATCTTTCATGACTGGAAGTCACATATAAAACATAAAATAATAAATAAAATAAAAAAATCTTCCAGCTACTTATATTTTTCTCCCATGAAATGACAAAAAATATTTTCTCCCAGAAGCTCATGTTTTTTCTTAAGAAAAACTACTTGTCAGCACATGATAGACAGCAAAGTAGGTAATAGATTAACCGCCCTTTCCTTGCAGAAGTCACTGTAACATTTTTTTAAAAATTTTTTTTTTTATTTTTATGTTGGGCCCATATATACGAAAGGTTGACTTGTCAACCTATAGTACCTTAGTACCGTACATGGGTAGTGGGATGGAAAAGGAGAAACTTGTTGACATTCAATTTAAAAGCCTGTATATTGTATTCCTTGAGAAATACATCAGGGGGAAGACTGTTCCACAGTACAGCAGTAGCAGGGATGAAGGAGGAGGAAAAGAAACTTGTTCTGTGGGTTTCGGGGTGTACTGTGAAGGGATATTGGGCGGTGGCTGTACGTGATCCAATGGGTTTAGTACAGAGTGGGGGAATTATTGATACTGTTTCAGATAAGCATTTTCCATGAAAATATTTGTAGAATATACAAATTGCAGAGACTAAACATCTATGTGAAAGTGGGGGGAAGTGAGTTGGTAAGAGGTGGATCATTTATCAGTCTAATTGCTCTCCTCTGTATTGAGTCAAACATGTTGAGGGAGCTTTTAGGAGCCCCACTCCAAATGTGAGAACAGTATTCGATAGCTGGGTGGATGATAAATGAAATGCAATGTATATTCTAGACATACATGTAGAAGAGTAAGCAAAGAAGGAAAGCATTATTAATGATAACAGAATAATTATATTCATAGGAGAACCAGGAAACAGTGCCATTAGATTTGAAAGTGAGTGTATAGTGAAAATAAGCATAAAATATTTAGTAGGAGATTATTATAATACTGTGGATGACATGTGGATGAGAATAGCAGCGAAATTTTCAGCACAGGTGGGGATGTAAGGTTCCTTCAGCAATGAGTTTTTGAGCTCTGTGGAAGGGGTCATGTAATAATAGTAATAATAATTTTCTCCCACATAGTCTCACTACGAGAGGTAAACAGATAAGTAGAACTGTGAAGAAAAATGGAATATATATAGAAGAAAGGATTGTGATAGACTTTTCAGAGACAGCTGGGAAAAATATCATGGAACTTGCAGGGAAAGATGGGGAAAGGAAGGGTTGAAATGTATGATATTAGCTGGAAATGAAATGAGTTAAAAACAGAGGTTAAGAAAATAGTATAAAGATGGAGGTGGTGAACAGTTACACAAAGAATATAAAGTGCAAGTCAGGAAAATTATCAGTATAACAAAAAAAGTGAATTGCAATATGATGCTAAGTGGAATAAAAGAAATTTTTAGAAAGTGTTTCATCATGTGACAGATAGGAAAGAGGATGATTATGGTGGAATGACTTTCTTGAATAGAAAAGACAAAATGAAAAGGTTAAAAGATATAACTGTCATTATATTGTAACTGCAAGTAACACTTCTGAACTGCTTCTTGTTCCTGAACTGAACTTGCTGAAGAACTAAAAAGAATATAATGTGGGACATTTTTGTATTGTGTGAAATTAGATTTATTATTATTATTAATACCAGACCTCCATGATGTCAAGACTCATTGTGGTAGGCAAACCCTGTTACACAAAAAGCCCATCAACCATGCTTTAAACTCATTCAGTAGATCTGCATTTACCACAATATCAGGCAATGCTTTCCACTCATCAGCCACTCTCCATCCAAAGAACATGCTCCTTATGTCCGTGCTCACACCCTCCTTATACAGCTTTCAGATAATATGCCTCCTTGTTCTACTCCTTTTCCCATTGTATTAAAGTTTTCTTCACATTAACTTGGTTAAGGTCCTCTACAAACTTAAATATCTTGATCATGTTCCCTTTCTATATCCCATTCACAAGGCTCGGTAAACTGCATGTCCTCATATCTCACATCCCAAAGACCAGTTACGACCTTAGTCATTCATCTTTGGACCATTTCCTGTATATACTTATCACCATGAAAACCAGGGGACAAATCTGTGCACTATAATTCATATGAGGCATGATCAAAGCCTTATACAATGGAACCGGAACCACTCCATTTCAGCAAGTTAAGGTCCTCTGCATAATTGCCATAGTCTGATGTGATGTCTTCACAGCTTGTGCATTTTGAATTCTGCACTTCAGATCCTTGTCCAACAGTCTCCAAGGTCTCTTATCTACTCAACTTCCTCCAGAATTTCCCTGCCAAGTGTATACTTTGCATCTGATTATTGCCTACCAAATTTCAGAAAGAAACTTATGTTTTGCACATTGAATTGACAGTTCCATACTGTTTCCCACTCATACAATCTGTTCAAGTCCTCCTATAAAGCCACAACATATGCATGATTCCTCATCACTCTCCCCATTTTGCATCATCTGCAAACAGTTTGTATATCACCAGTTACATCGTGATATACAGAACTATCCCGATATCATTAATATACAAATTAAATACAATGGTCCCAAAACAGATCTTATGACATGCCACTGGTGACTGGCATGTCATAAGATCTGTTTTTATTATTATTATTTTTATTATTATTTCGGGCGACTCCAGGGAGTCCTTAGACTCATCGAAGGAGGCCCTAAACATCATGTCCACACAACTATACGACATTCTCACAGTATCTATCATACCTTGCCTCGAACTCGCTCACCGTCATAGCACCCACAACAGACTCTGGCAGCTTATTCCACTCAAAATATCACTATACCACTCTAAAAGTAAAGAACCCAGCTCTAACACCCCTGCTAACCACACTCTTGCCCAGCTTCCATAGGTGTCCCCTAGTTCTCCCACCACCAGTCCTGATCTCAAAAATATCCTCTGAATTAATCCTATAGAATCCCTTTAGCAATTTGAATGTCGCAATCATATCTCCCCTTTTCTGTCTATCAACTAGTTTCTACAAATCTTCAACCTGTTCTCATATGGTTCATTCCATAGACCTGCTATCATCTTAGTCACTCGCCTCTGGATCCTCTCCACCTCCTCCCCATCAAGAAGGAACTGAGGTGACCAAATCTGGGCACAGAAGTCGAGATGAGGTCTTATCAAGGCTCAGTACAGAGGTACAATAACTTGCTTGTCACTGCTCGTCAAGGTATTTTTCAACAACCAAGTGAGTTGATGAGCTGATTTAGCTACTTTTGCAATGTGCCCCCTAAACTTCATCTCCCTATCCACCAACACTCCCAAGTCCCTGGCCTCATCAATCTCCTGGAGTATAGTTACACCAATGTGGTATACTGCTGCTAATCTTTTTATCCCAAAATGCATAACCTTACATTTTGTCACATTAAATTGACATCCATTCTCCTTAGCCCAGAACTCCAATCTATCCAAGTCATCCTGCAAGATTTTGACATCTTCTGCATTCACTATTGCCCTACCCAACTTTGCATCATCAGCGAACAAATGAACTGTTCCACTTAGATCCTTCCCTATATCGTTAATGAACAGATTAAACAGTAGTGGTCCAAGAACAGAACCCTGCAGCACACCACTAGTCACAGGCCGTCTTTTGGACTCTACTCCTGAATAAACTACTCTTTGATATCTCTCCATCAACCACCCACCTATTCATCTCACCAACCCTATATCCATTCCCATATGTTGTAGTTTATGGATTAGAATTCCATGTGGCATCCTGTCAAACGCCTTTGCCAGGTCCAGCAGCATCACTGTAAACCCATTACCCTTATCCAGTTCGGCCGTCACCATGTTATAAAACTTGAGCAAGTTACTGAGGCATGATCTACCCTTCACAAAGCCATGCTGTCCCCCATACAGTATCTCATTTTCATCAATCCATTCCTGTATTTTTCCCTTGACTACTTTCTCCAAGACCTTGACAACGACTCCTGATATGCTGATCGGTCGGTAATTTGCAACCGTAGTCTTGGATCCTCTTTTATGCAGTGAAACTATTTTCCCCTCTTTCCACACCTTCAGGACTAAACCAGACCCGAGACTCAGATTAAATAACATGGTCAAGGGCACTGATAATTCCTTAGCCGCTTAACGCAAGACCCGTGCCGGTATACCATCCAATCCCACAGATGTATTCACATTAAGGTTCTGTAATAGACTATTCACCTCCACTTCATTCATCACAATTCCCGTATAAACTAATGGTTCCTTCATTTTTTCAATGTCACCACCTGGATGATATACTTTTGCAAAGTGCGCGCTCAGTAACTCCACTATATTGACTGATTCAGTGACTTCCTTACCATCGTCATTCCTTAAAATCATTTTGCCGTGTACAGTTTTTTCCTTGCTTGCAGCATATTGAAAGAACTGTTTGAGATTCTCTTTTGCTTGCATAGCTAGTTTCCTTTCATAATCCGCTTTTGCTTTTTTTACCACACTCGTTACCCTTCTGGCCTGCACTTTATACCGTTCGTGTGTCTGCAGGTCACCCCTTTCTTTAAATTCCCTCCACAGTTGTTTCTTTTTTTTGCAGCTCAAGCTTAATGGTGTTATTCATCATCCATGCTCTATCAACATCCAGCCCTTGCAGTTGTACATGCCATGGCAATGATCCAAGCAATCTCCTAAGCTTGTCATACTTGCCTGCACGGTAATTCCACATATACCCTGTCTTAATCGAAAATTCCACACCTTTAGCCACCTCCCAGTTCAAGCCACCTTATGATCACTCTCTCCAACAGGTGGCAACATGGTCATATTCATTACAGTCAAATTCCGAGATGCTATTACCAGGGCAAGCACTCTCACACCCCTAGTATTTTCAATTACATGCTGTCTCAGATAGTTATCCCTTAATAATTGAATAAAATCCATTTCCTTCCTCACATGTGTCCTCTCCTCCTTCCAATCAATGTTACCATAGTTGAAATCTCCCATAATAATTACCCTCCTTCCACTCATTTCATCAGTTTGTTTATGCATATTATCTCCACCATCTATTCCATCACCTGGTCTATAGCAGCACCCAACTGTATATTTTATTCTGCCAGTCTCAATCTCACACCAAATAGCCTCAAATGAGCTCCTTTCACTATCCTACGATACAACTTCAATTCTCCTTGGCTGCAATTCATCAGCTATCATCAATAACACCCCTCCCCCATTTATTCTCTCTGTCCCTCCTAAACACACTATAACCTACACATTCTATCCCACTAACTATATCATCTTCCATCAGCCATGTTTCACTAATGCCAATAACCTGTGGCCAGGAAGAGCCAATCAAGGCCAAAAATTCTTTCATTTTTTCCTAATACTCCTGGCATTAGTATACGTGAAATGCAGTGATCCCTTTGTCCCATCCCTATCTTGATGCATTATTCTAAATGTCCCATTCCCATTTTTTGTCCTTAGTGATGGCTCGGGTACATTATATACATTCTTACACTCAATTGTCTCACTGATGTCTGCATATCCACTCCCCCCCCCACCCTCCTTGGTAGTTCTAGTTTCCCCTGGTTCTGCACATCCATTTTCACTTCATTCAGCAACACTTTTTCCAGTCTCCGCACACCAAGTCCATTCAAAATAATAATAATAATCTTTGTAACTTTTTTTGTTGCACCTTTTCCACAGTTTCTTTATCTCCTTGGAACCCAGGAGATCAAATCTCAGCACAGTAGTCCACATACGGTTTTATCAAGGGCTTATAAAAGGATACTTCAGTATACTTAGTCTTTATTTGAGTTGTAAGTCAGCAGTTAGAATTGAAGGAAGTATAGGAAGATGGTGTGCCACAGGGTTCTGTTCTTGGACCACTGCTGTTTAATTTGTTCATTAACGATATAGGGAAATATCTAAGAGGAACGCTTCATTTGTTCGCTGATGATGCAAAGTTGGGTAAGGCAATAGTGAATGCAGAAGATGTCAAAATCTTGCAGGATGATTTGGATAGATTGGAGTTCTGGGCTAAGGAGAATGGATGTCAAATTAATGTGACAAAATGTAAGGTTATGCATTTTGGGGTGAAAAGATTATCAGCAGTATACCACATTGGTGGAACTGTACTCCAAGAGATTGATGAGGCCAGGGACTTGGGAGTGTTGGTGGATAGGGAGATGAAGTTGAGGACACATTGCGAAAGTGGCTAAATCAGCTCATCAAATCACTCGTTTGCTGAAAAATACTTTGATGAACAGAGACAAGCAAGTTATTGTTCCTCTGTACCGAGCCTTGATAAGACCTCTTCTCGACTACTGTGCCCAGATTTGGTCAGCACGGTTTCTTCTTGATGGGGAGGAGGTGGAGAGGATCCAGATGGGAGACCAAGATGATAGCAGATCTATGGAATGAACCTTATGAGAACAGGTTGAAGATTTGTGGGTTGCAGAAATTGGTTGATAGGCGGAAAAGGGGAGATATGATTGACACATTCAAATTGCTGAAGGGTTTCTATAGGATTAATTAAGAGGATATTTTTGAGATCAGGACTGGTGGTGGGAGAACTAGGGGACATCTATGGAAGCTGGGAAAGAGTGTGGTTAGCAAGGGTGTTAGAGCTGGGTTCTTTACTTTTAGAGTGGAATAAGCTGCCAGAGTCTGTTGTGGGTGCTATGACAGTGAATGAGGTCAAGGCAAGGTATGATAGATACTGTGAGAATGTCAAAAGTGTGGACATGATGTTTAGGGCCTCCCTCAATGAGTCTAAGGACTCCCTGGAGTCGCCCGTAATAATAGTAATAGTACTGGTTTAATATTAAATCTGGTGTCAGACAAGGATGTACATCATCCCCTCTGATATTCATTATCTATATGGATCACATTATGAAGGAAATTGGTATTAAACCTGATATCAAAATTGGAGATATTAATCTCAGCTCTTTGCTTTATGCGGATCATGTTATACTTCGAAATAAATCTGCTACAAGTCTGCAAGATTCCCTGACTAAATTGAATAGCTGTTGTAATGGATATGGTATGAAGGTCAGCATTAAAAAGACAAAGACAATGAAAATAGGCAGAAACATTGACGCATTGTGAATGGAGCACCTATAGAAGAAGTAAAACATTTCAGCTACTTAAGCACGATTTAGTGAAGATGTTAAATTAAATATAGAAATAGATAACAGAATCAACAAAGCTGGTATGGTAGGAAGTCAACTGAATACATTTATATGGAATAAGAGAGAAATTAGCCAAAACACAGAATTAGCTGTATACAACAATGTGTTCAAACCAATTTTAACTTATGAATCTGAGAGCTGGGTTAGAAGTAAAACACTTGACCAAAGACTAGAGACCGCAGATATAAGAGTCCTGAGAAAGATTAGGGGCATGAACAGATGGCATCAGTGGCAAATCATATTAAAAATGAGGATATTAGGAAAGAACTTGACACTGTCAGCATCCAGGAATGCATTATGCATTAGCAGAGCTAATCTCAGGTGGTGTGGTCACTTACACAGAATGGGAGAGGAAAGATTAGCAAAACAAGTGTTCTCTGCCAGGTTGGCAGAAAAAAGACCCAGAGGAAGACCAAGATATACTGAAATATGCCTTATCACTAAGGCATATTTCAGTAAAAATATGCCTTAGTGATACAGTAAAAAATGCCTTAGAAGACAGAAATATAAGATCTGATAATATTGGAGTCTTGACAGGTAACAGGCTAATATGGAGGAAAATTGTAGATTGGAAGTTAGTAATGATGTAAATTTTTCATGTAGTACTAGGAATATATTATATTTCTGATATAATATATCAGGAATTTGATGATGATGATTCCTTATTTATTACCCATGTTTCAGATCCATATGGAATTACATTTCCATATCTTTAGCCCACCACTAAAGATATGTGTTTCTAATACTCTTAATTTTGTTTTCAGGCTGATCACTTCACTTTTCCAGACGTTATCAATGGCCTTCAGATTTGTTCTTCCCTTTACAATCTTTATTTTGTTTTTAGAGTCCAAGTCATATGTCATTTTGCTTCCCAAATATTATTATTATTATATGAAATATATTATATTATAATATATTATATTATATTATTATATTATATAAAATATTTGGATTGTTCTACATTTTCTATATCAATTCCATCCACTTGTATCTTGTTTCATGTTCTTCTCACCAAATACCATTGTCTTTGTTTTTTCCAAGTTCATAACAAGTCTAAATCTCTTCCCTTCTTCAGATTGTTAATTCTCATCCCATGCACTGATATTCCTTTTGCATCTTCCTTCATTTTGTCCATTTGTCTTTCTAAATGTGCGATGAAAATGCTTGGTGATATTGGATCCCCCCCCCCCATTTCCCATTTAGAACAAGCAGAGGTTTAGTACCTCTGCTTGTTCTAAACCATTTCCCAAATTCTCACATATTCTAACTGCTACCGTCACATTCTTATAAACATCTTTTAATATGACTATTAGTTTTCTGTCAATTCCATAGGATTCTAGCACTGCTAATGTCACTTTCTGGCCGATGGTGTCAAATGCTTTCTGAAAATCAACAAAGCAAGCATATATGTTTGTTTTTTTTCCTCCTAGTTTTCTCTTCTATTAACCACATTGTCAAAATCTGTTGAATTGAACTTCTATCTTTCGTAAATCCTGCTTGCTCGTCTGCATGGCATGTTTTCAATTGTGTTCTCAATCTTTCTGTCAATATCATCACCATAAATGTTGGAGAGGTTTTACAGCAAACGGTGGGAGATCAGGGAAGAACCAGAGATCATCCCTTGGAAGCTGTTTAAGGAGTGTGTGAGCATAGGGAGTGAAAAGCAGGTTTTTTGCATGGAGGATTATGAATGATTGGAATGCCTTGCCTGAGAGTGTGGTGTTTGCAGAGAATTTGAGTGTGTTTGAGGCTCGGCATGGTGAGTTGTGTGTATGACAAAAGGACCTCCTAGATGAGTCTTTGAATTCATGGGATCTTGAGATAATAATAATCTTACCAAGGTGACTTGCCAAAGCAATTGTTCTATAATTTTTACATTCTAGCTTATTTTCTTTCTTGTATAATGTCACTAATATCGATTTCACCCACTCCTCTGTCATTTTCCCTTCCTTCCATACCATATTACATAGTTGGTGCATTTCTATAACCATACTTGTGACCAAATTTAATCATTTCTCCAGTGATGTTATCATTACCAGGACTCTTGTTGTGTTTTAGCCATCCTATTGCTTTTTCTACCTCTCCACTTAAAATGTCCATGTCATACTCATTACCTGGTGGTGATATCTGCTTCAATTCCTCAATTAGTTTCCCAACTCCATCTAAATCTAGTTTTCTTCATATAACTCACTACAGTATCTTGTCCATTGTTATACAATTTTATCTTTATTCATCAATAATAGGACCTATATTGTTTAACCTTTATATCAATGACATTGCCAGTGGATTGCAAGGGAATATTCAGTTGTTTGCAGATGATGCGAAGCTGGGAAGGATTATTAGTAATAGTGCAGATGTGATAGCCCTGCATGAGGATTTGAACAAGCTAGATAGATGGGCAAATGAATGGGGGTGTCAGTTTAATGCAGCAAAATGTAAGGTCTTGAGGTTTGGGAAACATCGATGGGATGCTGCATACTCTATGGGAGGAGTTATACTGGAGGAAGTAGTGGAGACAAGAGATCTGGGGTTGATGATTCATAGAAACCTGAAATTTAGGGGACATATTGCAAAGGTGGTGAAGGTAACACAGAGGATTGCTGCAATTATGAGAAGGACACTGACCTGCAGAGATAAAAGGGTTATCATTCCGTTGTACCAGTCTCTGATCAGACCACACTTAGACTATTGTTCTCAGATTTGGTCCCCAGGATTTGAAGGGGATAAATTAACTGTGGAAAGGGTACAAAGACGGATGACAAAGATGGTTTCAGGACTGTACAATTTTGGTTATGAGGATCGGCTGAGGGAATGTGGACTGCAGAGTTTGGTGAATAGAAGGAGAAGTGATATGATTGAAACTTTTAAACTGTTGAGAGGTGGTTACAGGGTTGACACTGGGGAGTTCTTTCGCTTTGTTGAACAGCGGGAAGGAGTGATGACAAGAGGCCATCCCTGGAAGTTACGAAAGGAAACTGTGAGCAAGAGGGTGAGGAGTGGTTTCTTTGCATGGAGGGTGGTTGAACTGTGGAATGCATTGCCTGATGGAGTGGTGAGAGCGAGAACTGAGTTTAAGGAGTGGTATGATAGACTTTGTGTTTCTTAGGGTGAACCTCCCCTCGATGAGTCTTGACAGACTTTATGTTCTTAGGAAGGACCTCCCACGATGAGTCTTTTGACTCCATGGAGGCCTGAATAGTAATAATAATAATCAGTGCTTTGCCTTTTTCATCCTTAATTGTGATCTGTTTTGGTTGCTCCCTTTTATTAATGGTTCTGATCATTTTGTACATTTCCTTAGTTTTATGCTCCCCATAGTGCTGTTCTGTATTATTGCATTGGACTTCTAACTATTTCATCTTATCCATTCTGACTGCTTTTTTTTTACCTTATTACACTTTCAAAATTATACAAAAAAAACTAACAAAGAAGGTTGAAGAATATGTTGGCAATGACCAGTTTGGATTCAGGAAATAGCAGGGGACAAGAGAAGCAATACTAGCTCTAAGAACAATTATTGAAAGAAGATTGGAGAAGAATCAAAATACTCTGATAGTTTTTCTTAACTTGGAGAAAGCCTTCGATAGTATTGACTGGAATCAAATGTTTCACCTCCTAAAAACAATAAAGGTAGATTGGAGAGATAGAAGGCTCATATTTAATCTTTACAAGCATCAAGAAGCCCTAATAGAAGCAGCCAGCAATACAACAAAAACCGCAATAGCAAAAATACGAAGAGGTGTAAGACGGGAGTGCTCTCTTTCATCCATATTGTTTAATCTGTACATTGAAGGTGCAATAAATAAACTGAAAGAACTAATAGAAACTGGAATTAAGATAAATGGAATTGATGTTAACTGGCTATGGTTTGCAGATGATATAGCAGTTTTAGCTGATAACGAAAATAAACTGAAAGCCCCCTAACAAAGATGGAAGAAATCTTCACACAGTATAGCCCAAAAAGTTAATTATAAGAAAACCAAATTATTAATTACAAGTAAAGCAAATCCAATGAAAATAAACCTAGAAATAAATAAAAACCTACTACAACAGGTATCCTCTTTTCAATATCTTGGAAGTCATATCACAGAAGATGGAAGAAACCAATCAGATATTAAAGCATGGATAATCCTAGCCAAAAAAGCATTCTATAACAGAAGAAACATTTTTACCAGTAAAGTTAGTATGCAGCTCAAAAAAAGGCTAGTGAAAACATACATATGGAGCATTGCATTATATGGTTGTGAGGCCTGGAACAAAACAAGACATGAAAAAGTTGGAGGCATTCGAACTTTGGTGCTGGAGAAAGATGATGAAAATTAGTTTGGACAGAAAAAAAAAAGTAATGAAGTTCTGAATATAGTTCATGAAGAGCGGTCATTAATGAAACACATCAATATGAGAAGAAAAAGCCTAATTGGACACCATTTGAGGCATGGGGGACTGATTACAGAAATAGTGGACTGTTAACTGGCACTAAGAGTTATGAAGAGATAAAAAGGAAGTCACAAGACAGGATGTTGTGATGTGCTGCTATATTTACCAATTTTCGGATTGATGCACCAAAGAAGAGACACTTTCTTCTATATTGCTCCTCTGTTTGTTCTGATGTCAGCTCAGCTATCAGCTAAGGCCTTTTTTTTATTCCCATATAGGAAGTAGGCAAGGCTGTTTTAGCCCTATCTAACTTTTGGAGACTGAGTGGGGAGTTCAATCTCCACTGGTACCCAATCAGAGATAGCTGGCCCAAGGCTATCACTAATTAAGTGGCACCCATTGAAGAGAGAGAGGTGGCACTTGTTGAGCCGTCTCTCTCTCTCTTCTCATGGTTCATAATCCTAACACAATATATTTAATGTCTGATATAATGTGGTTTCTACAGTCGATTTTCTTGAGTTTCCGGGAGAAAAAACCCGCTTGCCCATGCCGAAGATAGACTACTCTAACTTTGGAACCAGTCAAAAAAAGGCTTAGAAAAATTTCCTCTATTCACCGACTAGATTTGAAAGCAAGTCTTCCTTCGTGCAGTCAAGTGCTGTGGTGTGCACTTGACCGCAACCACTGAGCTACAGGTTCTAAAAAAAACTCACACCTGCCAGGACTGTTCTGATGTATCCCTTCTTATTCTCAACATTCTGTTCTCCTGTACTAACTTCAGTGTTTCTTGTCTAATCCACTTCTTGATCTTCTTCTTGTTCTGTTTCTTCAGCTATGTTTTCATCGCTATCATTACTCCTTTCACTCTTAGATTCAAATTTTTTTCTTTGTCCGCACTTTAAGTTTCTCTTCTAACACTGTTCTGTATCTTCTTCCTATTTCTACTTCGCTTATTCTTGCTGTATCTCTTCATTCCTGGTGGCAGGATTTATATTTTCTTTTTAATTAAACTTGATGTTTGCAATCAGTAAGCTATGACCTGAATCTATATCCGCTCCTTGAAAAGTTCGACACTACTGTGTGAGACCCTTGCAGTCAAATATATGCCCACAGAACCTTGCACATTCACTTCACTAACATCCATGGCTTCAACTCTAACCTTAATAGTGTCTAATACTATCTTGTTTCCACCAAACCCCACCTACTTTTTTTTTTTTAGCAGAAACTCAAATCTCACCTCTCCTCGCAGCTCTGTCCATATCAAACTTTCAAACAATACACTCTTTAACTCCTTTCAACTCATGGGCGGCGTCTGCACATACATCTGCTCTGACATACCTTGCCAGAGCGCACCTAACCTAGAATCACCCAACTTTGACCTTCTTTGGTTGAAAATATCACTTCTCCACTCAGTCAGATTCATTTGTTGTCTCTATCACTCTCTTAATGCCACCAACCACTCTGAGCTCTTTAATTTCTTTTCCTTACAAATTGATTTTCTCCAATTCCACTCTCCTAACAGCGAATTCATCCTCCTAGGAGATTTAACGTGCACAACACCTTACACAACCTTACACAACGACCTTACACAACGACCTTACACAAATTGTTCACATGCCAACCAGAATACCAGATAACCCGAACCACTTTCCTAAACACCCTAGATCTCTTTCTCACCAATGAACCTTCCAAATACACAGTGAATGTAGTGAGCTACCTGGGTAATTCCGATCACAATCTAGTGCTCATCTCCTTCCCCATGCAACAACGCATACACAGCAACTCCCATACAAGAGTAGTTTTGCATTATAACAGTGCCAAGCCTCCCTGACTTCTATGCCTCATTCCCATGTTTGAACTATTGGTTCTGGTTTTCCAATCCATATATATGCACCATACGTATCACCGAAGTACTGGCATTGAAACATACATTCCTCACACTTCTCTGAACTGCCGTCTCCTAACTAAACCCTGGTTCTCCAAAAGATGTGCTAAGGCTGTACAAATGAAAAATCAAGCATACCACACACAACTAGTGCTCATCTCCAACATGATGGAGATGTAAGCCAAAATTACAAAGTGTGCAATTTTGGCTTACATCAAAAACTCCATCCTCCTTCAATGCTTATACCCAAGTTGATTAATTGTAATGGTATAGATGAGAACACAGACAGATAAGAAAATAACTATTTATTAACTTATTGCTGATATTTCACTGGTATTCTATCCAGCATCTCCAGATCACAAAAACAGTTTGTTGCAGTATGCGAAACAACAACAACAATCCAGTATAACAATGGGACTAGTTTGAACAATCTAGTGCTCATCTCCTTGTACGTATTGTAACGTACAACAAAAAAACAGAGAGAGAGAGAGAGAGAGAAAGCAGGTATTAATTAGGTCTTAAAATGATTGTTCCCCAAATCTTTGGCAAATTTATACAGCCATACTTGCTGAAGTTTGGAGTATGTTTCAAGGCTTCTGTTGATTCCAAGAACAATCTCTCTGACTTATAACAACTTCTATGCAGCACTTTTGTTTTTTTCCGATTGATCCTGTGCGCAGAGTATCCAAGACATGGTGTGCTAGGCCCGACTTGCAATAGCGATAGTGCTGGATGTATTTTTTATGTTCACTGAGGCAGATATCTACAGGTCTTCCTGTCTGTCCATAGTAAGCTCAATCACACAAACAGGGCACTTCATAGTCATAGACTCCTGGATGTGATAAAGAAGAGATTCTATCCTTGGGTTATCTTCTTGTATGTGTAGATTTTCTATAAACCGAAAATGATAAGAAACCATTTGGAAGACGTGATTAGTGTATCCAGGAAGGGAGACAGTCATTAGCTTCTAGTTCCATTGTAAAGCACTATGATTTTTGGGTATTGGCTATTTAAATGCGCTAAGAATGTATCCTGTGTCTGGACCATGTGGCCAAATAGCATGCACATCATCAACATAGTGTAGTCAAAGCATTGGCTTGAGAGTGGCTGTATTGATATCTAGCTTTTCCAAGTGTTCTATGTAGAAGTTGGCTAAGGGGAGAGAAAGTGGATAAACACATTGCTGTCCAATCTAATTGTTTGTATAATTTTACTTTCCATATAAAATAACATGCATGTACTGTGAATTTAAATAGTTCAAATATATCAGAGGGAAAGTGTGTAGCAGTGGCGGCCAGTGAAAATTTTAAGTGGGGGGTGCTGCATATACAAAAAAAAAAAAAACTTTTTTCCTAATCAGTAATGAATTTATTAATAAATAAATTTACATATTAAAAATTGCTTTATTAAAAATATTTCATCCTCACCACGAACAAACACCAATAATAAAAGTTTCGTATCAATAGCAATGACAAGTGCAAACGAATATCGCCGTTAGATCGCAGTGCATTTGTTTCGTGTAAACAATAATTAAAAATATATAATTATTTTCATATTTTCAGCAGTGACACTCATCATAATTCAGCCTTGTATCTATAATAAATAAATAATTATATGTTATTTTAACAAAATAAAATAAGATTTACAAAAAATAGTTCACCAAGCACACACACCAATAATAAACATTTCATATCTCACAGAAATAAGGTGCGTAAACTTACTAAAAATACACTGCCGTTTGAGCAGTTACAGTTGGGAATGACATAACATGCAATGACAAGAGCAAACGAATATCGGTGTTAGATCTCAGTGCATTTGTTTCATAATCTAAAGCGTTAATCGAACAATTCCAATTATTAACTATTCGATCAATGTCAAAACATAAGCTGTAACCTTTAACATGTTGTACTGCATTTATATAATATTGTAAGCGTTGTTATTATTTATAAACACAAACAAAATTTAATTGAAATCCTTGATTTACTAAAGTCCAGCACCCCCAAGCACTGCAACACTGCAGCCCTTGGGGGTGTTGCAGTGCTTATGTACGGGCCGCCACTAGACTTGAGTAAATCAAGGATTTCAATTAACTGTACATTTGTGAATAGTGAGGTGATATGAGAATTCACAATTATGTCTGAACTTTTTTAATGTATGGTTTTTTAAATACTTTTTGGTTGGGCAGAATTTTTACCAAAGGAGGGAGAATTGTTTGTGAGAGTGGCTAGTAGCTTAGCTAAATATCTAGCAAGTTTGTATTTGGGACTGTTTATAGTATCCACAATAGTGCGTAAGGGTGTACCTTGTTTGTGAATTTTTGGTGCTCCATATATCCTGGGTGTTTTGATGTGGAAAGGCATGAATTTGTTAACTGTTTCTTTAGGCCAGGAAGTGACTTTTTTCAATAATTTGGACACCTTATTCTCTTCTAAGTTTGTGGGATCCCGATCTATAATTTCGTATGTTGACTGATCTTGTAAAAGTATGCACATTTGCTTTCATATTCTGTTGTATTCATCACCACAGTTGCATTCCCTTTGTCTGCATTGGTTATGACAATGTAGTTATTATTGTGTAGCTCTTTTAAAGCATCCTTTCTTTTAGGCTTACACGGTAATCAGAATACATTTTGGAAAATTATGGACACAACTACCATGTTTGAGTAAAACTTTAGTTTAATATAAACCAAAATCTAAACTCGATGTTTCGACCTTCATATCAAGTTCATCTTCTGGAGCATGTACACTATATACAGAGAAACAAACTGCACTACAATCTACATGGTTTGCTAAAGTTACTGACCAACCATTACAACACTTATTGGCCTAACCTCTGGTGGGAAAAAAAAAAAACCTTTACTACATCAACACTAGAGTCCTATTATTATTATTATTATCATAATAATAACTTGAACATAATAATAATAGGACTCTAGCATTGATGTAGTAAAGTTTTTTTTTTCTTCACCAGAGGTCAGGCCAATAAGTGTTGTAATGGTTGGTCAGTAACTTTAACAAACCATCTATATTGTAGTGCAGCTTGTTTCTCTGTATATAGTGTATGTGCTCCAGAAGATGACCTTGATATGAAGGTCGAAACGTCGAGTGTAGATTTTGGTTTATATTAAACTAAAGTTTTACTCAAACATGGTAGTTGTCTCCATAATTTTCCAAATTGTACGCTTTTAAAGCAATTATTTTCTTATGTGAGATATTATTTTTGGGAGACTTGGAATGGATTACATTAACTTGGAATGAATTACATCTAAACATTTGTTTAGATGTTGGCTACATCTAAACGAATGTTATTGAGTGTTCCTAGAGGCAGGTCGCATATTCCCCATTCAATGGAAGCCATTATTTTAGCTTTTGGAACTTGCGTGGGAGTAAAGGCAAAATTGTGCCTCAACTTAACATACTAGTGGCTTCTTTGGTTAAAGTTAACGATCATAAATTCACAACAACACGATCTTGTTGTAATTGTGGTCATCGTGTAGCACTATGTTGTTGTTGAAGAATTTAAAATCTTTTCTGGTGCCAGTTTTTAACTTTGACAAATTCTTCTTTAGCTGTTGCATTAATGATACTGTCCAGGATATCTCACAGTTCCATGTTTAAAATATCAAACAGTTTGTCACATAGAATGTTGGTTTAATTTATTTTTGATAGCTCAAGGTGCATAGTGTTTATCTGTTCCTGTATCTATTCTCCCCCCCACCCCATAGCTAACTTCTTCATAGAACACTTGGGAAAGCTAGCTATCAATACAGCCATTCTCGAACCAGTGCTTTGGCTACGCTATGTTGATGATGTGCTTACTATTTGGACAGATGGCCGAGACATATTGGATACATTCTGAGCACATTTAAATAGCCAATACCCAAAAATCCACTTTGCAATGGAACTGGAAGCTAATGACTGTCTGACCTTCTTGGATACACTAATCACACATCTTCCAGATGGTTCCTTATCATTTTCGGTTTATAGAAAATCTCCACATACAGGGAGATATTTACACAAACAATCATGAGCCATCTCAACAGTATCGTATCCTAAAAAGACGAACATATATGGCAAGTCAGGTCTAGCAGACCATGCCTTGGATACCCCTGCACACGGAATCAATTTGAAAAAAACAAAAGTGCTGCACAGAAGTTATAAGTTAGAGAGATTGTTCTTGGAATCAACAGAAGCCTTGAAACATTCTCCAAACCTTAACAAGTATGGCTGTACCAAAGATTTGGGAGACAGTCATCCTTTAGACTTGATTAATACCTGTTTCTCTATCTGGTTTTTTTTTTTTTTTTTTTCATAGATGCTGCCTTATTAGGACTTTGTGTTGTACATTACAATTGTTCAAACTAGTCCCATTGTTATACCGGATTGTTGTTGTTTCGCATACTGTGAGAAACTGTTTTTGTGCTCTGAAGATGCTGGATAGAATACCAGCAAAATATCAGCGATAAGTTAATAAATAGTTATTTTCTTATCAGTCGGTGTTCTCATCTATACCATTAACAGTAATCAACATGTACTTAATGAACACGTAAGCCTTTCCACACATTTGAGGCTTATACCCAAGCCCGAAGTAGATGCAAGAAAACTATTGATGCTTCCAAATTAGCACAATTGAACAGACAAAGAGCAAGAAACTTGCAGCGTGCCCAAATGGCAGCCGTGCCCTTTGGTTTCTTGCAAAAGCAATTGACTAACTTTTGCCCAACACTATTCCCATCCCTATCATACTCTTATGGCTCTATTGCATCATCACCCACAAAAAAAGCCAATCTCTTGGCTTCACACTTTGCGCACATAACTGACAATGGTAAATGCCCCCAACAATTCCAGCTGCCCAACATACAATGCCCCATATATCCTTTTGCCAGAAAGAGGTCAGAAACCTGTTGTCTCAATTAGACACAAAAAAGTCTCCTATTGGCATTCCTCCAATTATCCTGAAGGTTTGTACACAAGAACACTAATGCTTATCCTGTATGCTGCCTGTACATACTCTCTTACTTCTCTGATATGTATCCCACAACCTTGAAATTGGCCTATATTCAACCCATTCCCAAGAAGGGCGACAAAAACACAGCCGTTAGACTACAACCCTATCTCACTCACCTCAGTCCTAAAGTAATGAAGAGAACCATCAATTACCAACTCCTACACTACCTCGAAGGCACCCAGCTAATAAATGTCCACCAGTGTGGAATTTGTAGCTTCTGATCAATAGGAGATGTATTCATATATATCACTCATCTTTGGAGAAATGCCATGGAGAAGTTTGGTAAATCTCAAGTTACTTGATATCTCCAAAGCTTTGGACCAGGTCTGGCACAAAGGCTTACTAAGCAAACTCCCATCATTTGGTCTGTCTCTCAGGATTTCTGCACTTGGAATGCCAGCTTTCTGTCTGGATGCACACCATGTGTGATGGTAGACGGTTCCTTATCCTCTCACCATTCAACTAATGCTGGGCTTTCATAAGGTTCTGTTCTCACACCAACCCTCTTCCTTCTATATATCAATGACCTACTACAGTTGACCTCCAACCCAATACACAGTTTTGCAGATGACAACACATTGCACCCCTCCCTTTCATTTGATAAACCTTACTCTACACAACTCACCTTAACCTACAGAACATCAACCACCACTGCCCTCAATTCTGATCTCCAAGCCATCCTCAAATGGGGCTCAGATAACCCCATCAATTTTAATGCTAGTAAAACTCAGTTCTATCTTATTTCTTACAAAAAAGAACCATTTTCCCAGTATTATTTTTGATAACACTCAAATTTCCAGACAAGATGAGATTTCTCTTCTTGGAATTACCCTGACATTAAGCCTCTCCTGGCATAAACACATCACAACCATTGCATCTTCAGCATCCAAAAAATTATTATTTCTCTTTTGCTCAAGACATTACTTCACCTCCGAAACAGTTAACCTTATACGAATCTTAAATCCGCCCAGCCTATCAAATACTACTCTCACATTTGGAGTGGTGATTCTAAAAGCTCCCCCAAAATGCTTGATAAATGATGCACACACAAGTTTCTGCAACTTGTGTATTCTATAAATATTTCCATGGCAAATGTTCATCTGAAATATCATCAATAATTCCTCCATTCAGTACTAATGTTGGAACGTATACAGCTGCCACCTAACATCCTTTCACAGTACACCCTGAAACCCACAGAACAAGTTTCTTTTTCTCCTCCTTCATCCCTGCTACTGCTGTACTGTGCAACAGCCTAACCCCTGTTATATTTCCCAAAGAATACAATATACAGGCTTTTAAATCAAATGTAAACAATTTTCTCCCTTCCCAACTCACTATCCATATACAGTCTAGACCTTGGCAATGATACCTCATGTTTGTAGCATGTGACAATACTAGCTAGTGCACCTGCTTTTGTGCATTTATTGTTTATTTTAATTTTCATCCATTGTATTCTTTTTTATTGTTTGCTCTGATACATTCTAAGTTTCTAGCCATTTACTCTTATGAACACATTGATAGAGTGTACTTGCCTGCACATGAAACCACAGCCAAGCTACTGTATGTTTAGTAAAGATTTTTTAATATAGGTGAGGCCTGTATAACTCAGTGAAAGTGGCACTTGCATCCTCTGCACTAGGCTGCACAAAGTTATACTTAAGTTCAAGTCTAGCCGCTGACTGGAGGAACTTATTCTAAGCCTTTCTTTGAATGGTTTGCAAGTTAGTTGATCTCACATACAGACAAGCAGGTTTTTTTTTTATTTCGGAAACTCAAGAAAATCAACTGTAAAACTTGCATTATTCCAGACAAAAACATATCATGTTATGTACATGGTACATAACCATGTACCAAGAGATGGCAGCACTTGTTTGTCTGTCTCTTCATCGGCTGTCACTTATAATTAGCGATAGTCTTGGACCAGCTTTCTCTGATTGGCTACTGGTGGAAATTGAACTTCCCACTCAGTCTCCAAAAGCTAAATAGGGTTAAAAGGCCTTGCCTACTCCCTATAAGGGAATAAAAGGTGTTAGCTGATTTATTTTATTTAATATAGGTTCTTGTTATGTGGTCAATATACCAAAATGTTGAAGAATGTCTTTTCAACCACAGAAACCCTCAAAATGCTAATTTTTCCTGTTATATCTTATTATAAATCAAGATCTCACTAAATCTCAAAATGTAAAAAAAAAAGCTTATCAGTTATTAATAAAAGTTACATCTTAGCCCAAAGAGTATAATATATAGCACAGTCTTATTTGTTAGTTTACTTGCTTTGCGATGCTATCATATTGTTTGACTTTTTATAAATAGCAAAAAAAAAAAAAAAAAAATCCTAGGAGTGGAACGGCTGAACTTTTAAAGCCATAGAGCCATAGTAATTTATCTCTTACATATGTAGCATTTCTAGTCAACAATTAATCCTTCACTTCATTAATAGATATGAATTCAGAAATGGTATCAGGACTGTACAATATTGTTATGATGTTAGACTGACACATGTGGATTGCAGAGGTTGGTGGATAGAAAATGATAAGATATGATTGAGATATTTAAATTGCTGAGAGGTAGTAACAGCATTGGCAATAGGGAGATCCTTTGTATGATAGAGCAAGAGAAAGGAGCTACCTTCCAGGGATGTTCCTGAAAGTGATTAGCAAGAGAGTGAGAAGTGGCTTTTTTGCATGGAAGATGGACTGTGGAATGCATTGTCTGATAAGGTGGTGACAGCACGAAGGAAGAATGAGTTTAATTATTACTTAAAATTATAATAATGGAATTAACTCATAAAATATTATTTATTAGTAGAATTTTCACCTGAGTATCTCAAGGCATCTCAAGTACATGTAAAAAGCTAATTAAACAATAACTGACAATTCCAAAAGACGCCACCTAAGTAGCAAATATAAGATAACTAAAAAAGTCATTAAATTTCCTAACCTATTTAAAAAAATAGATAAATAAATAAAATATATATATACAAATTACTATCTCCTACAAAGGGGATAGACATAGACCATTGGATCTGTTTAAGTTAGGAGAGTGAAGTAAAGTTTCGCATGTTTCTTTATAAAGCTATTCCATGAGGAACCAACTTTGGTGAAAGACTTCTGTCTTGTTCCAATGAACTCTATGTCTAGTGTTGATGGCATGCTCTGCAAGTCCAGACAGTTCAGGTTCAAGGTATTGAATATATGACTTGTCTTCTTCTAGCCGAATAAAATCAGATCTTCCTGTTTGTCCAAAATAAGATAACCCACAAGAACAAGGAATCTGGTAGATACCTGGATAACTGTGATGTGGAAGCTTGTGCTTTGGAGAAGTGAGAAAGGTGGACTTTTCTGATGGGTCAAAAGGCAACAAAAATATTTAGTGGTTTTATTACTTTTGCTATTTGTTCACTAATGCCTTGCACATAAGGAATAGGAATATGCATTATTTCTTCTGTATTTGAAGAGGAAGATATATCAAAACTACTCAAAGCTCTTTTGATGAAGGAATTCTTATATCCATTAGATAAAAAAGAGAAAATAATTTATTGCAATTCTTTCTGTAATAGTTCCTCTGAAGAACAAAAGGAGTGGGCCTGATGAACCAGTGTTTTAATAGTTCCTGCCTTTTGACAGGGATGGTGATGAGATTTAGCATGGATATAATGTCCTGTATGAGTCTCCTTCCTATAGACTGAGAAATGTAGGTTACCATCTAGTTGGCAAAGAATTAAAAGATCTAAAAAGACTAACTGCTTATTTACTTCTACTTCTAGGATGAAGTGCATTTCATTTAGAGAGAAACTGCTGTAATTCATCAAAAAAGCCATTCCAGATAGCAAGAACACAAGTCATATATTCAACATCTTGAACCTGAACAGTCTGGACTTGCAGAGCATGCCATCAACACTAGACATAGAGTTCATTGGAACAAGACAAAAGTCCTTCACAAAAGTCGGTTCCTTATGGAATGCTTTATAAAGAAATGTGTGAAACTTTACTTCACTATCCTAACTTAAACAGATCCGATGGTCTATGTCTGTCTCCTTTGTGGGAGATAGAAAAATCTAAAAAGAAGATGACTTTTTAAATCAGCTAATGTTTTTAATTTGTGTGTATATATATATATATATATATATTATTTATCTATTTTTTTAAATAGGTTAGGAAATTTAATGACCTTTATTAGTTATCTTACATTAGCTACTTAAGTGGCACCTTTTAGAATTGTCAGTTATTGTTTAATTAGCTTTTTTACATGTACTGAAGATGCCCGTGATACTCAGACGAAAATTCTACTAATAAATAATATTTTACGTGAGTTAATTCCATTATTATAATTTTAAGTAATGTCTCCTCATGGTATTTCCTTACTGAAATGAGTTTAATTATTATTATCTTCAGACCTTCATGGAGTCAGACTCATCATTGGAGGTCCATCTGTCAAACATACGTACAGCTCATCATACCATGCTTTGAATACATTTACATTCTTTGCAGACACCATACTCTGTCATGCATTCTGATCATTCACCACTCATTATACAAAAAACTTCTCACTCCTTTGCTCACACTCTCCTTATACAGCTTCCAAAGATGATCTCTTGTTCTTCCCCATCTCCCACCAATCTATGAAAAATCTCTTCAATGCTAAATTGATCATATCATCATCATCAAATTCTTGCCACGTACAGGATATGATAGTACTACATAAAAAATTTACATCATTACTAACTTCCTCTCTACAATTTTCCTCCAAATCAGTCTGTTACCTGTCAAGACTCCAACATTATCAGATCCTATATTTCTATCATCTAAGGCACTTTTTACAGTATCAATCCACCTATATCTTGGTCTTCCTGTAATCTTTTTCCTGCCAACCTGGCAGAGAACACTTGTTTTTCTAATCTTTCCTCTCCCATTCTGTTTAAGTGACCATACCACCTGAGATTAGCCCTGCTAACTAATGCATTCCTGGATGCTGACAATGTCATGTTCTTTCCTAATATTCTCATTTTTAATATGATATTGCCATTGATGCCATCTGTTCATGCCCTAATGTCGTGACGACTCCTTTTCTGTGATGTTCTAAATCTATCTAGTTTCAAGTCACCTTTATGAATAATACAACTAATTACGAAATGATCACCGATCCAAAAGTAGGGAAATTTATATTTATACTGCGCCACCCTATTCTTAGATTAGTCTATATAAATAGTAGGATCAGTTCTAAATTAAGTTAACAGTCATCTCATTAGGCCGAATCATCTATTATCATTTTTACTTGGGGTTCCCGCAAGATTCGAATATTTATGAACGGTGCAATAATAAGGAATTCAGGCAAACACAATATTTAGATCAACAAAATAAAACATTTAATATATGATATGGTTAACAAATACAAGAACTCTATTTTAAAATGGAACTATACAATTAACTTAATACAACTTCTTAGGTCACTCATGCTAATACAATGTTCTAACTTCCATTTACAATTCACAGTCTCAAAAACACAAATCTACTTATCTCAGGTTAACATAACAACTTCACAATTAATCAGTCTTCACAAATCTATCAGCTCAATGTTTATATTCACAGCAGGCAATAAACTACGTAAGCAATATTCCAAGCAAATATATTCCGGACCTTGAGCATCGGAAATATATCACAGTTAATGCTAAATTAGACAAACTTATACAACTATTCTTACCAGACAGATTCTTCAATACATCAATTTATTGAGAGAGCACTTATGAACAAACTTAATTAACGTTAGCGGAACACACATAATAAAAATTCTCCACAGTTTAAACTGTACTATTGTTAGTCGCACTTCACTATTCCAAACAACAGTAATTAAGTACTGATATCTTTTCTTGTTCACTTTTCTCCAAGTAATCAATATAACTCTTTCCTAGGGCAACATAGAATTTAATCGTAATCCAGATTAACTGGCATTAATCAGAATTTTCGCATTGACTGTCCAGCTTCCTTTTATCTGATTACGGCATCAACCTTTCTTCATAACAACAGCAGATTTCGCTTATAACATTAAACTTTATGTTTCACTACTTATAGGTTCACTTCCGAACACTTTACTCATAAATTTCTGCCCTGAGGATTTTATAATCTTGGTTCCGCAAAACTCTCTCCTCACTCGCTTAATAATAATTCTTCTCTCCTCTCTATCTTATCTATGACCTTCCTTCCTCTTTACCCTTTTTCTCTATATTCTATATGACCTTCACTCCCACCTTACGTTCGAACACCACGTTCTTCTCCACTCGTGGTTGTTTACGCGTGCGTCTCCATGACAATAGACTAAAAGTAAATATTTCGCTAATGTAATGTATGCTCTTTTACTACTACATTTGTGATTACATAACATTAAATATTTTACAAATAAGAACAACATAATATTTAAGCTACTTCTTCAACTTTTTGATTACGTATACAGTTAAATATAAAATAACACTTTACGTTACACCATATATATTTGGTTATACAAAATTCTATACATTTTATTATTTTATAAACTAATAATAGGTCAGGTTTTAATTAAATATTTATTTAGTAATTCTCAATTAAGGAATAATAAATAATTTTATATAAGTCATGATTAATATTTAATAAGCAATGTTAAATGTGAATGAAAAAAAATAAATTACATAACATAGCTTCATTCACAATTTAACAATATTGCCATTGATGCCATCTGTTCATGCCCTAATCTTTCTCAGGATCCTTATATCTGTGGTCTCTAGTCTTTGGTCAAGTGTTTTACTTCTGATCCAGCTCTCAGATTACATAAGTTCAAATTGGTTTAAACACTGTCTTGTATACAGCTAATTTTGTGTTTTGACTAATTTCTCTCTTATTCCATATAAATGTATTCAGTTAACTTCCTACCATACCATCTTTGTTGATTGTGTTGTCTATTTCCATATTTAATTTATCATCTTCACTAAAAAAGTTTTACTTGTTCAATATAGGTTCTCCATTCACAATGCAGTTGATATTTTCAGTGCTTCTGCCTATTTTCATTGTCTTTGTCTTGTTATTGCTGACCTGCATACCACATCTATTACAACAGTTATTCAATTTAGTCAGGGGAATCTTGCAGACTTGTAGTGGAATTATTTAGAAGTATAACATCATCCACATAAAGCAAAGAGCTGAGATTAACATCTCCAATTTTGATATCATGATACCACTTTCCCTTCATAATGTGATCCATATAATGAATATAACAGAGGGGATAATGTACATCCTTGTCTCACACCAGATTTAACATTAAACCATCTTCCTGTACTGTCTTCAATTCTAACTGTTGACTTAGAACTCAAATAACGATTAAGTATTGCTTGATATAATGCCTCATTGACACCATATAACTAGCATATTGAATAGCTTCTCTCTTGGCACCTTGTCATATGCCTTTTCCAGATTTACAAAACTTAAATATAGATCTTTGTTATGTTCCCATGATTTCTCAACTATTTATTGCAAGGTGAAGATCTGATCCTGACAGGGTCTATTTGGCCTGAATTCAGCTTGTTCTTCACCAAGCTTTCCTTCCACAATCCTTCTTAACCATTTCTCAAGTATACTTGCATAAATCTTACCAGGAACACTCAGTAAAGAAATACCTCTACAATTCTCACATTCAGTTTTATTTCCCTTTTTATTTATGGGTACTATGAGAGCAATACTTCAACCATCTGGAATTTGTCCCTCTGTCCGGGCCTTCTGAACTATGCAGTGCAGCCACTGTAAGACTTTTATACCTCCATACTTGAGCATTTCTGGTCAAATATCATCTACTCCTGCTGCCTTTCCACACTTCAGGCCTTTGATGGCTTTTTCTACTTCAAATATGGATTGTATTCCTGACTGCATGCCTGTTGAGTGTTTTTTACAACTGCTAAATTGATAAGAACCCCTTACAACTTATACATTCCTGTTATAAACCCCCCCCTCCTCCTCCTCCAATTCAGTAGACTCTATACATTGCATTCTCAACTTGTCTTTCCTACTCAACATTCCAGCAACCAGAAACCACCTGAGTAAATCATCTCTGGGCCCTTTCTAGTCCATATGCAACCTAATCAAGGCCTTAGACAATGGAACCATAACCTCCTTCCTTTTTACAAGTCCTTTAGCATGACCCTCCTCCATATTATTGTCATAATTTGCTGTGCTGTCCTAACAATTTTAGCAGTGTGTACTCTAAAATTTAAATCCTTATCTATCATTACCCAAAAACTCTTACTGCCTCCACCTCCTCCAATATATCTCCACCAAGTGCATACTGTACATCCTATTCTTGTTCGAAATTTTAAAATCTTGTCTTTTGTGACATTGAACTGTTAAACCCATTCACTCAGTCTATGCAAGTCCTCTTATAAATCCACAGCATCTTCTGTACTCATAGTTCTTCCTAAGTTTGCATCATATGCAAACAACTTATCCCCATTGAAAACTTCCCTGATATTATTAACATAAAAGTTAAACAGCAATGGCTCCCGGTCCTTCTATCACACCACTAATGGCCTTTCTCTTCTGCTCCCCCATACACAATTTGCTGATACCTATCAGATAGCCAGTCTTCAATCCAATGAATTAATCTAATATCCAACCTCCCATCTGTTGTAGTTTAAAACTTAAGTGACAATCTATCAAAAACCTTTGGAAAATTAAGTATACTACTGTGTGTTCATCTCTCTGTCACTTTATTGTAATATGTAAGCAGATTATTAAAACATGACCTTTCTTTAGCAGATCCATGTTATCAAAGAGAATACTGCTTTTCAACCCAATTCTGGTTGTTATTGGTTCTCACTAACCTCTCCAGCACTTTAGAACCTGACCCAATGTAAGACTCATATGAAACAAATATGTCAAGGGGGGAACTACTGTATATCACTACAGTGATATACAGTAGTCCCCCCCCCCCTTATCTTCAGGTTCACTTTCCGTGGTTCCACGGAACCTGAACCTGTCCAACCATGTCTCACTTATTCCAACAATTTTTGGGTGAACAAACTCAATCAATGCAATGATTTTGTGCCCCTTATTTTGGATGCTTCCAGCATTTATACAAACGTAACAGTTCATTTCTTGATCTACAAAAGTTTTGCTGATACTCTTATTAGACATGACTTCTCCATACTTTCCTCGAGCAATTGCTCTTTCTCTCTCATTACACATCCCAGAATCTTCTCCAAACCCTAAATCTCAGGCCATACCATTCTTGTCTTGTCTACTCACACATTGACTTCCCCTGAGCATCAACTCCTCATATGCTAAGTCCCCCCTGTCCACCCCAACTGCCATTCTCCAGTCTTGCACACACACACCTGTTCTTTCATTCTGAAGCAATCCTCTTCCCAATTCATAAACATGCCTTCAACCCCTCCTTTTTTACTCTTCTGCTCTTCCACATCACTTATTACTCACTTAAATTCATTCCCTGTATTCATTACTCTCCCTTCCAGATGACTGTTAAGGAGTCATATGATAGACCCATAGTGAGTCTTGTAACTCCATGTAGGTCCTGAATAATTTCAAGCAAGCACAACAATTCATTCTTGCATCATTACAATAATACTGTATCCAGTTAGCTAAGTGTGAGATGTCTAGTAGCCACTTTTCTAATATGTAAGCAGGAAAGGGAATTGCTGCAAAATTGTTTTCCATTTTAAACTGTTGAGAAGCAGTTACAGGGTAGACATTGGAGAGTTCTTTCACTTGGTGGAAGGAGTGATGACAAGGTGCCATCCCTGGAAGTTCCGAAAGGAGGCTGTGCGCAAGAGGGTGAGGAGTGGTTTCTTTGCATGGAGGATGGTTGAACCTTGGAATGTATTACCTGAGAGAGAGAGAGTGGTTGGAGCGGGAACGGTCAGTGGGTTCAAGGAGTGGTATGATAAACTTTGTGTTTCCTAAAAATGACCTCTCACGATGAGTCTTTTGACTCCATGGAGACCTGGATAATAATAATATAAAATTAATTAGCAAAACTTCATACAAGGTGTGTGTGCTGAAAAGTTGTGATAATTACCATGAAGGAATTGAGGTAGAGCTATTTAACTTACACATTATTCTGACCACAAGAAAGAACGTATTCTCCATGATATGTTCTTTCTTGTGGTTATATCAGTCGCCTTAATATCATGTTTGTTCTAGGTGTTTATCAGAACTTTTCAGCTAACCCCCCCCCCCTTTGTATGATTGATATGTATTATAATACAGTTAACTCTCACTGCAGAAAACTAAGGACCAAGGAGCTGTCCCATAATTTGTTGTAGTGAATTTGCTTCAAATTAGCATTAATGCTATGGGATTTATGACAAGAATTTTTAGGTAGTTTGCAGTGGCAAGTAAATTCACTTAATGAGAGTTGACTGCATCATTATTATTCATAACTTTATATAAATTTTATTTTATCCTTGAAATAAATTTTGTCTTTAACTGTAATAAATTATATTGATTTGGTTTGTATTTGTAGATCCTTGAAATTACCTTGCTCATTGCTGATTACATGAATGCTTTGGGTCGGTTGCCTACAGTACCGCCTTCTCCACAGAACAGTACTCTCAGTCGACTGGAAAAGATTCGAGCCAAAATCAGAGCAGCAGCAGGCTCTAGCATAGCTGGCAGTACAACTGGAAGTACTCTTGTTCCTGTGCTCAGTAGTTGTGTTGACTCACCAGACATTGTTAAAATGGCTGCTGAAGCTGATGGACGACTGCAGAGGGGTGATTCCAAAAAAAGAGCAGGAAGTGATTCAACGTGACTATCACCCATTTCTTGTCTTCATAATATTGCTAGAAACTGGAGATGTGCTTCCATGTCTGTGGCAGTAAAAACTTTCCACAAGTGTCATGCCACATTGCAATGGTATATCAAAAGGAGGAGCAAACCTTATTTAATACATGTTCCAGATGGAAATTGGAGTAATGTGCATAGACGACTTAAAACTATTTCTGAGGTGTCAACAAATGTATTTCAAATCAGTTTTCCACCTCACTTTCAATCATGGCTCAAATTTGAACTGGTGCATGTTTATGTGTTCCATGTAATAATGCAATCTCTGTCGACATTCTCCTTCATTCTTCTTTGAATTCAGGTCGACTGCTTGTTGTCACTATGTGACAATCATATTGGAACATTGTAACAAATCAACACTGTCTTGTGCTAGTACGATGTTTTATTGTGCTGTTATTAATACCAGAGGAACTAAAACTCAAAAAAGCACCAAGACAGCCCTATTTATTTTAAGGGTATATTTTTTCTTTACTGAGGGGGGGGGGGGAGAGAAACAGAGAAATGTATATTTAGCATGTAATTCCCTTGAAAGTAGTAATTTCTTAGCTCTTTTTTACACACAGATCAATTAATTATGTGCCCTTTTTTAGGGATCGTTTTATAGATGGCCAAGCACTGGCATTCCAGTTTAAGTGCATAAGATATCTCAGGATATGTCAAGTCATCCATTTCTGGATCTGTACTGAACCCATCCTTTATATCATGCCAATATTCAGACTAGTCATTCCACATTCTGTACAATCTCATCTTAAAAGTTCATAGAGCCTATTCTGTAACCCAAACAGCAGAAACACTTGGCTGATGAGAGCAGCCTATTTTCTTACACAGAATAAATCTGTACATATCAAAGAATGAATGTATAATTACTCTAGTTTGGGATTAGCTATTAGTGTAAAGCTATTAGAGTTCCCTTTGTTATGCTCATATCACTATGTTATTCTGTATAAATCTCATGTGAGAGTGTTGTGTTCACAGCATAAAGATTTAGCTAAAAAAAAAATTACGTCATATTCTCATACTAGATTTAACTGAAATGTGTCAATATTTATTAGTCATTTTCCAGAAAGCATAGTTTTTTTGCATGACTATTTCTTACAGAGGTGATTTCAATAGTAAATCAACTTTCCATAGTGGCAGGGATGTTATGACTTCTGTGTGCTACCCTTGTAATGAAGCATAATTGAAAATCTTTAGGCAGATATACAGTTGAGAAAAGCAAAAATCTAAATTTTTCTTGTTCACATTTAACTGTATGTATCATCTTGCACTTATGTTAGACTCGATGGTCTGTCAAGGCCAGGTAAACCTTTAATCAGCCTATCATAGGAGCTATCTCCATTTAGAGCAGGTTTTAACTATATACAAAGGCACTTTATACTTCATGAAATAGTCTATATCAGGATTTATCTATCTATATATATATATAGTGAGTGACACAATGTTCATAGCTGACAAAATGTCCAATCTCCAGCTTATGTTCCCTAGTCAGAGCTCATGGAGTTCAAGAATAGTACAAATCTTAATTTAGCATACCATTTCTGGTAATTAATAGAGATACGAACTATCACTTAAGTTTGATTACAGACTTAATGTATTTTAGAACACAGAGGAAAAAACAGTTCTTTTTCTTTAGCTCTGTGTTCTAAACATACAAACACATTGGCAGCATGTGTAAGAATTGCAACCAATAACAGAATGATGTATAGTGTTCATCCATTATCTAATCACGTTTGAAAATTAATTTGCTTGTGCCTTTCAGCCTGTCATTTGCAAATATATAGTTACATGCATGTACAGCTATGTAGTGGCGTTCCTAGAGTTCATTTGACATGTTAACTCATTCAAGGACTGGTTAACGGAGATAAATGTTTCAGGGTTTCACAGAGACAAATAATAGAGATAACTTAAGATTTCACTCACTGGCCTATACACTTGCAAAATTTTAGTGCCTTTCAGTAGATCTTCACATATGCATCCCATATGTGATAAACAACAAATATCAAAATGGTCTTTATCTCTCATTAGACATTTGGCAGCATGTTTGGAGCAACAGAAATGTAAGCAACATTTTTCTGCTGATACATTTGAGCCACACCCAAACCAGTTGGAGAACAAGTTAACAGGTATAGCCTTAGCCATAATTACAAATAACAGTAAAGCTTTTAGGGACCACAGGAATACTTTGTTATAGCAGATATTTTGTTATAGTAAATGTATTTTAGCACATCATTATACCTATGGATCCCTGAATTTAGCAATCCAAAACAAACACCATACTTTGTATCACATTGTGAATAGTGACATTTTGAGTGTTTGCTTTTACAAAAATCAAATATGTGACTATGACATGATTAGCTGCATGTGAATGCAGTTGTAAATTTTGAGTATTGCATAAAATTTAAGCTTTTCTCTTACAAAATATGAACTTTGATTTTAATATCTGTAGTCTCTTTACAAAAAAAAAAAAAATTAGTGATTTTATTCATAGCATACTTTTTTGTAAGTCAACTCACTTAGTCCAGTAATTCACTAAATCAGGCATGGCCAACTTCATTCTATATGAGCGCCAATATATGATGAGTGGTAGCGTCAAGAGCCACACACTTTTAGACAGAACTTAAATGTTGCAAAAATTCAGAAAAAATATAACTATTGCCTTGCATAATAACTATAGCCTGAAAAAATGCAGAAAAAATTCTGCATTTTTTAAGGCTATAGTTATATGTATTGAGTTATTATATTTGTTAAATCGTTTTACTACTGGGAGAACAATATAAAATACTAGATTAATTTAAATATAAGTTAAATTTAATTATATATTTCTGGTTTTTTTTTTTTTTTACATGTAACACAACTTAATGAGAACACTGAGTGTTCATTTGTGGCAACAAGTTCATCAAAGTCGAGTTTCAATGATGACGATGATATTCCTAACAAATCCTGAAGGTGGTCATCAGTCAGTTGGCTTCTTTGTGATGATTTAACCGCCCTCATAGTTGAGAAAGTGCATTCACATATGTGTGTACTTCCAAACATAGATGCAATTCTCAAGCTGAAATCACTCAGTGCATGATATTTTTTCCTTGGTACCAGTTTCCAAAAGTCAATGCCTATCTCCACCCTTGACTGGAAAAAGGGGTCACTTTGAAGGTCACACAACTCCAATTGAATAGTGTCATGCTGCTCTGAATGTCGCATTTCATTGGGTTGTTAAATAATGTCAGTTGTGGCCGCATGTCACTGAAGTCAGAAAATCGCTTACTGAATTGCTCCAAAAGTTGGTCTAACATTGGAACAGAAAACTTAAAGTCAATGTCATGGCTCTCCTCCATCAACTCCCTGCAGGGAGGGAAATGTACCAAGTTTCCTCTGACTAGGGTGAATTTAAAAACCTTCATTCGACTTATGAACCCATCTAGGTGTCCAACTAAATCTGAGATTGTTTGGTTACTTCCCTGTAAATTCACATTGAGTTCATTCATGTGGTGTGTGAGGTCTGTTAGAAAGACTAGTAAGCTGTTAAAATGAGAATCACGTAGTTTTGTGATCAGTTCTTTGTTTGTCTTCTTGTGTTCCTCTAAAAACTTTTATTTCCTTTCTCAAAGCAAAAAACCGTTTCAAACAGTTCCCTCTGCTTAGCCAACGTACTTCTGTGTACAACACTAATTTGTCATATTCTGCCTCCATTTCTGTTAGAAAAGAAAGAAACTTGTGGCGTGTCAAGGCCTGATTTCTGCCTTTAATTAGATTCACACACTCCATTACAGTTTTCATAACATCCTCTATCTCCAGAATTTTACCACACAGAGCCTCCTGATGTATAATGCAATGCAATTGATTCCAGCTTCCTTGTTTCCAGCTAAGCCTGTTTAAGTACCACGCATTGATTTGGCACCACCTGTCACAATAGCTGCGAGATTGTTGATGTCACCAGTACCATTTACAACCTTCATAATTGCATCATAAATGTCTTGACCTTTGGCTGTGTTATGTAATGATTCTAATGCTAGTAGCTCTTCATTAATAACCAAGTCTTTGGAAACAGTTCAAATGAAAATTAGAAGTTGAGCTGTATCTGTTATGTCAATTGAGTCATCCAAAGGCAATGAGAAATAAGCTGAAACTGTAATAACACTTTTTAATTTATTTAATATGTGACAACCTATTTCCTCGACTCTTTTTGTTACAGTTTGTTTTGATAGGGGGATGCTTTCAAACTCACTGGCAAGTTTATCTTCCCCAAATGCACATGCCATTTTTACAGAACAGCGTTTTACAAATTCACCATCAGATAATGATTTTTTTGCTTTTGCTATCTCTGCGCTTACAACAAACGATGCCAAGAGCGAGCTTTTTTGTATTGATGTTGGTTTAGTAAAAATAGATTGCTGAGCACTAACCTTTCTCTTCAAATTACGAACAATTTTAGTACACACTTGTCCAACGTAATCTTGGTATTTAGCGGCATGGTGCTGTATGTAGTGGTGTTTGAGGGTATATTCCTTGTGCACAGACAATACTTGAAAACACACAAGGCACAGTGGTTTGTTGTTGTTTATAAACAGAAATTCATTTTCCCATTTCTCCTGAAATGACCTGTTTTCTTCACACATCTTACGTTTCTTAATCATAGTACACAAAGGCTGAAGTAACTGACCAGGGGACACAAACTGCAACAATAACACTGTTAACTGTGAAACTGATCACTGTAACCAGAGCAGAGCAAGTGACTTTCAGTGATGTGGTACTCTGGAGTGCATAGAAATCTACCACTCCCATTATACAACTCGCACAGAGAAGCAGTAAATTTTATAATCTTTTTAAAGCAATTTTGATTCCGTGTTGAGAATATAAATTGTTTCCGTCATCAGAAATAATGAACATAACTAGCATATCAATCAGAAAATCTGCGGTCAAAACTAATAGTTAATTGATAATACATATAATTTAATATAGTTTTTATCCTGCTGTGGGCTGCACAAAATCACAGTATGGGCAGCATACCTGTTGTTGGCCACCTATGCACTAAATGATAGATTAATAGATTATTGTCAATAAAAGTCTAAGTTTTGCATTCTTTGACTAACAAAAAGTTCTCAATTTTTGCATAGTTCTCCTTGGATTTATATTTAATTTATTCCTTCCCTGCTCCCCCCCCCCCTTTTTTGTGTATATAGATAGATAGATAGATACAGAAATTATTCTTTAAGTGTTCAGATTAGATTATTTAGGTATCAGATTATTTTCATTGCCTAGTGTGAGACAACCATACTGCTTACTGAAGGCCTGATATGGACAAAAAAAAAAGTAGCATGTTTAGTTTCTAGGATCAAGTTCCTGGAATATCTTAATTCTCTACCAATAGTTTTACAACTTTTAATTGCAATTTATCCATTGTGTCAAGAAAAAATAAAAAAAAAATATAAAAAACTTCCTTTGCTTCCACATAAAATTTGAAGGCTACAGTTTTCTACATTGAAGGGCTTCTGATGTTATCATCCTTCCAATCATGTCCGATTCATCTGGCATCATATGATTGTTTCTAGGTCACCATTTGCTGGGAAAAAAATCGTTTTTGTTTACTGATTGTTTTTTTAAATCCATATGCAACATGTCCTATCTATTTTCACTCTTTTCTTAATTCATAGTCTAATGGTTAGTGTAGCTGTCTCCATTTATACTATTTTTTTTATTTTGTTATTGGCCATGTTTCTATCCATTCAGTCACAGCAGAGATAATACATTGATTACAGAGTTAGGCTATAATTACAGGTCTTACTTTACTGGATTGGAATTTTTTTTTCAATTTGACCAAATGTCTTCAACCCATCTTATTCTTTTTTTTATTTTTTCATATATATGCTTCTTTTTCCTAATGTAAAACATGATTTTAGAGTAATCTAAAACTGTTATCTTTTAGATAAATTAAATATGCCAAGAAATCACATTCTTGGTTTAATCTTTTATCCAAGTGTAAGCAAACAGTATTTGCATGTGAAGATACTTTATTATTATGTGACACCTCCAAGGAGTCCAAAGACTCATCGAGGGAGGGCACCTACTCTACAACTCCACCAACTATAGTGAACTGCATTATCTACACCAATGCCATCTACTGGCCATCACCACTATTTCTAAATTATCTATAGGTACCACTTTCATGGGCATTGCTCACCAAACTTGCTGTCCATTACCATTCATCAGCTTTCCTCTAATCATACAATAATTTCCTCTAATTTTTTGGAAAACAGCCTTCCTATACTGTTTTTCCCAATGAATACAACCTCCAGTTTTTCAAGAAACTTTTCAGTAGATTCCTTTCTCCTTAACCTCTTATCCATATGCTGCACTGTTGTGTTATAGGTTTTGTGACCTCTTATGCATGAGGTTCAGGGCTGGTCCGAGAGCATCTGATGCCCCTAGGCAAAGAAAATTTAGGTGCCCCTATACATTGTCTGTCTATATATTTTGTCATACTCACAAGCACAGGTACACCTATACATGTGGATATGTATAAAAATAAATAATCGCCCCTAGGCGATTGCCTAGGTTCCCCTAATGATAAAACCGGCCCTGATGAGGTTAATATATATTTATTTAAGATATATTGAATAAACAGTTTGTTGCGATGCCTATAATAATTTTTAGTGCATCCCTAAATCTAAGGCAAATTAGCCTATCTAGGTCAATTTTGTTGTAAAGTAAAATTTTATAACAGATTCTGTCACAGTTTAGTGCTTCTGTTTGTCCATGCAATATCTGCATTTATCTCATATTTTATTCAATGCTATTAATAGTGTACTGAATTGGAGAATTATGTTGGTGCCTATTAAAGATATAATGGATCAAGGTTATACAGTATATGAAAAATATGACTCTGAACTAGAGGTGGGCAGTTATTTATAGGCTGGGTTGTTATGAGGATTCACATGAGCTATAACATACATAAATCCAACTTATTATTATTCATAATTAAGTTCTAAGATTCATTGTATAAGGTCTACTTTAATGCAGAGGCTATCATACTACTCCTTGAACTTATTCATTGTCTGCACTCTTGCCATCCCCTGAGGCAATACATTTTGTGCAACTCTCCATGCAAAAATGCTACTTCTTGTCCTCACAACTTTCAGAAATGGACTCTTTCATATGAGGAAGAAACAAGAACAAACTCTCTTTCAATATCCATTCAGAAAATACTTTTAATAGCTTAATGTCTCAATCAAATTACCCTTTCATCTTCTATCCACTAGACTGTATGCTTTGGTCCATCCTCATAACCAGCATTGTGCAGTCCCAATATCCCTACCCTCTCCCAAGTTATTTCATACCTTACAAATCCCATTCTGAGTTATTTATACAGCCTTTACAGTATGTTACCTGAACATCAGATGTCTTTCCACCATCACTCCACGATCCCTTGCTTTTTCTATTATATAAACATTCAACCAAAGATAGTATGTATTTGTTGTTCATCACATACTTGAAAGCTTTGTTGTGTTAAACTTATATACCAATTCATTTGACATACTTTATTCAAATCCTCCTGAAAAGCTACGACAGCAGCACTGTTACTGGTAACTGCCTCAAGTTTCATATCATTTGCAGATAACTGAATATCTCCCTTAAATCCAGTGAGCATTATTGGCATAATGACTGAACAGTAACAGACCACTTTGGAGCCATGAAAAACTGCACTTGTAACCTTTCTTCTTCCTGATACCGCTCCTCCATTCACAACTGATATTTATCAGAAAGCCAATTTCCAATTTAATTCACTCCACTAACAGAATATATAAATCAGTGTCTGTGTTTTAAGGCTTAAGTGCTGTCAGGACATCATGTTGGAGGTTTAATGGAATATTTAAAGCACTAGGAAAGGATTAAAACTAATTTTAATGCTTTCAATCTTTCATTTCAGTCACTGAGACATGTTCAGGGATTAAAAATAACTTTTGTAACACACACTCAAATACAACACAATACTAAGTGAAACACGTGGGTGACTCTAAAGACATATCTAGGTGGTGCACCTGTATGGGCATTTGTAGGCAGCCTAGGATGTAAAGTGGGATCCCTATTAATGTTTCCCAAATTTTGGGAAGTTTAATGCAACCGTATTTCGTTTCCTGTGATTTCCGTTCCTTCCATTTCTTTATCTATATATATAAATATTTTCATTGTTTATGTATGGTTCCCATGATACATAAACATTGTTCTATTATCAATGTATGATTCCTGACATTTCCTTTGTTTACTGATCATGATAGCATTTGCCAGGAAATTTAGTTCGTTATCATGAAGATTGAGTTTTTAGTGTTTGTAATTATCTACCCTTATCTGCTTACCAAAAAATCTTCTCCATCTTGGTATCTACAGTATTCATTGCTCCTTCAAGAATACATATACTTCAGACAAATGGGAAAACCAGATATCCATCTATCTAGAAGTACACCAAAACTATGTCCATTATCTGTGCTATAGCCATTCCATGGCATTGTTGTATTACAAATTCAGAGACCTTTAGCAAAAGTCCATCACTGCACCAATAGAGGACACCAGTTAGGACTGTATGAGCCTTCCTTTTAAAATCAGTGCTGCTGGTGTGCCAACATGCACATGCTTAGTATATTTCTGTGTCCATAAGGATGCCTTGGTGATACGGCAAAATATGGGCTTAATAATCTAATTAGCTAAATAAATTTAGTTAATTATTTTGGATGTGTGTTTCCTCCATTAAACATTATCATGAGAATTTACTGAAAGTCTAGGAAAAGCCTCATAAATACTATGCTAAAAAGAAATGTGCTATAGCAAACCATTCCTGTAGTCCCTATGATTTTGCTATGAGGACAGTTGACTGCAAACACGGGGAGTTTTATAATTATTAGTTATAATTCTAGTTTTGTTTCTAAAAAAAAATAATTCAAATAATAACATTTTAAGGTCTACAAGATATATAAAACAGTCCCTTATTAAATCACTGTAAATTTGTCTGAATAATGATCTCATTAGATAATATTTGCTGTAGCCTCTTAGGAGCAATAGCAATTCATTTATGCATTTTATAGTGGCCTCTTGTCAGTATTAATAAATAATATTTATTGCTCAAATTTAAGTGCACATGCAATATAAGGAGAGACATGCTATTAATGAAATGTTTCTTTATAACAGACAATGACTTTATTGCATGTTTGTCAGTTCATATTTAAATCACACAAAAAAAAAATGATAGCTCAAAAAAAAAAAAGGGAATGATGATGCATAGAAGTCACTACATCTCTGGCACAATATTTTCATTCGATAAATATAATTTCAAAATATGCAAACTAGGTATGTTTATACAAGCTTACATGAGGGTATTTTTAATTTTTATATATTTTTGTTTATCTGCTAATAAAGGTGCTATGTATGCAAAGATGAATGAAGTTTTTTTTAAATGATAAACTAATTTTTCTGATCTCTGAATATATTTGAGATTCATAAATCTGATTAACTCACTTTAAAAACTTTAACTTTCACTTTTCATACCAATATTTATAAATTCATTATGTGGATAAATGGACATTTGAAATGCATTCTTATTATAAGATATATATAAAAAAAAACAACTTAATTTAAACAGCTTTTTATAATTTTCTTTGTAATTTTGTTACAAATGGTTATAATCATTAATAGACATGTTGTAAAGTCTATTAATGCTGAACTTCATTTAGTGTTTGCAAAATCTTACAAAAAACAAAATGAGGAAATTTTATTGCTAACCTTATCCTCTTCCTCCCATGTACAGAATATGTTGCTCTATTAAAATTTATGATGCTTGGTAGCTTTAAAACTGGCATTTAGTTTGTTCTGTGCTACATTTCAATCTAAATATGAGGGTGGTCTGAAATGTTCTCGGCCTCGACCATAGATGGCAACACTATCGGCAAGATTTTTTTTTTTCTAAGTTGGTACATCTGTGATAAATTTCAAGTCATTTTATCAAGTAGTTTGTTTTATACAGTTGTCTGAAGCAAAAGTGTTGTCTGTATCCCTTGAAATGGATAAAATAGAGTATCGTGCAGTTATAAAATTCTTTGTAAAAAAGGTTTAATGCCAAAAGAAATTCATTTGAAGTTCACAAAAGTTTATGGGCACTCTTCTCCTTCGTTTTCAACAATTAAGAAATGGGCTGCCGAGTTTAAATGTGGCCTTAATAGCCTTGAAGATGATCCACATGAAGGAGGTCCAAAAAGTGTAACAACACCAGAAATCATAGATCAAGTACACAATATGGTATTGGATGATCGGCGAGTCAGTGTGCATGAAATTGCTGAGACTATGGCCATTTCAAAAGAACGTGTAGGATATTTTGCATGAAGAATTGCATACGTATGAAAAAGCTTTGTGCAAGACGGGTGCCACGCTTGCTTACAGTAGATCAAAAACGCACTAGCATGAAAATCTCTATACAGTGCTTGGAGCATTTTAACAACAATAAAACTGATTTTGTGCATAGATTTATTACTGTGGATGAGACTTGGATTCACCATTACACACCAGAATCTACAACAGTCAAAACAGTGAACAGAAGCCAGTTGTTCAGCACCAAAGAAGACAAAGGGATTCCATCAGCAAGAAAGGTCATAGCATCGGTGTTTTGGGATGCTGAAGACATTTTGTTTATTAATTAAGGGTAAAACAATAACTGGGTAATATTATTCCGATCTTTTAACCAGACTAGATGAAAAAAATTCATGAGAAAAGACCCTGTTTGTAGAGAAAAAAATCATCTTTCATCAAGACAATGCACCTGTCCACAAAGGTGTTTTGGCAATGGGAAAATTAAGAGATCTACACTATGAATTGTTGGAACATCTACCCTATTCCCCAGATTTGGCTCCCTCTGACTTCTGTCTCTTCCCGAAACTAAAACTCTTCTGCACTGGTCAGCATTTTTCTTCGAATCAAGAGGTGATTGCAGCTGTAGAGGGGAATTTTGCAGATCTTACTGAGAACCACTACAGGGACAAGATAATGGCGCTGGAGTATCGCTGAAAGAAATGTATTAATCTTAAAGGAGATTATGTTAAAAAATAAAAATAATTTTGAAATTATAAATTCGTTTTTTGATTGTTAGGCCGAGAACGTTTCAGACCACTCTCGTAACTATGATTATATAACATTCTGATTGAACTCTTATGTGAAGATGTAAAGTAACTGGAGTTATATTTAATCCATTTGTTTAATCAATTCAGTAATAAATTCCTAAAATATTCATTGATGTATTACTATTATTATAGCAACTTGCATGGAGTTAGACTCATTATGGGAAGCTCACTTAATTAGCAACATGTCTGTCATAATATACCTTAAAATCATTTACACTCCCACAATTTACATTGCTGGAATGGAAGGACATTCTGTCAATACATTCCATTCACCCACCACTTTCCATGTGAAAAATTAATCCTTACACCCTTCTTCACCACACCTTGACACAACTTCCAGGGATGACCTTTCATTCTTCCCATCTCATCTTTTACTCTGTAATAATCTCTTCTGTATTAATCTGGTAAAATTATTATTATTCAGGCCTCCATAGAGTTAAAAGACTTATCATGGGAAGTCCTTCCTAGGAAACACAAAGTCTATCATATCACTCCTTAAACTCATTGACCGTTCTTGCTCTCACCACTATCAGGCAATGCATTCCACAGTTCGACCACCCTTCATGGAAAGAAACCACTCCTCGCCCTCTTATTCACAGCTTCCTTTTGTAACTTCCAGGGATGGCCCCTTGTCATTGCTCCTTTCTGCTGTTCCACCAAGCAAAAGAACTCCCCCAGTGTTAACCCTGTAACTACTTCTCAACAGTTTAAAAGTCTCAATCATATCACCTCTCCTTCTATCTACCAAACTCTGCAGTGCTCATTCCCTCAGCCAATCCTCATAATTAACATTGTACTGTCCTGAAACAGTCTTTGTTATCTGGCTCTGTACCCTTTCCAAAATTAATTTATCCCCTTCAAATCCTGAGGACCAAAATTTGAGAATAGTAGTCTAAGTGTGGTCTGATCAGGGTTTTATACAATGGAATGATAACTCTTTATCTCTGCAGGTTACCATCCTTTTCAGTATTGCAGCAATCCTCTGGGTTACCTTCACCACCTTTGCAATATGTTCCTTGAATTTTAGTATTCTATCAATCATCACACCCAGATCTCTGGTCTCCCCTACTTCCTCCAGTACAGCTCCTCCAATCGAATATGCAGCCTCCCATCGATGTATCTGAAACTTCAAGACTTTACATTTTGCTGCATTAAACTGACACTCCCATTCATTTGCCATCTGTCTAGTTTATTGAAATCCTCTTGCAGGGCTGCCATATCTGCACTATTACTAATAACCCTTCCAAGCTTCACATCATCTGCAAAAAACTGAATCTCCCTGCAGTCCATTGATAATGTCATATATAAAGATTAAAAAATACAGGTCCCAGTACTGAGTCGTGTGGGACTCCACTTGTAAACTTCTGCCTCCTTGATATTGCCCCGCCATACACAACACTCTGATACCTATCAGACAGCCAATCCTGAATGCAGTTGACTAACCTGACATCTAAACTCATGTGCTGCAACTTAAATATCAGCTTATCATGAGGCACCCTGTCAAATGGCTTTGCAAAATCCAAAAAAATGACAGTATATGCCTTTCCCTCATCAACTGCTCTTTCATTTTATTATAAAAAGGCAATCATATTACTAAAGCAAGAGTGCCCCTTAACAAATCCATGTCGACTCTCACAGATAACATTACCCTCATCTGCCCAATGCTGTATATGTTCTCTCACTAATTTCTCCAAAATCTTTACAACTACTGATGAAACACAAACTGGGCTATAGTTTGTGTTTCATCAACCAGTCTGTTACCAACTTTATGCAATGGCACTATCTTACCTTCCTTCCATTCCTTGGATACATTTCCCGTAGCCAGACTTTCATTGGAAAGCCAGGTGAACGAAGCTGTCAGTTCTTTAGCACATTCTCTCAAAACATGTGGTGACGTACCATCCAGTCCCACAGCTTTACTGACATCCAGGGTACTCAGTATTTGGAACAAACTCTCCTCTAAACCTCAGACCTGCCCTATCCCTCTAGTATTAAAAACGTTTCCTCTCCAGGACAAAATACTCCAATAAAGTGTTTATTGAAGAACTCCGCTATGTCCTCTGCATCAGTCACTCTATTCCCATTTTTATCCCACAATGTCTTTCTTCCACAATCATTTCTCCTCCTACTGGCCACATAGCTAAAATATTCCCCAGGATTATCTTTGGATCTTAGTGCCAGTCTCTTCTCTTATTCCAGTTTCACTTTCCTTACCATATTAGTCACTCTCCTGGCCTGAGTCTTATATTCTTCATGCATCCGCTCTCCATCCCTATACTTCTTTTTCATCTGCGGTTCTTGTTTGATATTGTTTTTCATCCAATTTACACTGAATTGTGTCCTCTTCTTCCCTCGTGGAATACAGCTTACTATTGCTGCTAACAAATATTCCTTCACAATTTCCTACATACTAATGATATCCCGGCCTTCCAATTCTGTCCATGGAACCCCCAAGTTAATATCTAAGGATGTTATAATCACCTGCCTTATAATTCCACATATGTTCCCTTTTCTTTGATAATTCTGTATGTCTATTCATTTTCCAAGTCAAAACCACATGGTCACCCTCTCTCTCCAATGGGGGGGGGGGGGAGATGAGATGTCATCTCAGTTATTATCAGCTCTTCTGATGCTATGACCAAATCCAAAACTCTTGAACCTCTTGTTCCCTCTATTACATGTTGCCTAAGACATTTGTCCCTCAAGAATTCCAGAAATTGCATTCCCTTATTACTACATGCATTTTCCTCTTCCCAACTTATACTGCTATAGTTAAAATCTCCCATAACAATCATTCTGATTGCACTTGCCAAGATCAGCCCTAAACATCTCCTGCTCCCCACCCTCTGTGCTCCTTGGCTTGTAGCAACATCCCACTAAATATCCTGTCTTTCCCACCTCTACCTCACACCATTTGCTTTCAAAACCATTAGTGTCACTGCCTTCCAAAGCCTTCACTCTTAGAAGACATAAGTCATCACTTATCATAAGCAGTACTCCACCACCACGTTTTCCCTTCCTATCCTGCTGAAAAATGCTGTACTCTGCTACTTCTATTCCTGTTATTATATTATCTTCCATCAACCATGTCTCAGAGATCCCAATAATCTTTGGATAGGCTGATGCAATCAATGCCACCAATTCATCTCCTTTATTTCGGATACTTCTATCCGAAATCTTTACCTAATCATTATCCCCTCCAGACTCTACTGAACTCATTGTTACCTGATGTCGTCCCTCTTCCCACAAGAGGCCACCCCTGCTACCATCCACCCTGGGAATTCTAGTTTCCCTGCATTAACATACTGAGTGCTTCAGAAAACAGCAATCTCTCCAGATACCTACGTCCTTCCTCATTCAAATGTGAACGGTCTCTTGCATACAGCTCCTTTCTCTCCTCAAATGCCCTCCAAGAATTCACATATTCCAGTCCTTTCTTCTGACATATTCTGGCTATTCTTTATTACTGCTCTTCTGCTCAGCTCGTCATTATCATATCAGGGTAACGTACACACTATCTTTCCTCTCTGCGTTTTCTTTTGTACAATCTCAAGCATGAATCCCAGATCGCTCTCTCCACCAATTTACACTGCCTCTCAAGTCATTCGTGCCCACCATCACAATCATTTTATCCATGCTTTCACCCTGCTTAATTGCCATAGCCTAACTTTCTATCTTTCCTCCAGGCAAACACTCCTCTGGCATCCTATCTTGCACACCACTGATCATCGAGTCTCCATACATCACACCTCTTACCACTCTGTTCCTTGATTGCTCACCTGTATCCCTCACTCTCTCTCTCTCCTCTAACCCTTTCTCTCTGTGTTCCCCTACTTACCTTGCTAACTTAAATTATCTTGCTAACATCTCTATCATACCTCTTTTTCTCCTATCCACCAAATAGTAGTCTATATTCTTTCAACTTCTCCACATAACCAACATTCCAGAGTCTTGATATTGCTTTCACCATTTATGTCTGGATTCATTTTCATTAAAATTATAAAGACTACAACTGTGTGATGAATAATTACTTTAATTTCCCAATGTTTCAACCTTCATATTAAGATCATCTTCTGGAGTACACACACACACACACACACACACACACACACACACACACACACACACACACACACACACACAGAGAGAGAGAGAGAGAGACAGAGACAAGCTATATCACATTTCAAACAGTATGCTAAAGTGACAATGATTTGATGAACTGTTATTCTCTACTGGCCTCACCTCTGGTGAAAAAAAAAACTACCTCAAAGCTATATTCTGTTTATATCATCATCAGAGAACAAATTCATATAGATAGTTTTAATATAGCAAAAGTGGTGGCTTAATCCATAATTTAACATGAGTGTTGTTATATTAGAGTTTAGATCCTAGATTACTTACAGTCCTCATTATAATTAACTCTTAAACCAAAAGGTTATGTGGGTTGAATATGTGCCATTCATATTATTGGGATTTTTAGACCACCATTGTCGTTAAGATTAGGGTGGTATATAAGAATTTCACAGGCCTCCTTAAATTTATGCTCATACCACATTTTGGTGTGATGTAAACAGGTGCCTTTCCAGTCAATTCTATGTTGAGTATTCAGGACATGATCAGAATGGCCAGATTTACCATAGTTGTTAAATTTAATGTTCTGTTTGTGGTTTTGTTTTTTTCCTGATAGGAATTGTGCATCATGTTTCGCTTATGTTGGGCAAATTGCAGGTGAAATGAATACAGTATATGCTGTGGATAGGCCAGTGGAGGAAGTGGATCCTTGGATAAGTTGAAAGAGTTCTTTAATTTTGCAGGAGGTTAAAAGGTGGCATTAAGGTTGTATTTCTGTAGTATGCCGTTTATTTTGTCTGATATGCAGGAGTTGGAAACCTTTTTTTCTGGCAAGGGCAATTTGGATATTTATATCATTCACAGTCAATACAGAATTATCAACTTAAACATTAGCTGCTATATTTGGTCAAAACATTTAATTAACGACCTCTAATGTGATGGCTGGAACTGCTTTTCTTTGGTGAGGCGTGTGATGTTAGCTGGTATTGATGATTTTGCTACTCGCAACTGCTTTTCCAGGTTTGTGTTAGTCAGTCTGGAGTGCCGTTGACTCTTTGTGATGGTAAGTTTTGAAAAGAACTGCTCACAGCAGTAAGTTGTTCCAAACACAGATGATTACTTCAATGTATGTCTCCTCAAAGTGGGAAATTCATCATGCTTATATAACATTTATTGAACTCAAACAGTGGGAGGTTGTTGTACCTAACTTTCAGCTCATCATCTCTTTGCAGCTGAATGATTTCGTGTTGTAGGTTATCAGGCACATCAGTTGGTTCCACATTGAATGGTGTAGCAAAGATGTTCAATTCCATTTGTTTACCTTTCATGTCCTTGAATCTTTCATTAAATGCCTCAATTAGTTTCGCACATTCACCAGCATATTCAGGTGTGTAGAAGGCTTTTGTCCTTCCATAGTGGGGAAATGCACCTTGTTATTCCTTTCAAGTTGCACTTTCCACAGCCTTAATTTAGCTTCAAATGATTTCACGTTTGAAAGCAGGGAGCCGAGAAGCTGGTTGGGGCCCTGCAGCTTGACGTTCCGCTCAGATAGATACTTGGTAATGTCTACCATGAATGCCAGATCACAGAGCTACTTGCTGTCGTGTTCCCTGACAGGTTTTCCCTTCATCTCCATGAACTGCTTGACTTCATTCCACAGTTCATAAAACCTCATGAGCATGTTCCCGCGACTCAGCCACCACACCTCACAGTGATAAACAAGATCACTATACTCAGACTCAAGATCATTCAGTAACTTCTTAAACTGGCAACTGTTAAACCCTCTGCTTTTGACAAAATTTATGTATGACACTACTGTTGACATCACATTATTGAGCCGCAATGACTGCACATAGACTTTCTTGTGTGTATGATGCAGTGGCATATAATTAAATCACTTGGATCAAGACAGATGATTCAGTTCTTTCTTGACAAATGCAATTAACCCTTTTTGCAAGCCAACCATTGCTGGAGCTTCATCTGTAGTAAGGCCACTTAACTTTTCAAATGTTAGCTCAAGTTTTTTTTATTGATAAAACAAGTCCTCACCTCTTGTAGTGCCATGCTTGGCTTCCAGTGACAGCAGTTCCTCTCGCATGTCAAACTCTGCAGTTATCCCACGAATGAAACCGCCCAGTTGAGCTGTATTTGTTATGTCCATTGTCCTGTCACAAGCCAGAGAGAAAAATTGGAAATCTCCTGCAGAATCCTTCAATGTTTTTTCAATATTTTGTGCTAAGTCAGTAATCTGATCTGAGATGGTTCTCTGAGACAAACTAACACTCTGAAACAATTTTATTTTGTCTGGTGCTAACAACTCCACAGCAGCTACCATACACTCTTTCACAAACTCTCCCTCTATATGAGGCCTCAGCTGCTTTGCGATTAGCTCGCTCACTACATAACTCGTCTGAATAACGTCTCTGTCACAACGAGGCCTAGTGAAAGCAGCTTGTTGTGATTCCAAACTCCGTTGAAGAGCATTGATTTTATCCAGATGCATTTGGCCTCCCAATTCATTGAGTTTTAGCATGTTAATGAGTTTAATGATGTTCCAGATTGGCTTTTTTCATTACTGCTAACACATCACCACAAACTAGGCACACAGGTTTGCCTTTGACTTCAACAAAAAAAAATAATTATTTGTCCATTTCTCTTGGAAAGATCGACACTCTACATCAACTTTTCTTTCTAGTCACCATTTGTAAGATGTCACACCACTTAAGTTTTAATAACTATATGTGTGTTGTCAGCAACATGATTATTTTGCTTTAATCGCTGTTCTAATCCTGCATCTTGGATTTGGAACATATCCAACATTCGTACCATCGACTTGCGAGGCAGCGGCCGACAAGAAGCATGGATGTTCTTTATTCCTGTAATGGATGTTCCTTGCTTGTCCCTCAAAATTTACGTCATTATTATGATTCACTTAATATAAATTTATGTTGCTATGAAAAAAAGCTCCTAGATTTATTGAATTTTGAGTTCCACTTGTGGTTGCCTTGGCAGGGCCAGACCAAATGATTTTGCAGGCCTTATATGGCCCCCCACGCCAGATGCTCCCCACCTCTGTTTTAATGTATGAAATGGCCAGTTCTATTGTCATTTACTTTATTTTTAAGTGGAGTCTTGAAGAATTTTGTTGATAGTAGTTTTGCTGTAGCCATTTTTCAGAAAGGTATTGCTGATAACTTTTAATTCATGCTTATGGCAAAGAGCGCTGTGATATCTGGTGGGAATTTGTTCTATAAAAGAAGAATTGTGTCATTGATTGGGAAATTTGTGAAAAGGGCAGAGAAATCAAAACTGACTAATAAATCACTTTTTTCTAGAGTGATTATTATGTGACACTTCCAGGGAGTCCAAAGACTCAAAGGAGGGACTCACTCTACAACTCTGTCTCCACCACTCAATTCACCAACTACAATGAACCATGACTACACCAACGCCATCTACTACCTGCCACCACTAGTATTTTGAAATACTTTGAAGATTTGCTGCAGTTAACAAGCACTTAAACATGAATTAAAAGTTATTGGCATACCTTCCTGAAAAATGGCTACAGCAAAACTACTATCAACAAAATTCTTCACAAGACTCCACTTAAAAATAAAATAAACTAAATTACACTAAAACTGTAGCCATTCCATACATTAAAAGGGATATCAGACAAAATAAACAGAATACTACAGAAATACGATCTTAATGCCACCTTTTAACCTCCTGCAAAATTAAAGAATTCTTTCAACTCATCCACTGGCCTACCCCAGCATATACTGCATTCATGGAACCTGTAATTTGCCCTATATAGGAATTGTGTGTCCTGTTTCACCTATCAGAAAAAAAGGAACATAAACAGCACATTAAATTTAACAAATATGGTAAATCTAGCTTTTCTGCCCTGAATACTCAACATAGAATTCACTGGAAACAGCTGAAATTGAAGTAACAATAATGGTGGTCTAAAAATCCCAAGAATATGGATGGCACATATTCAACCCAAATAACCTTTTGGTCTAAGAGTTAATTTTAATTAGGACTGTAAGTAATCTAGGACCTTAACTCTAATATAACAACATTCGTGTTAAATTATGGATTAGGCTGACAATTTTGCTTGATTAAAACTATCTATATGAATTTGTTCTCTGGTGATGTTATAAATAGAATATAGCTTGGTAGGTTTTTTTTTTTTTTTTTCTGGAGGTCAGGCCAGTAGAATTACAGTTGATAAAATCATTGTCACTTTGGCATATTGTTTGAAATGTAATACAGCTGGTCTTTGTGTGTGTACACACCACCCAAAATGATGCCCTTAATATGAAGGTCAAAACATCAGGAAATTAAAGTAATTATTCCTAACATGGTTGTAGTCTCCATAATTTTAGTGAAATGAATGTTGATTAATGTGTAACACTAAAGGAAAGGATTCGTATCTGCATCCTCTCTATTGTGACTAAATTTGAGCACAATAGTCCATGAATGGTCCTACCAATACCTTATACAGCTGTGGTTCCACCATCTTATCCCTACTTGTGAATGTAATTCTTATCCTCAATAATGTGCAGTTGTTGCAATGCATGCAGTGTGTGTGTGCCCTTGGAATTTTAGCTCGCTGTCAACCATTATCCTGAAATCCCAAATCTTTCTAAAACAGTTTTGCCAATAAAGTACAGAATCTTATATCTCTTGCACTCCAAAATTCAATACCTGTTACACATGTTAATAAGTGTTGCATTTTGTACTTATTAATATCAAAACTGAAATCCTACTTATTTATACAATTCTATTCAAATTATTATTACCCAAGCCCCATGCAGTCAAAGACTGATCTGGGAGGTCCTTTTATCATACACACAGCTCATCATACCGTGCTTTAAACACTCAAATTTTCTGCAGACACCACACTGTCAGGCAAGGCATTCCAATCATTCGCAACTCTGCATGAAAAAACCTGCTTCTCACTCCCCTACTCACACCCTCTTTATACAGTTTCCAGGGATGACTTCTGATTCTCCCCTGATCTCCCACTATTTTCTGTAGAACCTCTCCAGCATTGATCCTATAATAACTCCTAACTTGTAGGTCTCAATCATATCTTTCCTCCTGTCCACTCGATTCTACAAATTGCATCTTCTCAATCTTTCCTCATATTTGACATTCCAGAAGTTAGAAACTACCTTAGTCAGTCGCCTCTGGACCCTTTCAAACATCTCTTCATCTTTCTGAAAACCAGGTGACCAAATCTCGGCACAATGGTCCATGTGTGGCCATATCAAAGCCTTATACAATGGAACAAGAATCTCCCTACTTCTACAAGTCACTGTCCTCTGCATCATTCCCAGAAGCCTTTGTGTTGTCTTCACAATTTTGGCTATGTGTCCCCTAAATTTCAGATCTTTATCTACTATCACCCCCAGATCTCATTTCCTCCAAAAATATATCCTCACCAAGCATAAATTCTGCATCCTATCTTTGTTTCCCATATTTTAAAACCTTACATTTTGCAACATAGAACTCACATCCCCATTCCTGATCACTCAATTTATTCAAGTCTTCTTGTAAGGCCACAAGATCTTCTCTACTCTTCATGGTTCTTCCCAACTTTGCATCATCTGCAAACAACTGAATATCTCCATCCAAATTTTCACCAATATCATTAATATGCAAGTTAAACATTAATGGCCCTAAAACAAACCCCTGAAGTACACCACAAGTGACTTTCCTCTTCCAGGATACTGCTCCCAATTACACAACTTGTTGATACCTATCAGATAGCAAGTCACCAATCCAATGCACTAATCTAATATCCAACCCCATCTGCTGTAGTTTAACTATCAACTTATCGTGCGGTAATCTATCAAAAGCCTTTGCAAAATCAATGTATATTACTGTATCCTTCTCCTCTGTCCAAGGAAGCAGTCACCTTTTTGTAATAAGTAAGCAGATTACTAAAACATGACCTCCCTTTAGATCCATGTTGTCCATCAAAGATAATACCATTGTTGTCAATCCAATTCTGTATCCTAGTTCTCACAAGCTTTTCCAAGAACTTAACCACAACACCTGACATACAGATAGACCTATAGTTTGATGCTTGAGTTCTATCACCTCCTTTATGAAGTGACACAATCTTGCCCTCCTTAGGAACTTGACCCAGTGCAAGACTCATATTAAAAATATGTCAAAGCCAGCATCAACTCCCTGGCACATTCCTTCAGAATACGTGGTGATATATTATCAAGTCCCACAGCCTTATTAACATCTAGTTTGTTTAACTCCCCATTCACCTCTTGCTCATTTACAGTCAGTCTCTCCTCCCCATCATCAACTACTCTCAATCTCTCCATGAAGTCACATTCACAAGATCTTTATGAACTGCTCATTAAGTATCACCACCACAACAGCTGTCTTTATACCATTTTATCCAATCAATGTCATCCTTTTGCTGGCTACATATCGAAAGAACTCCTTAGTATTCTTTTTGGCTTCATTAGCTAACTGCTGTTCATACCTCACTTTTGCTACTCTCACCAACCAAGTCACCTGGTCTTTTTAATCCTCATGGAATTGGTTATTTTCACTTCTCTTATGCTGCCTCCATAATGCCCTTTTTCTCTATCGCATGCTTAATCTCTTTATTCATCCATTTCACACCTACCTTATTTAACCTTCTCACCCTTGGAATACATTTAGACATTGCATCTACTAGATCGTTTTTGAAAATCCCCCAAGCTGCATTGATCTCTTTTCCAGCTAACTCCTCATTCCCTGATATCAGCAAATTCAGCAGATCCTTCTAGATGCTATTGTAAATGAGTGACTACTGAATAGTATCCCACATAAAATATACGCAATAAAATGGAATTTACATCATAAAAATTTGTCATTTTTCCATCATGCTTAATTTCTCAAAATTTTAGTCCACTTCAGTTGAAGTGTGGGTAAAATTACACAAAGGATTATTTGTAAATAGGGATAAAAAAATTACTCCTCTTTGTGATGCTTTACTACTTCTACATTACATGTCTTGAACTTTGATGGTGCCTAAAATTTTGACCTTATGGCATCAGGCCTGTGAATGCTTTGTGTGAGGATAGATTGAAGAGTTGTGGGTTATGAGAATTGCTGGGTAGTGTCAAGAGAAGGTATATGATAGAAACATATGCTGCTGAAAGGGTGTTGTAGAATAGATGCAGATGCCCTAAACTTTTAACTCCCTATCCACTTACACTCCCAAGTCCCTGGCTTTGTCACTTTCTTGTAGTACAGTTCCACCAATGTGGTATATAGCTGGTAATCTTTTCACCCCAAAATGCATAACCTTACACTTTGCCACATTCAACTGACATCCATTTCCTTTGCTCCATCTGCCAATCTATCCAAATCATCCTTTTAAATTTTGACATCATCTGTGTTAACTATTGCTCTACCCAACTTTGCATCATTGGCAAATGACTGAAATTTCCTTTCAGATCCTTTCCTATATCGTTAATGAATAATTTAGACAGTAGCAGTCCAAGAGCCTTATATGCTTCTATTTTATTTGATAAAATCCTTTTTTTTTCATGCCTGTAACTAAACTTTGTAATTTACAAACCTTCAGTGTATACTCATGAGGAGTACTTCAGAAACCAATCACTGCCTTTGTCACTTGCTTCTGAATTCTCTCCACCAACTCCATCCCCAAGAAACCTAGGTGATCACATCTATTTACCATAGTTCAGATATGTTGTATCTGTGCCCTATGAAGGATGATTATTTTTTTTTATTTCTGCTTGTTAGCATGTTTCTTAACATATAAATGAACTTTTGAGAATTTCTGATCTTCATTTACCTCCATAATTGTAACTAAATCCTTATCTTCATTAATTTCTTGCGGTGCATTTATATCTATACAATACTGCCTATAGTTTGTTTTTTTTTTTTTTTTGCATCCAAAGTTGCATAACTTTACACCTTGGTATGCTGAATTGGCAGCCATATCCTTTCTCCAAAGTACCAGTCTATTTAGATCATGCTGCAGGATCTCTACATCATTATTAACTACTGCTCTCCCAGTATCACTGATGTACAAATTGCAGCAGCAATCAACATAGAGCTCTGTGGTCACCTGCCAGCTCTTTATCTCCATATGCTACTCTGTTATTGATCCATGTCACCAGCTTCATGTCCATTGCCATTTGCTCTAAAACTAATGTAATAGGGCTTCATATTTTACCTGTCAAATGCTTTCATAAAGTCCAGCAGTGTAATGGCCATTTTCATTATCCAACTCAGCTCTCAGTTTATTGTAGAAATTGGATAAATTACTAAGACAAGACTTTCCCTTCACAAAACCATGTTCTCCATAAAGTTGGTTAAAAGCATTCTGCTTTTCCAATACCTTAACCATACTTCTGAGATATTAATTGGTCTATAATTTAAAATCTCAGTCTTCGAGGTTATGCTATATAATGGAACTATTTTGCCCTCTTTCAATCCCCTTGGCACTATATCATTGCCAAGACTTAAAATTAAGAGTTTGGTCAGCAGCACAGTCGTTTTTCGTCAAGTGTCTGGTTTAGGAACTTTGTTGGTCATTGAGTATGATTGAATTGATGCAACTTTACAGTAACGGAAATGTTATACACACAAGTTTTTGTGCGGAATCAGATCAAAAGTTTTGGGAACTTTGGAAGTAGAGTTTCCAGAAAAGTTTTTTTGAACTCCCACTATGTAGCATGAGTGGATTATGGATTTCCTTCTATTTTTATTAATTTTATATAAATATTTTTTTAATTTAGTTTTTACATAGCCCAGAAACTCCACTATAGACAAACATGAAACCTTTGTAAGCCACTTCAGACCTCTAATAAGCCGAGTTATTTATGGTTATAAATTCTATGAATATAATCTTATTTCATTTTTTGTGCCCTTTTTTGATGGGCTGGCATAATAAAAATAAATATAAAGTATTCTTATCTAACATAAGCAATCTCATTTGTCAGCAAATGGAATTGCTTATGTTAAATAAGCAATCCCTGGTTGGCTGAGTGGTTAGCATATCTGCTCCCCCCCCCCCAAGAAAGAGGCTGTGGGTTCGAAGAATCTCACCAGGGGCACTGATGTTTGCAATTGTGCTGCTGTAACCTGTGTCCTGGTGCAGTATAATCTTTGATGTCTTTGTGCCATAAAAATCCAAAATAACTAACCCACTTGTCAGCTACTTTGCAAGCAAATTTTTTCAGATCACATGGCTGAAATCCGATTGTCATATGTACTTTACAGCAGTTTCCTGTGTTGAGAGCATTGTTGACAAGAATTTAATTTAATAACAGTATTCTAAAACTAGAGTCTTTCTTCTGGAGTTTATAGTTCTCTATTTTCCTTCTTTTGTATCATTCCACCAATGATCAGCACTACAAAGCATTTTTTATTATTATGAAAGCAGTGCTTTGTTGAAATTACTTAGTTTCATGGGCTCAAAAAATATGGATTTAAATGTGGATTTTCTTCAGTTTTCTTTTTTAGATTAAATGCATACAAAAATAATCATTTGGTTATTATTATTATTTTTCCTGACCTCCATGGAGTCACAAGACTCATCGTGACAAAAGTCTCATACCACTCCTTAAATTCGTCCACAGTCTGCAAGTTCACCACCCTCTCATGCAATGCACTCCATGCTCCTACCACTTAAACTTACTTCTTACCCTTTTACTCACCACCAGCTTCTAGGGGTGGCCCCCTTGTCCTTGCTCTCATTCTGCCATATAAAAAATTCTTGGTGTTAACGTAATAACTCTTCAGTGGCTTAAATGTGTCAATAAACCCTATCCATCCTCATAATCAAAATTTTACAAGTCCTGATACCATTTTTGTTATCTCCAGCATCACTGCAGTCATCATTAGTTTCTAGATGTTTATTTCATACAAAAATTAGAAATCCCTTATTTCCTATTACTAGAGGGCAGATTTTTCTTTTGTCTTTGAAGTAAATTATTTGAAAGTGAAAAAAAAAAAAAAAGGATAATGCATTTTTTTTTTTCTTCTACCCTTATTCTTGAACTTATACACTGGCATTCACTAATCTCAAAGCAGATATTCTAGTCTCATGTCCTTGTGCACCATGTTACACAACTTCCATAGGGTGATCTGTTGTTCTCTTCCCCTCTCATCATGTTTTGAAAAATTGTTTCTTCAGTGTTGTAAAATTTGTTAAATAATAACATGTTTCTATCATATCTCCTCTTTTTTATTTATCAACCAAATTTAATCTATCTACATAAGGAGCATTCCACAGATATTAGCTCAGTCACTTGCCTGTGTGGATCATCTCCATTATTTCCTCATCACCAAGAAACCCAAGACACTTATTCTGTGCACAGTAGTCCAGATGTAGTCATATCAAATTGCATGTCCACCATCACATCAGAATTCCTAGCTTCATCAGTTTCTTGCAGTCCAGTTCAATCAGTGTGATCATTATATTTATATCACTCCCACCTGAGTGGTCACATGACTTGGAGAAAGGGGGGTGAGAAAAGTCATTATGAGAAAGGAGGAATATATTAATTTGTTTCTAAAGAGCTTGAATGCTGTAGTCTATGAGGAAACTGATATAGGGAATGCTATTCCACAGATCAGAGAAAGAATAGAATAAAAGAATTAAGCAAAGCAAGTTGAAAGCTGAATTGTGAATGGAGATGTTCACCAGCAGCTGCTTTCATCGAAAGTTTCTTTTTCCCTTGGTTAGACTATAATAAATTTAGTTTAATCCTTTATCCAAGTGTGAGCAAACAAAGTTTGCGCCTGAAAATATCTTCAGGACTGGGGTAAGGTGGTACAACACCGGGAAACTCGTTGCAAAGGTGGAGCAAGCTAGCATCACTCCTATCTCAGTATCTCCCATAATGCAAAACACATCTCCTTGCTGATATGTCTAATGTTATGCATTGGGTATTGGCCCTTCCCTTGGTGCCAGGATAAAGTAAATGTGAAAGTCAAACCAAGAACAGAAATCTGATCTTCACCAAAAATATGAATATGAAAAGTAAAGGCAAGTGAAAAGAGAACAGTCTTCTAAGAAATAAGAGAGGATTGTGTTTTGGTAGCATAGAAAACACACAATTATCTTTACCCCACTTGAGAATAGGTGAGTGATTTAACATGTTGTCATTGTTTTTATAAGACTTCCATTGTGAAAGGCCATGAGTGTAGTATTTTAGCAGCATGGACAGGCTAAGGGTTTATTTATTATCTGCATTTTTTATGACTTTATTTTTTACATAATTTGAAATCCTGCTCTAAAGACCAAGCCATTTCATTCTCTAAATAAGTGGAGTGGTGGTCTCATACCGAGTGCTGTAATTCATCTCCTACCTGAAAATATTCACAAACATCCCATGCCCATGGTGAATTTGAACCAGCAGCCTCTAGGTTAGAGAGTGGATATGCTATCCACTCAGCTAACAAGATCAGCACTGGAAAGATTGAAGTTTAAGTTAGTGCAAAACGTTCATTAATGTATAACAGAAAGAATGTGCATAACAAACAAAAAAAAAAAAAAAAAAAAAACACCATAGCCCTGAGGTACCCTGGCATTGATAGAGAAATCTGATCACAGGAAAAAGACAAAAAAAGATAGCTTAGTAAGAAAACTTCTATGCCAAATACCATGAAATCTTAAGAGGAACCAAGTTTCTCCAGACCTTTATATGGTGTGTTTCCAAAGGTAGATAAATATTAGTAGGATATTTGCTGTATAACAAGAGTGGTGGAATCCATATTAATGATCACTAAGTAATTGGCGAATTTTGAGGTAGTGATTAAGTTGCCTGCTGATGATATTCTTATTTTCAAGAGGAGAGACATCAGGGTAGTGAAAATATAATTTGATGGCTGAAAATTCAGCCATCAAATTATTTTAATGTGTATTTACATTGAGAGGTATTTACAAAATTAACACTGGGGAGTATTTTGTATGATACAACAAGGAAGAATGAATAAGGACAACGGACCATCCTTGTAAGTTGTGAAATGAAGTGATGAGTAAGAGTGTGAGAAGCAGTTTTTTGGTTGGAGGGTAGCTGGACTATGAAATATTTCCTGATAGTGTTTGAAAGTGCACACAGTGAATACGTTTAAAGGAATGGTATAATAGATTTTGTCAAGTAAGATGGGCCTCCAACAATGAGTTTTTTTGACATCATGGATGTCCTGCATAATAATAAAACATGATGAATGGAATTTTACTGAACTGTAGAATTCTTTGAACACCACTGAGTTGTTCAAATTTATGAATTGAATGTAATTTTTGTCTGTGACTAATGATAGCAGTAGGAACCACAAATGAGCATACCATGATTCCTTTCTCCAAAACTCCTTACTGGGTATGTTAGGAAGTATTTAGCAAATGTTCTGTGCATAAATTATTCTTGACAAGAAATTATATTGTTTATATTGCCAGCCTGGCTGGCCGAGTGGTTAGCATGTCTGCTCTCCAGTCAAGAGGCTGCGGGTTCGAATCCCGCCGTGGGCATGGATGTTTGTGAAAACACTAGTGGTGGTCGACGGTAGATGACGTTGGTGTAGTTGCGGTCAGTTGGTGGATTGTGAGTGGTGGAAGCAGAGTTGTAGAGTAGATGCCCTCCCTCGAGGAGTCTTTGGACTCCCTGGAGGTGACAAATAATAATACTGAGCATAAACAAACAAAGTTTGTATGTGAAATATCTTTATGACTACCTGGATATATAGGAGATATTATGAATCCATATGTTATAACCAAATAGTAAAGGAAATTTAAGTTATGAAATTACCAAGATAGCTTATTAGAACATAACCATCGGCATCAGAGTTGCTGTGGTTTGTACCACTTAAAGAGATGGACTCTGCCCATAAGTACACATTTAACTTTTTGACATAGGACTGTATGGTACTGAACAGGGATTTTGTCCTATCAAGCTTTCTGTCCTGGTCTCTGATGAGAACCAACAGTTTGAACAGCTGTCAGGTCACTAAAACCTAATCTAAGCACTAATAAAAAGTTAATATACAGGCTTCAGGATAGAGTTTGTCTTAAGTAGTACAGACCAAGGCAACTCCAGTTCTGAAGGTTATATTTGCATAGCTCTTTTCTATGTTTGGCTTTTCTCTTTTCTAAATATGGATCAATCTACAATATCCTCCATTTCAATAAATTTATTTCATTTGCAAGCATTTAATCAGTAGAAGTTACCAAGCACAGTCTGAATGCGTTAAAATTTTTCTGTTTTAAAATGTTTGCTACTTGTGAAAAATGCTTAAAGATTTGACCCCATTGGATAGATAAACGAATTAAATATTTATTAATTTTGATGGCATACTAGTGGCAACATATGCACTTGTTTTATCATCATTCTGAATGAGTATATATATATATATATATATATATATGGATTAATCATAAATGTAATTTAAAATAAATTTGTATAATTGTTGTTATATGAGTACATATATCTATATTAGCATGATATATGTTCGCTGAAGTATAAAACTGGTATTTGTGGAAAATAAAATTTTGCTCTACGTTACCTTTCTCTACTGAGCTCCCAAATCTCAGCAGATAAAGATAATGAGGTTCATGCTAAGAGAATACTCTTAGCAGAAACCTCAGAGAAATAGATTAGTTTTTTAGCTAGTTCTGAAACATGACATCAAAATACACTGATGCTAATATGCAATTATCTGTAAACTCTGCAAAATGACTCATAAGTGACATAAGTACATTCTTTGACCATTGAATCATCTCAGGATTTATGCAGAAAAATATTTTGGGAAAAAAGATATTCTTTAATTACTATATACACATTTTTAATGTTAAAGCCTTGCAGTGTCGTTTGAATTAGAACTTAAAAAAAAAAAAAAATTAATGCTTAGGTTGGGTTGTCATTTTTTATGGCTGTGAGGATAACACATTGTGTTTAGTTGGGAATATCAGTAATCTTTCAATTATCGAACTACATCAGGAAAGGTTTGTTTGTTATATAAATGAAGGATTGGTTAACTAAAGGAATAATTAACATGTTACACCAGAAGTTAGTCTATACACTACCCAGTTCAAGGATTGATTATTTGAAAGTTTAAAGATTGGATAAATTGAGAGATCACTGCACTATTAATCAAAATAGCTACTTAACAGCAACCATTCTGAACAAGTCCCAGCTGACAAACCTTATTTATATATAACCACAATGTTAAAAAATATATATTTTTCTTCCTTCAATTATCCTGAAAATAAAAAAATATTGTGTATAATATAATATATATTGTAAAATATTTTGATATTTATTATTTCAGAGTTATTTATATTTCTCATAGGACTGAAAAGCATAAACTAAGAATAATAATAATATAATGATGTTCAAAGCATGTAAAATTTAAAATTAAATTATTACATAATTAGAAATATTTCAAGTTAATATAGGCCATTTTTTTTAAATTTCTTCAGTAGTTGCTTTCTATAACTGAATTTAATAAATAAGAAAGAACAGTAAGTTGTAAAAAATAGTTTATTGTGTGGGAAGGATAAAGGGTACAACTTCTGTATGCATGTAGTATGTGACTTGTTTCTGAAGTGAGTTTTGTAATAAAGAAAATGTGATTTTTTATATCTGTCTTTTTTTCATCTCAAAAGGCTCACAAATTCATACATATTTAAGAAAATTCAGAGAGAAGTGCTTCGGGAATTTGCAATGCCTGCAAGAAAAATTGTCATCTTTTAGCCATATTGTAATATGGCTAAGAAATATGTAATAAGAAAAATCTACTGACATTTTTTTTTTTGAACAGCTGGAGGTTATTGTTATTAGAGAACACTTCACGAGGAAAGCTGTTCCAGAGGACAGAGGTAGATGGAATAAAAGAGAAGTACTGTATGCCCACAGATGCAAGACACTTGTGTACATGTCAAAAGAAGGACAATCTATTCCAATATTAGGGTAAATCAATGCGTTTCATGGGATAATTACTTTACTTTTAGCATGTCAAACTGAATAAAATAATGGAAAGAAAGCATTTTCCTCAACATACCATCAGGTTGGAAACAGAGTTATGCAAGGAAGTTTATTTTCTCCTCACTTGTGGAGGACGTCATGCATGAGGCATTGGATGAGCTCAAGACAGGAATTAGGATAGGTGGTAGATTGATCAGTATGCTGATGATACCATACTTCTCTCATAATGATAATGAAGAACTAGGACAAATTCTTGACAAAGTTAAGAAGAGCAGTAATAACAGAGGACTTCAACTCAATCCTAGCAAGACAAAGATTACGGTTCTCAAAGGAAATATAAATAGGGAAGCTCTTGAGAAACAAATGTACCTTAATGGAGAAAGAATTGAGGAAAGGAAGTCAGCAACTTTGAGTACCTGGGATCCATTATTAATGTGAAGAATTGCTGTTCAGAAGAAGATTAGGAATGGCTAAAACAACAGTCAGAGACTTGTCTAAAATCTGGAAGGATGGATCTATTTCCATGGGAACAAAGTTGAGGATTTTGGATGCAGTTGTTTTTCCAACAGTGACTTATGGATGCGAGACTTGGAACCTAAAAAAGTCAGATGAGAAACATATAGCTGCTTTTGAGATGTGGTGTTGCCGAAGGCTGTTGAGGATATCATATACTGAAAGGCATACAAATTAATGGGTGTTAGAAAAGATCAGTAGAACTTTAAGGCTTCTTAAGAATATTGACAGAAGAAAGTTAAAATATTTTGGACACATTGAAAGGATGGAAAGAGGACTTTTCAGAACAGTAATGGAAGATAGTTCCTGGAAAAAGAGGGATGGGTAGACTGTCAAAGAGATGGATGGATGGTGTGTGTGGAGTTACTGACCTTAACAGGACTACATGCCAAGGCCTGGTATGCCACATCACCATACAGCACCCACATCAGATGTCATACCTTCTCATGAACTCATTCACACTAGATGCACTCACTCACCATTCTGCGAGAGAAAAATGTAGCTCTCAGTCCTTTCTTAATCATACACAAACTTTACTTCTACAGATGCCCATCCTCTCCCCACCTTCCAATAATAAAAAATTTTATCTGTTGGTATCCTATAACACCCTTTCAAAAGTTGAAAGATTTCTATAATATCATCCTTTCTCCTATATCAGGTCAGTCCTCATCATCTAGACTCCATTATCTCATCTTCGCACCCTTTCCACAGCTTATTTATTCACTCCAAATCTGCACTGACTAGTCAAGATGCAGTCATACCAAGGCTTCATGCATAAATTAGAGCACCCTCTAAATCCAGATCTGGTGATTGATGGACAGATATCAAACACTGCTTTACGGAGGAGTCTAGGAGAAGGCAGGTGACCAGTGGTGTACCAAAGGGTTCATTACTTGATCCTCTGTTGTTAAACTAAGTGCAGTGCTTTCTCTCTTGCAATTTTCATATTTCATTTTACCAGACACACATCACAGCACAGATTGATCTGAACTGATGCATACACGTCTTGCCCATTTCAGAGGAAAATGGACAGGAAAACTGTTTTCTTCAAATATCACATTGAATCAGATGATGTCATATGCATGTTTTCTCGTGTTTCTCAACACAGTCTTCCTGTGACATCAGACCTATATTTTTTTTCACATCTGTACATGTCTAGGAAGTTTTTATTGTGGTGAAATTTTTACAAATAGTTTTATTTTTTTTAAGCAAGTGTAAAAAACACACTTTGAGTATTGATACAGGCACAAAATCTTTTGTTATGATTCCACTAAAATGGATAACTATTCAGATGTGTAACTTCCCAAATTGCACATGTATCAATAAAACAATAACAGGTCTGCTGAATAATTTTGATAGATTTTTCTTGCCCTTGGGCAAGCATAAGATGATAATAAAGCTGTTGCTTATGTTATCAAATCTCTCAGTGTGTCTAAAGAAATACAACCAGCATTCATTTCAGTTAGTGGTTGTGTTTAATTAACCAAGAATTCTGGTTTTTAACCTTTTCTAGTAATTTAATCTATCTGAAGGTGGTTTTTTTTCAATGTATATAGTTAGCACAAATGATTTGAGAGGCAAGAAGTATTGTATGAGAGAGGATGTAAAGCACTTATTACAAGAGGCAAAATTGAAGAGGAAGAAGGTGAATATTGCAAGTCTCCTACCATACTATGATAGAGGTGAACTGAGAAGGATGCAATTGCTAGATAACAAGTCTATACATACATTGTGCACAAATAATTCTAGGATCTGTGTTTGACAGGAAGAACAATGCTGATGAACTGCATATAAATGGACACCTAACACTAACATTTAGTGTTAGGTGTCCAGAGAGCTTTGTTCACTGAGAATGCTAAAGCACACATTCAGGAAAATTTAAGCAATTAAGGTAGAACCAGGTGGGTTTGTAGGAAGCTGCCCATGAGGCAAATGAGTAAGAATGACCAAGTACAGAATTTTCTCTCTCAAGCAAAAATATTGAATACAGTAGTCAATTCAGGAAGTAAAGGTGGGTGGAGCCTAAATGGATGCTGCAGTTTCTATACTATAATGCCAGAAGTATCAGGAACAAGAGAAAAAAAGTTTTTGGTATTGGTTATTGCAACCTTGCCAAATGTTATAGGCATCAGCAGATGTGGTTACAGAGATAGAACATGAAGGGTTTAATATTTTCAAGGAAAATCAGATGGGAAGGTGTATTACTAATGATAGCAGATTAATTGCAAATTTAATCCTGCAAATTAATTGCAGGAGGTAGCAGGGTTTTTTCTCCCGGAAACTCGGGTTTTTCATCCTGCATACAGACAAACTGACCCTTCAGAGCATGCAATTTACAGACAAAGATACTAGCTGTGGTGGCGGTGGTAGTGGCCAGTAGATGGCGCTGATGTTGATGATTGGTAGTAGAAGTTTGGTGGAGACAGTTGTACAATAGGTGTCCTCCCGCGAGGAGTCTTCGGACTCCTTGGAGGTGTCACGAATAATAATAATATGGTGACATGAGGAGCTGAAGGATCTTCCTCAGTCATAGCCAAGTTAGCCAGTCTTGGGCGTGGACAGCAGGGTTTTTTTTTCCCAGTTTATTCTGGGGTTTTTCATCCCGCAATGCAGGCAAACTGGCCTTGAGAACTCAACACTACAGGCCATAGGATACATCGGGGCATAAGCCTGACCACCTTATCCTGTAAACGGAGTGAGGTCCGATGATCAATGGACCCTCGACACCGCAAGGTAAAAGAGGGTATAAGGAAGATGAGATGAGATGATAATAATAAAATAGAATATGAAATAGGCAAGGAGATTTCTGTTCATTAGAAGCTGTCTGGTGTCTGCCACCAAACTGCTTCAAATGAATCAAGGCAAGTAAGACAAAATATACAGTTGGTTGTTGTTATAGGCCAGGGAGTTCCACAGATGATCTGGAAGATATGAATCAGCAAATTAGTACAGGTCAAGTGATTATTATGGGGGGACTTCAACTATGGAGAACTATGGATAGACTGGAAGGAAGAAAGATCACATCACAGGAAGGAAATTGAATTTATACATCTACTAAGAGATAATTACTCGAGGCAGCATGTGACAGAGGTGACTGGGGGTGCAAGAGTATTGGATCTGATCATAGGATCACAAGAGCTATCCATTACCAAGGTGACCTCAACCTAATGAGTATACATAGGTTGTGCACAAGGAATTCTAGGATCTGTGGTCTGTTTGACAGAAGGATTTCTACAATACTGTACAAAGGAGATTGCAGAACATGAGGAATATTCTCTAAAGAAGGGGCATATATAAAATTACAAGCCAGCTGATTATGACAAGCTTAGGAGGAAACTTAAATCTGTGCCATGTTACGGGTACCTGCAAGGGAACTATGTCAGTAGTGCATGAGAGAGAGAGTTAAGGATCATCTAGATAAAGCAATACTAAATTGTATACCTAACATAAAGAGGGTTAATCAAGTACACTTTAGATGGATGACCAATATCATTAAGCATGAGCTGACAAAAAAGAAAATGTTGTGGAGGGTATATAAAGAGAAAGGTGACCAAACTCGTGAACAGTACAAGGCCCAGACAGGAAAGGTGACCAGCATGCCAAGGAAGGCAAAATCAGATTATGAGAAGAATCTAGCTGAGCAGGCCAAAGGAAATCCCAGAGTTCTTTTGTTATGTGACAAGTTAGAGGAAGAATGACTATGGAAGAGTAATCTTAATGAGTGATAATGGTCACAAGGAGACAGAAGGGGATAAAATAGTCAAGTTAGTGACCACTTTGCAAGGGTATATCATCCTAGTGAGGTTACTGCTTTAACGTATGTGGCAGACACTAATGCAGGAACACAGGTGGATGAATTGGAGGTTCTTAGGATATTGCAGAATATCGATGTAATACAGCTGTGGGATTAGATGGGATATCAGCTCGGGTTTTTATTATTATGGGTATCTCCATGGAGTCAGTAGACTTATCATGGAAGACCCAAGCTATCAAAACAATATCTATCATATTTCTTCTTTAATTCATTTACAGACAAAGAACTCACAACTGAATCAGCAATGCATTCCACTCATTCACCACCCTCCAGGTGAAAAACCTCGTTCTCACACCCTTGTTAACCAGACTTTTCCTTAATTTCCAAGGATGACCTCTTGTTCTTCCATCACTATTACACAGCTGAAACATTTCCCCTGCATCAATCTTATGAAAACCTTTTAGTAATTTCAATCTTTCTATCATATCCCCTCTTCTCTGCCTTTCAACCAACCTCTGCAATCCACAAGCTCGCAATCTATCAATGTAGGGAGCATTTTTTTACATCACTCACCAACTTAGTCACTCTCCTCTGAACCCTCTCCACAACTTCATCTCCAAGGAATCCAGGTGACCAGACCTGAGCACAGTAATCCAAATGCGGAAGTATCAACGCTTTATAAAGGGGAATAATAACCTCTTTATCTCTGGATGTCAGTGTGTTCCTCAACAACCAAGTAATCCTATGTGCAATCTTGGACACCTCAGCGATGTGTCCCCTGAACTTCATCTCCCTATCTACCAACACCCCTAAGTCCCTAGCCTCATCAATCTCTTGGAGTACTGTTCCATCAATGTAGTGCACAGCTGGTAATCTTTTAATCCCAAAATGCATAACTTTACACTTTTCCACATTGAACTGACATCCATTTCCTTTTGCCCATTTTACCAGCTTATTTAAATCATCCTGCAAACTCTCAACATCAGCTTGATTTTTTATTGTGCTACCCAACTTTGCATCATCAGCAAACAACTGCATATCTCCCTTTAAGCCATTTCCTATATCATTTATGTACAAATTAAACAACAATGGCCCAAGCAAGCTTCAGACTACAATGAAGCAGAATTCTGCAAATACAAAAGACCTAAGTCAATTCTATGCTCAGTTAAACACAGCTAATCTCACCACCCTTCCAGGGCAAGCTTAAAGCTCAATGATTCTCCATTCAAAGAACTTTCTTTTCAGACAAAGGGGAATATGAAAAGCATTTATGCTTCACCCATCAAACCAGTAACGTTCTGCATACCTCAGTATTATCTAGGTCTACCTACTCACTGATGAGTGTCGTTTTCCTGGATGCATGAGAGGCTCTGCTTGGGGTAGGTTTTTTGCTGTCTCTAAGTGGAACCACCGCTGAGATTATGGCTCTATCTGGTGGTGGGGTGAGCCGGCGCTGAGAAGTTCTTCTTGGTGACGGAATGAACCTGTTACTGAGTGGAACAACGGCGAGTTGGCTGGTCCTCCGATCGCTCGTAGGGAGTGGTCTGGGGATCGCCTAATTTTTAGTGAGGTCTTTACTTAATAAAGGTCGAAACCGGTCTGCGTAGTGACCATCCACCATAATGTATAACATCATACATCACCTAGGAGATGTGTTTTACATTATGGGAAATACTAAGAATAGTGATCAGAACTTTGCTACGAGTTGCCCTAGTGTTGAACTATGTGCTTTAGTTTGAAATAATGTGGGATTTAATATCCCCTTAATTTAAATAATGTTACATCGCCAAAGTGAAGCCTATTGGCTCTTTATTTAAGTAATTTTCAATTTTAGTTTCCCTGCCCAATTACTTCAACTTGTTCAGAAAACAGTAACTTCAATCGCTTATGACCTTCCATGTTCAGATGCAACCCATCTGTTGCATACAGGCTGTCTTTTGCCTTCAAATACACTCCAGACATCAACAAACTCCAGACCTCTTTTTTGCACATTCTTGCAATTATATCATTCATTATCATTGCTCGTCTACTTAACTCATAATTGTGAAAACGAGGCAGCACACACACACACACACACTATCCTCACATTGACACTTCTTCACGATATCTAACAATGTTCTTAAATCTTTTGCTATGCAATGTATACTACCACTTGGGACCTTTGTACCCACCATAACTGTCATCTGTTCTGCATCATACCCAGTGGCGGCCTGTACATAAGCACTGCGACACTGCAGCACCCTCAAGGAAAAAATTAAATTTTGTTTGTGTTTATAAATAATTACAATGCTTACAACATTATATAAATGCAATGCAACATTTTAAAGGTTACAGCTTATGTTTCGACATTGATTAAATAGTTAATAATTGGAATTGTTGGATTAGCGCTTTAGATTACGAAACAAATGCACTGCGATCTAACGCCGATATTCGTTTGCGCTTGTCATTGCATGTTATGTCATTCAGACACTGCCCAAATGGCAGTGTATTTTTAGTATCCTTAAGCACGTTATTTCTGTGAGATATGAAACGTTTATTATTGGTGAGTGGTGAACTATTTTTTGTAAATCTTATTCTATTTTGTTAAAATAACATAATTATTTATTTATTATAGATACAAGGCTGAATTATGATGAGTGTCACTGTTGAAAATATGAAAAGAATAATATTTTTTCAATTATCATTACACGAAACAAATGCAATGCGATCTTTCACCGATATTCGTTTGCACTTGTCATTGCTATTGATATGAAACATTTATAATTGTTATTGTTCGTGGTGAGGATGAAATATTTTTAATATGTAAATTTATTTATTAATAAGTTCGTTACTGATTAGGGAAAAAAAGTTTTTTTTTTTTTTTTTGTATATGTAGCACCCCCACTTAAATTTATCTCTGGCCCTCTCTCTATTGTTCTGCCAGCCAAGCACTCCTCAGGCATACCGCTCTCCATACCCTTAATCATAGAATCAACATATATTTTACCACTCATAACTTCATTCAAGTCCAAACAAGAGTCACTCATGCTCTCATTTTCTACGCTATTCAGTATGACTCTCCCAGTTTCGTTACTCAACGCTCTTTTACTTACTCCATCACTCTCACGACATCTTGTTTCTTCTAGACCTCTTGTGCTTTCATTCTGTTGACTCCCAATCACTCCCATACTATTTATTTCTTCATCAATCACCAAAGACTCTCCCATACTTAATCCTGTTCTTGTTACTTCAGCTATAGTAATCTCCGTGGTCCTAATTTCTCTATTCAACCTATTTAACTCTGTTTTAATTTCCAGGACCCCTTACTGAGCACTTCCAATTCCTCTTGAAAAAGATGGTCACTTTTCATTTTCCCGAACTCCTGCCGAAGTTCATCCGCTACGGTTCCGACGTCTGCTTCCATTCCTAATCGCTCCAGCCTATCCCGACACTTCTCACAAACGTCGGCATTTTCATTCTTCTCGTTTAGCCAAACAGTCCACAAATCCTTCACATTCCTCACCACATACATATAACAGTTTCCGCAACGCATCCACTGCGAAAAATCCAACACAGAGCCAGACTCTCGTATAGAAGTCCTCCGAGCCGTTCTTGTTGGACGCCATCTTTAGTCGCTGAAGTAGTGAAACAAACAAATTATATATAACAGAGTTCGAAACAATAACACCACTGAAGGACACTTGTAACCAACCGAAGCACAATTTGAGACAAAAAAAGGCACACTATACTTTAATTTAAAAACACGTTTTCCAGAACAACTCAACACGACCGCCACGTTTACTAACGACAACGACAATTTTGCAAGAATGTGCAAGGGAACTGGTAATTCCTCTGACTAGGCTCTTTCATTTAAGTCTCAGCTCTGGTGGAGTTCCAAGGGAGTGGAAAGAGGGCAAGCAAAACGATTCCTTTGCATAAGGGAGATTTTAAGACTACAGTAGCAAATTATAGACCAATCAGTATCTCAGGCTTGGTGGTAAAAGTACTAGAAAATTGGTCAAAACGAGAATTCAAGAATGGGTAGATAAAAATATGATACTGTATGAGTCAACTTGGCTTTGTGAAGGGTCGGTCATGCCTTAGTAATTTACTGCCTTTTTATAAGAGTAACAGCACACAGTTGGATAAAGGAAATGCCTCAACGATTCTGCAAAACGCATTTGACAGAATACTACATGGAGCTGTTATGTAAATTGCAAATTTGAACAAATGGGGATGGACATGACACTGATTAGGTGAATAAGAGGGTGGCTGCTGAACAGATAAAGAAGTAGTATATGGACAGACAGAATTGAGGCAAAAACATGTCACTAGTGGTGTGCCACAAGGTTCGGTGTTGGGACCATTGCTGTTTAAATTTGTACATAAACAATATAGGAAACAACTTGAAAGGAAATATTCAGTTGTTTGCTGATAGGTAGAATAATAGTTATCAAGCCAATGTGAGAGCTTGCAGGACAATTTAAATAGGCTGTCAGTATGGCAAAAGACAATGGGTGTCAGTTTAATGTGGAGAAATGTGAAGTTATGCATTTTGAGATAAATAAATTACAAGCTATATATCGCATTGATGGCAATGTACTCCAGGAAATGAGATGAATCTGGAAATCTAAAGTTTAGAGGACATATTTCTAAAAAGGTAGCCCATAAGATTTCTTGGCTATTAAAGAACACATTAAACAAGTAGATATAAGAAAATTCTTTATAAGGCTTTGATATGTCCACATCTGGTTTACTGGTTTGAATGGGTTGCAAGAGTCAGTTGTGAATGCTTCGTCTGTTAATGGGTTCAAGGAGAGGTGATAGGTAATCTGGATAGTTTGGATCTCCCGCAATGAGTCTTTGGACTCCACATAATTGACTGTACAATAATATCTTACTATAATTCCATCAGAAATACATTTAGGAAATAAATTTGAGTCTTCATCATAACAAAATTGGACTAACACTAATCAAGGGCACTAGCATCGTCCTTTAGTAGTGGCTGCAGTACATGCATCAGTGGCGCACTCAGCATTTAATCTGGTGTGGGGGGGGGGAAGTTGAGTAGACAATTTGAGAATACACACTACGCATTGCATACGACCTATAACTGGGCATCTGCAGTGATCGTCAATAAATGATACAGGTGATCTCCTCTGGTCTGGCTCGGGCAAACAAATTAGCACTTGGTCCGCCCAAGCACTACCTCGTTGGCCTCGCGTTCACAGCAGCCGTGATTCCCCAAGAGCTATCGGGTATTCCCACCTTGTGACCGCTAATTCATAAGTAATATAGAAATAGAATACACCACACAACATTAAAAAAATGAATTTTAATTAGGAGTAGATTTTTGGAAATTTTTTCTAGTGTTTTTTTTTTTCCTTTTGGGTAGGGGGGAGGAAGGAACCCTTGGCCCCTCCCTGGGTGCGCTATTGGTTAAGATAAGTTAATTTTAGTACATGGCGATATTGTTAAATATAATTCGTGGTATTTTGTTTCTTTTTGACTCTATTGTTCGACTATTATTGTGCGATATTCTTCAAAAACCTACTTTATGGCTCCGATGCGGGCCAAAAAAATGGCGACCAAGACATCAAATGTTGACTGATATCAACGTGCGGGATTAAGTGCGATGTAGCGTGTGTTTAATGGCATTCGTTGCCGAGAGTGAAAGGTTTGTGGTATGAGAGCGAAATAGACAGAATATTTGTCGGAAATATTTCGTAAGCGAGTATAAGAAATGCGAGTTGTGTCGGGAGCGAAAGAATGAAGTGCGATATTGTAGATCTAAGCCAGGATTGTGGAAATGTTCTGGAAAGTGTAGCAGAAGCAGTGAATGATAGTGCACGAAATACGAATGAGAGGTTGAAGGAAGTGGTTGAAAGCAACCATGTGGATGATGAGATGCCAGCGCGGAATGAAATTGCACACTTACGCGAACTCCTTCAGGTGACAAAACGTGAGCAACTGCAGAAACGATTGACGTGTCGTATAGCAGGACGGAGAATGAAAGAAAGAGTGAATGGGAAAAGAAAAGTGTAAGAGAAAAGAGATAGTATTCTATGGAGATTCGATGATAACAGGTATACTTAAAGAGAACTTGACGAAAGCATGTTTACCAGGTGCCAAGATAAAGGATGTTAGTGAATCATTAAAGTTTGCAGAAGAAAGAAGCGAACGAATTAATTGTTTGAGCAGGCAAAAGGACTTGAAAAGTGAGAAATATGGATACGAAACAGTTATTAGAAGAAGCTGAAATGAAGAGTAAGAAAGTAAAGATTGTGAGTCTGCTGTTTCGGTATGACAGGACAGAATTGAGAATTTTATTCATTCGTGTGGGGTTCCCCCCGTTCCTCGGGACTAGTTGAGCCCTCCTAAAGAGGGGTTAAGTATGACTGTAGCCTGCGTATTCAAGGGGAAGATTTTGCCTGCTTGCGGGATGAAAACCCCACATAAACTGGGGAAAAACTTTGCTGTCCACATCCAAGACCGACTGACTTGGCTCTGGCTGAGAAAGATCCTTAAGCTCCTCATGTCGTCGTCGGGAATCGAACCTAGGACACTCCTTCTCCAGACATATGGCTGCGAAGCGCATAGCCAGGCTAACCGCGTGGACAGAATTGAGAAGAAAGGTCATGATTGTCAATGAGAAGACTGTGCAGGAGGAATGAATGATCGAATTAAATTTGAGGAAAAAAAAAGTTATTCGGTGCGAGTTTGGAAGTGCAAATCAGACATACTATGAGGGGAAGCTATCAAGCACATGTCTAGCCACCGCTGGGACAAGTGAGTGCAGGAATGACTGTGGAAATAGCCATTCCCTAGGATAGATGGGCGCAGGGATCCCGGGTTTCCCGAGATTTTAATCGGAATGGGCAGGTAATGACAATAGGTAAGAGTGACTGTGGGTCAAAAGGGATGATGAAATGCATGTACACAAATCCCCGAAGTATCAGAAATAAGATAGGAGTTTTTGGCTCGACTTGGCCAAAACTTGTTGGCATCAGAGAGACCTGGTTGTCAGAGAATGACGTAGTTACAGGGATAGGATGAAATGGAGATTGTATTTTCAGAGAAGATAGAGGTAATAGGACAGGGGTATTATTATTGTTAGCTGAGGAATTTCAACCAACAATAAATAAATAAATAAAAGTTAAGGAATATTGTAGATCTGATGGAAATGGCTCATTTCATGCTGTCTGGTCAGTTAACGGCCAGGAGGACAAAATATATTGTTTGCTGCTATAGACCTGGGGGTTCTGAAGAAAATGTGGAAGACATGCAACAGCAGATTAGCACAATGAGTGCACGTTGAACAATTATGGGAGACTTCAACTGATCAATGAAATTGACCATGCCCACTTCGCCTGGGAGGTCGCTCAACATGTGGATTTTCAGTCAAGAAAGAGTTTGTGGAACTACCAAGCTAGACATCATGACAAACTTAGGAGGCAACGTGGAGCAGAGCCGTAAGAAACTACATGGAATGAATATCACTAGTGCATGGGAAGTGGTTAAGAATCGCTTGTGTGAGCCAGCATCGGAGGCAGTGGTGCACCCAGGATTTAATCTTGTGTGTGTGGGGGGGGGGGCAAGTTGAACGGATAAAAATAATTCTAATACAATGAATTTGCATTAAAAATATTTTTATCCGTTCAACTAAAATTCGTTAAATTTCATTCATTCAATAAAATTCATTAGGTAATTATAAAAATTTATTTAAAGAATAAAATCCAGTTTTCTTTTCACAAAGAAAATTTATTTCAGTCGTGGTTACATTAATCTGTCTATGTGTGTGTGTGTGTGTGTGTATAGAGATATATATATATATATATATATATATATATATATATATATATATATATATATATATATATATATAGAGAGAGAGAGAGAGAGAGAGAGAGAGAGAGAGAGAGAGAGAGCAAAGCCAGTAGTTCAATCGTGGTTGTGTCATGGTAGAAAATGACCTTTCACTGATGCATGTCGTTACCAGAAGCGTTGCAAATATTTTTAATAAGTTATAGATGTTAGGATATATCATTTTGTCACACTTTGAAACTGCATCAACGGCATTTTTTCATGGAGCTATTGCAAACGGTTTTTATTTCTTATACCACAACTTGAATTCGGCGTTCAAAATTGCTGGATTTGTATAAGGCAAATCACAGCCATAAAATTCACACAATTGACGAAAATCTTCCATTGCACTTGCTGTTGGAGCATCTTTTCCATTTGGTAGAAGAGAAAAAAATTTTTTCAAAATGTTGCAGTGCCGAGTGAAACGTTCATGAAGTTGAGTCAATATTTGATCAATAAATGGAATGAAAATAGTTCTCCCGAAATACTCTTCTACAGAATCGGCTGGAACATTGGACCTTAATGTTTGTTTTGATGAAGTCCTTGGCTTTTTAATGTCAATATTAAAATTATTGGCTTTTATACATGCTTCATCATAAATATCTTTAAATAAAGAATCTGGTGTTTCACGAACGGTATTTAATTGAGCCACAACATCATCAACAAAATTTAGGGCAATTAAGAGGTCACCGTCAGATTTTTGCATTATTTTAGACAATAGTAATGTGCATTCAAATATTTTTTGTAAGCTAAATAAAAGATATTATAAATCTTAAAAGATATTAATATTATAATATTATAAACAACAAGGACGTCCTGTCTCTTAGGGGTATTGAAGAAATTGTGTACCTTTTCAATTATGCCAATGCAATTTCTTATTTGTCACAAATATAGCATTTCCAAGTGCCAAATTCAAACTATGTGATGCACAATGAACATTATTACATAACACCTCCAGGTAGTCCAGACATATCGAGGAAGGGCACCTACTCTACAACTCTCCATCTTCACCAACCACAACCATCAACACCAACGCCGTCTACCGCCGACCACTAGTATTTTCACAGACAATCACAAACATCCATGCCCACGGCAGGATTCGAACTCGCAGCCTTTTGGCTAGAGAGTCGGCCAACCAGGCCAGATATATAGATAAAAAATTAAATTTTGTGGATGAAAATTAGAACAAAGTTTTAATTTTTATTAAACAAATAAATAAAATGATAAGATTATGTTACTATTTACTTTTAATGAGATGGATGAGCTTCTCGACCTTGCAGAGTTTCTGGATATCTGGCTCAATATTGGTCAACTTCAGCACACACACACGCTAAGACGAATTCTGTATTTTGTTTTTATTTGAAGGAGCGATGAAAATCGTTTCTCGCAAAGATAGGTTGTAGAAAACTGCATGACGATTTTCGACTTCTTCAAATAATTCGGGAAATTCACTTCTCACTGAAGGCGAGATCCAGAATCGATCCAAACCACGATCACGGAATTGCATTTTAAACCCACTGTCACTTGAAAGCTCAATTAGTTGCTCTTTTTTCGATAACGAAAGTTCGTTCTCGTGACTGCAAGCCTGAAATGGATCGAGAAATCACAAACAGAAATTTCTTATAAAAAGTTATTCGGAAAATGTTTCCAAATTCTGTTTCAGAGTTTTGAGGTGGACACAAACCCTTTCCCGGTGGTTAAATTCTAAACTAATAAGTTTCGGGGAACTATACAAAATAACCAATTGTATTTACCTTTTGAATACTATCCGGGGAAGCTCCAAACCTCCCCGTCATCACGCGTTCGTAATCAGGCTACTGTTGATATTGACTTTATATACACATTCAAAACTGTAAACAAATGTCGAATAATAACACAATAATGTAGGCATAATTACCATAAAAAGAGAGAAAAGTCACAAAACAGAAAAATGTTCCTACAAACTAACCAATTGTATTTACTTTTGAATGCGATCCACTGGTCAAGTGTCCAGCAAGTCTTTCCATTCGTTCAGCGTATTAATATTATCGCATTGCAACTGATGGGAATTCTGTGTTTCTGTGGATTCGTTGCAGACCTCTTTCTCTTCAGAAACTACACACAAATGTCATTACAAACTCGTTTTGTATCATCACTGTCATCCGAGCTATTTTTCCGTTTAAAGAAGGTACAAATGTACTTATCCATAATTGAAATACCGTACTTACTCGCATATAATTCCCCCCCCCCCTGATTTTACTTTTCAAAAAAAGAAATTAAAAAGTTTCGCATATACCTCGCAAATGAAAAAAAAAAAAACTGAAACACGTTCAGAGCAGGGCGATAGTAACTTGCTCCCGCGGTAAACAACACGCCCTTCCCCAATAGCCACTATATTGCAGAGGCAAGAAAAACAAGTACTTTTATTATGTCAGTGAATAAGGTAAGAGGAGTCTATGTAATATATTTCTCAACAAATAGTGCAATTAGAGACAACTGGGATAAAAACGACACTAATTAATAAATCACATGTCTCCTCATACAGAAACTATGCTGTATAGACTCAAGCAAAACCATATGTTGCACTGCAAACACAGTAACTAAAACATATTATTAATTAGATTGTGTGAGTTTGCTGGGCAGCAATAAAATTCAACCTATAATTCTCTCTCTTAAGTTATCAGGGTGTAACAATATATCTTCAGAAGTGCTAAGTAATACTTAGACAAAATGTGTTGTGAGTTAACCCCAGTATTTATATTTTTAGGAAATCGCGCGAAAAGCAAGCTGACAATTGAGTTGAAAAGCCAACCCTCTTCAACCGAATGCCAATAATATGTGAAACTGCCATAACAGCATTTTCTCTATATATCTATCTATCTATATCTATATATAAGATATATATATAAGATATATTGTTACACCCTGATAACTTAAGAATGTGAAAATTTCAGTTATCATGATGTAACAAGAGAAGAATTAAAATCCCTGTATAGATAACTAAGTAAGCAAGCTTGTTCCTAAACAGCAGATATCGTTAAGAGCCATTGAAAGTAACGAATACAAAAAATTAAAAGAAAGAAAAACATGCTTGCATCCAAGTGAAAAATATGGCTGAAATTGTTTGTTGAACTAAATAATAAAAAGAATGGAATTTTATTACAGTTGTGATATGATAAAATAAGGTTAAGTAAAGCAAAAAAAAATTGTATAGATGACAGAGGTTAGCTTAAACAGAACCAAAGCTCAAGGTCATAATTCCCGAAATGAGACTTCGTCACGTGCACACGGACCGCATGATGTTTTGGCAGAAAACCACCACTCTAATTGGTCAGTGAAATCGACTCCAGTAAGGGGGAAGAAAAGAAATTGAAGAAGGTGCTGGTAGGGTCATCGTATAAAAGAGATAGGAAGGTAAAATATCGGAAAAGGGTGGAGACCAGTGTAGAAGATCCAAGTCAAAAAGTACTGTAAAAACTCGTGTCAATTCAAATCATATGTAACTGTAATCATTGCTCCATTACTGAGAATTATACTAGGACTTTAGTACATGTCAGACTAGAATGAAAATGTGCCTAGAGATTTATGCATGTACATTGTATTTTATTTAAGACCGTTTCAAAAGGTCAAAAGTGTGTATTAGCTCAGCGAAAGGATAAAATGTAATCCATATTGTCTTAGTGAGAAAATTAGAGTAACTGAATATACATGTCCTAGAAAATACAGAATTATAGCGTGATCAGATCAGGAAGGGGCTAGACAAAAAAGGTCAACTAGTTCTAGAATTATACATGTTTGTATGTATAGAATCTGTTATGGCGATATGTTCACAATTCTCTTGTAAGATCTTAACCTAATACTTGTGCTTAGCTACTGTTAATTTGTATTATATATTCTTAGTATTGAAACTGAGTTTTATTTGATAAAGAATGAATTGTATCATGTTTAAGGGTTCAATAAACTTTTGTTCCTTGAAAATACAGTTATCTGAGATTGCAGCTCAATGCACCACTTGTAACAACGTACGAACCTAATCAAGCGGGGGGGGGGGGATTTGTTAAGTTACGAGATAAAGGTCACGACTGCATATTAGTTTCATACTCAGACATGTTTTGGTAATTGCTCCTTGTTTTTGAATTTTATATCTTAAACTAAATATTTAAACCTATACGAGTCTTCGTATAGGTCTAAATATTTAGTTTAAGAGAGCTTTCTCCGTCTGACACAATAAGGAAACAAAGGGGGAGAAGAAGCTTGAATATTTGTATTTGGGTGATATCTTGTATATAGATAAGATTTGGATAAAGACAAATAGACTTTCACATGTAAGGATAGTTGAAAGCCTAATAATCGTAAATTGGGACACAACAATATTGAGCCTTGGTTGAAGGAGGAAAACCTTCAACCATAAAAATCAATAAACAACAAGCAATTGGTTGAAATGTAGTCAACACATGTTCACTTCAAATCTGACAAAACAGCAAGGGAAGGTGGAAGCAATAAAACCATACTAGTCATTCTGCCGCTATTTTTTTTTAAGTATTCATTTTATTTTAATAATTTTTACTTACTTATTCAATTTTAATTTGTTTTGTTTGGATAATTAAAATATATAGATTTATTTGGTTAATTTAAGCCTGTGGACCACCTGTCCCAGCGTTGGGGACCATAGGTTGAGAAACACTACTATAGGGTTCTCTCACCTTATGTGACCCGTAATTCATAAGAAGACATGACACAACATAAATAAAAAATGAATTTTAATCAGTAAAAGTATTTTGGAAAATTTTCTAGTGTTTTTTTAACTTTTTTCTTTTTTTTGGGGGGGGGGTCCGTTGTCCCTCCCTGGGTGCGCCACTGATCAGAGGACATACCTGGGTCAGGAGGATAAACCAAGTACGGATTAAGTGAATGATTAGCAATAAAAAGCAGGAGATGCAAAAAGGGCCTGCGAGATGCTTACAGAATACGCATCCCACAGGCCTTTTTTGTAAACATATCGCCAGCATTAACAACGTCATCTTTAATATGTTAGGATGTGTTCAGCATTTCTGCAATAAATTAGCGGTGTTTCAATATAGGCCCTATATTAGTCTGATAGCACAATTAGTAGCTTGTCTTGAAGGAACCAATCAACTTCACTGAACAGGGGAAATTGTTCGACAGTAATAAAATAATCGTCAATAGATTTCCCGTGATTATAAGTGCTACGCTCACGAATGCGTAGGTATCATTTTCCTAAATCAAGATGTTATTCAGATGTACCTGGTATGCACGATTCCACAGGATCTCTACTCAGCATAGGTTTGGAAGTGATAAGAACTTCTTTCCACACACACGTTGACACGAGGCCAGGAAAAAAAAAAAAAAAAGAACTTTGACATCATATTGTCAGCAAAAGATTTTTTTTTGGTTTTCATCTTTCCTCCTTTACCTCTCTCTCTCTCGCGACATAACTTTGAGCGTTTTCAGCAATGGTTTACTTAACTTCTGATGCTGCGTTTATAAAAAGGCATAACGTACAGATATCCCTTCCTCTCATCTGCTTTTAAAGCTTGACGACTGACAAACTTTGCTGCTGGTTTAAGAAGTGGACTTAAAAACGAGAAGACACTTCTAAATATGCCATCTGATCCACCCACGCTGAAATGAAAACCCATCAAATCCCTGAGCCCTACTTCTCTGTAGTGTAGTTTCTGAGATATCCTTCGTGTGACTGGTCTTTCCAAGACTAAAATAAACTTATTTCAATGACTGATTGAAATTTTTTTCTCCGTAACCAATAACAGTTTAGGTGATCAAAAACAAAGGAACACTTGGCGTTACAGGGAACAACAACTCTCAACAGTGGTGCATAAATATCTGCTGAATTGGAATTTCAGCAGATAGTTGTGCTGTTATAAATGTGGTTATAACAGCATATCGATGTGGTTATAAAACTCATCATAACCAGATCGATGTTTTTAAATTCTCCAGAAAGATGAATCTCAGCAAGTGCAACTTCACGTTTGCCTTGTCTGATCTCATCTTTCAATGGTAATTCCCATTGAAATTTCGCTTATGCGTTAGTAAAAAACATCTTCTCTACGAGTCTAAGGAGGAAGTTCATTAGTAGTATGTGACATTTGCAGCGTGGTTCGTAGAAGGTCCCTTCCACGACCTCCAGTCTCTCCTGGCAGAAGCATATCACATCTATAGTTCCTCAGCATCCAAAAAAACTAGGCATTATCTTTGCTACAGACGCTATTTTACACCCAACGATCTCTTAAGTATACACAAATTCCAACTCTCTCATGCTCAGAATGCTACTCGCGTGTTTGGAGTGGAGCACCAAAAACTTCTCTCGCACTTGTTAACGCGGTCCAGAGGAGAACAGTTCGTCCCAGAAACGATCCCTATCTTACGGATTCACTTCAACCTCCATCTCAGACGCAATATTTCTGCGCTGTCGACGTGTACTGTACAGATACTTCAACCGTCATTGCCCCACTGAAGTAGTGACCATCATTCCTCATTTAATACAAGAGCAGCATCCCTTTACTGTGCAAACACACCGAACCCGCTTTTCTTCTCTTATTCCGTCCTCTGGAACAGCCTTCCTCATGAAGTATTCACAAACGACTACAACCTCAAAAATATGTCAATAAACATCTGATTCCTCATCTGCAGCCCAAACACGGCACTGATGTGCTTACAAGTCCAAGTGTGATGGGAACCAATATCAAAAAGAACTAATCGGACATGAGGGAAGTATTTCAGAACGAGAAAAAACATGCTTATTAATAATGTTATTAAAAATGCTTATTTTCCCCCTTACATTTAGTTATACGTTCACTGGATTTACTGCAAATAAAAACATCTCACGAATGCATTTCATGTGTCACTGACGTGTTCTCCATTTAAGTTCACCACGTCTTACTCGTTAATACACTCTTATTTTGAAGTCACGCTGAAACAATTTCTTGTTTACTTATTCCATAATTCCCTATAGAAATACATTTCTGGTTAATTAGGGTAAAACGTTATTTAATTATGAAAAGTAAATGAATTTTAACATATTTAAGAATCGCATCGAAGCACTTCTTGATTATGCTCTGATCAAAGCAGTCCGATCAGAGTTATATATGTTTAAAAGATCATTTGAAGCACCCAGATTTCTGCTTAATTACACATGCAAATATACGACTGAAATTTATAAAACTGAGGTGCCATCTGTTCACATTCCAGAGAATTTTTTTCAAGGAAAAAAAAAGTAACAACGAAATCACTGAAATCCAGTGATTATTTTAGAAAACTTGTGCTACACTCATTGAAAAAGAAACCATGAAGTTCATGGTTCATGAACTTAAAAGTGCATAGCATCTACACTGAAATTCCTGCAGTCAAAAAAAAAAAAAATTTGTTGGGGGGAGGGTCTGAAATGCTACACACTTAAATCATTTTTAGAGAAAGTTGTGCTGTCACCCACACCAACCATCCACACCCATAATTTACCACTCAAAATAAAAGCACCCAAATGTGACCATCAGCTGGTACCATAGGCATTCCCGTGACGTCGATAACAACTGGATCTCCAGGACATCAGCTCTTTCCTGCTCATCACTTATACTGCCTGAATGCACTTCCCAGAATTCCCCCCCCCCCCAAAGAAATGGCATCCTGAATTACCGTAAGCTTTTTATTCCTATAGCATAAATAACAAAAACATGCAATGCAATACACAGTCATTTTTAAAAACATTAAATTAAAACTCATTTTAAAAACATTAAATTAAAAGTTATATCCCTATTAGTCAAGTAGTTCATAGCTTCGAGAGTAGCGCTCAAAAAGTCCGATTAGCTCCTGAATATGCTCTAAGATAACACTGAGTCACAATATGATCCGCAGTTTGTCTTTGAGCTCCACAATCACAATGTGGGGATTTACCCCATTTAAAAAGCACGTTTCGCAGATACACCATGACCAGTTCGTATTCTAATTAATACAAGTCCAGGATTTTCGTGGAAAAGGGTTTGAGCACGCATCAAAACTTTCTTGTAATGTTCTAGCAAGATGGATTGATTGGATCTGTGGTCCTTTATCGCTTTCTCAGATTTGCAAATTTCTAGATTAAGGAATAATACTGAGTACTTGGCTCGCTCATTGTCTGCCAGTCAGTTTGGTTTTTTTTACTTTAAAAAAATACTTTTTCGGTGTGTGTGTGTGGGGGGGGGGTAATTCTAGGAGTTAGTGAAACCAGATGGAAGGATAACAGCGATTATTTGAGTAGAAGCGAAAAATTCATCTATAATGAACAACGAAAGGACAAAATAATGCGGGTTTGTTACTAAGGAAAGAAAGTAAAATATACTTATTACCTGAATGACAGAATACCGAAGACACCTTTAACAGCTACCCCAGTGACTCTTACCATAATTCAAACAGAGGTACATGCCAAGAACTAATTCTGAAAGCATGGCATATGAACAGCTAGAGGAACTAATAACATCAGAAAGGCAATTTCATTACAACGAGCAACTTTAATGCGGTAGTTGGAGAGGACAGCGAGAAAGTGGGCGATTGGAGCAGGCAGGAAGAATGCAAGAGGAGATCGATTGTTAGATTTCTGTAAACAGCATGGCCTTATAGTTGGCAAGGTGCTTTTTCTAGTACCAAAAAAGCAAAAACACTATACCTGGAAATCACTAGGGAATGTTGCACGATACTAGCTTGAATACACGCAGGTCAAAGAGAGAGAGAGAGAGAGAGAGAAAGAAAAAAACTAACTCAAGTCATGCTATAGCTATTCAGGAGCTGACCACTCACTCATTATTGCAAAATGTAGAATAAAACATAAGAAAATGAACAGAATAAGGGGGAGAAGATGGAATATTGAACTGCTGAAGACAAATATAAAAATGGATTTTAAAAAGAAACAGATGCCATGCTAGAGAAGAACAACAAAAAAGACTGGCGGTCATCACGAAAATAATCAAAAAGAACAACACAAAATGTTAGGATTTTCAAAATTAAAGCCGTGGAACCCTCGGATTACAAATGAGATACTTAATAGAATAATACAACGAAGAGGACTCTAAGAAGGTAAGGAACAGTACGGAAGACTGGGGATGGAATAAATATGTAAAGAAGTTGAACATAAATTAAAGACAGGAGGGGCTGACAAGGCATATTAAATAATTGCTAGCCACACCTGCAATCTCCGGACAAAAAAAAAAAAATTACTGGTAACAAAGATAGCAGAGAGAGAGAGAGAGAAAAAAAAAAAAGATGGAAGGAATAACTTGAAGGCTTACATAGCGAAGAAAATATGAATGGTGAAATTATCGAACCACAAACCAGATGAAATTAAAAGAGCGATTAATGAATTACCTAACTGGAGAAACAAATGAAATAAAAACTTAAATATGACTTCACACGTTGCATCTTCAACGTGATTAGATTAATCTATCAAGAAGTACCGAAAGTCACGATTTCTGTAAATGTTTGAGGGTAACAAGATCCAAGAAAGGGAATGCAACAGATTGTAAAAATTAGTGAACATTGAGTTTCCTCCATCGTGACTCAAAGATCATTCTAAGTATAGTGAAGCATAGAAGAAAATAAAAAAATTGAATGTTAATTAGATGATCAGCCCTTGATCTATAGTCCTCGTGCGACTGATTATTACCAATAATTTTGGTAATAATCAGTCCCACAATTGCCCTCAGCAGAGCCCGAGCAGCATTGATCTTCATTCCATAACACGATGTAGCTGCAAGCTGTCCGAGTTTGTCATAATCACCAGCCTTGTCATTTCACATATTCCTCACATGGAATATTCCTCCACTCAAGTGATCGCTTCATAGTCACTTTCACCAAATGGAGAAAAATATGATTCCATTTACAATACCATCCTCTGATGAGATAAATCTCGAGACTCTTGATCCTCGCGTGCTCTGTTCATCTTCTTTGCCCCCCCCCTCAGATGCTGTCCTTTCATTCCAATCTATATTAATTAATATTAGCCAGAACGATCAGCCGTTTCTTATTTGGCAAACTAATTTGCGTCTACATTTCCTTCACACAGCCTTCCACATTACCAGGTCCACAGCAACAGACCTGCACACCTCTACCTCACACTACTGCCATCATTTGCTCCTTGCACCTCCACTTTGGATGGGCATAACCCTCCTTCCTTTCTGCCGTCTGCACTCCATTCCTATTCCTGTCAGGATATTCCTCCTCGTTCAACACCATTCACTAACTCCAGGAATTTTTGGACGAATTAACTAGATCAACACAAGTTCATTTCTGGTTTTGCAACAAGTCCCACCGAAATCTTCTCAGATGTAACGCCTCAATTCCCCCCCCCCCCCAACAGACATTCCTCTCCCATCACTGATCTTACATCCTTCCCCAGACCTGAAAGGTTGTCCCAAGATTCTTGGCCATCTCAAGTCTTGTCTATTCAAACATCCGTTTCTGTATCCAGCAACGGATAACAGTGTCTTCCCTTAAGCTTCCCTGTCTTTTGTATTCCTTCTTTCCCACTCCCTCACCTCTCCATTCATACTCTTTCCTGTCTTCGTCATCTCTTGTTTCCTCAGATCTTTTATTCACCGCAACCGTCAGTCTCCTTCCAGCAGACACACGAAATTCATTTCAATGCAGTCTGTCTCAGCTCCGTCCGTCTCCCTCAAATTCACCTCGGACGTTCACAAAATGCACTCCTCACACAGCTCTGTTAGCATACCATTCTTAGTCTTTGCTTGCGATCTCAGGTCATCACCATCATACCAGGCCTTTTTTTTTTTCTCTCCCTGCTTTCTCAGAACAATGTCATCTTCAGAACGTAAATGACTAATATTTATTCCATTTATGCTAATTCCAGTTTTCCTATTGGACAAAATATTGTACTTGTAATGTATCAGAAAACGAGTTTGGATATTCGGACCACTTCTCTCAACGCCAAATTCCTTCGCCGATGTTCTATGAAGTTAGAACCAGTATAAATTAGCTGTAGATATATATAAGATAATACATAGCATCATTCCAGGAGATGTGCTTTGCATTAAGGGTAAATACGAAGAATAGTGATCAGAGCTTATTCCACCTTTACCACGAGTTGCCTTGACTTGCACTACGTGTGGGGGTCACCTAGACTTGCAATACTTGCAAGCGCAAACTTGACTTATTTGTCTGTTTGTTTACTTGGGAAATGGAGTAAAACCAGGTTTAAAATAGCTTGGCATCTTCAACACACACATATATATTTTTTTTTTGGATGGCCTATTGTATTAAGGAGGTTTTTATATACAGAATGGAAGCCTTTTTCAAAATATACAAACACTAAACATGCAGGAGGGTGATATTCGTTTACTCTTTCTATTACATCAGTAGCAGATGATCCACTGTTGTGAATCTTGCTCTGAATGCTGCTTGTTCATTTGGCTGCGTATCATCGAAAAGCCTTCTTGAATATACAAATTTTTCGTGAAATTGTGAAAGACTGGTTGGATTATAGTTACCTCTGTTGTCCTTTTTATATAATCATCGATTGATTGCATTGCCGTGGAATTTGTAGTTAAAATATCATTGAACACATTGAGGTCCTTACGAAACTGAATCTCCCACCCCTAATTTTTTTGTTTTCTGCTAATACCATATTTTCAGGACTAATAAATAAGAAACGTCTTAAGTTTTTCATAATTCTTCCATTATGATTGGGTGCAGTATCTACCGCCTCCAAATTAATAAAGGCTTCGAATTCGTTTCTCTCTCCTTTTGTATTGGTCCTTATAAAAATTATTCCATTATTTTTTACTTGTTCTCTGGTACTACATAATTTTCAGGTTTGGAATTCATTTCTCATTCTGTGTAATCCTTGCTTGTTTGATTATTTCACATTCGCACTCGAGTTGATATCTCCATTGCATCCTTGGTTGTGATGGCCTTTAATTCTTGTCAACTCCATTTAAGGTGGGGATGAGAAGTAAAATAAAAAAGATTCACACCTAGCCCTCGAATATTCACACCTAGCCTTGGTGGGAAGGAAAAAAGGAAATTAGAAACTCATTCGATCCGATGATGTTGGACCTCCTCCGAATTACAGCACATTTGCGGTTTAGCATACATTCATTCTACAACATACTAGGCGTCCAGACAGTCGTTTAACTGGCTCAGATTTGACGGAAGAGGGCTTTGTTTCCGAATTTGTTTTTCCAAACATGCCGCATACATTCTTAATAGGGTTCAGATCCCAGCTTTGCGGTAGCCAGGGAAGATGATGGGTCACTGTCACGCTCGTTAAACAATTCTTGCGCGATGGCCAGTAGCATTGTCGTCCATGAAACAACCGTCATCTGCTGAATATACTCGTAAAGTCAACATTGCAGGATGGACTTGATCGGCAACAATGTTCAGATATTCCTTGGAAGACACCCGAACTTCCAGCAACATCAGGGGACCAGTTCCGTACCGGCAGAACATGCCCCACACCACCTTGAATTATGTTTACAAGGCAAGGAGGTTCATTGCTTCACGATACTCCCGCCAAACACCTTGTTCACGGTACACCTTGTTCTGCTCTGCCTACCGTCAGTGCAGAACAAGGTGTACCGTGACTCGTCGGACCACATGACTTTTTCGAGTCTTCCAGTCACGAGGTTCCGGACACCACTGTAGACGACGTTTCCGGTTTTTCACGAAATCAGTGGTTTCTGTATAAGCATGTGCCAACAGTGCTCTTCAATTCTCTGTGCATAGTTTGGTGAAATATGGGTCGGGAAAGTCTTCATTAAATGCTGCACACGCGAAGTTCTGTTTTTCAGTACAGTCCTTCTCACCCGATGGTGATCTCGTTGCTCACAGACTGTCTTAGGACAACAGTTACGCTTCTTAGACAAGCAAAGCGGGTTATTTTTCCACCTGATTAAACACCCGGATATCTTACCTTTTGAAAAACAAGTCAACTGTGCTGTTTTCAAAATCGTGGCTCAGCCAGACGGAAACTCGCAATAAGCAGTTTATCAATCTTCGGAAAATCTTTTTTTTTCCCCAATCGTGATCAACACTGCTGACGATTACCAACCAGCAGCATTCTTAAATACGTATGAGGTCTCGTCAGTGGGTGGCTCAGCCAGACGGAAACTCGCAATAAGCAGTTTATCAATCTTCGGAAAATCTTTTTTTTTCCCCAATCGTGATCAACACTGCTGACGATTACCAACCAGCAGCATTCTTAAATACGTATGAGGTCTCGTCAGTGGGTCTCGCTCCCACTGACGAGACCTCAATAAAGGTCGAAACCGGTCTGGGTAGTAACCCTTCTCATAATGCATAGACCCGTAGGGATATGTGCTTTGCATTGTGTGATGCTAAGGGTATGAAGTTATGAGCTACTACACACGAGTTGCCCCTGTCCTGAAAAAATACTTCAGACACAAACTTTGCTTGCTTGGATAAAGGATGAAACCATTTTTGGCATCTTTAATTTATAGTGCAATAAACAGCCATAGCAGAATACGGAAATGGATTAACCCTTCTCTTCGTACGATAGTATTCAACTAAGGCCTGCACGAAGCCAAGTAATTTGGCCATAATAAGCTATTGAATCTTAAACGTTAAGGAGATTGAGCTACCGAAATTTGCAGATCTTTCATGTCCATCCATTCGGTGTTTTCTAAAATTTATTTATTAATAAGTTTTATTTTATACAAACTAAGGTGTACATCATGCGTCTCCTGGGCAGTCTGTCTCTGTGAAGTCAATTCCACCTTTCCTTGGGATGGCCCGTTACCACAAAAGGGGCTCTGGCGAACCCAGCGAGTATTCCCCCTGCAAAAGGTGACTCTCCTAGTTGGGAGAATGCCAAAGTAGATTCACCAGATGATCCCTTCATAGCCCTTTGAAATACCATCGCATGGCTTATTGGCTAATGACATTCTCTAAAAAGCAATGTATGGCTGCGATTTGGGTTTCTGTCAAGAGTGAGATGTTTGGTTTGCTATTTAAGCCTTGGATGTGAAAGTATTTTTAACGTTGAGTGGTGAAAGCCATGTTTGGTCTCCAGAGCAGGCAAGATTTCTAGTTTCTGTCCTTTCCCCTCTCTTCTCCATGCAGTGTGACATCGTTCAAGGAAAATGCCAAAACAAAATTAAAAACTCCAAACCTCCTGCATGGTGCGGGTACATCAGCAAAAAGGGTGACGTCATAGGCATGCCGCCAGATAGCGGCTAGCAGTCAATATCGAGTCAGGATCCCCAGCCAAATGGCTCATAATCCCTGCCACACTCTTCCAAGAAGTGTCGAGAGAGGCAAACCGAGTAGCAGTGTGTGGGGGGGCACTGTCGATATCACATTATGGAAAAAGATTGGTCACTCTGTATGGATGTCATGTCCAAAAATCTCTCCTCCCCCTGCATTCACTATCTCTTGTCCTTCTATTTAACCATTAATGAAGAATACAAAAAGCGGAAGCAACGAACACAAAAACGATCCCAACCAAAAAGACAGATCAAATACAACAAACAAACTATGCCACTCCACGTTAAAAACTGACTTTCACATCCAAGGCTTAAATAGCAAACCAAACATCTTACTCTTGACAGAAACCAAAATCGCAGCCACACCAATACTGTCCACATTAAAATCACACTCTTCATGTGTCCTTTTGCCTGCGACTTCGTAAAATCTGACATTGCTTTTTAGAAAATGTCATTAGCTAATCTCCTGCTTCACAACAGACCAACCTGAATATGCTATAAGTAAAGACAGAACGCAAATTGTAAGGTCTTTACTAATGTCTCCACGAATTCCTCTTCACTCTCCCAATACGCTTGAACTCTTTTTAACTAGGTCTCCTTCTAGTTACCATAGATGTTACCCCTGCTCTCAGTTACTTGCAAGACAACCTTGAAGTTCATTCTCTCCCTCACCCCTCAAAACCTCGTATTCTTTTGCACAAAATGTGCAGAGGAGAATGACCTCTGTCTATTGCTTCCGCTACTCTGATTCAATTTTTGACTCAGAGCGATTCAAAAATTATTCTCACTTACATGAGCACCTTCATACCCCATTCTTCCCAAATTTCTCTTCCACTCTCGGTCAACAGAAACTGTACTAAAGTAGTTAAAGAAAAAACTCTGCTTACCGCAAGTGGCTGGCATCAAGAACTCCAGCTTCACACTCAGCCTATGCACGCAGTAAATGCAAAACAAGCTAAATCTGACTTCATAAAGGCTATCGGACGCAAATTCTGCTCACCTGGACTTCCAACTCTCTCATCCAGATGGCACCAGTTCGCTATTCTTTAAAACTTCTGCTTAAATGACCAAGACAAATAACCTCCTACTATACTAACATCTATATGAAAGCTATGCCTCCTGCAGTTTTTTGTCAAAAAAACATCAGAAAATTTCTCAACAACTTGAACACTAGAAACTCTTCTGGTCCTGATTTTACTCAACTATTGTGCTCGAGCGGTAAACATCTTTCCTAACCAGCGTGTATTTATCCAAAAATGCCAACCTATTCCAAAAAACGACAGGTCGAAGTTTGCTGTCCGAATGCTAATCGCCATCACCTCAACTTTCTCCAAAATAATGGAGAAAGTCATCGGTGGTCAATTTTCCCACTACAAAAAGCACAACAGTCAATCAGTGACCATATGGATTCGGTAATTGAAGATCTATAGCTGACCTCTTAAGCCCAGCTCACTCTCCACTGGATACGATACGTGACATGAAGTTCATAGGTGTTCACATTTCCTGAGCTTTTAATCACGTCTTGCAATCGAGGCCTGGTAAGCCAATTATATTCCTTTTGTATTAATAGCGCTAAGCCGTTTAAGATTTTTGGAGTCAAAGATAGTGTTTATGTGTGTTATTTCTTTTTGCGCTTTAGTGAAAAAAAAAAAATTTTTAAGCCTGCTTTTCTGCAGAAGTATCTTTTCTAATACTTACGTACTGGTTATCAGTCTTGAGGAAAAGTAGCATCTGTAAATATATAGTTGTCTAAGTCAGTGCTTCCCAAACTTATGGATGTAAAGGCACCCTTGGAAAAATTAAAATATTTCATGGCTCCCATCGAAAAAAAAAAAAAACAAAAAGTAATACATATATTATTTATTGTATTTATATTCAATACAAAACATACATAGCGAATATCGCAAAAATCAAATGCAAATATTACATTTTTAGCATCTTACATACACATTTGACATGGCATATTAGCTTATATTTTATATATATATTAGATAGATAATATCTATCTTATTAGTCTTAAAACATTTTAAATTTGTTTCCATTATTTCACGGCCCCCCTCAACAAAACTGTGGGCGGCAGCCCACAGTTTGGGAAGCGCTGGTCTAAGTGAAAGGACATTTAATACGGTATATTTAGCGTTCACTGTGTGTCTGTATATTTAATGTTGGTTAAAATGCGTATCGATTTACTTTGTAAAGAGATTAGTGTTGTCAGTGTGGTGTGATACGTTCCATGCCAGCTTAGTATACCGTACTGGATAACAATCGGTACCCAGGCTTTCGAAATACAATGTTCTTAACATTGTCAGACTCGGGATAGCATAAATCTTACTTTGTTGCATACTTCTGTCATATGTGGTTTCCAGCTAAAGTTGCTGTCTATCTTTAATCCTAATTAGGCTATAGTATTCGCGTTTTCTTATCTCCATAGAGTTACAATTTTGGTTACTTTTTCAGTTCGTTATGTAGCAATATGTGGATGGAAAAACTGGTTTTACTATTATTAGGTGGATTCTTGAGTTTAAAAATTATAAATTTTGTTTTACCATCGTTGAGAGCGAGTTTGTTCACGTGAAACCAATTTGTCACTGTTTACAAATGTGTGTGTGTGTTGACCATATTTCGCAAGTCATTTGCAGTGAATATCGATGCGGTATCATCTGCAAAGGTGCTGACTTGACTAGATAACCGTAGGTCACAGAAGTAGTTGATGCGAATTATAAATAGTACTGTCCCAAGCAAAGAACCTTGGGGAACACCACATTTTACCTGAACGAAATCACTATAACTTTTGGTGGATTTTTACTGCTTGCGATCTAGGCGTTAAAAAACTCTTAAACCAGTCATGTGCGCAGCCTCTAATTCCTATATTCTCCAGTTTTTTAAATAAAATATCGTGGGATACTCAAAAGCTTTCCGGAGGTCTAGAAAGACTGCTAAAGTTAGTTTGTGATGAATAAATCAAGGTTGTGAAGTTCAGCAGCGCGTGCTCAGTGTTTAGTTTGTCTAAACCCATACTGGTTCTTAGAGAAGTGATTTTTTTTTCTAAATAAAGGTTCCTAATCTATTTTTTACTAATTTCTCCAATATGTTGGAGAAAACCGGGAGTAGGAAGACTGGCCTGTAGTTTAAGATCATTTTTGCATCCTTTATATTATATATTGGTATTATCACAGCTTTCTTAAATTCTGTTGGAAACCCACCATTCAGAGTGGATTGAAGACGGCTCCATTGGCGACTATCAAATATTCCTGGCACTCCCGCACAATTCTGACATTAATACTATCGTAGCAGAAGAGGTTTTAAGTTTCATTATAATATTTTTGATTTCATCCTCACAAGTAGGATGAAAGTACTTTGAACTCTCATTTCTTTCAAGTCCGCAATTTACGGATGGTGTTAATATTAGGACTATTTACAAGTTTTTCATTGGCGGTTACGAAGTGATTATTAAATTGTCTGCTTTCACTGTTTAAATCAATACGATTTCTGTCCTCATTACTAAGTCTTGGAAGTGTTGGTTCTCGGATATTTTTGCCCAGTAGATTGTTTGACACTCCCTTCACCTTTCAAAAATTCATGACGGCAATACTCCTTTTTTTCCTTTCAATTTATGGTCTACTTGGTTCATATAATATTTTAAGCTATTCTCATGCTATTCATTGTGAGGAAGGTTGTTGTTTTTTTTTTTATATATCTTATCTCTGAGTTTTTTTTACATAGTTTTATGTCTCGTGTTATCCACGGCTTCGCTAGTTTGCGCCCGTTTCCTTGGAGTATGGCAGTGGCGTGTTGTATTTCAGTATCTAACATGTTAATGAATTTGCATGTAAGCGTCGTCAACATTGGCTTCAGATTGCATTTGTTCACAGGATATTATGTTTTAACACAGTGTAATTTATTCTGGGATACTGACGTCTTGTATCTAGATCAGTGTTTCTCCAACTTCAGATATCCGTGTACCCATTCCTAAATTTTCATTATTACCAAGTACCCCTTATCAAAATAATAAATAAATAAAATAAAGTATATTTCGTTATAAATGTCTATTTTATTTGAATTTAGATTCAAATGAGGCTGCAGATGCTACATCAACTCAAACTTTCTCCACGTACTGTTTGACAGTACCATATACAGACAGTTTATATGATCAAAGCTAATTGTTCAATGACAGTCATCATGGCGGGAAGCATTATCAAACAAATTATGTAACATTAAACCTGAAATCGAGCATTGGCAATCTAGTCAACGAATAAAGAGAAGAGAGGAAGTTGTTCTCACTGGGCTCCGCATAGGTCACAGTCATCTTACACATTCTTATTTACTGAGAGCTAATGACCCTCCCATGTGTGAAAAATGCAATACACATCTCACTATTTATCATATACTGGTAGAGCGCCAGCACTTTGCATTTGAGAGGAATGAAATTTATGCCTACCTGGCCGACAGACTCGGGCAGATTGCACGATGTTTTTAATTTTTTACAAAGAATTAATTTATACAAACACATTTGACTGTAATTTTATTTATATATGTAAATACTGTATTGCTTCACTTCACTTTTGTACGTGTATATTACAAAATATGTAATGTTTTGTGATGTATATGTGCAGGAGTTGAGTACTAATGTATATATTATTCATTCTATTAATTTCTGACCAATCATGTATTTGTGTTACCTTGCATTGATTTTGTTAATATGTAAATGCCACACTGCTAAACTTAATTTTTATGCATACATAATGTATAATAATTCCTCTTTAACTCTATGTATTACTGTAATAAGATTTGTTGTAATCTTATATGTAGATACTGCGTTCCTTGGCTTGGTGTTGTACATGCATTTTGTTTATTAATTTAAATTGTTATGTACTAATTATGTACTGCCTTCAATGCTGCAGTAATTTTGTTTATATGTAGATACTGCATTGTCCAGCTAAACTTTTGCGCATACATATTTACTAATTTTTTTGACTAATTATGTATTGCTGTAGGACACTTTTTATATTTGTGTATCCTTCTTATAATTTTGTTTATATGTAGATACTACGTTGCCAAATTTTATTATTATTATTAAGAGAGACCTTCAGGGGATCAGGGACTCATCAAGGGAGGCCACATACTACACACACCAGCTATCACACTAAATCTTGAATTCATTCACACTGCTTGCACTCACAACATCCAATGGCAATCCACTACAATCACGCACCACCCTCTAAGAGAAAAATCTAGCCCTCACACCTTTCTTGGCGGCCTTCATTCTCAGCTTTCAAGGACGCCCACTCGTCTTTCTCCACCCTCCATAAATTGAAAAATTCCGCCAACATAAATCCTGTATGACCCTTTCAGAAGTTTGTACGTCTCAATCATATCATCTGTTTGATAGTGTGTGCAGTCTACAAATTCTCAATCTGTCTTCACACTCAATATTCCACAATCCTGATAACACTCACCTTTGTACACCTCTCCAATATATCAGAATCGCAACGGAAACCAGGAGACCTGACCTGCGCACAATAGTCCAAGTGAGGTCTTATCAAGGCCTTGTAAAGAGGCAAAATAACATGCTTATCGTTACACGTGAACGTCCGTTTCAGCATTGCAATAATTTTTTGAGTTGTATTCGCAATCTTTGCTAGGCCCCTAAACTTCAACTTCCTATCTATTAACACTCCAAGATCCCCTAGCCTCATCAGTTTCTTTTAGCCTAATCCCACCAATATAATAAGACATTGGATTATGCATACATGTTGTATAATAATTCCTTTTTGCTACTTATGTATGGCTGTAAAAACATCTGTTATGATTTTAACTATATGTAGATACACTGCATTCCTTGGCTTGTACACGCATTTTGTTTATTTAACTTGTATTGTTGATAATGTTTGTGCTACTTTGACCTTGTGTGTTGATGTGCCCACTGCAGCAATTCTGTTTCTATGTAGATACTGCTTTGTGGAAGCTAATTTTTGTACAGGCATTTTGTTTACAATTTTCTTTAACTGCTTATGTATAGTTGTAACCTTAGTATGGCAAAGTATGACCTTTGTAGTTTTTGTGCCAAATAAACTATAAACCAACAAACCAATCTTGTGTCTTATCCCATCTATTTGGGGTCGGCATTTTACATGATGCAATTTTACGCGCGCGATCCCAACCGACTTGTGGCAGTTGCCGACATTGACGGGGAGGGCCTTTTGTGTGTAGAAGTGTGTTCACTTCTTTAAATCGCAGATCACATTCGTTAAGTTAGCAATGGACGTAGCTGCACTAGTGTCAGGGGTTAGTGACTCATTTGCTGCGAGCTCTGGTCAGCACTGGAATGCATACCGCTTTGGGACAAAGGACTTGACCGCTGCGAGCTTGGTTGCTCCCTAAATTTGCAAGGAATGCATTTCCAGTCTGCTTTTTATCTTTACTCAGCCCTGCGCAGTAAAATTGATGATGTTACAGTTAGAGTTTACGCACTTTATAATAGTCTTGTTAACCACGGCTATTTCCTCGCATACTTTGCAGTATGCGAGTATACTTCGCCATTTCCTAATAGATTAGCATTAAGTTAATCCTCTAGCTTTGTTCTACTCACCTTGTACTGGAATTATTTTCATATACTGTTAGGACACAATTATCATTTATATCACCTTAAGGTGGTTGCTAAGGCACATGACACAACTAAAATTTACTTACTAATTCGCAATGAACCACCTTAAAAAAATTCAAATCGGGAGACTATTTAATAGCAGCTTACTGATACTGCGCCATCTGACGTAGTAAACAACACACAAGGATTGTATCGCACAATTCACAAAATTTGCTGTATTGTAAAATGTTAAAAAAAGGGGGGGGGAGGTGCTTTGATCACAGAGTAGTTAATCACATTAGCGATTAAACTGTGCTTGAATGGTGACGTTTTATTTTTCATTTATTTTAAAAGAACTACTGTTTGTTGTCCTTTTAGTGATATAAGCATTTTTCCATTCTGTTTGAGGCGATGGATGCCGGACAAAATTCTACCTCAATCTCGCAATGGCTAAGTTAATCTGGAAGCCATGCTCTTAGAGACCAAGAAAAAATTTTCGAGTTGCTTCAGGCGTGGGATGGTTTTACACCAGAAATGGAATTCATCACCCACCAGAACATTCAGAAATATCCTTATCCAAGGCAGAATTCAAACCTCCAGCCTGTTGGTTGGTGAATGTGTATGGTGTTCAAATAACCCACCAGGCACACAGATCTTATGTGTCTGCTTTACCTCAAGAATTAATTTCGAGGAATCTTGATTGTAATCTCAGATTTTGTGAAGACGTGTTTAGGCAACATCTCCCGAAGTAAATATTAGAGAACTGTAAGGATTTTTATAGATGTGGAAATGTGCAGTTGCTTAAATAAGAAACTACTGAAACTGAAGGCTGTGCGAATCCTGTGGTGTTTTAAAAGTTTTCGTGTGTGTGTGAGTGTGTGTGTGTGTGTGTGTGTGTGTGTGTGTGTGTGTGTGTGTCCCATGTGGTATTTCTTGTTTAGTTTCGCATCAACGTAAATAGATTTTGCTTCAGTGTTTTATTTGGCCAATCCAGATTATGGGATTTTGGATAATTTTGATAGGGTGTGAAAATCTGCTGGTGTGTTCTTGAACAACACCACGCAGCGTGCCATTTCCTGCAGGATGGAGGTTCATTTCGTTGGTCCTAATCCGGTGGCAAACGATTCTGTTTTATGGCATTGCGGAGGTGATAGCGGAAGAGTTCTGTTATGTTATTGTAGAAGGTGAAGGTTATCCATCTCTCTCCCATAATAAAATCGTTTTGTTCAAGACGGATGAGAGATTACGAATATATTTGTTTCCATGGCAACACAGTTCTGCTTGCGTTGATCAGGTGACAGAACAGTTAGCGAACAGTGGCGAATTCTCCATGCTTGCTATGCTTGCTGCGCAAGCTCATTAATTGAGAGAGAAGTAATATTTATTTGTTAATAAAAGCATGCATTTATAAGCATTCCATTTAGACTTTTATTTTTGTAGACAGAAGACGCTTCCGCGGCAATAATTGACCTTTGCGTTGTATCGAAGGCCGATGCTTGCTCGTCTAGTTAAAGCTACCTTGGCTTGCTCGGTTGTAGGCCCTTCCAGGTCCTCGCAGCAGCACTGTGATTTCATGCGCGCGCATAGTCATTTTACGTCTTCTCACTCTGTTGCTTAACACAGGCCATATGCAGTCAACGTAGCTCTAGCCAGTGAGCTTCAGTTAGCCTTTACAAGTGTGCGTGTTGTTTGGGAAAATTAAGTTACAACCACTTTTTATGACGATGTTATTGACCAGTTCATAAAGAGGAACCGGAGGGTAGAATTCGTAATCAAGTAGCTAAATTGAAAAAGATAGAATATCATTTGTAAAATAAATGGTGTATTTGTATGATTAAATGTACATACATTTCTAAATACTGTACATAGTTTTAAATGGTCAGTAATTCATTATTCAGCTAATCAGACTTCAATCACAGCTCTCGCTCCTTGAATGATAACAAGAGCAAGCATGAATTTCAAGACCAGCATTCGCCCCTGTTAGCGAACGACATCGTCAAATTATGTTGCTGTTTGCATGCTCTAATAGGAATTTAACAAAATACAAAGAATGGTCATTAAGTGAAAAGAAATCTTAAAAATTACAGAGATGAAGAGGTTGTACTCTGATTAGTTTTCAAGAAAATATTCTGTTTGAAATAAGAAAATGATGGCCGCCATTTCTGATGTCTTCGTTCGATTAATGACAGTCGAAGTCCAAGAGGGCGAAAACAGATCACGACTGCTTGTCTTCTTTTTTAAAGGCGGGATTTTGCTGTGGGAGTGAATTTCGGTCCCAGAAACATTCGAGGCGTGTTCATTTGCGACCCGAAACTTTTCTGATATTCATTCGGTCTCTTGAGATTTGTGCACCGCTTTCTCCTTCGCCATTTTGGACGCCCACACGTCAAGCATCCCGCGGTTCGTCGTGTTTACAGTTCCTCACCCGGAAACTGCAACCGATCCGCCTTCTCACTTCCGGTATACTCTGCTGCTCGAAGCCACCTATTCGCGGCTCGGAGAGGAGGAGTTGGGGAGAGGGGGGGGGGGAATGAAGGCTGGCGGGAAGAGATCAAAGACAGCGGTACCGCCAACGCCGCCTTGGTGGCGCGCGCACACTCTCTTCGAGTTCTCTGCTTCGTCCCAGTGTCACTGAACTCGGCAGAAGGAAACAAGCGTAGCAGTTGGGATCGGCCGTTCCCACAAGTCAACAGAACTTCGATTCCGTCGGTTTATGACCTCTAGCCGTCGATGACCGAATTCAAACTCGGCGCGCGCGTGATGCAGAGAAATCGGCGTATGTGCGTAACCTACTTCGTCTTCCTTAAGATCAAACACGTTGGGAGAGGGGTAAGGACCACTTCCGAGATCGTTCGAAACTCAATTCCAAAAACCGTCGTCAGGTGTCGCTCCAGTCCTAGAATTGCGACGGACCCATGTCGGTTATTAAACCTCGGGAACCTCCTGATCGTCACACAGACCCGTTTTCAGTGGCGTTCTCGTTTCTGCCACCCTCCCGAGGTATTTACATCTTTGCTTACCCCGCAAAATTTCTCCCGGTAGGCGACAGACGGCCTGCTCTTAGTCGTGAATTCACACTGTCAATGGCAGGGTGGTTCTGGCCTACATAATCGCTAAATCCCGCAGTGGACGAGTCGTAAAAAAGAGCGATATACTTGACAGCTCTGGTAATCGAACATTTTGCTTCACTTAAGTGAAGATAAAGGCATGAACTCTAATTGCCGTATTTATCGAAAAGTCTTCCGGATCTGTTTCTCGTCAAATGTTCTACACAGCAAGAACGAACTTAGAAAACGCAAAGTTCAGCTCGAGTCGTTTGGTCCACGGAAGGCTTCGTTAAAGCTCAGCGTCAGTGAATTGGAGTCGACGTAAGCGAATCGATGTCGCTTTCTTTTCGCCAGTTTAATTCGGTATGCGTGGAATTCGCACGCAATAAATAAATGAAAAATTGCACTCCGAATTTTTTCCTAAACCTTCCTGAAGATAATCGAAAGCGGTTTTAAATTTTCTGCATTTGGCTTTGAATTTGAGAGCAAAGCGATCGGACTGTCGTCTGTGCGAACAAGGACCTTGAAATCGCTTCTCACATTGTCAAGTCGCAGTTTGAAATTCTCTCCCAACGTTGCTGACCGAGAAAAACTTCAGTCAACAAAAGCCCACAAAAATTCGCATAAGACGCTGTTTGATCGGACTGCTGGTTTGTCGTAATACCCAAGAAGATTTCTTAGTTTATCCCTTTTTTTATTATAATGATTAAAAGTTTTAAAAACGTTCAGAAACTACCAGACGAAATCGTTTAAATGAACAAAGCACAAGGAATTCATATTATTTGTGAATAATATGATTATTCATATTCGTTTCGAAGAGGATGATCCCTTTGGAAAAAACTCCAGAACACTGAAATGAGGCCAAACTACAAAGTTTAGTCATTTATAAGAATATGAGAATGATGAACCATGTGTGTGTGTGTGTGTGTGCGCGCGCGCGAATACATAAAGAAATCCATGGTCAGTTATATCAAGGATATAATCACTTACAGATTATATCCTTGATATAACTGAAATTTTAACTTATCTGAATTAATTTACGATATAAAATGTTATCGAGGTTTCCTATGAAATTCTGCTCACTATGTGATCATAGCAAAAATCCAACTTCACCCATCCTTGGATAAAAATACAAGTAAAGAGGGGAACCTACCAGCAGTTATATCAGCTTTGTCAAAAAAAAAAAAAAAATCAATCTAAAGCGGAAGCGACACCACAATCGAATGACATCCATAATGGAAATTATGAAACTAATTATGAGAAAAATTCTCCTAAAAAAGTTTACTTATGGGGGTGAGGATTGAATAGAATAGAAAACCAGGACTATGCAACCGGAAGAGAAATTATATATATATATAAAATAAAGACAAAAAAAAAAAAACAGGAAATTCAAAATTCCCGAATAACCAAAAATATAATTAGGGGAAGCAGTGCTATTGAAAACAAAAATTAAGAAGCGCACGCGATTCTGAAAATTTTTCATAATGAAAAAAATACCCTTCTTGATGGGTAAAAAGCATTAACAATTTATGGAAAAGAAAATAATGAATGACTTCCAGACGAAATGCTGTTTACAAGATTGCGCAGGATATTATTTTTTATCATTTTTATTATTTTATGTCGACCCATACAAGAGGGGCTGGTTGATCAACTTATAGTACGTTAGCACCGTGTATGGGTAGTGGGTTGGGAAAGCAGAAACTTGTTTACATTTGATTATTTGAAAGACTGTGTATTGTATTCCTTGGGAAACAGTAGCAGTTCTACAGTTGCAAAGATGATGAAGGAGGAGGAAAAGAAACTTGTTCTGCGGAGTGACGTTGGGCGGCAGCCACACGTGTTGGAATGGACTTAGTACTGAGTGGGGGAATTATTGATGCTATTTCAGAAGAACATTTCCCATGGAAATATTTGTAGAATGCACATATATGGAAACCAAACGTCTGTGTGAAGGTGAGGGGAGTGAGTTGGTGAGAGATGGGTCATTTATCAGTCAAATTGCTCTCCTCTGTATTGAGTCAAGCATTTTGAGGGAGCTTTTAGGAGCCCCACTCCAAATGTGAGAGCAGTGTTCGATAGCTGGGCGGATTTGTGATTTTTATAAGGTTAACAGCTGTTTTGAAGTGAAGTAACGTCTTGAGCAAAACAGAAATAATAATTTTTTGGAAGCTGAGATGCAATGGTTGTGATGTGTTTATGCCAGGGGAAGCCTGATGTCAAAGTAATTTCGAGAAGAGAAATTTCATCTTGTCTGGGAATTTGAGTGTTATCAAAAGCAATGATGGGGGAAGATGGTTCTTTTCTGTGGGAAATAAGACAGAACTGGGTTTTACTAGCGTTGAAGTTGACGAGGTTATCTGAGCCCCATTGGAGGATGACTTGGAGATCAGAATTGAGGGCAGTGGTGGTTGATGTTCTGTAGGTTAAGGTGAGTTGTGTAGAGTACGGTTTGTTTATCAAATGAAAGGGAGAAGTGTAATGTGCTGTCATCTGCAAAACTGCGTATTGGGTTGGAGGTCAACTGAAGTAGGTCATTGATATACATAAGGAAGAGGGTTGGTGAGAGAAAAACAGAACATTGTGGAACTCCGGCATTAGTTGAATGGTGAGAGGATAAGGAACCATCTACCATCACACATGGTGTGCATCCAGGCAGAAAGCTGGCATTCCAACTGCAGAAATCTTGAGACAGTCCAAATGATGGGAGTTTGCTTAGTGAGCCTTTGTGTCCAAAGCTTCGGAGATATCAAGTGCAACCACTTGAGATTCGCCAAACTTTTCCATGTCATTTGCTTAGAGATGGAAGATGTATGTGAGTAGATCTCCTGTTGATCGACAGCGACGGAATATTAAAAATGAAACTAAACAACACAGCGCAGGACAAACTAGAAGAATAAACCGATTCCGAAGAAATCAATCTTTACTCAATTTTTATTTTAAATTTATTTATTTGAAACAGAAGGAAATATCAATAATATACACGCACGTCTTATCGATTACAAATAAGCCTTTGATAAAGTTGAGAGACCAAAACTGTTCACATGTCAGTTCAAGGAATTATTTCTTGAAGGATTTATTTCTTGCATGTAGACATTCAAATTATGATCCGTATCAGAATGGAAATATATGAGGAAAGGAGTACGACAGGGATTTCGCAAATAAGCCCACGCACGAACGAGGTACATTAAACTGAAAGTCCGCAAGTTTACCGACGATCCTTTTGCGTTTGCGCACACACTTTTTATTTTATTTTTTATTTATACTTTTCCAAATGGTGCGGTCCCATTCCTTCATTCAAGATTTATTCTGGGAAGTTTTGACCCTTCTTGACTGCAAATTTCTGACGTGTTTGTCTTTCAACGTTACTGTACTCAGTGAGAACTTGAGACTGGGAAGACTCGTTCAGCTTCGTTTCGTAAATTCCTCCTCCTCCGCGTATAAACAGATTTTAAAAAATTCACGAGCGTTTTAATTTGTTCTCGAAAAGGCAAAGCAACTGAATTCAAAACAGACAGAAATTAAAAATCGAGCAAGTTTATATTTTTGATATGAAGAATTACAAATAAATAAAAATATCCCAGACCTGATCGGAAGTTGGAAAACGTTCAATATCTTCAATACCGTTTACATCACTTTCGCTTTTTGTTTCTTCCCACGGTTTTCTTTCCTACATATATAAAATGATATGTAGAAATGATAGCCAAAACACTAAATTTGAATGTGTACATACTTCAAGACTGTATTCAAATCAGTTTTAACTTATGGATCTGAGAGCTAGGTCAGAAGTAAAACGCTTGATATGAGAGTCCTGAGAAAGATTAGGGGCACGAACAGATGGCATCAATGGCAATATCATATTAAAAACGAGGATATTAGGAAAGAACTTGACATTGTCAGCATCCAGGAATGCGTTAGCAGAGCTAATCTCAGGTGGTATGGTCACTTAAACAGAATGGGCGAGGAAAGATTAGCAAAACAAGTGTTCTCTGCCAGGTTGGCAGGAAAACGACCCAGAGGAAGACCAAGATATAGGTGGATTGATACGGTACAAAGTGCCTTAGACGATAGAAATATAAGATCTGATAATGTTGGAGTCTTGACAAGTAACAGACTGATTTGGAGGAAAATTGTAGATAGGAAGTTAGTAATAATGTAATCTTTTCATGTAGTACTGCCATATCCTGTACCCCTTGAGGGTACATGTCAGGAATTCGATGATGATGATGATAAAATGAAAAAAAAAAAAAAAAGAGCAGTTAATCATTCCTATTAATTCAATGGCACGACTAATTTCATCCTTTTCGCAAAGACTTCATCGGGTGCAAACATTCAAAGGAACAACCAACACAATTGCTGCTATCCGAAACTCCATTTTTGTGCTTGGTTTCACTATCGCTGAACTGTAGGTGAATAAGCAAGTGATTACTTGCGGCTTGGATTTACATTCAGATGACGAAGATTAATATTATTACTGGGATTCAGTAGCGCACCCAGGGAGGGGGCCAAGGGAGCCGTCCCCCTCCCCCCCCCCCCAAAAAAAAAACACTAGAAAAATTTCCAAAAATCTTTTCCTAATTAAAATTCATTTTATTCTTTATGCTGTGTCGTGTCTTCTATTTCTATGCTACTTATGAATTAGCGGTCACATAAGGTGGGAATACCCTCTGGCTCTCGGGAATCTCGGCCGCTGTGAAAGCACGGCGAACGAAGTAGTGCTCTTGCGGACCGAGCGCTACTTCGTTTGCCCGAACCGGGCCAGAGGAGATCACGGGTATTATGTATTGGCGATCACTGCATATGCTCAGCCATAGGTCGTATGCATTCTCATATAGTGTGCATTCCCAAATCGTCTACTCAACTCGGCCCCCCGAAGATTAAATCTTGAGTGCTCGGCCTCCTCCAATATTAAATCCTGAGTGCGCTACTGCTGCGATTCAACATTCTTTCGCTGCAAACATAACATCGGTGTAAGATCTCTGCCACATCCCACTTTACTACGCATCCAGTTTAGCGATTATAGTTTGGATTTCTAGAAGGCAGCACACGATTGGATAGAAACAGGTACAGTACGTGCGAATCCCGCCACGACACATCGGTAACGTGGAAGGGTTATGGATAAATACTGCGAAAAGCCTGCTCGGTGAACACAAAACATTTTCACTTCTAACTTCAGACTTCTAACAAGCGAGGGGGGGAGTTTCGGTGGTCTCACGCCGGACGATGAAAGGATTTCACCTCCATTGCGAATAACAGTTCGGAGTGGGGAGTGCTTCGTTTGGGAAACAAACTCAAAGCGAGCTCCGTGCGTAGTTGGGCGTCCACGTTCATCTTCCAGTTCGGCTCACGCTCTCAACATTTCCAGAGAAACTGCACCAACGACGTCCTTCAGCAATTTGCTTTTTATATTTACAGAAATATAAATTTTGGAAGGAAACTGTCCACAGGAAATTTGGTAATGATGTAACTTATCCGTGTGGTTCTGTCATACTATCCTGCACACCACTGAGGGGGGGGGGGGGGAGAAGTGGACTGACAGCGTAAGTTTGTTGAAATTCCTATTTCATTCTCTGAATCACTCACTTAAGTTTCATCTTCCGTAAAATATGCTGAACGTTTTGAGCTGCTTCGTCCGTTGTTTTCCTAAGTTGGATTCATATCAAAAACAATAAATGAAAGATAAAAGAAAATCAAGGTCAGTGCCTACTCTGCTGTCTTTTTTTTTTTTTTTTTTAATGAGAACAAAACTCCACAAGCAATGGACAAATCGGCCATTGCTGAATGGAAAATATTTGCATTTATAATACAGGCATTCTGCTTCTGTGAGAACCCTTCGTACGTTTCGCCGGGGGTCGAGTGTCAGTAGACCAGGATGCTTTCCACTCACTTAAAAATCTCGCGCAAACCATACGTGTTCTTAGCGTGATTAAGTGTTGCGAATCTTCGGCTGATAGAATCTCAGCCAGCGGTGATCCACCACTTAAACTACGATTGCGTTTCAATCGCAGGACAGCCCATAATTTTGATTTGTTCAATCTCTGTGCTACTGAAGTCGAATTCACTCCAAATCTTAATCAGCAGGTGCAGACTGGAAAGATTGATTTTCCGCATTGCCAATTCAAAAATGAAGGACTTCTTTTTTGAGTTAAGTAAACGAAGATAATTTGAAATAAATTTTCGGTTTTCATTCCCCACCCCCCATTAGAATTTGAATCGTTTGGCTTCTTGTGGATGCGACAGTGTTAACAGGTGATTGTACCAGAAGAAAATATCAAAAGGCGAAAATTTTATTTTAAAGCAGAAGTGCCCAAAATAATCGTTGTTAATTCTCGTGAACGAGACGTAGAACGTGAGATTGAACATAAGTGCAGATCAGAAATTTTGCTGTTGGTACTGCGGTATTTGAATAACTTTTCCACCATATTGGTGGGAGGTTATCTGAATGTGAAAGTTCACTCCACTGCGAAATGGAGGCTTGCGGTTGTCTTTAGGTCGGAGATTGATTTCTTCATCCGATGTGAGTACATCATCCCTGCTTGCAGTTGTGAAGTTGACAAACTTCCATGGTTGATCCCCATATCTCGGGAGTATCTAAGACACATTCCACACAGCGTCTTGCATGAGTATGATTCACATGAAAAAGAGTAAAAGAAAATAATGGTCAGCGCCTACGTTTCAGTCAACCTGATTGCTGCACATATGGGGAAACACTGCATGGTAGATTCTTAATGGCATTCTTCCTCTGACAATTGACATTTATGACTTAAGAGGTGAAGCGAAAAGCTTTTCATATTCCCCGTTATCTGTTACGGTCACAGTGCGGGAAAATATTATGAGCAGTTTGCTCGCCCAGAATGGGCATGGAGATTATACATCACTGAAGGAAGTTAAAATGGCTTTTGGTCTTTTGTGTTTGAATGTATCCGTAGGCTCATAGGCTACAGCTTGCTGAACTAGATCATTGGGAAGAGTGGACGTCTTTACGAAGAACTTTGCAGCTAAAGTTTGTAGGAAGGAGAAGATATAAGGAATATTTGTATCTCGGTGAAGTTGATTTCTGACGAACCATGGGGCGTTTAGGATCATTCTCAAGCATTTGTTCTGAACCCGTTTCAATATGATAATATTTGTAGTGGAGAAGCATAAGTAACTATAGGACGAATCGTCAGCTAGTATAAAAGCGGTTTGATTCTGATGTTTAGCTTGCTGCTTCTGTTTATTAGAGGGTAGATCTGAGCGATGGCTTTAGACGACTTTAAAGTTAATGGTTACTTTAAGGTTAAAAGTTAATTTTTTGTCGAGGACGACACCTAAGTAATTTGTTTCCGTCTGCCAGGGAATTTTGGTGTTGAATAATAAGATGTCTCCTACAGGAGATATCGACCTTTTTGTGAAGAGAATAGCTGAACGTTTTAGGGGATTTACTTGCAGTCTCCATTTGGAGAACCATCTTTCTAATTTTAGAAGGTTTTCTTGAAGTTTCTAGTAACGAAATATGGTCGGAGAGATCTAACTAATAATGCTGTGTCATCTGCATACAGGGTCATTGGGTTGTGCGGGATATCGGACATGTATACAGAGAATAGCAATGGAGCCAGTAGTGATCCCTGTGGCACTCCGGCCAAGATAGGTCGCTGAGATGAGGTAGTGCCGTTAATCTTGACTTGCATGGTCCATTTTGCAGATATGAACTAACTAAATGTGTCAATTTCATTGAAATACCAGCTGAGATAAATTTATGTAGCAATCGAAAGTGCCATATTTTGTTAAATGCATTGGATAGGTCAAAGAAAACATCTCCCGTGTATTGACGCCAGTTGTAGCTGGTAGTAATGTATTACACAATTCTGTGGATTTGGTGAGTAGTACTGTGGTATTGCCGAAAGCCGAACTGCTATTTAGGAAGGATGTCTAGTTCATTTATTGAGGCTTGAAGACGTGCGAGGATGACTTCTCCGCAATCTTGCCTAGGTTGGAGATGAGACTGATTGGACGATAATTTTGAGGCAGGTGAGGATCCTTGCCTGGCTTATGTATAGGAATTACATCGGCCAGTTTCCAGGTGGAAGGAAAATAGTGAAGACTTAGGATTGCATTTATAATTGTGGTCAGGTGCACTACTGCTTTTCGGGGCAAAAGTTTGATCACCCGATTAGTAATGCCGTCTGGCCCAGGAGCTTTTTTGTTCTTTAATTTTTTAATAATGTCATATATCTCAGCAGGTGATGTTGGTGCAATATGATCAGAGCTGGTGTCAGGAAGTTTGAGTGAGTGTCTGACCTTGCTGTGAATCTTATATATGTGGGGTCAAAGTCAAGGTTTTCATACGAAGGCCTGCATTGCTCCTCCAAATTGTTTGCTATAATTTCTGCTTTGTCTACATCTGTGTGAGCAAGGCCCTGGTCAGAGAATATTGGGGGGGGGGGGGGGGGGGGGGAAGGGATCTGTCTTCGTTTCTGATATTTTTCAGTAGTCCCCCAGATGGAGATCAGTAGATGAAATGGAGGCTAACTTTTCTTCCCATACTTGGTCTCTATGAGCTTTGAGTGCATCTCTTACTGCCCCATTTAATCTGTTTAGAGCTGTTTTATCTTGTGGTGCACACGTGTTTGGAATCTTTTCCTATCTCTGTTTTTGTCTCTGATCAAGTTCATGATGTCTTCAGGCAAACGATCTGGCTTGTGGGTAGATTTGTAGGAGGTAGCTACCGCTATAGCAGAATTAATTTGTTGTGTGAAATTTGTAACTGCAGTTTCTACTTCTTCTTTTGTGCGTATGTAAGGAACAGGTCCAATATAATCCTTGAGTGCTGTTGACAATCTTTCCCATGCTATGTAGGAGTGAGAAGGAGGAGACAGGTATTCTTGTTTTCCCAGGTGTAGTAGAATTGGGTTGTGATCGGATGATAGTTCATCCATGGATATAATGCTGTATTGAAGTTTGATATCCTGCAGGATAGCTATATGCAGGATGTCAGCAGTGCCAAACGTACTGAGATGAGTTGGTTCGGTGGGGCCTGCCACAACAGCGTTGCTTGATCCTAAGTAATTGGAAAGGATGCAACCATTCTTGTTGGTGGTTGTGCAATTCCACGCAGAGTGCTTGGAGTTCAGATCCCCGGCTATAATTGGTGGGCTCTCTGACGCATAAGATGCATTAAGGTCAGTCTAATAAAGATTTTTGGGGAGGGTTTAAGCTGAGTAGATTTTCAATCTGCCAGCGGAGCTGGTGACTACTTCCACGCCTGTGATCTCAAGGTTAGTGGTTGAAGGGTTACTCATAGTGGTGCTTAATGTAATTTTTAATGAAGATGGCAGTACCGCCACCTCTGTAGAGTAATCTATCATTTCTGTATAGGCGATAACCCCTTATTTTAGGATTGTCTGAGGGTCTTAAATGAGTTTAACTGATTAATATAACATATGGTTGATACCTATATGTAAAATCTCGGAGTTCCAGAATTTTGTTTTTGAGGCCATTTGCATTCCAAGCAACGATCTGAAGAGATGCAGGAATGAGTTTGTTACTATTCATTTATGAGAGCTGTGAGGATGACCTGCGTTTCACGAAGAAATCTTTTAGTGGAGGTTGCAGTAGGATTTGACAGGCTGAAATCTTTTAGCATGTTTGCTAGTGAGGCCGTAATAAATGCTATTAGATTTTTAGGTGCTATTGGTTGATTTTGTTCTGGTATTGGCCTATTTGTACGGGTCACCTCGGCATAACTTCTTGTTTGCTTTTGGGTGTCTCTGTTACTGGAGGTCTCCGACTGTGGCCGCTGAGTCTCCGGTTTTGATGATTGGGCCTCTGGTGTTCTTATACTGTAGGAGGACGGCTGATTGACTGCTTTCATCCGTCTGTTCTTTGGGTGCTGAGTACATCCTTTGTAGTTCGCAGGATGAGGGCCACCGCAGTTGGCACATTTGGCGCAGGTGGTCCTCGGCTTTGTGCAGGTATTGGTTGGGTGGCTGTCCCCACATTTCAAACATCTATATTCCGCTCTACATAGATTCTGGGCATGGCCAAACTTCTGGCACCTGTGGCACTGCCCAGAAGATGATCTTTTCCGGAGTGGTTCTGGTGTGACGATGAGACCACAGACTGTTTTTAAGTTGTAGATATTTTTGTAAATTTTATGAATCTCTACTAGTACTAATGGCATGGGAGTCTTGTCTCTGCTTTGTACATTCTGCTGACCTTGACTGGAGGCAGATCCTGAGAATTAAGGTCTGCAGTGCTATTTCTGCAGTGCCAATGTCTTCACAGACACCACGAAGGACCACTTTTAAGTTTTTATCTTAGCTGAGCGCAAAAGGTATGATACTGGATGCCTCTATCGTCCAGTTCTTTGGTCAACCTTCTATAGTCTGTCACTGTTGCTGGCTGTGCCTTCATCCATGTTTTTGGCCTTAATGAAGCCAATGTGCAGATTGGACATTGTGGATCTTAAAACTGCCCATTTCTGCTTTTCTCGAAGGATGATCGGAGGCACCTTTTCTTTGGGAGAAATAGCGGCGTCCGAATCCTGAGTATCCTGTTCCATTTCGTTGTCTTTGTGCGGTTCTTCTGTTGTTCTTCGCTTAGGAGTAGAAGGCACCGATTCTAACTGATCTTCTGCGACAACTTCTGTGACACTTTCCGGGGGGAACGTGTCGTAAAGTTTCACTTTTCCCGGCCAATTGATGTTAAGCAGTTCACCTAGTCTTATAAATTCTCTATATACCTCTTAAAATATCGTCTCATTTAGCTGTTTTTCCATGACTATCAATGTGAAGTATCCAAAGTTGAAAAAAAAAAAAAAAACGCTTACCGTGCAGTTGAAGCCTTACCGGCACTTATGCAGGACTGAATTTTTTGGGTAGGAGCACTGATATATAATGGCGTGGTGCTCAGGACACATTGACAACAAATATCACTTGCCGGTCACTCCACACAATCATCACAATTCATGACCACTCAGAATCGATTCTGATCACCATAATCACTCTCATCGCCATCAGAAAAACCATTTCATTTATTACATTAACATTCACACGCATATACTAGGCAAAAGAGAAGGTAATAATCCTACCACTCTTCCTCTGACAGGACAGGACATATATGGCGCAGAGGGTGAAGCTTGACGCTTTTCATATTCCCTGTTGTCTGTTCGGGAGCAGTGATGGGAGAGATTTGTGAGCTATTTTTAGCTCACCCTGAGTGGGCAGAAGTGGTTATTCGTCGTTAAGTGTTAGGATGGTTTTCGGTCTTTTATGTTTCCAGTGGTCATTACCGTCAGAGTTTCCGGTTTGCTGTATTAGTTGGTTTGGATGCGTAGATATCTTCATAAAGAATTTTTCTGCTACGGAGCGTAGTAGTGCAGAGATGTAGGGGATATTTATGTCCCGGTGGATCTGGGCGTTCCTGATAAACCACGGGGCGTCCAGTATCATTCGCAGGCACTTGTTCTGTAATCTTTGTAGCTTGAGGATGTTTGATTGGAGGTATGGCTTTAGGCTGGGGAGGCGTATATAATTGTGGGACGGATCACTGTCTTGTACAGTAGAATTTTGTTTCTTGAGCTTAGTTTGCTGTGTCTGTTGATCAAGGGGTATAGCTGGGCGATAACTTTTGAAGCTTTGGTGCATGTGCTCTTGATGTGGCTGTTGAAGCATAATCGCTTATCGAGAAGTATTCCAAGGTATTTAGCTTCAGTTTTCCAGGAAATTTTAGAGTTGAACAGGGTGATGTCTCCTTTGGGGGGATGCTCGTCTTCTTGTGAAGAATATCGTTGTGCTTTTCTGGGGGTTTAATTATAGTCGCCAGTCTGTAAAACCATTTTTCTAGATTCACGATGGTGTCTTGTAGTTTTTTGGTTACGAGATGTGGTTGGCGGGATCTGGCTAGTATAGCCGTGTCATCTGCATAAAGGGCGATGGTGGATGTGAGAGGATTTTGAGGGATGTCTGCCATATTGATGTTGAAAGGATCGGGGCTAGCAGTAATCCTTGAGGAACTCCAACGAGGATTTTCTGTTGGGTTGAGACTGTTTCATTGATTTTGACTTGCATCCTGCTGTTTGAGAGGGTATGATTTGATCAGGTGTATCATGTTTAGTGGAAGGTTAGCGATGATAAGTTTGTAGAGGAGGCCTCGGTGCCAGATCTTATCGAAGGCCTTCCTCTGACAGCGCATGTCGAAATGTTTAAATAATGGAGACCCTAAACGAGAGCTTTCGTTAAATGCTAATACTATAAAGGGAATCATCAAACCAGGATGAGTGCTGCTTTACATCACTGCAAAGCATTCTGGGACATTGCGCTACTGAAAAATAGCCCAACATGAACTTTTCACATTGAAATAACTTTACACCAGTTTGGCAGAAAAATTATAGAACAAGTAAAATATTTCAACAGTTTTTAGTGAAGATGAAAAGTTAAATATCTGGAAATAGACAACAGAATTGGCAAAGTTGGTATCGTGGGGAGCCAGTCGAATAAATTTATATGGAATAAGAGAGAAATTAGTGTAAGCTATGGATCTGAGAGTTGGGTTAGAAATAAAGCACTTGACCAAAGACTAGAGATCACAGATATGAGTATTTTCTGAGAAAGATTAGGGGCATGAACAGATGGCATCAATGGCAATATCATATTAAAAATGAAGATATTAGAAAGGAACTTGACATTATTAGCATTCTAGAATGTGTTATCAGAGCTAATCTAAGGTGGTGTGGCCGCTTAAACAGAATGGGCGAGGAAAGGTTAGCGAAACAGATGTTACATGCCAAGATGGCAGGAAAGAGATCCCAAGGAAGACCAAGATGTAGATGGATTGATTCAGTCAGAAGTGCGTTAGACATACGTTTGATATGACAATATTGGAGTGCTAACAAATTATAGATTGGTTCTATCATAATATCCTGTACGCTCCTTGGGGCTACATGAAATTGATGAAGATGAAAACCGCTGGATTGAAACTAAAATCGATCCATAAAGCTCACCAAATAGCTCATCTGAAGAAAACTGCGATTCAGACGCATCTCAAAGTGATTCCCCTCCCCTCTCCTCCTCATTCACAGAGCAGCTTCGAGAGAAGAACTCCCTTCATGCGATCGTGCTGTGCGAGTAGTTTGCTTACCTTTCAGGCGGAAGTCAAACCTGTTCGGTGGTGTGCATCAAACGACGCAGCGAACAATTTCGCACGCCTCCTATCGGTCGTCGCAGGACTACAATATTCAAGATTTACAGTCGTTCGAACAAGAGCAAGTCGCGCTCCATCTGGTGGCATCTGCAAAACGACTAAAAATTCCAAGCACCGCACGGAAAACTTACGGTTACTATAGTGACAGTCGGTGAGTGTCCGTGAACTGTGCGAGTGTCAAGGTCACGCGTCTCTCTTCGCCTATTGATAAGGCATCCCCGCCAGCTGGAAGAGTCGATATGGCGCGATTTATGGAAATATTGGATGTTTGCCAGCGGCGACACTGACCTTGAAACGAACGAACGAAGATTCACTTTGCAAGCAATCTTCGAAGCACTTGGGGATTACAACGGACTGCAACAGGAGAGCCGTCTGTTGCAGTCGATGGATGACACTAATAGAATGCCAGCGTAAATGTGGAAGGTCGTCGATCTCCACCCGTAATCTAACGGCCATGCTAATGTGGAGGTAATTAACTCGGCGAGAGAGAGAGAGAGAGAAAAGCAAATCAATATCTAATTACGGGTTAAAGAAATGCAAATTAATAAGCGTCTAATGGACTCGGTAATATCGATAGGCTTCGTGCTCGCTCGCCGACTAGTGCGAAACAGGAAAGACCCATCAAGATTGCTTTCAGCAGGGTTTGAGCTCACACCTTGAAAGGGATTCTCGGATCTCCGAAATGGAATCGTAATAATGACTCGTCCATCGATGATGTTTCGCTACTTTTCATCCCCAGCATGGTGTTCAAAAAACATCGATATCCTCCGTTCATCTCCCCCCCCCCCCATTCCCCTAACTTCCTCAAAGCCGTATGCAATTCATGAACGAGCTCTCATAAGAAGTCAACAAAGCGCTGACTCTGCGGGAATACTATAAAGGGAATCCTCATCAAGCACGTTGTTGTAACGAGGTCATTTTAAAAGGACCCACGTTACGACGAAGAACCGAAGGTCATGTACTCCCCGCCGCCTTTTACATGCAAACGCTGGTGGTCAGTCAGCATTCACTCAATAACCGCTCACCTAGTCAGGAATATGTGTTATCCACCCTCACCCGAAAGAGGTGCAGAATCTTTAGCACGTTGTCAAATGTAGAGCTGTTGGGAAAGAAGGAACCTTTTGACGTTCTTGAAAAGGGCAGAGGTTGTAGTTGTCGGGAGCACTTCGTGAGGAGGGCTGCTCCAGTTAAATATACGCAGAAAAAATAAAAGAGGAAGAGAAGAAGCAAATTCGGTGCATTTGCAGTTGCACTCTAAAGGCATCTCGTGCTTTAAGAGGTTCAAAGGAAAGTGGAGGAACGATGGATGACAATTAGGGAGGCGTGGAATGTCCATGGAAGTGCAAAAGCAGATCGTCTGTGTAGTTGAAGCAAGCTAGCAGGAAATGAATCTATCAGCCGAACAGCCCCCCCCTCTGTACAGCATTAAGAACTTGATGTCGGGCGGTTCTTATTGAGCAGAAAAGGATGCCCCGTTTCTTAGAGACTGAAGAAGCTAATGACGTAATATGTGTATGCGGGGAAAGGCCAGAGGTGTCGGTCTCATTTGCGAGAAAGAAGGCAGAGCTAAGTGTTGATGGCATTGAACACGTCGGTATGGATATCAGTGTTCAAGACACTGGCTGTAGAAGGTCTTGGGATGTTTCTTTGACAAATCCTGCAGTGCAGCATTTTGTCGAATAAGTAGCACGAACGGGGGTATCAGCAAAGCTGCGAATAAGATCAGTGGTGATTGAGATAGATCGTGTTGGTTGATAGAAGCACTTCTGCATTGGTGGTGGAGCTCCAACAGAGAATCCACACACGCAGTGGACAACCAGAGAGGAAGCTGACCCAGCCAATTCTAGATGGTGGCAGGAAGACCAAAGGATGGTAATTTTCCTTAGCAGGCCTCGAAGCCAAACACAATCAGAAACCCTGGAAATGTCAAGAGCGACAGCCTAAACTTCTCCGAACCTTTCATAGCACCCATCCAGCAGCGAATGATGTAAGCTAAGGAACGATCTGCCATGGATCTTGACTGGCAGAATCCACACCGATGGATGATCACCAACTAACTGCTGGGCCTCTAAGTAGTGTGCAGAAGTTGACCGTTGATGAATTTCTTAATTACTTGGGAGAGGTTTGATGTGATGGCGATCGGTCTGCAGTTGGATGGCAGATTTAACTCCTTTTCTTGGAATAGGTTGATTGTGTGCTTGCTTTCATGCGCTTTGATAAGTGTCAGCTGAGCATGTAAGATTATATAGACGATATTGGACAGCTACTAGGTCTAATTTGGAGAAGAAAATTGGTGATAGGAAGTTAGTAATAATGTAAACTTTTCATGTAGTTTAGTGATGGATCACACTCACATACACATGCTCATTCGAAAAAAATTAAACGAATGTGATTTACAGGCATCTCGAACCTCCTTTTTATGTAGATAATCCGCAATGTAAGGCTATCGCTGTGCCCCTAAATCTCTGCAATATTTAGAAACATGGAGAGAAAATCAATTATGAAATAATGCACAAGTCGCTTTCAAAAATCTCCTTCCACATGCAAACGGGATAACTTTACTACGTGAAATTTTGCTTTTGGTTTGTGCCGTTTCCATGGAGATAGGAATACTGGTTGCTGTGGCATTTTCAAAATACAGAAGGCGACTCCTTTTGGTGGATCGAACGTCTGCCAATGGCAAAAGAAATTTAAAAGCGGATGCGCCAACCCGGGAATTTGAAGCGAAAGTATCTTCCTTTTGATTTATGAGAATTAAGTAAGTTCACATTTCTTCAACAGGGGAGGGGCAGAGTTCGTTCTCCTACAGAAATCTGTCAAAAGTCGAACTTCTTATCCACTTCTTAAGCTCTCTGTTACTTAAAACCTGAGATGCGAGAAAATCAGGTTGTTTATTGGGGGAGAGGGGAGATTCTTCCCTAACTGTGCAGCCTCTCGGTGGGGTGGCAACCTTTGTGTTTTACGTGCGTTGTTGACAATGAGAACGAGCCAGCTGTTCCCGGCATGACGGAGCGATCAGCTGGCACAGTCCGATCGATAGAGCGAATAGCCGCTGACGACAGACCAAGTGAAAGATTCCCAGTAGCTACACACACACACACCTGTGTTGGCTAATCAGGTACGATTTCTCGTCCTGCAAGCTACGTGGAACAGGTGAGACGAATTATGGAGAGATGAGTGGTGGAGTGTCAGACATGCTCCACAGAGTCTGTTGTTGAAAACAATAAAAACAAGTAAATAAACAATGCAACAACGCTGAAGGATAATGAATGGCATTAAGAAACACTACGCTAACTTAACACCACGCTTTATTATCGGCATTCGTTATAAATGTCTCGTTCAGTCTCTTCTGCATGAAGAGCGGTTGTTTTTTGCTCATCAAAGTTTATTTTAAATAACCAACGTGTTTGCTAACTGCAACGGAAGTGCACAGCGAAATTTGAATTTGGACACTGGCTAATATTAACTGCCTCACGCAGCTGCAAAGAAATAATGTTTTTGTTTCCTTATTTCCATCTCATCACTTGTCATAAATTCGAAGACTGTGCTCAGAAGAAGGGACCTCTAACCGTTCACGTGCGTATTAACATATCATTAATTGTGAGATATTTTATCTTCTAAAAAAAAGTGGGCAAAGCTATCGTAAAGTGGGTAAATTCAAGACGCTGCTTCTTGGGTCACATTTTTGCAAACTGGTTCTATTGCACGCAAACTCGCACCTGACAATTTTTTAATATTACTTATTTTTGAGACGAAGCAACAAATCACTCGCTCAGATGTGTGTGGTGAAATTCTTAGGGAACCTTTAGCAATGTACGAAACGACTACATTTTCAAGACGAAGCAACAAATCACTCGCTCAGATGTGTGTGGTGAAATTCTTAGGGAACCTTTAGCAATGTACGAAACGACTACATTTTCAAATTTGGCTGAAAATCAAATAAACCGCGCGACCGGTAGTGCAAAAACTTTAGCACGTTCACAACGTGCTAAAGTTTTTGCACGTTGGCCCGATTATGTTGAAATTTGTAAAATTAGATGAAACAAAATTATCATCAAAAATAACACGCAGTTAGTGTATTCTGTCTATCGCATTTTTTTTTTACTCTAATTACTCGAATGTTAATGGAATTCGCTTTCGTCTTAACAGCAACAAAACCTTTCTTTCACAGAAAAATAAAATATCCACGTAGAGAGAAATTGCTTACTCTTACAATTTCTGCTTTTAGCCCTGAGGAGCTGTTGATAAAAGTAGACTTCGCAGGATATTTGCGATGATCATTCATCCAGTGTATCTTGGTAATCTTTCATACCCGCATCTGTTTACAGCATGAAATAGATTCAGTTCATCCCTATACAAGGATACAAAAATCAGTCATCAAACCTATCTATCATCTGAATGCACTCACCTCAAATTTTCGGGAAAATAGCGAAGAAGCTCAACTTTTCTGCCTGCCAATATAAGGATATCACCACTCTATATTCCCAGTAGATCCCTCTAGCCGAACTCATTGCCTTTGGATACAAACAACAGAAAGGTATGAAGAAACTACTTATACGATCGCTTTTCACATAGGGCAGTGTTTCTCAAACTTCAGATATCCACGTACCCCTTCTTAAATTTTCATTATTACCAAGTACCCCCTAATTAATTGATTAAAAAATAAATTCAATAATTAAGTTAAAATAAATTATAATTAATTAATTAAATTAAATTAATTAATTAATTTAAAATATTAATTAAAATTAAATATTATTTAAATTAAGGGGATATGAAATCCCACATTGTTTTAAAACCGAATAAGAAACTCAAAGATTGGAATCAGAGAGTTTCATGCCGAATATAGTATAAAAAACTATAATCTATTATAATATTAATTAAAATTAAATTACAATTAAAATATTATAATCTAAGATCGAAACTATTATATCGCCGAAATGAAGCCTATCGGCTCTTTATATTTAAGTAAAATTAAATATCTATTTTATTTGAATTTATATGTTCATGTAAACAAAAAAATATGGTTAATTTTTCATTTTTGGTTCTCTAGAGATGTCAGACGACACACCCTTATTAATTTCATTTGATGCAATATCAATGTTTTCTTGTTGCTTAAAGCTACTTCTATCTGCTATATTGCTCTCTTTTGGGGTTTTTATAAATCCAATCTTTAACCAATGATCCACAGGTAAGAATTTGAAAGCTAAAAAAAAAAATACTGTATTTATTCGAATATAACTCTAACTTTTTTCCCAAAATTAAAGCAAAAAAATCGTGTTGCGAGATACATGCGGGAATTTTCGGAAATTAAGGTTTTCAGAAAAAAACTGAAAATGGTGCGACTTACCAAGAAGTCGCTATCACTACTTTTGGCATCGAGAACAGTTTCTTTGTGTGCATCGTCAAAGTCATCTACCTAAATAGCGTCATCTTCTTTCCCATTATTTCAAGCAAAAATTACCAGTAATTTACGAGACTTGCGATACGTAGAGCAGCGAAGAACTGCATATGATTGGTGCGGTATTAACAAAAGATCGCGCGAACCAAAGACAAATTAGCATTTCAACAGTCAGTTGAAATTCAACCGAATTCCATAATAGCTGAAACACATTCACTATATATTTCTTAGTTTTAACACGTTAACGACGGGGGTGATGTCAAGCAAACCATATGTTCCACCTACAACATATGGTTTTGCTTGTCTATAAATAATTTTCTGTTGGAGAGGGGATGTGATTCATTAGTTAGTGCCGTTTCATCCCGGTTGTCGCTAATTGTTGAAAAATATGACTCCTTTAATTATGCATAGCCAAAAATTGCCAAGTACTCCCTAACGACCTTTCGCGTACCCCCGGGGGTACGCGTACCACACTTTGAGAAACACTGACATAGGGCATCGAATTGAGTCTGCCATAAAGGCCTCATTTGCAATCTTTGTGGGCAGCCTTGCAATTAGGTGGCCACCTCCTCAGGCCATTCGCTATGCCTCGAAGTAAACGGCCGCCTCTCTTTCGGATTCGATTTCTCTTTAACATGTTCATTGCCAAACACGCGATATCGTGCGATGCGAGTTCTCACCAAACGGCCGATCACGTGTTATCGCGTGGACGTCGCTAACTAAATAAAAAAAATATAAAAAATTTGGCCACCACACGAAATTCCAATTTTCAGCTTGGCAATGAAAGTGTTAAGAAATGTCTGAAGGTAAAAAACATGGTGAGAATAATACATTGCGTGATCCCAGTATGTAGTGATCTGGTTATTCGGAAAATTAGTGTTGGACGTGTGTGTGTGTGTGTGTGTGTCTACTCATGAAAGATTTTAAACCTAAAACAGATTACGACCGTGAGCGGGCCGAAACTTTATATTTTTTTTACTATTGTTATTTTTACATAATCTGGAAACCTTGCTTTAGAGTCCCCAACTCGGAACTTTTTCAATCCCCTTCAGGCCTCCAGTAAGCAGAGGTCTTGTCGTCGATGAAATTCATCTTCAACCAAAAAGACATTCACAAATGCCCATGGTGGACTCAAACCAATAGTTTGTTGATTGGAGAGCAGGCAAGCAATCCACTCGGCAAATATTACTTTATAAAAGGATTCCTGAAGTGCGTTGTTTATAAACTTGCAAAGAAATTCATTTTCTTTTACTTGACAAAATAAAAATTTCAGATCAGAAAGAAACGAACACTTACAAATATTTCTACCAATTTTAAAGTTAAAAGACTTTCTCCCTCTCATTCTCATTCAAAAAAAAAAAAAAAAAAGTTGCTTTGCACATTTCTTGCATTAACTTCTTATTGGATTTAGAATAAGGATGTCACCGGGATACTTAACTTTAATGCGTTGTTAACTTTTTGTGCTCGATGGCAATAAAATTGGCAATTGTGTTAAGGTGTTTATATATTAAACGTTGAAATTCGAGTACGAATGATGAAGTGCTACGTATGGTCAAGTTTATTATATGGAGTTGAAACGTTAAAAGGATAATAAAATAAAAAAACTGAAGCCTTTGAAATGTGGATATTTAGACGGATGCTCAAGATCTCATGGACAGAAAAGATGAAGAATGAAGAGGTACCGAGGAGAATAAATAAAAATCGAGAATTAATCAATATTGTGAAAGGAACATTATCCAGGTAATACTAGAAGGTAAAATCAACGGAAAGAAAACCTGGAAGAAGAAAAATATCATGGCTAGACAATATAACTAAACAACTGGACTAAAGTGAACACAGAGCTCTTAATCAGAGCCACTAAAGACAGAAGTAAATTTGCAAAGGTGGACTCCGTTAGGAAACAGCACTTGAAGAACTTGAAAATATGAAGAGAATCGCTCTATATGGTAAGGGAAGCGCTATGAGAGCGAAGCAGTATTGCGGGTTATGGAGATTTAAATAAGACAGGACGCGCGGGTGACCAGAGCTACCAACTGGGTGTTGCAATCTGGAAAGCAAGGATGGTCTGTGGCACCTACTGGTACTTGAAAGAAATGGAGGAGATACTTTGAACAAAGATTTGAATCTGGGAGTCACATCAACCGGAATGCGAGGAAATCACAATAGATTATGATATGAGGAAGAAGACATTGACATGTGCAAGTAATTCGATTACGGTTCTATTATATAACCTGATCATGCTACACATGGACCAATGGACAAAAATTTGGTCACCTGGTTTTCAAAGGCACGAATATGATATGTTTGAGGAAAAGTCCACATATTGATAGTACTTCAAGTTAAAGTGGCTTCAACTCTCTGGATATTGGTTATAAAACATTTAGGGAATATTTGATAGGAGGGGGGAGGGAAAATTTTTATAATATAGAGGAGGCAGATGTAGAGCAGAAAAGTTCCATCCCTGGAAATTGTAAAAGGAAAGTTGAGCAAGGAAGTAAGAGCATGTTTTTTGCATGTGGACTGGTTTGCGACTACATGCGAAAAACATACTGCAGTGCATCGTCTGAAAACGTTGCGAATGTGGAAACAGCGAACCGGTTAAGGTAAGGTTCGATGAGCTGTGTGTTTCATGAGGACTTCCCATGACGCATCTTTTCACTTCATGAAGAAATAATATTAGTAATGAGTGCCCTTGTAGCCAGTGGAAATAGCATCTGCCTTCAGAGCGCTCGATTGCTCTGAAGCCGATTACAGGTTCGATTCTAGTCATCGACTGATTGAACTTTTCTAAGCGTTTTTCAGCCCAAGTTCGTCGTGCTTCAGTACAGGCAAGTAGGAGTTTTTCCCGGAAAATCGCGTTTCTAACCCTGCAACTGAAATAATAATAATAACGAGCATATAACTCACTATTTCAGATAATATATATTTTAGGGTCAGGACCAGGAGATGGCGGCAATGAAATTCGTAGACAATTCTACGAATTTCATAGGAATAAGCTGTTCCTTTATTCCTATGAAATCATTGGATAGTTTTGGACTCTGTTATCTAAGGGTAAAGACCATCTGCCCACTGTGATGTTCCACATATTAGTCAGAGATAAAGGAATTCAGCTTTCTCCCTTTATATGAAACGCGTTGGAGGATTTATTTTTATTTTATTTTTTATAACTTACCATTTTACAATGGCACAGAACACAAAAACAAATAGTGTTCATTTGTTTGTAATAGTTATTACTGTCTTCATAATATGTACTACAATTTGGAAAATTACAAATTTATACTTTTAAATACAGATAAATGTAAATATAAATATTACAGAAATTTATGAATTTCAAACACATTAAAAAAAAAAAACACGTTTCAAAATAACTATGCATTCCTATATGAGTGGATGCTGTAATATTGGAATGACTCGTATGACAAACTAAAAAAATATTCGAACGTTTCTGAATTGACACGTTTACTTTTTATTGTTTGCTAGGCAAACAAACACAAACCAAAAATGATACTGCCCCAGAATATGCTATTGAGCCAACCTAGAATTTAAGTTACTGTATTATACATTTACGTTTGTAAGTGTTGCTACGTAATAGCGTTACCCAGTTATCGACACAATGCAGACATCTGGTGGTAAAAAAGTGCGAAGATTTAAGAAGTTAATACTGTTATGAAATTAAAATGATCGCATTCAAACACTTCTGGCTATTGTCCATCGGTGACATCAGCGTGTGATTTTCGGTGTAAATAGTTGCGTCTCATCGTGACGGGGCTATCTTAATGCAGCTCTGCATGAAGACATATTCTAACAAGGTTATGTCCTACTTGGATTGAGTGGTCGTGTGAGTTGTCCCAAGGACGTCTAATGTTAGATTGCCACTACGCGCTCGACGTGAGATAACTGCACAAAGACTCGTTTCATATCGTAAGCAGGGGTGGAGGAGATGCAGTTACTTTTAGTCGTTTTTATTTCCTTCGACTAAAATTTGTGTTTTCAGCGAAGAATGCTTCTTTTTTTTCAATTTAGAAAACACTTCCGCTAGGCTTAGGAATGGATGTAAAAAATAAATAAATGGATTAAAATTACGTCACAGATGCAATTTACTTACAATGTTATGGTAACGTGTTGCGTAGGAGGTGCAAGAATATTTTAGAACTCGTGCGGCATTTTTGACAAGTATTCGCGCTTGCGTTGGGGGGGGGGGCAGCGAAACAGGAAGATTTGATCAGGGCCTCTTTCTTAAAACTGAAAGTACATTCTTTTTCGTGTTGCCAACTCACAACCGGTTTGCTAACCTACTCCGAGTGGCTTGTACAGGCATGTATTTCGCAAAGCTGTTGGGACTACAATTTGGCCCCAAAGCACGTATATAAAGTAGGTCATTCTTTATTCCGTGGAAACCCTGTAGCTGAGTAACATGCTTCACTTGTAGGCCATCCGTTATAAAGATTTTGTTCGGCTAGTCCAGCATGAATACTTAACACTACAAACTGGAGGGGGGGGGTGATATAAACAACCGAAGCTGCTATTTTAAAACCCAGCTGTACTGCTTTACAAGTATACGTTTGCACTGCAATCGTACTCACTTGTGCAATGGATCGCAATGCAATTTTGTTTAGGGGCTTCACCAGAGAGGAGCCTTCTAAGATACATACGCTGACGAAAGTTCACAGCACTACATTTATCACCGTGTATTTTTGTCTTCTTAATAATTACAAGCTCACTGACAACAGGGCTGCTTGTTTATCTATAAACAAATACCCTCGAACTGTACACGTTGTCAGCGATGTCATCTCTTTATGTTGTTGTGTTGCTGGCAGTTCCATGTTAGAGTTATCATGTCCTAACATCTCTGCCTTAAGAAATGAAATATGCACGTTCCTGTAAAGTTTTCTTCTCCAGTTTATCCAGTGGGAAGGTGTTGACAACCCACCAATTCCATCAGTGTGGATGAAACTTGGATCGTGTCCAAGCCACAACAACGCACCCACCTCGGAAGGAGCTCTTGACATAACGTCATCACCCCCTTATAATCTAATTCTCAACGTGCAGGCGGCATCACTTGTTTTATTTTCGACTACTCATTAAGGTGAGCACGAAACAAGCCGCCAGGATTTTCAAGAGAATCCAGAGCTTATCCATTATTTCAGAAACTCTGAAAGATGCGTGTGAACGACTTTTCTTCGGACCAATTGAACATTCAGAAAAATTCTTTTGAAATTTACGTTAATCCCCCCCCCTAAAAAATACCCTGCATCCATTTAAAACAATTTCATCATCATCATCTGCAAATTTCAGATGATGAAGCCTTTCTCCATCATCATCATCATCAAATTCCTGCCATGTACCCTCAAGGGATGTACAGGATATGATAGTACTACATGAAAAAATTACATCATTACTAACTTCCTATCTACAATTTTCCTCCAAATCAGTCTGTTACTTGTCAAGACTCCAACATTATCAGATCTTATATTTCTATCGTCTAAGGCACTTTGTACCGTATCAATCCACCTATATCTTGGTCTTCCTCTGCGTCGTTTTCCTGCCAACCTGGCAGAGAACACTTGTTTTGCTAATCTTTTCTCTCCCATTCTATTTAAGTGACCATACCACCTGAGATTAGCTCTGATAACGTATTCCTGGATGCTGACAATGTCAAGTTCTTTCCTAATATCCTCATTTTTAATATGATATTGCCATTGATGCCATCTGTTCACGCCTCTAATCTTTCTCAGGACTCTCATATCTGCGGTCTCTAGTCTTTGGTCAAGTGTTTTACTTCTGACCCAGCTCTCGGATCCATAAGTTAAAACTGGTTTGAACACAGCCTTGTATACAGCTAATTTAGTGTTCCGACTAATTTCTCTCTTATTCCATATGAATTTATTCAATTGACTTCCAACCATACCAACTTTGCTGATTCTGTTGTCTATTTCTATATTTAATTTACCATCTTCAGTAAAAATCGTGCCTAAGTAGCTGAAATGTTTTACTTGTTCCACAAGTTCTCCATTCACAACACAGTTGACATTTTCAATGATTCTGCCCATTTTCATTGTCTTTGTCTTTTTATTGCTGACCTTCATACCATATCTATTACAACAGCTATTCAATTTAGTCAGAGAATCTTGCAGACTTGTAGTGGATTTATTTAGAAGTATAACATCATCCGCATAAAGTAAAGAGATGACATTAATATCTCCAATTTTGATATCAGGTTTAATACCACTTTCCTTCATAATGTGATCCATATAGATAATGTACATCCTTGTCTCACACCAGATTCAACATTAAACCATCTTCCTGTACTTCCTTCAATTCTAACTGCTGACTTACAACTCAAATGAAGACTAAGTATTGCTTGATATAATGCTCCATTGACACCATATAACTGCAGCGTATTAAATAGCTTCTCTCTTGGCACCTTGCATATGCCTTTTCCAAATCGACAAAAATTAAATACAGATCTTTGTTATATTCCCATGCTTTCTCGACTATTTGTCGTAAAGTGAAGATCTGATCCTGACAGCCTCTATTTGGCCTGAATCCAGCTTGTTCTTCACCAAGCTTTTCTTCCACAATTCTTCTCAACCGTTTCTCAAGTATACTTGCATAGATCTTGCCAGGAACACTCAGTAGGGAAATACCTCTAATTCTCACATGCAGTTTTATTTCCCTTCTTATATATGGGTACTATGAGAGCTTTACTCCAATCATTAGGAATTCGTCCCTCTGTCCAGGCTTTCTGAACTATGCAGTGCAGCCACTGTAAGACTTTTACACCACCATACTTCAGCATTTCTGGTCGAATAGCATCTACTCCTGCTGCCTTTCCACATTTCAAGCTTTTGATGGCTTTTTCTACTTCAAGTATGGATATGTATTCCCGACTGCATGTCTGGTCAGTGTTTTTTACCACTGTGCTGTCATCACTGCTTGTTTCATTTAGCAGTTTTTCAAAGTAACTACTCCATACTTCAAGGATATCTTTTTCTCCTGTTTTCATGTCACCTTTATCATTTCTAACTCCTTTTACAGCACTCTTTCCACCATTCCTAAGGTTCTTCAACAACCTCCAGAATATTTTGCCACCTTCTTGATATTTATTTTCTATATTCTTACCAAAGTCCTCCCATGACTTTTGTTTAGCTAGTTTGACACAGTGTTTAGTATTCTTGCATTTGTCTCTGTATTCTCTAAGAGCACATGCTGACTTATTTGACAGGAACTTTTGATATGCTTTCTTCTTTTCCTTCACTGCCAATTTAACTTCCTGTGTACACCATGGAGTTCTAATTTTTCTATCCTTGCAGACAACTTCACCACATGCCTCTCTGGCAGAATCAATCAATGTTTTCTTCAGAGTTTGCCACTGAATCTCTAAGGTTTGATTCATGTTCTCAAACTCTTTCATTTTCTTTTCAATAATCTTTCTGTATTTTAGTCTACAGTTCACATCTGAGAGCTGCTCAACTTTTATTCGCTTTAAAACTTTCTTACATGTTATTCTTTTTAATATGAAATTCAATTTTATCCTGCTCAAGACTAAATAGTGATCACTTCCAATTTCAAATCCTCTGTACACTCTGGTGTCCTGCACCATGGAGAAAATATCACAACAATAACATAGTCAATGAGCCTTTTCTTATTCCTAGCCTCTTCTCTCCATGTGAATTTGTGCACATTTTTATGTTGGAGCATAGTGTTAGTAATAACCAGTCCATGTCATGAGCAGAAATCCAACAGATATTTGCCATTATTATTAGCTTTGCTCTTTTCTCCAAATTTTCCCAAAATATTTTTGTATGTCTCACAATCATTTCCTACTCTGCTATTTAGATTCCCAACAAGGACCAACTTTTCCTTTTCATTGTGTCAGTTGCTTTTTCTAAAGCGTCAAAAAATTCCTCCACTTCTACCTTAGTAGAACCTTCTGTGGGACCATAGGCACAAATAAGTCTCATTGTCCAGTTCCCCATTCTCATATTTGCCCACATTACTCTACTTGAGACTGACTGCCATTCAAGAAGATTAGCCTCGTATTTTGTGTTGAATACTATGGCTACTCCTTCTTTTCCTTGATAGTCATTGCCTGAATATAACATTTTGTATTTATTGCTCAGAAAGATCTCACCAGTTTTGGTCTTTTTTGTTTCAGTCACCCCTATTATGTCAATCTGGTACTTATCTAATTCCTCAGCTAGCTCCATTTCTTTGCCATTCAGGCTTCTTACGTTGATAGTGCCGATCTTTAACTCTGGTGATGTTGAGTTGGGGTTTGTTTTCAGATTTGTAGATAAAACACTTTCAGATAAAACAATTTCAAGGAAAGGAAAATGCTTGACCTACTGTGGTAATTATCAATAAATGTTTGGTGAAAGTCGATGCAAATCTGAATCACGGAGATGCTGATTGATATCTGATCACTTGCGTACAGCATCACCTGTCTGAAACGTCAAGATTTGCGTCTACACTCCATTAAAGCTATTCGATTGTTCCCCCGCGTGTGCGGCATTGCGTGAGACCGATAGTTTCACCCATTCCACAAGTGAGAAATTAAAAGGTGGACACGCACGCATCCAAAACCTCCCTCGTGCAGTTTATCGCATTTGGTCGATGGGAGCTTAAGCAGAAGCAACTTGTTCGGCCGCAGGTGTGTGTGTGTGTGTGTGTTTATACCAGAGAAACTGTTTAAAAGCATATTTTGAAGTTTGTTGCGATGAGTTGAACAAGACGTGCCTCGTCTTATTTCCTGCAGTGATGAAAATACCGAATTTTTTTCCTTGCCATTCATCCTGTTCAAGGACTTGACCAGGATTTACTTTGGCTGTTTCGCAAGCACGTTCCACTAAAAACGCCCCGATCGTAAAGATTTATAGTGTTACTTAGGGAAACCATTCATTGACTCGAGTCGAGGCTCGACCGTTTGGATTTCAGCTCAATTTAACACGGCAAGACGAGATGGGTAATATTGGATTTGGTTTAAAAGACCCGTTTCCTAAACATCGGGAACGAAGAAACTGAACTTTGTGATGAAATGGGGGATCCAAAAAACATATAGGAAAAAAAAAAAAACAATCACAGGAGAAAAACGATTCACAGTTAGATGCTTTAAAAAAAAAAAAAAAAAAAAACGTATTCAACATTTTTAATCCAGTAGGGATGCTACAAAAGTGTCTCAAGTGTCTCTGGGAGCACTTCGAAAAATATAATGTTATGTACGTCTAAAAAGGGAAAGTAATTCTCCAATATGTCGAATATCACAAAATCGGATTAAAGCAAGCCAAACTACACTTTAGGAGAGAATATTTGAAAGTAATTTTGTATCGTTTAATATGTTGAAACCGTCTAGAAATTTGTTTTCGTGTTGAAATTTTACAAGAGAGGAGCATAAATAATTTAATTTCATTCATTACGCTGTCTCAACGTTTCTCCAACTAACAAGTTGGCATTCTCAAGGCTAAACAAGGAAGAGCGATCGCCAAAGCACAAAAGAATTGTCCTGCCACAGAAAAACTGTTCAACGATTGTTGCGTCATATCTATGAGCACTGCCATTAACCAGGCTGCTTATAGCAAACTGATATCTAAGTTCTATCGAAGGTTACAACCAGTGGTGAGCTTAAGGGGCTCGCGCAAGCCCTTTGTTGAATTTTTCTGAAATTTGCGAGCGCCTTGTTCTTCTTGTTTAATAATCTTGTAGAACTAGAAAATACCACCGTCAAATGCATACATGCTACTATAATTGCTACTTTAAATTCATATGGATTTTCTGATAACTATTTAAAAAATCATCTCATTGCATTTTGTTCTGATGGCGCTAGTGTAATGTTAGGAAACAAATCAGGTGTTGCAATCAAACGTCTACAAAGATTTCCCAACGTTGTGATTTGGCATTGCGCTCATCGTTTACACTTAGCATTAGACGATTTGATAAAAAAACATTAAAGAAATAAACCATTTTGAAATATTTCTGGATAAATTATTTGCTTTTTAACATCAATCACCAAAAAATCAACGAGAATTAAATACGATTGCAAAAGACCTTGGTATCGAAATTTTAAAGATCGTCCGTGTGTTTGGACCACGATGGGCAGCTTGCAGTTTACGAACGGCTCTTGTTTTGTGCAGAAATTACCCAGCTTGATGCAAGCATTTTGCATCGAACGATAAATATAAGGGCTTTTTAAACAGACTTCTCAATTTGGAATTCTTAAAAGATCTAGCATTGATGATTGATATCCTACAGGAATTATCATATCTGCCAGAAGCTCTACAAAGTCGCAATATAATTATTATGAGGGCTAAGTTAGGCCTTTTATTTATTTATTTATTTTTTTTTGCTCGACGATGCGAGCTCTTTGTTAAAATTTTCATAGCTCACCACTGGTTACAACCGTTTGAGTAATTACAGTTGATAAATCCTGAGTCAATAACTATTAGGAGAGATATCTGGGGCTCAAGCAATATTTTGTACAAAGTCTTTGCTTCTTTCCAGCTAAGCTAATAGTCATTTTCTGTTGCGCACACACTACGCTGCATATTTTTGCAATGCCTGATCCTGATGGACCATCTGCATTTTTTCTTTCTGACTGAGTGTCAGTACCAATTTCATGAAAGCATGTGACGCCATCAAACAACTGTGACCAGGGGAATGGTGATTTTCAAAAACTCCAAACTCTTCTGAAAAGAGGAAGTTCGATTTTTGCGTCAATAGAAAGGGATCCACCTTACAATAACACCTCGAGCCACTTTGAGACATGAAAAAGGGGAGCCTCAAAAACTTGGAGAACAGACTGAAATTATAGGCGAACCCAGAGTGGATATTTAGTTTTGATGAGACGATAAGGAATTTTGTTTGGGATAAGTGGACACTTGAAATCGTCTCGGAACCAATCCACGAATACAATTTCTATCAATTTATGTAAAATGAGACATTTACGATGTAACACGACAAGCAGTGACTCCTCCGTGTGTTTTCTACTTGAGAGAGAGAATTAGCTTCCCTCCGATCTGAGCATCAGCAGTTGAAATCTTGATTAGTCCATAATGTAACCAAGATCAACGTCATGCAAACTAGAAGGCCTCGTAGAAATCCCGCTTAAATTTTTGACTTCTTTGTTGTGTCAATTATCTTATTGCCGTCTCTTATCCTATCACTCAGATGCATAATTATCAGCAGAATCTGGTTATGAGTACCGCAAACTTGTCTGGAGCATTTCCGACATCTTGGCGTCTTCAGTGTGCATGAAACCACACACTTTGAAAACCCGACGTCATCTCATTATGACAATTTTCTGTTTTGTTCGCTTTGCCATCCCCATCCATGCTACTTGGGGAAACATTGAGATAATACGTGAACTAGTTAATAGACTAGTCTACAACTCTGTAGAAATACTGTTTTCTTTGCTTCTAAAAATGAATCTCAGTTTGTAGAAGCAAAGGACACACTATTTCTACACAGTTGTAGAAAAAAAAAAAAAAAGCCGAATTCCCCCCCCCCTTTTTTTTTTCTTTCGATACTCAAGGTAAAATTTGCTTGCTTGGTCACGAAGATCAAAGCGCTGTTGAAGCATTCGTCTCGGCAAGTGGTTTGAGCTGACCAGAAAGTCAGCGGTGGACATGATCATGAATTGAATATGATCATTGAAGTTTAACGTCAGCAATAAAAACTTCAAATGAAGAATTGGAAACTGTTACGATCGTACGACGGAGGAAGGCACTTTTCATTATGATCATATAGAATGAGACGCTTCGCACTATTTGATTCATCAATGGCTTGAATTGGCTGCTTATCACATTATTTCTCGCCATCAGTAGCATGGGAATGAAAAGGCAATACTCCATCACATAACGACACCGTTATGTGATGGAGTGTTGCTGCTTTGTAGTTGTCACTTCCGATAAGTCGTCACTGTAGGCACCCTGCTTTCGTTATTATAGACGGGTTTACACTCAACGTTTGCGAATACAAAAATACGTATCGAAAAGAAGATCCAGCAGTAAGAAACGTTGCGAATAGGTTGGACATGGCCTGATTATTCGTCAGAAGTAACTTAAGATGAAACCAGTATATCGCATCTTATAACAATAAATCGGTTAGTTTTGTTTTACGAATGAATAAACAGAGCTTCAAGATTTTTTCACTTTCATGTAGCATTTTTTTTTTTTTTAGTGTACTCGACAAACATCCAACGTGCAACTGAACACTGCTGCAATTTCTCTTATTTTGCCTTTTAGCTCTTGCGGTGCAGGGGAATTTGATGCGCACGCTTTATCCTTTGAGTAATTTACAGGGAAGAAAAAGGGGAAAAAAATCTGGGTAAGTGTGATAAGGACTACCAACCACCCATTTAGGAAATGTTCGTGGCCTGATATTTAAACAATGCTGGAATACTCGTCTAGTTGGGGAGGGGGTGACTTCTGGGGAGGAGTCACCCCCTCCCCAACTAGACGAGTATTCTCGTCTGGGGATTGAATACTCGTCTGGGGATTGACACTCCTCCCCTATTGACTGGGGAGGAGTGTCAATTCAGTTCAAAATTCAAATGAATTTTGAACTGAAATAATTTAGCGTTCGAATCCGGGGAAGATTCCTCCTGAAAACAGACGGTGTTAAGCAACCCTCTCCATCCTTCCCGCATAAATCACGGAGAATCCAAACGCCTATCAGTTCAATGATATGTCGAACGAAGTACAAGTGGTTGGGCAAGTCTTTTTAGACGTAGTGGACCTTGTGCACAGCTGGCCGCAGAACGACGAGCTCGCATAAGGGTGTTAACTTCGAACTTCACAAAAATGACTGATGAACGCACTCAGCAGATTCTTGAGAAGTTCTTCGTTGTTCTATAGACATACTTTTTGAATCAGTGTCACCTCTTTAAATTAATTATACCACTTCCTGATACAAACATAAGAGATTCATTATCAATTATCATCATCATCAAATTCCTGACATGTACCCTCAAGAGGTGTACAGGATGTGATAGTACTACATGAAAAATTTACATCATTACTAACTTCCTATCTACAATTTTCCTCCAAATCAGTATGTTACTTGTCAAGGCTCCAACATTACCAGATCTTATATTTCTGTCGTCTAAGGCTTTTTACCCTATCAAACCACCTACATCTTGGTCTTCCTTCCTCTGGGTCGATTTCATGCCAACTTGGCAGAGAACACTTGTTTTGTTAATCTTTCCTCTCTCTCCAATTCTGTTTAAGTGACCATACCACCTCAGATTAGCCCTGCTAACTAACGCATTCCTCGATGCTAACAACGTCAACTTCTTTCCTAATCTCCTCATTTTTAATATGATATTGCCACTTTGTTCAGTCCCTTAATCTTTCTCAGTACTCTCATATCTGTGGTTTCTAGTCTTTGGGAAAGTTCTTTTTTCTTTCTTCTGACCCAGCTCTCAGTTCCATAAGTTAAAATTAGTTCGAACACTGTCTTGTATAAAGCTAATTTAGAGTTTTGACTAATTTCTCTCTTATTCCATATGAATTTATTCAGTTGACATTCCAGCTTTGTTGATTCTGTTGTCTATTTCCATATTTGATTGACCATCTTCACTGAAAATTGTGCGTAAGTAACTGAAATGTTTTACTTATTCTTAGGGTCACCATCCGAGATACAGTTCATATTTTCAATATTTTTACCTATTTTCATTGTCTTTTTATTGCTGATTTTCATACTAAATTTATTGCAGCAGTTATTCAATTTCCTCAGGGAATCTTGCAGACTTGTACTGGATTTATTCAGACGTATAACATCATCATCTACATAAAGTAAAGAGCTGAGATTACATATCCAATTTTGATATCAAGCTTTAATACCACTTTTATAATGTGATCCATAAAGATAAGGAATAACAGTGAAGATGATGTGCACCCTTGTAGCACACCTGACTTCATCAAACCATCTTCCATTACCTCCTTAAAGTCTAACTGCTGACTTACAGCTTAAATAGAGACTGTGTATTGCTTGATGTAATGTCCCATTGACACCATATAACTGTAGCGTTTTGAAGAGCACCTTGCCATATGCCTTTTCGAGATCAACAAAACTTAAATAGAAATCCTTGTTATATTACCGAGATTGCTCAAATGTTTGTCTTAAAGTGTAAACCTCTATTTGGTCTGAATTCAGCTTCTTCTTCACCAAGCTCAATTATTTTCATATGAAAGAAATCTGAGATTTTTTGACCTGTACATTACAATGAGATCAGCACGCAGGCGTACAGAAATTCTTGGAGTAGGGTGAAAAATGCTTCCATTTAAAACAGCGATATTTTTTCTACTAAGTAGAGATACGTAATTTAATTTTAAGCTCCTTGATTTTTAGATGTTTTAATTTTTTTTAGTATTCCTTATGGTCATATATACGAACAACAGACCGCTAAGCGAATAGCAATCAGGTGACCATAAAAGTCTGCCGTCATCCATTGGATTAGGAACACCTCACTGAATTAAGCCTAATGATTGTAGACGTGAAGAAACTTTTGTTGCACGAACTAATGAAAATGGATTTCTGGATAAAATCAGATTTTCAGGAAAAGCAAAGATGGCATCACCACTATGATCGCTGATCTAAAATCGGCACATCCTGGCAACTGCGAGGGAAGCAGTCGCGTTTCCAAACATTAAAGAATTAAGTCGTTTTCGAAAGACTTCTCAACAAACTTGACTGCGAATAAACTATATTTCAGGACTGGCTCGTGCTAAGGAAGGACGAGGGGGGGGGGGGAAGAGAATTCTTCGCCTTCAGTTCTGTTATTAATATTGCAACATCGGCATTTTCTTCGCTTCATTGCTCATCTGGCAGCGCCACCAGGTGACGATAGAAAATATTTTCCTTCAGCGTACGCTGACGTAATGGAGAGAGCGAACATTCCGTAGTTCCCGCTTGTGGTGCGAGTAGAGGAAAAAAAAAAGAAGGTAACTTGTTGAGCAGAATGTAGGTCGATCCCACGTACCAAATGCAGTACTTGTTGTCCGAGGGTTGGCTCTGAAACTGGCAAAGGCTTTGAGGAAAATCTATGCTGAATGCAAATTATTTGCGATTCTCATGCAGTTAATGGGAAAACATTTTTTTTTTTTTTTTTTTTTTTTTATCGTTCGGATAATTACATGGTTTCAAAAGTTACTTTTCAAAATGTTTATATATCACATCAAAATATTTTGACGTGGTTTTTGAAGCTGTTCAAGATCTTCATGCTGCAAATATCGAACGCAAAGTAGCGCCACCACTAGCATTGCAGCATTTATTGATTTTTATATCAGGGGCCCACCCGCCCACCCACATACTACAATTACCGCTTGATAATTACAGATCTTTGGATGTCTAGCGCACAATTAAAAACTTCAAAGTAATATTTATGGTGTCCGATTATTTTAACCATTATGCATTTTACTATATTTATTCAAAATAGATTTTTTAGGAGCAATTTAGTTTCGAACCAAGCACAGAACCCGGCCCACTCAAACTACTAATGGACGAGAAATTTGATGCACTCTTATAAATACGCTGGAAATTTCTCGAGCGCAAAATTAACATTTATTGAGGAAAAGAAATGAATTCTTTTATATCTCGCCCATTTATAAAAGGCAGAAAATTAGCTGAAAAAAATCATTTTATTTTTATTTATTTGCAACCAGATTCTGCATTTATCAGTGCAGAAGATAAGCTGCGATCGCCAACCAGTGTTCGCAGATTAAAACGATACACAAATACTCATGTTCCTAATGATTGCAACCTAATATTACTGTGGGAATATTGTGAGTTTAGTTCAGTGATACGAGTTGTGGGACGGAAACAATAAAACATATTTCTCTGAGATATTTTCAAATACGACTCATCGCGAGTGTATCTGGCTGAAATAAAATCCTATACAAGGAAAATCTAAAACAACCTATTTTTGGTGTTTCAAGGGGAAAAAGGTGTAAATCCCAATTAAAAATCCGAACCGTTCCTTTTACATTTTTAAAAATGCAATACTCGTAGTCCGCGCGGTTAGCCTACTGCAGGGGTGTTCAACCCGTCGATCGCAGAGCGATTTTTGGTCGATCTCTTGTGTATTCCTCCTTACATACAAATTTAACTAAAACTGAAAACATAATGTTTTATTTATCATTATTTTGTATTATTTTTAATTCGCTTTAAGTGTATTGCTATTGTTTATTTATTTTTCGTTAAAATTGTCAAATCAGTAATTTTTTTATAAGTCCGGGTAAATGAATTAATTTGGATCAGCGGAAGTCAAACAGCGAGCCGAGTGAATACGATTATAAGCAAAGTGTAAAAACTCGATTGCAGCTTAAATATTAAATATTCCAAAGCACATTACATCGATTTTTTACTTAGGTCAAGTCCCATGTGAATATTGTAAAAAAAAAAAAACTTTGTTTGTCTCGGTATAGTTTGTCTTAGATGTTTTTCTAAATAACTCTTTTCAAGCTAACCGCATATACTGCTTTAATAAGAATATGTTAGAGTGTTAAAAACAAAGGCAATGTTTTTGTCGCCGAAGCGGCATGGTGGCATTAGAAAGAATGTTATTGAAACTTGTATGTACTGAGAAAGGCTTGCTGGCTCTAAGTGTAAACATCTCCGAAGTCAGTCAGAAAGAGTTCAAACAACTTTCCGATGTCTGGCAACTTACATTCAAAAGAAAGCGAAGGAGAACAAAAGGCGTGCCGAACTTGAAACTTAAGATGAAAGACTCATACCGATTCTTTGGGGGTTGCCAAACTTCATGCGAGGTCTCAGAGGAGGCCTAAAGCAAGCAGAAGGGGTCCCGTTTCCAGAATTGCTGTCAAATAGGAGGCTGCCCGGTCCAGAGTCGCCGTCAGAGAGACTGCCCGGATTCACGTTGCTTGAGAGAGGAGTTTCCCGCTTCCAGAAAGGTGCTTCTCGGTTCGAGGCGTCGCTAGAGAGCGACTACTTCTAGGCCGCAGACAAGGTTTCAAATTGCCGAAAGGAAGAGTTCGAATTGCCGGAGAAAAGTTTCCAGGCCAGGTTAATGTCAGACATTCACCAGTGTGTTGCGTTTTCATTACAATTTGATGAATCAAACGACTTCACTGATATTGCTCAGTTAATGGTATTTATTCGCATGGTATTTCAAGATTATTCAAGTAAAGAAAAACTTTTGAAAATTATACCATTATTTGAAAGGACTAGGGGGAGAAGACATTTTTTCGCCATTTGATGAATTTGTAAAACAACACAAACTTCCGCTTTTTAAACTTGTGTCTATTACTACCGATGGTGCTCCTGCAATGATAGGTAATAAATCGGGCTTCATTTCATTATGTAAAAACGATGACAAATATCCAGATTTCTTAACGTACCACTGTATTATTCACCAACAAGTACTGTGTAGTAAAATATTAAACACAAAAGACGTTTTGGATATTACATTTAAAATTGTAAATTCTGTTCGAGGAAAGCCCTGCAACGGCGGTTATTTAAATTACAGGCAGATGATGATAGGGAACTTCTGTCGTACAATAATGTTCGCTGGCTCAGCAGAAGTCAATTTTTAGAAAGATTTCTTGTATTAATTAACGATATAAAATTTTTCTTGATGAAAAAGGAGATATTTATCCACAATTGAGTGATAAAAGATGGCTGTTGCACTTATCATTTTTAGTAGATTTCTGTACGAAATTAAGCAATTGAAATTTAGAGTTACAAGGTAGAGATAAAAATTTAATTGACATGTCAATAAAAACTTTCCAACAAGACTTACTTTTATTTAAAAAAAATATAAATGACCACGAATTTAGACATCTCCCATATTTATTAAAAATTTTTGAACAAAATCAAGAAATGCTTCGCTATGATTTAAAAGAATTTATTCGTGAAATAGAATTAGTTGAGGAAGAAATAAATTCAAGATTCAAAGATTTTAATAAAACTGAAATGATCGCATCTTTCATCGATAATCCATTTCAAGAAAACTTGAAGATCACAGAAATTTCAAATAAAATTAGCGGACTGTTTGATATAAACCAAGCTGAAGTAGAACTTGAGATAATAAACGAAAAATTCTGTCGTGTTTCGGATCGACATACTTGTCAGAATCCGCTTTTTCAAAAATGACCGTCGTAAAAAATCAATTAAGAAACCAAATTACAAATGATCATTTGGATGATTGTCTGCGATTGGCCACTTCTTCATATCAACTTGACTATGAAAATATTGCGAGGTCCAAACAATGCCAAATTTCAAATTAACTTTTTTTTTTTTTTTAAATCAACCAGCATTTCCTGTAACTTGTGAGTTTGTAATCAATCTGTTGTGCTTTCTAACTTTGGTTTTCCAAAATACAGAAATAAATATTTTATTCCAATATATTTTTTTATTGTATTAAAATAATTAAAAGTGATAAATAAATTTTTAAATACACAAAGTTTTTAGTTGTGTATTTTTTTTAGTTGTTTATTTGTGTGTAATCAGATATCAGGTTGGGGGAACGTGATCCCTATAAGAGAATAGATCCCCGAATAACTTTTTATAGAAAAGTAGCTCGCGTAGTAAAAAAGGTTGAACACCACTGGCCCAGTGGCTTTGCGCTTCGCAACCATTTGCCGGGAAAGGGGTGTCCTGGGTTCGATTCCCGTCGCCGACGTGAGGAGCTTAAGGATCTTCTGAGACATAGCCAAGTTAGTCGGTGTTGGGCGTGGACTGCAGGGTTTTTCTCTCCAGTTTATCTGGGGTTTTTCCTCCCGCAAACGGGCAAGCCGACCCCGTGAACACACGCAGCTACAGCCTTAGAATACACCGGGAGGCATAGGGTTAGTCACCTTATCATCGGTGCGGGTACGACTTAGAAGGGCTTAAGATAGCTCTGTAACACGCCAGTAGGCCTAACACGTAGAAGGGAGAAGAAGATGAGTTAAAACTAAAGTGAAAATTTCAATGACGTACAGATAAATCTCATGAACCATAAAGTTCTGTGGTTCACAACACCAAGGCAGTGTCTGTAGTACTCTCCTCCCGGATATCCATGAAATTGACAATTTTGTGCTAGCTGTCCCTCGAACCGTTTTAAATTCTCAAAGTGATCGCTTGGAATTTCTTTAGTTGCCTTTCGAGCCAGCGTTTGACACTCCAAGGTTCTTGCCCTAAGACAGGTTTATGTTAATCAAATAGTTCTATTGAGTGCTGATAGTCCTGGATAAAGGACCAATGTGTTTCAAGCTAGAGCGTCTTTGCGATACATACATCTGTTTTTGGTTTACCGTACTCCGGAGATAACTTTGTGTTGTCTAATTTTGACCCGACAAATGGTCGATCGAAACCAAAACTGAAGCAATTCGATATTTTCCTCGCAGATCGTAAATATGAAACCTCATCGCATCTCATAATCGGCGTGGAATTGCTAATAGCTGTAACTAAATCCCCAAACCATCAAGTTTGGGTCTTCACTTCTGGAAACGCAAATTTAAAGAGTCGCTTCTACTTCTTCTTTTCTTATTTTAATCAAAAACAAAAATAAGTTTATATCCAAACGGATGGGAATACGATTTCTCGATTCGACAGCTAGTGACTCCAGTGTTTACTGAAACACTATATTACTTGACCACGTAGCGAAGTCAAGTAAAGTAGTCTAGTTCCGAAAAGAGTTCTTGGAGCTTGTTAGCAGAGTCCGGTTGTGTGCTCTTGGGTTATTTCACCTATTAGTGAAACATAAAAAAAACAAAACTTTATTCAAACTGAATAAAGTTTTGTTTCAAATAAAGCGTTACTCGCTTTATTCAAATTAAAGCGAGCAACGCGCATCTTCCAATGCACACCAAATGTTATCCACTCGTGTGTGGTTATAGCAAGTGCCTTCAAATTAGCAACCTCGCTAGAATTTCGAGAGTTCAGCCGTCCGGTTAAGTCTGATATGTGGAGAACGCTAGGATTTCCACATGACGGTTCCTTCTTATGCACGTGTCCAATTTATGATCTCAAACTTCAGATATCCGTGTACACCTACTTAAATTTTCATTATTACCGAGTACCCCCTTATCAAAATAATAATAAATAAATAAGTATATTTCATTGTAAGTGTCTATTTTATTTGGATTTAGATGGACATGTAAACAAATAAATATGATTTATTTTTAATAGAACAAAATTTATAAACTGGCAACATATCGTTTTGTTTGACACTGTCGTGAACGTGTAAAAACTAACTGGGATAAAAACGGCACTAACTAATGAATCACATGTCCCGTCCCACAGAAACGGTTGTATAGACTCAAGCAAAACCATATGTACTTAATTTAAATAATTTATCATTAATGAGAGGGATACAATATCAACGTTTTCTTGCTTATAGCTACTTGTATTTGCTATATTGCTCTCTTTTGTGCGTTTTATAAATCCAGTCTTTAACCAATGATCCATACGTAAGAATTTGAAAGGTAAAAAACAATACCGTATTTATTTATTCGAATATAACTTGCATTTTCCCCAAAAAAAATTAAAACAAAAAATCGCGGTGCAAGATATATGCGGGGATTTTCGGAAATTAACGTTTTCAGAAAAAAACTGAAAATGCTGCGACTTCCCAAGAAGTTCTTATTCGCCACCACTACTTCCGGCCTCAAGAGCGGTTTCCTTGTGTGCATCGTTAAAGTCATCTACTCAAATAGCGTCATCTTCTTTCCCATTATTCAAGCAAACATTGCCAATAATTTACAAGACTTGAGTTACAAAATGAACAGTTCTTCACAAATGACTAATGAGAAGTGAAAGCAGAGTGCGAAACAGACAGCAGTGGAAGGCCAGTAGAGATAGAGCAGCTATGAAGATGTGCATATGATTGGGCGGTATTAACAAAAGATCGCGCGACACAAAGACAAAAGCAAGTCGACAATTGAGTTGGCTCTCGTTTCAACAATTGAGTTGAAATGCTAATTCTCTGCAACCGAATTCCATAATATCTGAAACACATTTACTGTATATTTCTTAGTTTTAACACGTTCACGACGGAGTGGTGTCAAGCAAAACGATATGCTGCCAGTGCAACATATGGTTTTGCTTGAGTCTATACAGCAGTTTCTATTGAAGGGGGATGATTCATTAGTTAGTGCCATTTTTATCCCAGTTGCCTCTAATTGCACTATTTGTTAAGAAATATATTACACAGCTTGCAAATGTCTCTGTACCTTATTCATTATTGAGGAGGGCGTGTTGTTTACCACAGGGAGAGAGTTATTTGAGTAGGAGAATTCATACATACTATAATTATATATATATAGCCTCGCGAAAATTGCCACGTACCCCCTGAAGACCTTTCAAGTACCCGCGGGGGGTACCACACTTTGAGAAACACTGCACTAGAAGATCACTTGTGTATAATACGCACGCTGCTAAGCAAGTGGGTGACGAAATTTTGCACGGAGGTTGAAACCACAGGGACGTAACCCCTAGGAATACTAATAACGTTTTTAAGTCATGTTGAGATAGTTATTGTACTTCATGCTCTCAACATTTCTGTAGAATCCTTTACTCTGTGTAGCGGTTGTAAGATGGATTTAAGACCTAAAATTGATATGTTTCATATGAGATGATCGTCCCCCCCTCACCCACATTTGTCTAGAGCGATGAAACAATTTGATGCAAGAGAATTTTTTTTTTTTTTTTGCGCAGAATGCTTCGTGATATATAGCCTTATTGACACATTACGCGTCAATAAAGTCTATTTGTAAACTTTGTTAACGCGTCTACATCGACCCCTTTTTAAAATATCATATGGCAGACGGTCAGCTGATGGTGTCGCTTGCAAACATCAAAATGGTATATGAAATATCTCATTATAATTGTACATTGAAATATCTTAATCCCCTCCCATCCTCAGGAAGATGAAAACAGAGGCGGGAACCTTGCTTAAGGTACAAGTTGCCCTTAGGACAGATGGAAAAACAGAGCTCTTGTCCCAGTTGGCGAAAGAAGTTGGGACAGCGATTCATGTATGGATAAAAATTAATTCAGCAAGTTGGATAGTCTGGAAACAAATACCAATCCAGTAAACGTATGGAGCATTTATTTTCTTTGCAGTTCAAAAGACGCTGATGATGTCGTTTGACAGCCCCACCTAAAAAAGCATCGGTTCACGAGGTATTTTCCGTAAACTAAGAGCCAGTCCTCCTCACAATGAGCAGTTAACGGTGATGTTAACTTCGGAAAGGCGAAACTTTCGATAAACCACCGAGAAATCTACGACCAATGGAGATGAATTCTTACAACTGGACACCACCCCTGATACCATTCGCAGGCAATGGCGGATGCAAAGAGAAAGGAAGGGAGCAAACAATAATGTTATTTGTTCCCTTTGAATTTTTAAACCAACCGTATGAAAATATGAAGGAAATCGCATTAAGAAGGCAAGAAAATGCAGTAAGAGTTTCTCAATCTCCCTCCCTAAACTCAATCAGCGCTTTCATCCACCAGTGAACGAATCTAGAATTCAGAAGTTCCTTGGAAGATCAGTCACAGGCGAAACACTGCGTGAGAAGGAAGGTCACGTCACTGCTCACGTCAAGAGGGTTGTGTTTGGTGACGTCAAGATGGTTTAAGAATCAATTCCACTCAAATTGTCGCTTTCTCCTGATTATTGTTATTCACGGAGGATTTTTTTTTCTTTCCTTTCTAATTTCGGAAATGACAAATTAGTGGTGTCGAAATATGTTTTCGGCGCCCTCTAGCGGATGAGAGGGAAATAAATATTTTTACCTGCTCGCAGAAGAGTGCAGGGCAGCATCGCTTCCTTCCCCGTGTTTTCGTTTTGTTTCCATCCTCGCTGCCAGTTTATTTCTGCATTTTTAGTGTTTGCGCTGAATCGAAAACGAGAGCCTCGACAGTAGCAAAGAAACGTTGCTCATAGACACGCGCCAGCGGCTGCTTACAGCGTTCATAGCTGATCGATCGTTGTTGAACTCATGCCGGCAACGGGGGTGTATTGGCAACAAACCAGCGGAGGAAGGAAAGAATGTTTCTTCCCCTCGCTGCATCCCTCCCTCCTCCCTCACTGGCTTCGTCGAATACAGCGGCAAACATCGTTGATAAATAACGCAAATCTGTTATGAGTTTGAGGGAATCCCTCTCCCCATCCCCTCGTTTTAAATGAGAAGAGGATCGCTTAAAAAGACGTGGGATTCGACACCCAAGTTCCACTTCTTTCCGGAGGACAGAAGAATACTTACTGCCAATTAAAACGTCCTCAATGAGAAATGAAAATCTTATTCGTAGCCGCCACTGCATTTCCCGAAATGCACGGCACACTAAGGTTACTGAGTTCATCGGTCAAGGAGGCACCTTCCTGGACAGTCTGTGCACAAATGTTTTACTTTTTTTTTTTAAAATGTGGTGCGTAACATAGACTTACCGTATATGTCTCTTATCTTATTTGAGTTAGAGAATTGAGTAGGAGAATTCATACATATATGAATTCTCATATATGTATGAATATATGAGAATTCATGTTATTCCAGCGTATAGGACGACCGGCGTATAAAACGAGACCTAAATTTTAGGCTATTTTTAGGTTTTAAGCTTATGTCGGTTGTATAAGACGATCCACCAATTTCTTCTTTCTTGTATTAATGCAACTTTAGGTGTTGTTGTTATATCCCTTATTTCTATATCTATGCATATCCGTTATTTTTTTGCATAGCATAGATTTAATATTTACGCGAATGACCCTAATTAAAAGTGATTAGCCCCAATTTTAATTGATTATTAATTTTGCATTTTTTTTAATGTTTAGGATTATTAAAATTGTTATCATTCAAAATCGTGAAACCAGCAACAAAACGAAGAAAGCTCGATTTAAAATAAGGGTATTTGAAATGGGAAAGCAAACTAATAACTGTGCTGCTGCTGCAAGAAAATTTGACATAACCGAGAAGATGGTAAGAGAATGAAGGAAGAAAGAAGATATTTTTAAAAAATTGCCAAAGAAAAAATGTGCGATGAGAACGGGGATCATCCGATGGCCGCGACTGGAAAATCACGTTGCAGAATGGGGATTCGAACAAAGGCAGAATGGTTACACGAAATATGATTGAGCATATGCACTAAAATGGCCAAGATTGAATCCCGATGAAAGTATAGAATTTCAAGCTACTTCAGGATGGTGTAATCGTTTTATGAACAGACAAAATCTGGTAATATTTTGTGACAAAATGACAAAAAAACGAAAATTTGCTCAAAAACTACCAGCAGATCTTGACCACAAACTTACCAGTTTCCATAAATTTATTATTCAGTTGAGACAAGAACATGCATTTCTATTGTCGAATATTGGAAATGTGGATGAAACTCCTATGAGCTTTGATATGATAAGCAATAAAACAGTGGAGTCTAAAGGTAGTAAGAGTGTGCTTGTTCGAAGTAGGGGGATTATGAAAAAACAAGGTTTACGGTTGTGTTTTCATGTTTGGCTGATGGAACCAAGTTAAAACCAATGATCATCTTCAAACGTAAAGCTAAACCTCAGATAAAATTTCCTTCGGATGTTTTTGTACATTTTCACGAAAAAGGATGGATGGACGAAAATGGTGTGAAATTATGGATAAATAATGTGTGGAACAAGCGACCAGGCGGTATAATGAAGAAACGCAGTTCATTAGTATGGAATATGTTTCGTAGTCATTTAACTGAGAATACTAAAAGTCTTCTAGACAAAAATAACACAAAAATTGCTGTTATACCAGGTGGTTTAACTTCTGTATTGCAACCACTAGACGTCTGCAGATCACATGCGAGAAGAATGGAATAATTGGATGTTGACTGGTGAAAAATCATTTACAAACGGTGGATCTGTGCGCGCTGCATCACTTGATATGTTTTGCAATTTTGTGATCAAAGCATGGAATAAAGTAAAAGTAGAGACTGTAATAAAATCATTTAAAAAGTGTGGTATCGCTAATCTTACGGATGGTACGGAAGATGATCTGTTGTGGGACACTGATGACGATGAAAAATAAATCAGTTCACCGGATTCGAACTGGGATCCATATGACGATCATTTAAACAATGAATCTGAAGAAACTATTTTCAACAGATGATGAAGAAAATTAACATGAAAATTGAGGTTAATAATTATTATTTGTTTTTTAAGCCTTACATCTATTGTATTATTTTAAATACATTCATGTAACAAAAAATTAATCTGATTTGTTTATAAACACTTTTCTTATATAACGATGTATTGTAACTACCTAAATGTTCATCCAAGAAGTTAAGCTTCCCTTTTTATACTCGCCGTATAAGACGACCCATGATTTCGACGGGTTTTCTGTAGTATTTGAGAGTCGTCTTATCGCCGACATATACGGTAAATTCATTAATTTGCATTTACTATGGAGCTACCTGAACTCTTTAAAACATTACATTCAGTCGCGTGTTTTTTTTTTTTTTTTCATAATATTATGCGAATAGCTGCTCAGATAATCAAAGTATTCAATAAACGATTTTTCTAGTAAACTTATGAAACTCGTCATGTTTAAAACAATTAAATTTTTTTTTAGAAAAAAGATGTTTCTAATACCTTACAAAAAAAAAGTCACCTTACATGTTAATTGCACTCATTTGCGCTTACGAAGTTATGAGAAATGAGAGCAGAAGCCATCCAACTGAAATTAAAAATAATAAAGTTGAGCGCGCCTTTGAACATGAGCGCCACAGTAGTGATCGGTGAAATAATGAAACTCTGGAATAATGTGTTACAGTATTTATTAGTATTATTACGTGACACCTCCAAGGACTCATCGCGAGAGGGCACACCACTTCACTATCTCCCTTAATCCGCCAACTACACACAACGCCATCTACTGCCTACCACGACGAGTATTTTTTTGTCACTAAATTGTGTGTGTGTTCTCATGGCCGATTTGTCTGTATCTTCTTCTTCTTCTTGTGCAGCTTGTCCCACTTAAGTGGGGTCGCTGTCTGTGTGCGGGATGAAAAACTCGGCTTTCTGGGGAAAAATAAATCCTGCTACCTCTGTATTTTATATATTTACATATATATATATATATATATTTTTTTTACGTCAAGTAATAGTATATTTAGGGTGACCAAAATTTCTCGTGATGGAGGACTCTTAAAACGTAGTCATCTATTCATAATATTTAAATTAAAAACAATGTCATAAATTGACATTCATTTCATAAATTTCTATACATTATTTTTGTGTTTAGAAGGTCAGGTTAACTATCGCGGGGTGCAGGATCTTTTTTCATTTTTCATGAACAGTGTGGGATGTGCGGGATCTTTTCGAATAGGGGACTATTAGCTGACTTAAGGTCGGGCTACGAAGCCCAGGTGCTATACGAACACTTGTCTGTACAAAATGATATCGCTTTATTTTTAGAGCTACTCTCAAGAAAGACTTTTTTAGGCCATGATAAAGGCCCTTTTCTTTTATAAGGAAGAATTAAAGGAAGCTCTTTATATCGGAAAAGGTTTGGTATATACGAAAAACGTTTTTTTGACGAAATTAACAACGTATTGTTCTGCCCTCAACCTAATAACTTGAATGAATGCATCATGGAAGAAGACTGATTGTGGTAGCCCGTTGATGATCTTGTGTTCCACTCGTCTCAAAATATAACTTTCTTATTAATGAATTATAATAATAGAAACAGGTGACAGTTGAATTATTTAAGAGCATCATAAAATATCCAAAACACAAAGATATGGATGAAAAAATGAATCAATTTCAGAAAATCTGAAATTTCAGAACAATTCGAGGAGCGCAAAATTAAGTCGAATAAAAAAACCAAGGAGAGAAATGGAAAGATATTCGGCTGCCAAAAGAAAGAAGTGGATAAATAGAAAGGGAAAGAAAGGAAGACCAGTGAAGCTGGAAAACTCCTGATGAAAATAATAATGAAGAGGATCACCTTTGACGTTCCTTAATCCCGAGTTCAGGTGTATTCTACAAACAAATGTCTGTGGTTGGGTTTATCGCCACTATCACTATCTCTTACCGCGTTATCATGTTCACATGTGCAAGGGGGGAGGGGGATCATCAAAATGCACGAGAACATCAAAGTAGGACCGACTTAGTAATGGAAACTCCATTCCCTCACTCACTGGTGGATCTAATCCGTACAACAAGATATAACCCTAGCAGCAGTGCTGCCACCTTCATTGTCGAAACAACAGATTCGGTGGGGAAAAAAAGTTCCTCCTCCAGAGCGGAGACCTCTTTCAGTGCGACTCGTCTCTCCACGAAACTGATAATTATTGCACCACGGTCAGTCTCTCTCATCGGTTAAGTGGAAAAAACTCTCCGCTCCTTGATTCCGGTGGACGTCTAATACTGTGCAGAGTTCGTGTGGGTGTGTTACGTCAGACGCTTGCCCACACACATTAAATGGTGTTGTGAATTCGCGCGTGCTGCGGAGGATGGCTGCACCCACGTGCTAATCGTCGCATTGCCATGGTAACGGGCGGAGAGATGCGACGCTGTGCGACAAAGGCCGACCAAACGCGATGTTTGTGCTCGAGACGGTCGTCTACAGGTAGCGGCTGACATTTACGGCCGAGGTTACCCCGGAAGTGATGGGGTGGACACGGCAATGTCGGCATTCTCTGCGGATGCTTTCGCCAACGGGTGTGGAAATCGTTTCTCGTCGGGTGGGGCTCGCGACAATTTCCGTAACACGTTTCCCCTTCGTCCCTCCTCTTTCTGTCATCCCCTTCCTTACAGGTACTTCGACAGAATAGGGTCAAGGGAACAAGCGCCCGTTTACTTGCTGACCCCGACCCTTAAACAGGATTGCCTGGCCTGCAGTTAAAGGAGCCTCCGCAGTTGCTTTCCGCAGGTCTGCTTATCCCAAACGAGGAATTATCTGATGAGGCGCTTTCTCGCTTGGATTTCTCCATCTTAAGTAGGTCAGTGATAGAAGGCCTTCGAGGAAGAAGTCGCAAATGTCCGACAAATGTCGGGGGACGTTTTCTGCTGATCTGTCGCGGATCGCGTTTGAGGCAGAACATTTTATCTGAGCCAGAGCTCATTTAACTGCACGCACACACGCACAGATTTTTCTTGAATTATCATCTGCTATATGGCAACTGACAACGTGTTTACTTAACTTTGAGCTTCGTTCCGGTTCTGCGCAGATCGGGCCATTAGTTGATTGTCTTCGAATTAACACCAAAGCCATTAAGATGAGCCTTCACGAGAGCTTTTACGCGTCTGTTAATTCCGTGTTTGCCATTTTTTTCTCTCCTAAAGTAAAACTTTACTATCTCTGTAAGAGGGTGAATCAGTTGTCTTCAAATCGTAGACAAGATTCGAAGGGTGTTTTTACAGTCTTGATGAAAATCAGTGTGTGTATCGTCTGCCTGAAACTGACGTTTATGCCGCCAGCAGAGAATGTTCGAGCCACTTAGAAAGGTGCGATCTTGAGTAGTGGGCATCTGAATTGAATGTTTCTTATCTGTAGGCTCATTTTTGTTAGTTACTAAATTTATTCTTGAAATATTTGCCGAGAAATATTAAAGCATTGTCATTCACGGCTCATCCTCAATCGACAACAAAAAACTAAATACGGCACACAGGAGGAACTGACAACAGTTTTAGCTTCGCGAACCTTCCTCATTCTGAATGGACTTCTGATGGAGGGTGGAGGGATAATAAAAATTCAGTCGAAAGAAGCCACAAATACCATTATGTTTCCACCAATCTCCCATAAGAGAAGTTTCCAACCTGTAGGGAGTTCTTCATCCTGCAAATCTTCAAAATCGACCACTGAACAAGAACGAGCACGTGAAGTTATTGTTAGAAACGCCGCCTCTCATCTAATATTTCGCGGAAATGCACTCAACGTCAGCGATGGTGTATGGGGGGGGGGGGGGTTGAGCCCACGCCGATTTCTAATAATATTATGAAGACTTATCTTTTAATTATAAAAATTTGAGTTGTCAACTAAAGTTTTTATAATCACGGCTAAATTCTAATAGTTTCACCGTAAACTTTATAATCGCATTCTAATATGAGATTAGGCATTAAATTTAATACGACTTCAAATGGGAGATGATAACTGATGAAGTTCGGGAAGTTATTCCGTCAATTTTTATTGTACAATATCAACAACAACGAATGCATTTTGTGTAATTCAATTGAGTCAAATATTCATGATTTCCAAACAGAAGTAGATTCTTTCTGTGCAAGTATGGTTTTCACGGAAAGTACTTCAGAGAAATGCTTCTCTGAAGAAAAGTACTTCTGAAATGCCCTTAAATACTGAAAATTTGCGGGTGAATTTATACGACCCTCGGTTGGATTTCTGGAGAACCATTTCTTTGCAAAGAAATTGTGGGATTTAAAACTCATTAGGTCGCAATGGTTTCGTACATATCACCAGCACGGTAAGCAAATAAAAATAGGCTTAGCGATCAGGAAGGAAAATAGCCGTCAAACTGCCGCAGAATGCAAACAGAAAACATAAAAATGTGGGAAAGTAGAAGCAGAAAAAAAAAAAAAACAGGAAACGATAACAGAAAATCGAGTTTTCGTTTGTGGTGATTGAGTGCCCTGCTTCTTGTAAGAAGCGTCCTTCGGGGAGGGATTCGAAAACGCTTCTGAGAAAGAGAGAAAAGGCGCCCCCCCCCCCCACTGAATGCGGCGACGAGGTTTGCTATTTTTCGCGTCTCGCAACAAACTCAAAATCCAGTGAAAGCCGTGACTTTAGTTTTGTTTCGCCACACACAATTTCTCCATTTTGAAACGAAAAACAAAAGATCATGTGGGTCAGGATCTCTTTGCTGAGGAAGAGAAAATCTAGCAGGCCTGGAAACCGGTACTTGACTTTTTTTTTCTTCTTCTTTTTTTCCTGGTGTCCGGTTTGCAGGAACTGCGTTCCAGGCCATGGGCTCGGATATGTACGCGTAGAGAGGTGAAATAAGGGCGAGCTTCTACTTGAGGCTAATTCCTGGTGAGGGCGCTCCGATCGATCGCTCGTGGCGGCTCTCGAACGCGTTCTCCACCTGGCATCGTCGTGCAGCTGCAACGAACAGCGTTAGTCACTGCTGGACGACGTAGCGCGTCGGGACGATGTCCGTGTCGCGTGCGTTGGTTAGTGTGCGTCAGTTGCCCGTGGCATTGTGTTCGTGAGGATGGAACGGTTTCGACTGACTTATGGATACTGTCGCCCACCGATTCGAAAAGTGTCGGAAAAGATATGACTCTGGTGATCCAGACCTACCACGCTAAACACTGTCGGATCTCCAACAACCCCGCCTCTGCGTTCGCCGCTACGGCAAACACCAACAGTACCATGCCGTGCGGTTTCGAGGGGGAGTCAGTGGACTTTGAGATGGTGTCTGCGTCCTTCGATTCAAACTGTTGGCCTTCTTTCGATTACTTGTCAAGCTACGGAGCTATTACAGGTAAGCCGGACTTCAACATAAATAAATGACGACATCTTGCTTGTCAAAGGTCAAGCATTTATGCACTTGTACCGCTGTACTGTCCTATGATTTAGAGAGAGTGAAACCTGGCCTGTGGTATTTATGTCAAGGTTTAAGCGCTCTGTCTGTGCGATGAGATTTCTAATAATTTCTGGACACATTTCCGTGTTAAAATGGTTTTCCAGCTCGAGTCATCCCAAACTACACGGACGATTTTATGACGCCCGAAAGTCTATTCAAAACGAAAATCATACGCAGGATGACGGTGCTCTCAGCTTACCACTTTTTCTTTTGTTTTGATTTAAAGTTTTCTGAAAATTTACATCTATTTCCTTTTTTATGTATATATAAAAATTCGAGATTACTTAAAACATCACTATCTACTATCAAGTAAATACAAACACGCACGCACACACACGTTACCGAGTTATGGATTAATTGTCAGAACAAAATTTCGTATATATACATAATATTTAAAATAATTTCGCTCAACTATAAAAAGTCAAACTAATCGATCCTCGATGAATCTGAAACTCCAGCAGGTTTGTAAATATTAACAGTAATTATTATAATTATTTACGATTATTGCATTATGATTACCTTATTTACAGTAATAACAATTATTTTTATGTTACGCAAACTAATTAAAATGTTTATTTTTATATAAGTAGTTACCACAACTCACACCAGGTGTACAATTTACAGACAAAGCTAACAAATGCTATGCTGACTGTCCGTTCGTCTAAAAATATCGCCTATAAACTTCTGAACAACTTAACTAAATAAGTAACGTGTTAAAGCAATATCGACAATAAATGCCGCAGCACGTAAGGAATAAATACAACACAACCATAATAGACAAGAGCAATGAAATGATTATCTATAAAGTGTGTCACCGTTAGAGTAGCATTTTTTCTGAGAGAAACAAGCCATCTTACTTCACTTTAATGACGTCACTTCCGGCTATTCAAGTCAATTACTGAAAAAAAAAAAAAAAAATATATATATATATAATAAAAATAATAAATAAATAAAAGAACCACCTTATCTTTGTTTCGTTTTTGTGCCTTCGTAAGACACAAACGAGTGATATATGCATAAACTAATTATATTAAAAGCAAAGTTAAACTGAAAACAGGAAAACCAATTTTTATTTCAACTTGACAGGTTATCTGAGATGGCTTATCGCAAAGACGTAAAGTAGACGTCTGTTTCTTCAGCATTTTATAGTTACAAGTTACAACAACGGGCTCATTCACTGCGCTTTCGGATAGTGTGATAGGGACTTTTGTGATTTCAGTATATCGATAATCTGGAACGATATTACGCCATAATGCAGTCTCGAAATATTTTAAAATATTTCGAATTTCAAAGGCAAGATCTTAGCGCATTTTTAAAATATTGGAAAAGTTGCGATAAGAGTAATTGAATTATTGATTTTTTATAATTTTACAGGTATTATTATTTCCAGTTATTCAGATTTACAAAAATTGTGCAGGCAGTTTTTCTACCAAAAACTTAAAATATTTTGTATTTATATAAAACTGTTTTTCTTGCAAAGAGTAACATGGAGTACTGATGATGTTTTTGACAGCAACGAGGGGATAGGTGACAAAGTTCTGGGAAAAATAAAGTATCATCTAGGGATATCTCTTACAAAAGAAAGAAAGAAACCACATTGACACAGGATTTGTTCCCAGAGAATTATCCTCCTTTAAATGAAGTGAGCTGCTTGTTCAGTTATTGTCCATGGGAAAATTTTTATACAAAAATAAACTATACAATTTTTTTCCCCCCAATTTAAGCTGTCCTTTGTCGTAAAGTAACGAAAAGATCATTTTGCATGTTTGTTTGTTTTTTTAGGTAATTTTTATTTTAGATTCATCATGTTTTATATTAATTGTAGTTTTATGTTTGAACAAATTATATTAATTAATCTGGGTGAGCAGAATTAAGTAGAAAATATTAAATCATTATTTTTGAAAATGACCTAAAATTAAATAATTTTAGGGATTTTTTAATTTTTTTTTATTTTACATTCATGTTGCTTCCCTCTATCCTTAACTGTCGTTTTGTTTGTAGTGGTGTATTTATGAATTTGAGGAATTAAATGCATTCCTTGCTTCCTAAAAATTGGCACCTGACGGCATGAAGACGAAGAGTTCAACATCGATCCATGTGCATACAATATCTGAACCTGCAGTCGGTCCTGTGTCTTCTATTTTCGGATTTCTGGTGCGCCAACTCTTGTCCACTGATTTCTGCGACCATAAGGTTCCAAGGTCAAGCTGTCCTTGAACCAACCTGTTTGTGTCGAGACACGGAATTCCCTGTCATCGGGGTCTGTTTCAGATAGTTTCACTTATCTGAAACTCGGATGGCAGTAAATCCACTATTTACTGCCATCGAGTTTCACCCGTCACGGTAACCTACGGATTAGTTATTCGAGCTCATTTTACGTACACTTTATTTTATTTTTGAATATATTTTAATGTGTCTGAAATTAATTTTCAGGCAAGAATATTTCATTCGCTCAAAAATCACTTTTGCTAAAAATTAAAAACGTGGATAACTCAGAACGGTAACTGAGGAAAGGATAGTTTAAGCTGTTGAATAAAAAAAAAATAATAATAATTCAGAGGCTGAGCAACTACGCTGAGCTGTGTAGCTTATTAAAACTAACACCAAGGAGTGTACTACATAATTAAGTTTAGATTATTGCTATGTTGATCAACGCGTATCGCCAATACTTAGCAAGAAATCCTGGAAACTCTTGAAAGATTCTTGGCTAAAAATACTTTGGGACAAAAAATACAGCAAGAAACTTTAAATCCTGTAGTCTACAAAGACAATTAAGACTCAAAAACATCTCCGACCGCTTCTTAATATCATTTATGTTCACGATCTTCCAGCAGCCATTTCAAATGATGACAATTGTCCGTTTTTATCCACATCTTTGATTGGTCTACTGGCTTCAAAGTTGCATTTTATTCCTGATTAAAAGTCCAAATTCTCGATCATCGATTTCAACTTTGAATATCCACAGCTTGTTCAAATTCATTCTGCAAAAATATTCAGTGGGAAAAGCCAAAAGTTGAGAAAGCAGATTGCTGAGATGTTTCTTGTTTTCAGTAAGCCAAAAGCAATTGGAGATTGGATTCGATTCGGTTATGCAGTGCGGAATGTTCCTACCGTGAGTCCGAATATCAAAGCACAGTTCTTCGTTGGGAATACCCATTATTGACCAATTTCTCAAGGACCTATCGCAACACACTTATGAAAGCATAATGAAGAAAACCGGTCTTGGGCAGTGTGCCAACTTTCAGCTGCCGTCTGCAATTTCTTTTCTGTAAGACCGTCGAAGGACGGTCTTACAGAAAAGGTTTAAAAAAAAAAAGTGAAATTTATTTTTTGACTTGGTGGATATTACAGTTGGATAATCTATTCCAAGTTCTGTTTTCAAATGACGATTGTACGATGACAGGCAATCAGCTTTTAATAGCAAACAATCTGCATTTTTATACCACTGCAAACGATACTGTGCAATGTGCTACACCACTGTTTCCCAAACTGTGTTCCGTGAAAAATTATCAAAATTGACCCCGGAATGGTTTTAAATGCTGCGATAAGTTCAAACATGTTTGAAAATTAGGCGCTCCTCACTTTGTGTGTGGATTGTGCTATTAAGGCCAGAGCGAGCTGGCCTTGGATGTCGCATTTTTGCGATACGATACAGCCTGCTTCGGCGATAGTGGGAGATTAACTTTACATTGAATACGAGACCGATAATACTCGACTCGAACCAAGGTGTTCCGTTAAAATTTCAGGATTTGTGAAGTGTTCCGTCGTAGGAAAAATTTGGGAAACACTGTGCTAGACTTATGGTAAAACCATTGCTCTTTATGGATGTGCAAAAGTGTAGTTAAGGTGATTTATGAAAGACTATTTCCCAACCTAATTATTCATCGACCGTAAAGAAAAAGAAATCGCTCAGAATTATTATAATCCAAGAAACAGTTCTTACATCGTAAAAGAATGCATTTTCGCCTAGCAGCGAATAAGTACCAACTCCGTCGGCCACTCACTTCGCTTCCAGATGTCTGAGATTGGTGTTCGACTCGAACGTGCGTCACGGTGATGTCACGTGTGTTGGTTCGAGAAAGAGACGTGACGCGTTTGCAACCTCACCTGTTAACATCTCACAAAGAAAGCTGAATTAACAACATCGTCTATCGCCTTCGTCATTCCTTGTATAAATACGTTAAAAGACGTTTTTTTCTCCTCCTGTTCAAGCAATGCAAATTCTTATTTTACTGCTCTGATTGCTTGCTTTGTAAAACGTTTCCACGAAACAAGGCGTTTGCCGAGAAACAGGAAATAAGGCTGGGAAGCTGTCTCAAAATCCGAACTGCTTTTGCACGGAAGTAGGGGGGGGGGAGGAGTAAGGTTGTTGTGAATGAAGTGGCGCTTCGTTCCTACTCGGGATATAATCAGGCGTTAATAACATCAAAAGACCCGCAAACAATCTAAGGAAGTGAGCAAAGGGGGAAAACATCACACGGGTTGAGAGCAGAAAGGAAGAAAACCTCTCATGAGATTAGAAGTTTAATTCGTCAAATAATCGAACATTTGGGGTACGTTTGGGAAAAGCGTTTGCCTGTGGGTGGTAGGGACAGTTAGCATACAGCACGACTGTCTCGAGAATGTCCACTAATAAGAGTGGAACAAGGCATCGCACACTGGGATCTTGAAAATGGGGCGTTTTATGGGAGAGAGAGAGAGTTGTTACGTTACAAAGAAATGGATGCATTTTCTTGGGAAGAAAAGATTAGTAACGCAGCACGATTCAATTAAAAATGAATTTTTTTAAAAAATGGGTTTACATGTTGCAGCTGTAATCTAAAAATGTTAATCCTTTTCTAAAAAAAATTAAGAACAGAATACATTTGATTTGTCTCGATACGTGGTTTCATCAACTAGAACCGAAGTCACCAAAACAGAAATTCATTTGCATGGAAATTTTATACACCAAACTTGGTGTATTTGCAAAAAAAAATCGACACGCGGCAGGGAAGATTGGATTTTTTTTTTTTTTTTTTTTGAATGGAAAAGATATCCGAAAAGAAGCATCCCTATATTTGGTGATCTTATTAGGGTAGTTTGAGGTATCTGAACTTCGAGGTCATTCACATATGGTCCCGCACCAGAATCAAGTGTTCATCACCCAATGTGCTGAACACATAAGAGAAGTTTCATAAGGAATTATTCAATGTACACGATTAATTGACAGCCCGAAAAGAACCACGATTTATCCAAAGGGACTGAAGTTGACTAAATGTTTTAAAAAACTGTTCTAAAATTCTACTCTTGAATTCTGACCTGCTATCCGATGTATATATTTCTTCTTTCTTCGTTTTAAACTCGCTATACATTTCGTTCATCTGCAAATGAAATCAGGAACTTGTCTTTCAGTTCGCTATTAAAAGAAAAAGTAATGAATTCATCTTCAAAGTTCCCATAAAATAACGAGTATATACACAAATGTGTGTGTATGGTCTCATCGGGGCTCGAATCGTGGTTATAACAGCTAATAGAACAATCTTTTGAGGCTGGAGCACGTGTCTAAATGAGAACTTGACGAGAAGGAAATAACACCTCAGACTTCTGTGTTTGGGTTTCTTCGGCGTAGTATTAAGTAGCATGGACGAAAGAATGCGGCACTTGAAATGCGAATAGTTGCGTTCATTCGCCCCAGAAATTTCTGCGTCCCCATAGCAACGATAAATAGGTGTTTCTATGGAAAAGTACTAAGTCAAAAACAGAGTGCTGTCTGTTGCTGATGCTTCCTATATGGCATTCTTTGGTCCAGTTCACCTTAATACCATATAAGCGCCCTCTTTCAATGAGCGCACAGACGTTCTGATAAGATTGGTTCACTATCCCAACCGAAAATCACACCTTCTTACTCCCACTCGAACTGGGAAAGTAGAACCTGTCTGCATCCCCGATGCTTTTCGCTAATAACAGCATCAAACTGAAATCGATGTTCTGTACGATAAACTGAAGCAATTGGACAAACGTAGGCGGTGTATATCAACTAACAAAAAAGACGCAGGAATGTGGCCAATCAGCTTTCAATTTAGGTAAACCTATTTATGCTCGCGTTTTCTAATATCATCAGAAACCAAGGCTTGTTGATTCTTTTCATATCTGAATGAATTTCGTTGTGATCGCTGTTTGCAGTTCTTATTTTCCGTATAATTTCTGCTGTCTTGTGTTACAATACACTTATTGAAAACAGGAAATAAACACGTAGCGAAAGTGCTTGTAAGTATGCCGTGATGTGGCGCAGTAGGCTTCCTTTGTCGCAATAAAAGTTCCGGATATTTCATTTCGCATGGCGAGCGCATGCATAAAACACTCATCTTTGCGAAGCTAACATTGGTATTTTTATGTCTAACTCTTTCGCTTGCGTTGTGCAATTTTATGAAATCGTCTATTCTCACCCGAAGTTCTTTTGAAATTAAATACATTTAGAAAGTAGTAACTGTTTTTTTTTTTAATGTCTGAAACAACTTCGTAATAAATACACATAAAGTAGTACTGCAGACAGTATACTGATATTATACATTGAAATGTCGACACGTAAATATTAGACGTGATAGTAAAAGTAATTAACAGACAGATTTCACTTATGTCGACAATAAATTTAACAGAAGCAGAATTTTCGGTTTTGTTTTTGTTTCAAGATCATTGTCGATGATCAGATACAGTTAAAAAAAAAAAAAAAAAGAACTGAATCAGAGGGTCTGTACAACATCCGATGCTCAAAGTAGTTCGGAGGGGAGAGTCCGATCCGGAGTTACAAGAAGGGGTCTCTAAAATTACTGTTGCAGAAACATTTCTGAGGTATTAACTTTCCAAAACTGGGAATTTTTGGGCAATTATTTCTATATGAACTTGGTCGATGAGTATTATATAATCTTTGTAACAAAAAAACAACCTTGATGTAACCCACTATAGTCTTTTCTATTGAACCGCGCGTCTACTGGAAAATCGATATATTTTTCGTTCTGTGATCTCGTTTCACTTTATTTTGGCAACAACCATTCCTCAGACTTGCCTTCAGTTAAAGAATCCTTTGGCTTCCTCGGTTTTACGAAATAACACTTTCATTTCGTAAAACAGTCAAAATTTGCTTTCCTCGATATCTTATTCAAAGTGTTCGCTAAAATCGTGCAAACAAGTGACCACGAAGAGCAGTTGCATGAACATCCTCAGGGACCGTGCTCTCTTCGACTGGAAAAATATTTTCATGTGCTCTTTCAGTTGGAGTTAGGAAGGAAGGTCTGAGGTAGAAGTGTAGCATTTTTTCTACCGGAAACTCTGGTTATTCCTCTCTCTCAAAACAGCCAAACTGGCCAGAGCTTTTGTCTGCCAATTGGCAGACAGAAGTGTATCTTAGGTGGTTGTGTAGTGCGCAGTGACCTCTAGCGATGAGTCCGGAACTTCATGGAGATGGAAGTTTCCCTTCCCAGAAGCTCAAGCTTTTCATCCCCAAAAATAATCCACCCGGCCTACGACTACTCGCATTTAGAGAATAATCGACTGGTTTCGTGGCCTTAGTTGCTTCGCCACAATTCTAACGAACAACCCAAACCCAACTAAAGTAAGTCTGCCAGTTGACTTTGCCACCTCTCATAATAACGTCTCTTTTGGAGACTAAGTTTTCACGTGTGCTCGACACAATACGGATGTACAGTCGATGGACTCTACGAGTAACTCTGTTTGCCTTGTAGAGCCATTCAGGGATGAGGAATAGACGTGTCATTCGAAAACAGGGAGTGTCTCAATACTTATTTCTACTATTGAAAGGCGATGCTCACAACAAAATGAGTTTTAAGATATCACAAGTGAAGACGATAACAACGATCGCTTCCAATAAAATTGGGTCTTCTTCTCAAGGTTACGAGCGAGGACCTTTTAATTCAACGTCTTCCGATTGACAAGGGATTCGTCCATACGCAGTGAAGACATGCAGCAGGAAATTAATTTTAAAAATAATTAGTACACGGTAACTTTCATAACAGTGGGGTTGGAGTTACGATCGAAGATGTAACTCCAACCGAAGTTGAAGTTACATCTTCGACTGGTTACATCTTGAAGCCAGTTCTAGTGTCCGTTTATTGCGTGTTTTGCTGGTGGGATTTCGTAAGTGTTTTTTCAACAGAAAAAAAAAAAAAGACTAACAGTTTTTTCGTGACCGAACTTCTATTCTAGTTCACGTTGCTCATTTGTAATGTTTGATATGATGAGCTAAGCCAAATTTTCTATTTGTTACTGACTAAAAGAACCTTTTTGCATCCCCCCCCTAGACAATTTGCAAATTCGTCGGAGCTTAGATACGAAAAGAAAGTAATGCTTTGTTCTCTTGGAAAAAGACTCAAATTTTAATCTCAGAACTCGTAAAAATCGAGGGTGTAACACGCAGTATTACTAGTTGGGATTAGGAACATCACGGGATAGCAACTGTGCCTATTCTTGTCCTACCCTTCGTGTATGTAATACGCTGTTGTATGAACTGAAATGTTGCGATAAAGAAAGATAGGATCGGTTCCAACCAGTTTTCAAAAATCGGAGCTAAAAGAGTGGCTTCTTCCCCATTTATGGGATGAAAAGGCCTTCGAGGATTTATTGCTAATCAGTACAGAGATTAATAACGAATTATCTGTGAAAGAGAGAGTTCTGATGACCGCAGAGTTAAAATGAAGAGAGACCAATCCGAATTATGTTAAACTTTTTTTATTTAAAAAAACAGAAGTATTTTTTGGTAAAAAAAAACACAGAATTTTATCGAAGCCCATAAATTCGCTGTTCAGTAGTGTCAGAATGGTGCAAATATTACGTGTTTGAGCTTGAAAACAATCCCCATTAGATATGCTTACAGTACAACATGAAGGATTCGATCACTCCAAAACACGTCTTTTTTTTCTTTTTTTACAGATATATTAAAGAGCAACCTCAGCGTGAGCGGATGTTTTACGTGTAAGTTGTAGAAGACTTGCATAACCCTTGAGAGGGGTTTCCAGGAAAGCGATAGCGTCCTATGGCAAGAATTAGAAGTAGTGCTTACACAGACAGAAAGAGACAGATTGAAGACATTTGGCATTGGGAACCAAATGAAAAGCAAACTGGCGACATCCCCAGACTGGATTACAGATGCTCATTAACATATAATAATTTGTTAAAACATCAGTAAAAGTACTTTAAGAATAATTCTTGACACACAGAATTTCTAAGAACTCGATAAATACCTACCGAGATTTTACGCTTTGATCAAACTCCCCTGCTTGTTTTTTAAAGCGTGAACTTTCCCGAGATTGAGTCAGCAGAGCAAACTGTCACATTCTGGGTCACCAGGAAAATAATTATTCAGTTGATCATCATTCAGGTTCTGCGGAATGCTTCGAGAGAACCGAACACATTTAATACACTTCAAATTAATTCACGAGGAAGAGATTCAGAATAACTCTCCAATAGAACAAACAGGTGGAAGAAGTCGTGAACGTGCCTGTTATTTACTACGAGTAATTAGGAGCGAATAGCCCCTTCTCTTCTAGCCTTACCTGTGCATCAGGACTGTTCTGTTCTGTTCCTTCTCTCATTGTTCAGTATAATCCTATCCACAGTTCTGCTCATGATAATCCACTCTATTCATTCGACAAACCAAACAGTGCTGAAACATCCCAAACTTCCAGATCTACAAACAGCGCCTTGAACACAAATCTCAATGCTGTTCTTTGGTGGACCAAGAAGAACTTGCCCATCTTCAATGTTTCCAAAATGCAGTCTTTCATTCTTTCTCCCAAAAAGAACTGCAAGCTACCTTCCCTAACTTTTACGGTTACCCAGGTAACCGTGAAGGTAAGGGTAGGTAGCTGAGAAGGACTCAGCTTCTGGATTCTTCTGAACTCAGAAGAACTTTTATATCGCAACGCAAGAAACTGGCTAGAATGACATACGCAATTTACTGATCCAATATGCTGGCCTCCATAGCCTTAGTTGCATCAGCCATAATTCAAACCAACCTTTATCTTCAATAATACATAGATCACAGAGTCACGTCTCTGTCAGTGGACTGAAATTTATCTCCAACGTCTCCTGGCATAAACATCTCGGGTCAATAGTTTCCTCAGCCTTTAAAAACTCGGTTCAAGATGCTTTTTTCGCCCTTCCAGTTACTAACTCTGTACAAATTCCAAATCGTCCGTCCTTAAGATGTTGTTTACATGTAATGTGAGTGCATCAAAGTTTACCCTAAAATTTCCTGATATTGTCCACAGGAGAGAGATTCAGCTGACATATTCAACCACTACCTCACAGATGTACTATTTCGCCTCTGTTTTTCTCCAGGTACTTCTACAGCCATTGCGCCGCATAACTGGCAGTCACCATCTTTCATTTTCTGTTGGACCAGTTAAAACAAGAGCAGCAGCAGCTGCCCATCATTCCTTTCAGTACGGCTTTTCATACACATCAAACCCGATTCTCCTGCTCTTCTTTTATCCTATCTACCTCTCTTTATCTGAAACAGCCTTCCACGTGAAGTGCTCCTCAACAATTCAGCCTTCGACTTTCCAAGAATAATGTCAATAGGTTTCTTCAATTCTCATGTACAAACGACATTGACGTGCTATCGGTTCTTCTAAACGTGTGTGTTTTACTTATAACAAATTAATATGTGCTCTAAATTTAGCATTTTTTAATGGAGAACCCATCCGTGACGCGAGAGGTTAGTCAACCTGTAGTACGTTGGCAACCGTGTATGGGCAACCTATTGTTGGATAACAAGAAATTTTAATAATAATAAAAAAAAAATGAAATTAGTATAAAGAGGATTCGAAATTTCGTGCACGCTTCTGTAGTTATCATTATGAATCGACACTAATTTTTATTCATCAGACCGCTAACTTTAAGGAGTTTTAAAAAGATGCTCAATTGCTTATTTTCCTGTTTAAATGTGCCGCACTAAAATGATTCACACTTGAAGCCGAAGAACCACAAGTGTGCAGGCTAAAAAAAAAAAAGGGGGGGGGGGATTAAGCAAACAGCAACCACTGGAGATAAGTGAGTGGATCTCAGTTTGGGACTGTCTAAGCAGCCAATGAAATACAGTTTCATTGCGATATCACCAACATGTTGGGGTGTTGTGTTGCAGAAAAACTGTTTGACCCTCCCAAAATGAAAAGTATTCGATGTTCTGAAATCCTCAATGTTTCGGGCAAAATCTGCAAGCCGTTGCAATTACAGATGAAGCAATAATGCTACTATGAAGCTGCTGTCTTGAGCATTTGTCTGTTCTGCAAAAGAAAACCCTGCCAATTCCGTGTGAAAACCGACTAACGTTCAGTTGAAGAGTCCTTGCATGGTTCTTGAATCACAGAATCGTCAATTCTTCTGGTGGTTACATCATTAAAACGGTTGTACGAAATTTAATAAATAAAAAAAAAAATTCGACGAACTGCAAACATCATGAAGCGAGACACGCATTTTTCCATTATGTTCAGACCAGGCAGTCGAGATGTGAACTGAAGAATGCCCAGGGAGTGGAGTGCTGTCCAGCATCATCATTCACATGTCCAAAAATGAAGCTTGTGAGCGCGAGCATCCATCCTTGCTTCTTAGATTCCGACTGCGACAGGTTTACGGCACCAAAGTATCCTGGCGCGTTATGCGTTGCGTTTTGGCAATTCTGTCTTGATGGGTGAATTATTTACGCACAGGAACGATCATACTCGGTGTCCTCATAATGACGAATTTGTGAGGACCTGATGTGAGAGGGAACAAACAATGTCCTTTGGGATGAGTTGGATTCTTGATCAGAGTGGAGCACTTCATTTGCTGCAAGGGAGGGCGAAGGTGTTGAATGTTACGAATATGCAAAGAATGAATCTGGTATGGATATAATTGTGTCGTTATGGAAACAAAGACGAGCTCACGTTTTCAATTTCTGTTATTCAACTCAATTTTCTTTACCATTACTGGTGGTGTTTGAATACGTTTTAAGGCGGTGCACATTTTCATCAATGTTGGACTGCTTTTATAAAAACAAATTACTCAAATGCGGAGCTTTGGCCAAATGTTTTTTTCTTTTCTTTGCCTACTACAGTATGCAAACTTCTCAGACGATTCGTCGAAATGGAGCTGCTTTGCATTTTTTTACCCATTTTATTTTACTGGTTATGAAAGTAAAAGTTTGGAGCGTTTTGAAAACTGCTAAACAATTGAAAAACTAATGATATATTGATTTAGCTAATGAGTAAAACGTGAATAATAACATGTGTTTATTATGGAAGTTTTCGACAAATAAAAATAAAATTAGCTGAAGGTTTTAACGGTGAAGATTCATTGTGTAGTTTCCCGTAGAAAAATACCGTAGGGATGTAAATTTAGACTGGGGAGGATTTAAAGCGCTCAGAGTCTGAATCGAAATACGCTTGATGACGAACGAAAACAACCAATTTATTAATACAGCAATAAATTAGTAATCATATTACTTTGGTGCAATTAAAAATATTCCAGTTTCGCAAAAGCGAAAAACTAATATTCGTCCAAGTTTTCCCACCACTTACAATAGTTTGTAAACGTTCCGAGATGGTTCCACGTTAGTAGATGACCCAGGATTTTCTAATCTTGAAAAATTTAAGATACAATAAAAAAAAATGACGTAACTTTTTGTAACCTGGTACTGTTCGAAATATACTCTCTCTCTCTCTCTTTTTTTTTCCCCCCACAGGAACTACTTGAAATAAAAATTAATTGGAGTAAATTTAATTTAATGAAAATTAAATTAAAGGAGAGGGAAAGAGACGTCTTAAACCAAATCCGATCAAGAAACATTAACAGAAGAGGAAAAGAGTAATAATGATTTTACAAAAAAGAAAGTATAACCTTTAAAATAGAACCAATACATGCGATTTAAAATAAGTCTATTTAAATGACTTAGGTTTTGTAGTTGCTTTCCTCGATTTCTACACTGTTACTGCGCATGCGTGTCATTTGTTTATAACGGTGGCATATTTGTGAATGAAAACAGGTTTATCAATATAATCGATTTGCATCCCGCTGTCCGGTTTACATTTGGAATTATTACCAATATTTGGATTATTTGCGTCTCTTAATAAAGAACCTAAAAAACAAAACAGTTTGTCGCTATGAATAGAGCCGAATATGTTTTGGCGATCATCTCTGTGCTATAATCTAATTTCAGCTGCTGTAAATAGTCATAAGCTTTAATGGAAAATCTCGAGATTTATTATATTTCGGGGAAAAGAGCGTTTCCCCCCCCTCCAGGAGCAGCGTTTTTTTTTAAAATCTTATGTTGTTAGTCGAAAGTGAAGTTCGAGTTCTCTTCCAATGGCTTGTTTCTTGCTGTATAACAATCAATAAAATAAACAGCCGCACAACTCATTCGTTCTGGTTTTTTTCTCATACAGACACGTGATTCTGGATTTAAATTAAGACAACTTTATCTTCCACGTATTTATTCGTGCTTCTTCAATGAATGTAGCTCCCAAAATAAAACACCTTTTTACGGATATACCGCAGGGACGTTTAGTGCGTCTATAAATACTCCCTGAAGGAGAAAGAGGATGGCGCTGCATTGCCAATGCCCTGCGGTTAATAACTGGATCTTTTGCGTTTTATTTTCGGAATTCCTCACTCCCGATGCATAACTAAATGTTTCAAAGAAAGATGAACGCTTAAGAAGGGTTTTATCCATTAAAGCGCAAATCGCTTTCCGTCATATTCGGGCTTCACAACGACCTTTGCAGCGGGCCCGATTTATTTGCAGTCGATAACGAACACCCAAAGCCAAACTTAATTAAATGCAATGCGGTTTAAATTAATTGACGCCAATTAATATGCGATGCTTTCGATACCTTTCTGGATGTGGCAAGCCGAACTCATGATCGCCGAAACCACTCTTTTGTTCTTCTCCGTGCTTAAATGCACTTGTTCGTTGTTTTGTTCGCCGTTCACCCGACACTAAATATTGCATCTGCTGCCCTTTAACCCTTATCTGTCACTGACTTGTTTACGTTTTCTACCGCTTGCTTGCTGGCACGAGCCGTCGGGACGGGAGACAGCTGTCTCTGTGGCGCGGACCATCAAGGTCAATGCACGAGTCCCGTCGCCGGGCTAAGCGAGCTCGTTGAGCACATTCCTAAACTAACTCGGCGTCTCTTTTTTGTTGTTTTCCAGGGTCAGGTCACACAGGCGTGGCAGAAAGTTCGACGGCGAAGAACAAACGGCGGAAAGAGAGCGAAGAAGACGAAGAAGAAGCCGAAAGCGAAAAGAAGAGAACGAAACTCGACCTGCTGACTACCGAGCGTCTGGATGACGATGACCACGTGGGAAGAAGTGCGGACAACGCCGAAAACGGTCCTAATGACAGGGTCGGGCAGCATTTTCTAATTACTTTTCAGCCGACGGAATCATGGAAGCAAAGCACGGAAAGGAGGGCGGAGAGACAGAAGGTGCTGGCGATCTCCAAGGAGAAGATCAAGGAGATCGAAAGGAGGAGGGACGTCGTGGGCTCCAGACAGAGCGGCGACGAATTCTGGCGAGTTTTGCTCATCGAGAACACCATCAAGAAACTGGAGACGGAGATTCGCGAGGAGGAAGAAGAGGAAGACGACGAAGACGAGGGGGACGAAGATGACGACGAGGATGCCGTGTGCTACCACGAGGCGTACTCGTACGAAGAAGCAGGAGAATGCACCCGCAGTCCGTGGGCACCTTCGCACGAGTGCACGGTCGAACGTGCCAGCGTGACCTCGCACGGCTCGCGCACCGAGCCAGTGACTTCCTGCGACGACATTTTCGGAATCCACGAAGACATTCTGAGAATTCAGCTGCCTGAAAAGGTCAGGGGACTGCGCCGAAGCGGTGACCTGAATGCAGGAGGCGGCGGTGTCGTCAACGAGAACCGCAGTGTTCACTTCAGTCAGCCATCGATGGACGAGACGGCCAACTCCAACATCAGGCGGATCGATTCGTGCAGTCTGCGGTACTTGGAACAGTCGGCGAGCAATCAGTGTGCGACGCAGTACAGGGCGAGCCAGGAATACGGGGACGGCAGCCAAGGAGTTTCCATTCTGGACTCTGTCGTGTATCACAGTTTATTAGCGTCTCTCGAGTCATAAAAAGGCGACCCAGAAACTGTCCAGCCGCGCAGCTGTGGTCCACATCCCGGCAGGTTTCTATCTGGGTCACGCCGAAGCCATTATTGGTGCCTCGGTGGATCGTCGGCACCTGTTTTATGTATTTGTGTGTCTTTTTCCGCACAGCACGCTGAAAGTTATCTGCGAACGTGCAGAGTGCTACGGCTTACTCAAGTCCTAGTCTTCTGTACGCCTCTCTGCCATTATTCACATTTAAAAAAATCTTGCTAAGCGGAAAGTGTTGTTCGGAACGCGTAATAGACGACTATCACATTCTGCACTGAGTGCTTTGTTTTGATTTTTGCTCGTCCCTTTGGTCAGTAAGAAAGAGAAACATAACCCCCCCCCCCAAAAAAGCTGTTTGCTTTCGTGTTTTTAATTACGTGCGTTTGTCTGTCTTTTGAGCACAAACGCATTTCAATAATCACCCCTGCAGTTCTCGGATTTGCTTTGAATATTCGGCATAAAATCAAGAGGTCAACAATCTATCCTGGTCTTTCATCTCGCATGTCAAAACTCAGCAACAGAAATTTTGACGTTATGGGACGCTCCCGGCAGATCCCATGGGTAGAGAGACCTTTGCCTTCAAGTGCTCCTCCCCAGGCAAATCTTGAGATGATACCCTCTGCGCCTTTCCTTTACCAGTAAAACTTTTTAATTCACTCACCTAATAATTTCAAAATTCTTTCTATTAAAATGTCCACGTTTTCCTTCCAAGTGGCGATGTCCTATTGAGAGGATAAATGCCACAAATATATGCGCAAATGGAAGGTTGTATACATGTTCAAAAGAAGCTTCCGACAGGTGCTGAAAGCATTCTATAGAATTCGAACAGTTGAAAGTGACGTGTTGCTGGCACTATCAAAACAAAAAGTCTGTCAACATATTTCACGTGATGTTTTATTCCAGAATTATTTGGATATTTGTGCTATTTTGTTGCCTCGTCTAATTTGTGCACGTTAAGCATATCATTATAAGAAAACCCAAAGTTAAAAGACTAATTCAAATTTCGACAGTCTCGTTGTGCAGTCACTCATACCTCATGTTAGCGTTCTGTTTTTCTTCAGTTCATTTACTCGCGAAACCACACGCCAGAGTTCGGTTTGGTTGCGAAACTGAAGGCGTAGCTGTGTGCAAAACGTAAATATTTTCCTTCATTGCCATCATTCTCATTTCGAGCGTTTTAACTTTCAGCGTGCTGGTGTGTTTTGACTGTGATAGGAACTCTGTTCCCAGCCGAATCAAATTCTAATATAGATAAGAGGGAGCAGCTGATTTTTGTAAACAAATTGCTACACAATTAGTTATCAAAAATTTGAAATGGTGATCTTATTTGGAAAATAAAACAAAACATACTCCGGGCTCAGAATCCGTGCTTTGGTCAGTAATTATAAGACAATCCTTTTATTTAACAGAAAAATTGCAACGTCAGTTGTCAATAAAATGCAATGAAGCCGTGCCACAAGGTGCAAACACTGTACAAGAAAATCCACGCATTGGAACAACCTGTTTTCCCCACATAATTTGATTTCAAGTGCTTGAATAACACTGATGGGAAAAAAGGCTTAAACTTTTGTTGTTGCTGATTTTCAATATTTACAGGATGAGTGTACGCATCACCTTTAACTTTCTTGGAAACAACTACTGAAATGCAGGCCTTCTACATGCAAGAGATGATATCCCTTTCAGATGCCCAATGAAGGAGAGATTCTTGGACAATGGATTTATTTATTCTTGGTGTGAAAATCAACAATGCTATAAAAATCAATAACCCAGAATCTTTAAAAAAAATCGACAAAATTTTGGATGAACTAAATTAACTATTCTAATCAGGAACTTCTAAATAACTATTAACGAAGTTTTAAAACTATTTGACAGTACTCGGTATAACTAAATGCTAATCGGCTTTCACATTAGTAGCTGTCCACTTCATCCGTTGTAACTCGTGTCTGATGACGTGCAATGTCTGCAGTCTAATCTTAAATTGAATGGAATCTTTACAGGTCATTTTGCAACCTCCCCCCCCCTCGAATTGAGTGAACAGCTGGTAAAGGGAATTTTTAAAGAAAATGGGATGGATTCTGAGCCTGTGACTATTGTAGACTTAATATGGCACACGACCCAAGCAATGGACCCGGATAATGGATAAAGATAAACTGTAAATAATAAATCTTATATATATGGTTAATTAGTTTTTGTTTGCAGGCTAAGTGTTGTGCTTTTTTCACTGACTGCCATGGCTAAGTAGAGGGAGTGGTATACTTTATATTAGTGTTATCGTAGGCTCTCCCCCTTCGGTTTCATATGTACAAAACGAATTAATTTGTCACCGACCATTTCCAAGCCTCCACTGCCTTGGCAGGGCAAGGCCTTTTCAGTTATGCTAATGTTGCTCAAAGCTTAAAGAAGAAAGGAGTGAAAAAAGACAATATTACTGGTAAGTCTGTTTAGTCATTTCAAGCCAAAATTTTGAAATATCGTGTGTGCGGAGTTCCAAGAGATGTGCCTTGGAGCCGTGGATGAAGGAGTGAAGAGATGAATAGTTCGAACTGCTAGAAAATACTGAGCAAGTATAGTTGAGAAATCAGCTTCAGAGAACAAAAAACAAACGAATAAGCACGTGTTTTAATAAGACTATTGTGATTTTTTGATAAAGCAAATGCAAACCAACATTCAGCAATGTTTGGGAAATACGAGGATATTTATGAGAATCTAATAACTCTACAGCCAAATTTGGGATGATTACTGCTTAATTTAAGTTTATCACAATTTCAGTTATTAAATTGCGCTAAATTAGGCTATTAGCATTTCTTCCATTTAGAATTTTAAATACAAAGCCGAACTACAATATACTTTCCGAAGGGAAATATTAATACTCTTCTTACACTTGAATCAAATCGGAAAACCGCTTCATCGAGTTCTTCCTTCCCCTCGTTATAATTTAACTAGGATACTTTTTATTGCACATTTAATTACCAAGTTTGTGAGAATGTGTACTCTCATTTAACGTATCTCGATTTCTTTAAAGGTTTCTTCAAAGAAGAAATCATTTGTTGTGTACGCTTGATATCATTATGGTTGTCTAATTTAAGTAACAACTGGAATCTTTAAGTTGCATTTTAACAGTTCTCAGAGATAAAAACGCTACATTTTATTTGAATACGTTCGGTGCTGGTCATTTTTATGCAAAAAATGTGGCTCTTCACGATTAGGACTTAGAACTCAACGATAGTCAAAACCACATAATTTTCGTTCCGAAAAAAATGAAGCCTAAAACCTTTTATTGTCATTAATAAAGCATAGATGTCCTTCCCCTTGTTCTACTATACGAAAATCTCCCCAGTGTCAATCCTATAACCACCTCTCAAACAGTTGAAATGTCTTAATCATATCACCTCTCCTTTTTCCACCAGCCAACCTTTGGAGTCCGCATAACCAACATTCTGCAGATGATGAAAACGATATCATTGTTATCATTTGCCTCTTCTCCCCTCCAAGTTTAATGTATTCCCTTCAAATCCGGATGACCAGATGCGATCCCAGTAATCCAAATGTGGTCTGGATGGAATTTTAATTCCACACTTAATACACTAAAATAATCATTTTATCTTCATATTTACAACCTCATGTATTTCTTTCTTCCCAATAACTATTTTTCATAAATAATTTTGATTTTAAAGAAAGATTTTTTTTTTAATTCACTACATTATTTGGTTTGCGCCGAGAGAAATTAGCGAGTTTAAATCAAAAGTTAACAAATCAAGAAATCGGCGTCATTTGGGCTACTAATTGGCTTTTCTTGTTTAAATATCGTTAAATAACCGTATTTCCACATAAATATTGTCGATATTTGGTTGCATGCGCTTATTTAATATTCATTTTAAAACCTCTTTAATCTCATCGAAAGGATAAATATCTATTGATTATTCAAGATAGAAATAACTAACAAAATAAAAGTTTATTCGTAAAGTACAATGTAAGAAAAATTTACTGCTGAAAATGCACGACTTTAATGCAGTGCTGATTTTATAAGCAGATTACATTCATCTCGTTTTATTAACACAACAGGCTGTATTAAATGAGAACTAATGTTTTCAAGTAACTTTTATTTGACGCTATTTATTCGTGCTGTTCAATAGCACACGTAGAGAACACTGGCAATTGTTTTTTCTAATATACTATAAATAAAATTTGGCATTTCATATCCAGTATCTAACAGGTGGCGCAACACACGAATATCATCAGAAATACGAGTATTTATTCAAAAAAGCATTCTCGTCTTCTGGTTATCTACAGTTTGCGAAATTATTTACAAACTGAAACGTAATTTTTTTTTTAATTTTCGTGCACACTTCAATCCCTTAGCACATATTGAAATTAAAGTTACGTCAATATAAGTAAGCAAGTGAGCAGCAAATGTTAACTTTCAAAGCATGTTAAATTGTATTTGCTTTAGATGTAAATACTATGACTTGTTTTCCGTATGTGCAATAATTTATAATAGTTACATGAAAAAAAGAGAGAAAAGATCTTTATATAAAATGAGATTTTATCTTCCTAAAAACAGGATTTAATTTGCAAATATAATTATAAGCCCAATGAAACCAAAAGTATTATGGACTATTTTAATCTTGGCAATTCTGCTTGTGTATTGTTTTATTGTGAAGTAGAAACAAAAGCATTCCATTATTGTTAATAATTTGCTTTCGCAATGTTTATTATCCTTATTATTAATATTATATATTTATATATAATATTGTGGTTTCCAAAAAAAAACAGACTTTTCAAAAATGCATTTTATGATTTCGCTGATTTTATTCAGAATAGGGCAATATAAAGCCTGGATTTTTTTAAATCTATATTTTAATGTTTATTTTGGGTTTTTGTCTTCTTTTTGGAAGCCACAAAATTTTTAAATGTTTATTACTATGATAAAAAACCATCAAAAAAAGAGGAGAGAAAATTTCGACAAGTGTTGCAGTACAGATTTTGTAAGTGCGTGAGAATAGTTTGCCTTGTTTTTAGCAAAAACAGTGGCCAATGCTACATGTATGTTTCTGTGTAATTAGAGTCATTGTCCACCAGTGCTTGCTAGTGTGTTATTATTTTTTCCCTTATGGAAATGGTGCAGACTGCTATGTGTCAACAGTGGCTGAATATTTTCCTAAATAAATTATTCTGCAAGAAAAAGTTGGCCTTTCTTTTTGGTGTCAGGTTTTTTTTTTTTCATACATTGGGCAAAATTTGATATACAAGTACACAAACATGTTCTATTTTATTTCTTTAGATCTAATTATCTATCAGCTAAAATTATTTCAATAATTCAGAGTCACCATATTGAATATATGGTGACTCTGAATTATTTGAATATATCGTAAAATCGTGCTGCATTTTATTCCTAAATTAGGTTCCATACAGAAACGATGCAGGAGTGGAGTGGTCTACCCTTGCACACAAAATCACCTTTGCTTGCTCCCGCTTAAAAAATATGCCTAGCTTTTCTAGGAAGCAGTTGATACGACCATTAAAAAATGACGTTTGCATCTTAAATATGGCCAGATTCATTGCTTTTCTATTCGCGAAGCACTATCAGCAAGAGGGAAGAAAAATCATTCGAACTCTTGAGAACTTCAGAAGACCATTTTACAGCTTTTCTAAATCTTCCCTTCCAAAGAGGGCTTTTGGCTTAGTTTTGTGGTAGACTAGGGTCGACACAAGTTTACAGTACACTGTTCTTTCCAGTTTAACATGTTTGTTTTAATACTGTTCGGTATATCAGATGGCTGAGTAATTGCCCAAACTCTTACCGTAATCAACAAATAATTGTCTGCTTGAGTTTATTTCAGAAATGTCGTTAAGGAGAATGCAAAGTTGCAATTTCCAATGCAATCAGGTGAGTGATTAATAATTATAGAAATTTTAAAGTTCGTTAAAAAATGTTTTATGTTCGTAGGTGACAACACGTGCGGTAAATGATACGAATGATTGGCAGTGACTGAAGTGAGACATTCTGGCAATGGAACTGCGTCACAACACATTATAGACAGTTGAAAATTGTGGCGCTGGTCAAGCAGTTTCTGTAGTCAGTGTCTCCTTCCATAACAGTCCTGCCTCAAGCTCTTCTGATGATTGCGAACAGTGTTTTGCTAGTCAAAATTCATAGATTAAATCACCCATCCTCCCCAAAAAATTCAACTTCAAATAAAACAATAATACTAAACAAGACGGTAAAGAGCAGTTTCATAAATGTATACGGAAAGTATTTAGCGCTTTCGAAAGTAGTTTCTGTTTCGGGGATCATTGAATTAGTGCTATGATATGAACAAACAGTACCATAATAAAGTTACCTGGACATAGCAGACCATTTAGTTTGATGGGATGATCTGTGACGTCCAGATCACTTCATTCTCCTAAACCTCATTTTTTATTAGTATAGTGTGGCTTATCCCACGTGCATAGACTGCCGTGGTTGCTGGAAGTTTTTCCCACTTGGTTATACTATAAATTAAAGATACCAAGAAATCCTATTCTCGGTTTAATCCTTTATCCAAGTGTAAGCAAACAAGTTTGCGCCTGAACCATTTTCAGGCGCAAACTTGTTTCTATATACGAGTATATAGCTTCTTTACGAGTAGCCCCAGTCCTGAAAATACTTCAGGCGCAAACTTGTTTGCTTACACTTGGATAAAGGATTAAACCCAGAATAGGATTTCTTGATATCTTTAATTTACTGCCATGGTTTGTTTACCTGTTGGCCTTTTTCGTCTGTTTTACTGACGAAAGAGAAGGGGAAAAATCTTCCACCCCGATCATTTAACTCATCTTGAGTTGAAAAGCAGTTAGAAATTGTCCTGAGTATTAGAGATTCAAATCCCGGCTTTCAACGTGCCATTCTTCGGAGTGGCTTGAATTGTTTCTGGAATAACAGCCGAAGCAACAATCAAGTGTATGTGATGTCTGTAAAATTGCCTGTTTAGCGGAAAAGAAACCCGTCGACCTCCACATTATGAGACTGGCTAACTCACCTTTAGGTGAGAAGGGAGAAAAAAAAAAAAAAACTCGCGAAGGTTCTTTCCGTCCTGGAAAGGGTTCGAACCCACTGGTCTTTCCAACCAAAGGGTATCGTCGATACCCTTTGGTTGGAAAGGGTATCGTCGATACCGAATAACGGATTAAGAAAGTTACGATAATTTAAGTAATCAGAAGCGAAAAGGTATTGGACGGTATTTCATTTTTAAAAGTCCCTCGTTTGTAATGAAATAAGCTTGCAGAGTAAACCAATGTGCAAACACGCTAAAAATCACTTGCAAAGTCGATTACTATAAAATTAGTTAGGCAATTTAATGCACATTTTATACACAAAGTATACTGTGCCAGTAGAAAAGCGGACAACCGCTTTTCATTCGTGAGAGGGCCATTATGTGTAACTGTCAACTTCTGCAGTTTGATGGATCCAACTGTTTGGGCAAAGCAACCGAAAGCGTCTCCGTTGTCCCGACATTTACTCTTTCGGTTGGAAAGAAAGAAACACAGATTCGAATCTCATCAGGAACCTTTGTCAGGACTTGTGCACCGAATTCAGGAGGTGATTTAGTCGGCCATGCGGAGGTAGAAGTATTCCTTCTCAAACGAAAATATTTCCCAGACTGATGGTGAGTTAGCCTGTCTCGTACGGAGGGTTTCTCTCCCCATCCACAAAACAGGTCAACCAGCCAGCCTTTCGTCCTCCGAGTGAAACTATCATTTGCTTAGTGGCACCTAATATTATCATAGTTCAAAGGTTTACCACAACAGACCCTGCACGTGACATCCTTCGTGCAGAAAGAAGGAAAAACCACACCCCGCTCCAAAGAGCGAAAGGTTGTTCCCGGACTCCGCATATGCTCTAATGAATATGCCTCATTTAAATAAATGTGGAGGCAAAAAAAAATCAGATTTAGGAGGTGATTGGGAGGTCACCACCGAAATCAACAAAACCAACCGCCTTTGACTGCACTCAGAAGATTAAACTTCCTGCCTGAAATTTCGTGTTCATATTCAGTTATCTATGGTGTGCCTTTATGATTAACCCTGATTGACCTTTAGCCCGCTGTGCGATCTACATAAAGAAGAATACATGCAATTTACAGATCTAATACGCTGGCCTCACGGCCAAAATTGCTGTTCCTTCCATAATTCCGGCCAACCCGACAACACAATGAAATCAATCATGATAAACTAACAGCATCAAAGCAGCATCTCTAAGGACGAATTCAAAAAGTTGTCTTTCCACTGAAACAAACTGAAAATAGAAAACGCGAGTTATTCGACCCGCCAACAAATCTCTTCATGGAACTCCATCAGTTTTCACTGATCCACTCTTTATGATCCTCCTCACTCCATTGGCTTTTTTTTTTTTTTTTTTGCGTACTTAATGAATAGGAAATCTCGCATGAGATTTGCTCAATGTTATTTAATATTCAGGTATCGTACAACTAATTTCGCAGCGAAAATTTATCACAAAATAACAACACAGACGATAAATTACTTCAGTGCCACATCTGATAACAAGCGCCGGAGCATCCAGCAACTGACGTCTGTGCTTCGACTGTAGCACAAATCTCTATTTTTGACAGGCAAGGTCAGTTTTACATTTATTAACTATGAGCTCTCACTGGAATTATTGTTTTCGCGTTATTTGTCGTCCTAATCAAGATTACTCATCACAGGGAAACTTCCCGAATTCGTGTGTTTAGTAGCGAATGAGTACCGGTTTTATTATTTCTGAAATAAAACCACCTAACACGATCCATATCAGCTGTTATAAATAAGCTCGTCTATTTTATAGACTCGAGAATCATTCCTAATTAAATGTCGTCTAGCTCATAGAATGGTTTATTTACAACGAATTAATAGCATCTCAAAGTCCTGATTATGAATGCGTTTCTTTGTGTAATGAAAAAAAGCTCTGGTGACAGACAGGTGTCGCGATGATACTAAATTGTTTTTTGGCCCAAAATTGATGAAAGAAACGGTTGTAGCGGCAGCTGCTTCGTCGTCGGGATTGCAACAACACTTATCCACGCCACCGTAAGCTGCCCTGTTCCGACCAAAGATCGCATGCACACGATCTTTGGTTGTGACGTGCCTTCGATACGCGTGCGGAGCACGAGGGTGTAATTTTCCACTAGTGACGGCCTTGAGAAAGGGTTTATGGGAGTGGAAACGCAATTCCGCCAAGTAAAAGACCCTACCATTAGTGGGTCAAGCATGAAACGAAAATTTGACTTCCCCGGGCCACGTGCACACGGCGCTCCAGTTCGGAAAGGAGCTGGAAAACACTGCGAACGATAATGAAGTTACACGTCTGAGATGCACCTCCAGATCGTCCGTTAAACCCTCTCAAATGGAGCGTGTAACGACGGACTTTCAAAAAGTGTGAAAGACGGGATACTCAAGACTGTCTCCGGACGCACGAATGGCGAGGAAGAGATACGGAGGAGAATGGGAAGAGGGGGGGAGCTGTTAAATTGCTAGCTGATGGAATTACGTAGAACAAACGAAAATCAGAATCTGCACGATGTCAAATTCACTATGAGAAATTAACTTTCTGAAAATTCATAAGTAAATTTTTGTTTTCGGTCCCCTTAAGCATCCACGGAGTTTTTTTTTCCCGATTTAATTTGCAAGTCAAGCTTTCTGCAAATGAATTTGATTGTCTACTCAGTGCTTCAATAATAAATGTTTTCTTTTAGACAACTTTGATCTTACCCCCCCCCCAAAAAAAATTGTCTCCTTCAACAATGCCTCACTTTTATGCTGTTTAAACATATTGTTAACAAAATGAGCTAAAAATAAAAATAATAAATAATAATAAAATGTTGGTCGATTGGTAGAGCCTCTGCTACTAATGGCTCGGTTAAGTAAGTTTCTGCGCGGTTAGTAGTTGGAAGGGGATCAATCGTTCGATGCTGTTGGCACACTCTCCCTCGACGAGTCTTTGGACTCCCGGGAGGTGTCACATAATAATAATAATAACGAATAAATAAATGAAATGAAAATAATGAACTAAACCCTGTGAAGTGTCACACGCCAAGTACCCAAGAAAGATAATAGGCTGCGACGACAGTACCAACAAAAATGTTGGTACTGTCGTCCATTTCGTTATTGACAACGTAATTTACTTGTATTATCACGAAAATACGCCGATTGTAAATTTCGTGAGAATATGACGACCCTTCAGTCTTCGTTCATATTTAAAGGAAAATAAATCAATTTTCTCTTCTATTCTCTCTCGCGAGACCAAACTGGATTTGATCCTGTGAACAGAAATCAAATACTAATGAACTTATCAACTGTACTATTGTTAAAATTAGTATAGATCAGGCCTCCACAACTTGAATGTCTTTGAGGGCCAAACCCAACTTGGACCACCTGACCAAGGGCCGGATCACTTGGGACTTTGAATTTTAGACTAGTCCACTGCAACTAAACTTAAGTAAATTTGTTAGTAGGTCTACAGTAAATACTAATTAATATGCATATTTAAATTTTTTAGAGAGTTACAATTAAAATTATAATCAAAATTATTTACAAACGGCTATAGCTGCAAAATTTCTCAATAAAAGCCACTTAAGCATAAACACAAAGTTTACTAATAATTTCACTGAGAATATTACACTTATTCTCAGTGAAATATCAGTGACTGAATGCCACATTGTGACATTCAGAATGTCACAATGTGACATATTGCATTTCTTTGTTGCCACTATTTTATCAAAGTGTGGTGTCATGTTTGAAGTGGCCGAATTTCAAGGCTCCTTGAAGTTTGGCCGATGTAATTCAAGCCTTCAAGGAGCCTTGAAATTAGGCAAAAAGAACACATAGGTGACGTCAATAATAACAGAGAATAAAAATCGGGGTTAGCTTTTCATTTCTCAAGAACGAACCATACCATAGAGTGGGATAGAAGCACAATTCCTTACATGGAGGAGGACTTCCGCTCCCGAATTTTTAAGGAGGCCACAACAGTTGCCCGCTGTATACAAAACCTTAACAGGAACCAAGGACTAATCTTGCCCGTGATCTGGAAGACCCCTTATCAGATCCTTCAACTTGCCAGAACTGAATTATAGTGTCAACTATAGAACGTTCCTAAATAAGTGATAGGTGTATTCATCCACGCTCTATGCATGTATTGTACGCGCTCTGTTCTTTGTTTAATATAATTGGAATCGGTTGATTATAGTTTGTAACAGTTTTTTACTTTTTCGTGCCTTACATCAGTTATGTACCCTGAAGATGCCAACAGACTTAGTTGGTGAAACTAGTTGGTATAACTTAGTTGTTTATTATATACACTTGATCAATATAATCCCAATAACAGTCTTTCCAGAGCTTTTTGGTCAAGAAAATTAAACGTTTTTTAACCGAAAATATTTGTTCACAAGTATATGTGCTCCCAAACATACAAAATATCTGTTAGGCAGTATCCAACAAACTTTTAGATTTATCCTGATCCAGAATAGAATAAAACTCTTGTAAAGTACTCTCCCTATGCTTGACCCGATAGTTTTCAGAACACTGGAGATCAATAACTTTCATCTGGAGTTCGACAGGTAGATTTCCTGCTTCGACAGAAAATGGACCCTCGATCACTTTTATGCGGACATCGTCTTCATTACTCAATGGCATTCTTTTCTGAAACTCCTCACTTAGAAATGATACGTGCTTCTCATATTTTCTACCCACCATTGAATGATATTCTGATGGAATATTCTGTTGACAAGTTAAGAAATGTGACATATCCCCCCCCTAAGCAAGTTGATTTTCAAACAAACTTAATTTCATTTTGAATGCCTTTATAAGAGACATTAACTGAAAAACAAACTTATTTTTTCCTTGAAGCTGAAGTTAAGATCATTCAAGTGACTCAAAATGTCACACAAGAAAAATAAGTCTTGATTCCATTCTTCATCCATTATTTCTGGAAATTTTTCCATATCTTCTTGAGATTCCAAAAATTCAACTAGTTCATTTTTTAGAGTGAAAAAGCGTGACAAAACTTTACCGCGGGTCAACCAACGTACATCAGAGTGGTATGGTAGATCTCCGTGCTCGGCATCATTTTCTTCTAGAAACGCCTGAAACATTCTGTGTTTCAAACCTGGAGCTCGAATATAGTTAACCAGAGCAAATACTACTTTAATCACATGATCAAACTGCAAAACCTTTGAACATAAACACCTGCTGATGAATTAGGCAGTGAAATTTTTTCAATGGTTTGCCTGCATACTGTTCAATAAATGTGACAGCACCAACATTTTTTCCACACACAGATGGGGAACCATCAGTGCAAACTGCTACTAAATTCTTGAAATTTAAGGATAGTTTTTCGGTTATACACATCTTTACATTTATTGCGATCTCCTTTCCTGTTGGTCTTCCTTTCGTTGAACACAAACCAGCAAGCTCCTCTGTCACCTTAAAATTCTTATTAACGGCTCTTACATATATTTAAAGCTGTGCAGTATCTTCCACGTCAGTACTTTCATCCATAGCAAGCGAATAATAGACAAAATCACTAGCCGATTTTTGCAGGGTTATAATGTATTTAAGATCCTCGGCAATATCAACAACCCTGCGCTGAACAGTCATATGGGACAAACTGATATTTTCAAAATTATTTTTTCTTATCGGGACACAATTCGGAAACGGCAATCATCAGACACTTTTTTATCAACTCTCTCTCAGTAAATGATTTGCCAGCACAAACTATTTTTTGTGATATTTTTAAGCTTACCTTTGTGGCAACTTCATTTGCAGATGTCACTTTTTTAAAGGCTTGTTGCTCACCGCTAAAGACTTTCAATAACTTTGCTGCTTTTATTTGCTTTTCACTTGCATCCAACTTGCCAAGGTTAGGATGTTTCGATTCAAAATGACGTCTCAGATTGTACTCTTTCGACACAGCGATGGATTCCCGGCAAACAAGGTAAAAAAATATGTTTGTCCACTCAGGGTTAAGTGCTCGATGTTCCGAATCTATTTTACGCTTTTTACTTAAGCTCATTGTGTCGAGATTGACAATATTAATTACAAAAAACTAATGATGAAAAACTCACAATAATGCACGTTATGATAACAGTTATGTAATGTATTGCTCCAGCTACAACCAACCAATACGCTGCCAAAGCCAGTCAAGGCACGGACAACTTTGTGTAATACGATTCGTTCTCGTTTGTAGACATCAAGTCGTTATCACGGAGATGTAACTTTGAATTTCCCAGCATCGACACTAGCGCTAACAAAACCTCGAAGCGATTGTAATAATTTGTTATTAAATACGACAGTGGGAATAACTCCAAATGCAATTTATTGTCGATTTGAAAGACGCATGATTGTGACATCAATTGCATAAACGTAAACATGCAGAGTCTTAGTAAAAATTTAATTCAACGCTAGGAAAAAATCGTCTAATTCCATATTCCCCGGTATGATTAAATAATTTCAATCAGGCAGACGGGCCAAAATAAATAGCATTGCGGGCCGTATGTTGTGCAGGCCTGGTATAGATAATCAGTCCAATAGTATTTATTGGACTTATTAACGTGGTTATTTTATGCATATACAGTATTATGTCTGATATGCACAGCACATTAAATAGAGCTCTTTAACCAAAAGGTTGCGAGCTTGTCTCGACGCGGACATGGATGTGTTTGCGTGGAAGATGAATTTCATCGTGCGACACTCGACCTTTCGTGGCTGAAACGCCACATGAAATAACTTCTGAATTTGTTAAAGATACCAAGCTATTTTAAATATAAACCTGGTTTTAATCCATTTCCCAAGTAAGCAAACAGACAAGTAAGTCAAGTTTGCGCCTGCAAGTAGTGCAAGTCTTAGGCAACTCGTGGTAAAGGTGGAATAAACTCTGATCACTATTCTTCGTATTTACCCTTAATGCAAAGCACATCTCCTTGAGGAGATGTATGATGCTATGCATTAAAGGCAAGGGGGCCACTACCCAGACCGGTTTCGACCTTTATTGAGGTCTCATCAGGTTAAAACCAGGTTTATATTTAAAATAGTTTGGGTAGTGGCCCCCTTGCCTTTATTAACTATATTATACCCAAGGTAAAAAACTTTCTTCAACTTCTGAATTTATTTACGGTAGTTTTAATTATTTGAATTACTGCGCTACACCTTTCATGGAGTTCTAGGATTCATCGCTGGAGGTGCACTACGCAACACTGCGAATCCTCCACACACACGCATAACCCGCCTCCTGTAAAATATTAAGATATCCACTGAAATTATATCTAAAAATTCGGGTCGATGATCAAAGAGCAAAATAACCTCCGTATATCTTCTTATTATATGATCGGTTTCTATGTGTCTGTCCACCCGAGCACACGTGTTCCATTGCTGTCAGATTATTTGGCGATATTTTCATGTTTCGTTTGGTTTCGCAGCACAACTCAGTTGCAAAATTTACATCATTTTGAAGGTGGCACTGAGAAGGAGATTTGGATTGGGCTCGAAAAACATCGAGTTGTCCTGCAGCGAAATCCTCTTAAGAGTTACTCCTTTGTGCTGGTTCCCGAATTTTATCCATCGTTTCCCCTCCGCTCCCGAAATACGGAAATAAAATATTTATTTTACTTGTGAAGAAAAATCCCGCGTGTTCGTTGAAAAACTTCATTAGCATCTTTGTGGTCCTTCTGTTTCGGAGGCCAAGTGGCACAAATTTCACTTTTAAAATGCGATTAGGAATTTTAATTTTGCAGAAAAAACTGTATAAATTTTATTTGAAATACTTTTTTGATTTTATTTGAAATGTCGGATGAGTCACCGCGCTCCATATTCAGCGGCATTGATCCACGGCATCGCCCTTGTTTCAAGTGGATTGTTACTGCATGTTACATACCGCACGCGATAATACGCAGTGATTCTGGAAACGCACTCCAAATTTTACCAGCCGCGTGCGTGGCATGCAGGTTTATCTTTTCCTGACTCACTTCTAATCTCGATCTACCAATGTGATGCACTCAGAACTAAACTGCGTCACAAGTTATACAGGAAATGCTCTTGTGCGCAAATCGCGCTGATTAGTATCGAATAAAAGCTATAAAATCAGTCTTGGAATATCATCTCCACATTCAAAACATTCATTTACCAAAATAAAAGCGCCTATTTTATAAAGCATTGTTTTTAAATTTTTATTCTTGCTAAATTGAGTAGAGTCAAATATGGCTTCAATATAAAGGACTCGGACATTCTGCGAACACTTATACACAGAAAATAACTGAAAACGCCTTGATTAAATCCATTTAATCAATGTGTAACAATAACTTAATAAATTCTTATAAATGAACATGGGATCTTTCTGTTGTAGCTTTCCTGGATTAGTATTCGGACTAATTGGCGCAGCAAAAAAACGTCTGATCCCGATAAAATAAAAATAATAAGAACAAAACCCCTGTCATACGCATTTCGAAAACATCGTAGCCTTTCTAGCACGACACCCAAACAACTGCTTTCCGCTTCCCTTCAACCACTTGAACATTCCTTTCATCCAAGAGCCGCACTGAAATCCATTCTTTTTGGTCTGCTCTGGCTTAAAATTTCTTTGCTACGTCGCTTCTTACGGTACCTTTATCTCTCTCTCTCCACATTCTTCGTCTCCGAAGCTTGATTTGCGGCAGTCCAAAATACTCCAATGATAAATCTAACTTCCTTTGGGTTTTCTCAAACTGGCTTTCCTTCTCTCAGTCCCGCCAAAATATTTACCTTCAGCAACGACCTAATACAGTCCGTCTATCCATCTGAACTCAGACAATCCTCGCTCTCCTCCCAAACATGCTCATGTTTTCTTCACCATTTTTCCTAAATGCACTGTAGGTGTCAGCTCTTTTCACAACTTCCGACAATAACCTTGTATACAAATTCTTCCTAAACTTCTGCTAATGAGTCTCGTCTCCTTTGGTATTATAGTTGTGCCAAATAGGATGACTTCTGAAATTTCTACTCCTCATTACCACGGTCTAATTACTATTTCCGCTTTCCTGATCCGACGCCTGTCCTGATCGAATAACAGAAATAATTCCATCCAGAATGAAATTCTTCCTTCACTACTCCATTCAAAACAGCAGATCACAATCTAAGCGATCGTTCTCCCACAAGTGTGTCAAGGAAGTCCAAAATAAATAAATAAGACACGAAACAAAACCTCGGTTTCACAAGCAGCTTAATGCAGAGAAAACTATCGCCGAATCGCAATCCGAATCTGAAAGGGCCAAATGCAGAAAACGCACCTTCTATACAAGCGGAGGAATCATTGTACCTCATTCGGTGCCGTTCGATTGGAAAGATCTGGATTCAAATCCCATTCAGGGCGCGAAGAACCTTTACGAATACTTTTTTCATCCGCGTTTCCGAGAGAAAAACGCTGCTTTCGAACAGAGGAAACAGGGATTTTCTCTCGGAAACTCGTATTTTTCGGCCAACCCAGGCGAACTAGTCACACACACACACACACACACACACACACACACACACACACACACACACACACACACACACACACACACACACACACACACACACACACACACACACAGTGAACAGACCCATCATAGTTGATACGAGAACAGAGGGTGATGCATGCCAAACAGCAGTACCAATAGAACACGAACCTGTTAGTCTCTTGAACGCTACTGAACAACCTCTGCTCTTCCATCTTCCGCATCCCGATGGCAGCATCACCAAAGACAAGACCACCTAATATCATCCTTCTCTTCTAATTTCTATGATCTACAAATCATTCCCGCTATACTACGAGCAGCTTGCTGCATTTTGTTACTTTGGCCTATCGCACAGAAAGAGTCCCAAACGTATTTGAATGCCAGCAGTTCTGGTCCTGATGCTTCTCCCAATTTCTTCTCCAGAATGAACGTCCATCGAAATCATCTTTAAAGAAGTTTCTCTTCTCATCTGCATTGTGGACAGAGATATAAGGAGACAAATAAAAATGAAACCACTTCACCTTTTTTTTTACTTTTAATAAGCTATCAGATAAATGTAACAAGGCAGAAAAAATTATTTGTTTTAAGTGATTCTCGACACTTACGGGTGGTATCCAGGAGTTCCCAGACTGGTTGGAAAACAATGTACAGCTACTACTACTTGCATTTTGTTACTGGATGCTTTCCTTTTGAATTTATACACCCGGATGTGGTGTTTGTGCCATTCCTGAAATACTACTTGTGATCTTCCTATGACATCGCGTTTGACGCCACTTACCAGTTCAATCTAAATCGCTGAGACGCCTTCAAATCTCTCTTCTTCGAGATGAATTTTCACCTTGAGAAGAAAAAGAATGCAAAGGGAGCAATGCTTAGACATTTTGCAGCGTGATGGCCAACTCACTTGTAGTGAAACTGTTGCTGAAACCCCGCCATCTTCATCCTAGGCATTCTCTTGGTGAAACCACCAGCTCTGGGTGCGCCACTTCGAAGAATATCTTCCCTCAAATATCGAAGGAAAATAAAATAATGCTGTCGGTTGATAGCTCGGTCTGCAGAAAAGAATGAAGACTTAATGCAGAACCCCTTTACATTCCTTGAATGATATTCGTCCACTCTTAAACCTAGAAACCTACTCGAAAGACTGCACCCTTCTCGTTGCTTGTGTTCAAACACTGTGCAATTTCAACAGTTCGGCGCAGTTTTACTAAATTCGAAACCAACCTTTATACACACCCTTACATTCCTCATACCGAAATTGTTAGAACACGGCCATTTAAGCAGATAAATGGACTTTTACATAAAAAGAGTTAAGAGAAATGGTGTTCGAGTCATCACAATCTGGGTATGTAGTCAACTTCGATGAAACAGTTTAGTCAGTCCTGTACTGTCAAGTGTCATCTCCATCCAGAAGTTTGACAATTATAGATCTCCACCTGAAATCCATAATGTACAGTAGAAAGATAAGATGGTGAGTCCGATCTCTTCCATCTCGTCGTTAGTATCCTAATTCTATAAATGTGTGTTCACGGGATTGGTTTGCCTATTTTGAGGAACGAAAAATCTGAATTTTCGGGAGAAAAACTCCTCCACCCCTTTATGAGACCGGATAACTCACCACTCGATTGCAAACACCTGATGAAGGTTCCTCTCGTCATAGACCGAATTCGAACCAGGGTCTTTCAAACCACAGGGCTCGTCTACACCAACTGAGCTACAGCTTAGTGCTTAGCAATCACAGAAACAAAACGGAAGGTTCACATTTTTTTTAATGCGACTCCCATCCATGGAAGATTGTTAACCAGCAGTACATTAGTACCGGGTTAAGGATCTTTCCTTCTTATTTGGATTATTTCTTTGTGTCCTTTTCAATTACGTTTATATAGTCCGGAAGCTGTGCTCTAGAAACCAAACATGGAACTTTCGCAATGCAAAAGTCGAGGCGATTTTCATCTCCTGCCTATGCGTACCCCTCTTCAACCAATAGGCTGGAGAGAGCAGATACACCAACCAGGCCGGTAGACACCACGTCGTCAATAAATTTACCGATGATGTCATCACTTCTAGCAGGCTTATAGTATGGGTTATTGTTTTCAGAACACTCAGAATGACATACAGTAGTAAATGAAATAATAGAAAGGGTTTCAAGTCTGTTAGTGAATCACTATTTTTTGTTATCACTATTTTCCAGGTAGTCATGGGACTTGGACACTATCTAGGCAAGATGTAACATGATGTAAAATAGCTGCGCAAAATTCTCAATATATGGCTGACTTAGCAAAGAATAAATCACTGAACATTCCCTTCCATGTTATGTGAAAAAAGCTTTACTTTAAATTTATTCCCGAATCATTTTTCCACCCATATCAGTCCAGGAGGTAGAAGTACCAAAAAGGCATCTCCTACCTTCAACACATTGCTCGCATGCATACGAAACAGTCCCGACCACTCTTCGAAGATTCTTGATAACTGTTTTGCCAATGGTTGTCTTCGCAGCCTGCTGTGAGTGTTTTGGATCATCTTCTGATTTTTTCTCTCATACGAAGCAATGACGGCAGATTGATTCTTATCAAAGCATTGCCTTTACAATTTGGATTTTTATGATCCATTTCTTTGATTAATTATTGCTTCCAATTTTCTGATCCAAACGTTTTTATTGAAACAATTCTTATTGGTCTCGAAATATTCGTTCCCATTCCGCTTGAAATTCTTCTCCCTTAAGAGAAGTTTTCCAAGACTTCTGTTCTAAGACTCAAATCCAGCATATAAGAAGCATCGTCAAAATCTCCAACGACTTGCTTTTCTGCTCATAACAAAGCTCGAACTAATCACAAGCGAACTGTCAGCACTCCAAAAGCGATTTTGAAAAGGCTAATTAAGCAGAAATCCTCATCGTATTCAAACGGCATTCAGGCTTTCTGGACCTTGCCAAACTTATTATTCATGACTGCTTCAACCACTTTTGAATTTTTTTTTATCGGAAAAAAAAAATTTAAAAGCCTATCATTCCAGACATGATAATCAATTCCCCTTTGATTTTTTTAAACAATCGGAGATTACAACAATCTTCTCCAATACCAATCCTAAAATAAGTCTTCTCCAATTGTTCTGAATGGCTTGCTTCGCATTCTTCAGTGTCGCAGCCCAATTCCACTGGTATGTATTCCTTAGTTTCGAAATTAACCCATGTTCAGCTACAGTGGCGCACTCAGGATTTAATCTTGGAGGGGGCCGAGTACTCAAGATTTAAACTTTGGGGGAAGGGGGGGGACGAGCATTTATGATTTAATATTGGGGGCCGAGTTGAGTAGATGATCTGAGAATACACACTACGCATTGCATACGACCTATGACTGAGCATCTGCTGCAGTGATCGCCAATACATGATACCCGTGATCTCCGACCCGGCTCGAGCAAACAAAGTATCCCCCCGAGCACCACTTCGTTCGCCTTGCGTTCACAACGGCATTGATTCCCGAGAGCCAAAGGGTATTCCCACCTTATGGGACTACTAATTCATACGAGTATAGAAATAGAAGACACAACACAACATAAATAAAAAAAACGAATTTTAATTAGGAAAAGATTTTTGGAAAATTTTCTATTCTTTTTTGGGGAGGCCAGAGCCCTTTGGCCCCTCCCTGGGTGCGCCAATGTTCAGCTATTTCCAATCCATTTATTGTTCTAATTTTTGTCACTTCTGTTCTTTGTAAAGTAATAGAGAAAGCCATTGACAGCTCTCTTAGTACGTTATCCCCGAAAACTCCAATAAACGATCGCCAGTATGTATCACCCACCCTCGCACAAATGCCATGGAAAAGTTTCGCAGATCTGCATTGGATCAAGTTTCGCACGGTCTATTAAGAAGGCGTCCATCGTATGAATGTGGAAGGGGTTGCCGGATGAATTCCGAAAATTCCAAGACAAAGAAAAGACAAACCGGTCCGAATAATAATGAACCCAATTAACAGACGTAATATATCAATCTCACAGCCTTAGTTTGTTCGGTCTCAGTTCTAAAGAAGGGCATTATATGGTCTGTCCTAAACAAGCAGGTTGTCACTTTCTCTCTGGGCGCCATTCCATGTGATGGTGGATGAATCTTTATCCTCAAACTTTGCAACTAACATCGATGTTCCTCGAGGCTCCGTTCTTTAACTTTTTCCGTTCCAGTTTATTGCAAAACTAGTATTCAGTCTGACCTATGACAGCAATCTTATCTATAACAAGCCTCACTGTACTGAATCGCGAACACTTCCATACCTAATATCAAATTCTATAATTCTAAACGCTAATCTCCTAGAGTCTCCGTAGCTCAGTCGGTATTTGCAAAATTCTTTTATTTGAAAGATCTGGGTACGAATCCATTTGAATAACACGAAGATTAAGGGCTTTTGAACTGATGGCGAGTTAGCCAATTTTAATACGAAGGTGGCAGGAATTTTCCTCCCTCAATATAGATCAAGCGGAGAGAAGACCTAACAACTAGTGAATGATTTTCTTATATTTGGGGTAGTGCCTCTAAGTGTCCCCTAAAAATACTTGATTCAGTACAGAAGAAAGAGAAGTTATGTTGATTATTGATCCATCCCTCACCAACTCACTCGTCCCACTTTCACACAGGCTTTCGGGATCCGTGACTTTCACCTTCTACAAATACGTGTGAAGCCCTCTTCATCTGAACTGGCATCAAAATAATCCCCCCAGTTTCTCCTATAAAGCTGTTAATTACGTTAACAAACTGACACACTCGTCCCCACTTTAAACTCAAAAACACATTTTTCTGTGTTCTGAAGCAGACAACTGTTAGGAAGTGCTGGGCACAGAAGGGAGTGTTGCTATGAAGGTTGAAATTACGGCCACAGCGACTTAGAGACTTCAGGCTACTATATTCTGCCTGTCGACTGCGTGTCTTTTTCTGGCCAGCTTTTATCGGCACGTAATGCAAATGCGAGGACGATGACATTTGTCCTCCGTTTGAAAAAATCCGACGCAGGACTTGAGGAATCTTTGAGATCTTTTCAGCTGAAGGTGAGTTAGCTGGTCTCTACTTCCGCAAAACAGGCAAAGCGACTGAAGAACAAACACAACAGACTGGTCTCATAAGTTTATTGCCCGTTATTACAACAAAAATAAATCCAATCTTGTAGGTTTTCCTGGTCTGCCACTGAAACGCTTTCATTTGGGTGAACCAACCTTTCCACCACTCTACGGAACCGGCTAACACACCAGCTGAAACTCATCGAAGGGATTTGACTCGAGTGTTTCTAACCGAAAAGCAAGTGTTGCGTTGTAATCCCTTCAGTGAGCAACGTAAATAGCAGTTGAGGAGATGCAAGAATCAGGAGAATCCCTCAAGTTTAGGGATTCTCCTGAAATAATGTACACCCGCCCTTGCAACTAAATGATCAGAGAAGTGGCGAAGTGTTTTTCGTACAATGTTTTGCATTCCACAGATTGGAAACGCGGTATATTAGCATATTTTAAATATTTTAAAATAGCATATAAAGGTTCTTCATCTATAAAAACGGGATTCGAACCACGGTCTTTGTACCGAAGGGTAATGGCGTTATCGACTGCGCTACAGAGGCTGCCTTTTTTCTTCATATAATAAAAATGCAACAGGCTCTCGAAGTTCGCCAGATAAAAATTGTCATTTGAGTTTCTTGATCTTTTGGAAGAGCACAGTAGATTACCCCACCACCACCACTGGGAGAAATCCTGTTCAATCCCTTCTCTCTAGTACAAAACGGCAGCAGAGATATTATTGCAATTCCTGGAGTCACAAACACAAATAAATTTCTATGGAAAAAAATTAAACGCAAAAATATTTACATAATCCCCCCCCACACACACAGAAAATGTATGACATTATTCACAAATAGCTTGAAACCCATAAAAATGAAGGATTTCTAAAAATGGATAAATTCTGCTTTCTTTAAAAAGTTGTTTGCTTTCTTTCTTAAGCTGTGTTTCACCCAACCTATTGTGTGGGCAATCCAACCAAGTGTGAATCCCATTCCTTAAATCCTCTTTGAATTCCGCAAAGAGACCAAGCAGACTGTCAATCCTAATTTTCGGAAATTGGCACGTGTTCTGGTTCCACCCTAAGTCGTCAATGGTAATCGACTCGGATAACGAACAGATTTTCAGGTGATGAGAGTACGGCAAACCACCCACCGCCCCGTTCCTAATCCTAACTGGTATCATTTTCTGAAATAGTGGGATACTGCGGTCGAATTT